>NC_044992.1:12124881-12749342 GCF_008728515.1 Papio anubis | reverse complement strand
CCGGTATCAGTATGAACAGCACTGTCTGAAATGTGGTATAAGCTCACCAAGCTTTAGCTGATTGTTCCTTTGACACTATTTAATCTAAGTTTGACCCTCTTACGAAATAAACAAGAAATAAACGAATAGCTAAACACACAAAGCCTGTGCTTCATTTAATATTACTCTAACTCCAGTGCCAGCATTTTCTCTTCAAAATATATTGACTTCCTGCCCCCACCCCCTGTTGCACCTGTGAGCTCTGAAACACACCACCTGCCTCAGCCCTGAGATATTAATATATAGAAAATAAATTAAGCCTGTTCATTAACCACAGAAAACTAACACTTATGGTCTGGACATAATTTTAAAGAGAATTTAGACATGCTAAAATTTTTCTTCATATGGAATTTTGGGACTATATTAATCAAATTATACATCAATAGTAATTTCTTTCTGAATACAAAAGCATTATATACACATTGTAAACACTTTACAAAATACAGTTAGCAAAATAAAAGGCAATTTAAATCCCACCACATAGAAACACTCAATATTGCCATTTATGCTTATCTTTCTAGACTTTTGGTGCACAAACATTAATTACTAGATTATTTTAATACAAAGCTGTATTCATAGTGCGTGTAATGTTTTGTAACTTTCTTTTGTCATTTCAGAGGATATCACATCTTTCTAGATCATTAAAAGTTTTATAATCTTATTTAAATTGCACAGAATAGTCAAATCGTAGATATGGATATGAATAAATATGATTAGGAATGTGTATAGGTATAAATATATGTATAAATATATACATACAAACATTATATGAAATATTAATATTATATAACATATACATATTTAATAAAATATATTTATACATATTGCACAAAAAGTAGGTTTTATTTTTAAATAAATCCAAATTATACTTTTTAAAACATTTTCTGTCCTTGCCATGTAATTGAAATTCTATGCAAATTTTAAAATGCAGAATGATTATCATTATATATTATATATATACACATATGTATACATATTTAAATCATTTTAACGATTGCTTTTAGCATCTGCTGGGGAAAAGCACCATAGGTGTTATAAAGATGGATAAGAAACAGATGCTGTTAGAAAAGTCTCCTGGTCAACACGTGGGGACAGATCTGGGCACAAATAATTATAATATAAGGGACGTAAAATGTTTTAATGATTGTACTAAAAAATACCAAAAAGAAAGAGATCATATGATCTTTTTATCTCTCTGGAGGTAGAAAGAGGAGGAGAAAGAAAGCTATCACAGAGGAAATGGAATTTTCACTAGTGTTTGTTGGATGGAGAATGGAAGGAAAAATATTTTGTCTGAGAGAAAACATGAGCGAAGACACAGTGCAGCTCCAGTCGCAGTATGCTCCCAGATGAATTTCAAATTGATTCAGTTCCAAACACTGATAGAATTTTCTGAACTGTGCCCACTACTAAGACATTCGGTGGGCAACAATCTTTCATGGCGCCTTTAAAGTTGTTCTTATGGTGACAAATCCCTCACTGAAGCCAAATGAAGTGTATTTCCCTGAATACCACACACACACACACACACACACACACACACACACACACAGAGTTGGCCCTTCATATCCACGCATTCTACATCCAGGAATTCGATCAATGACGGATTGAAAATATTCCAAAAAAAATTATTTCTGTAGCCAAAAAATAGTACAGTCTTCCTTTTTTTGTCATGATTCCCTAAACAATACAGCACAGCAGCTATTTACATAGCATTTACATTGTATTAGCTATTATAAATAATCTAGAGGTGATTTAAAGTGTTAGGGAGCACATGCAAAGGTTACATGCAAATACCTCAACATTGTATGTAAGAGACTTGAGGAGCATCCACTGATTTCTGGTATCCAGGGGAGGTCCTGGAATCAATTTCCCCTGGATACCAAGGGACAACTGTATACACACACACACACACACACACAAACACACATCTGTATATTTAGATACCTCATCTTTGGAATGCTTACGTATTCTTTGAAGTATGTTATATATATATATTTATTTATTTACATACATATATTATTTTCCTTTGGAAATAAAGAGTTATGATATCATATGAAGTGATTGCACCTCTTAGTGGATCTTAGGGCAGGAAACTGACTTGGTTCTGAGTGTGCTTACCCTGCCCCTGATCATAATAACTGGACTAAAATGTGCTCGCTGGAATTCTCAAGCCATCCCTAAGTCCGGAGAATAACTAAATTCCTTATTAGAGAGCCAATTTGCTGTGAGGGAAATTAAGTTATTATTGCCTCCTGAATGTCAGCTGGCAGGCTCCATCTCTGGCTAATGCCTGTAATTATCCAAACAGCCTTCTGAGCACAGCCCGTATGGCAGCTGCATATGGCATTTACAGTTGTTATAATAACACAACAGCCAGCCAAGAAGCACAACACAAGCACACCTCTAACCCGCAAGTGACCTGCTAATTAGCAGCTGTGTGGGGTTAACCGAAAGAGCACCTCATATAGGGCGGTGTGTTGTGAATGTAAACACTGACCCAGTAAACGGGACAATGTACGCCAGGAGGAGCTTACTCATACCCTGCCTATGTTGGTCAAACAAATGGGAAAAACAGAGAGTCAGCAGGGAGACCCTGTAAAATGAATACAACACTGAGAAGAGGGAATCTGAATCATAACTATATGATATGAGAGCCCCTGAATCATAACTATAGAACCGATCTTTGCGTTTGGACATTGAGGTTAAATGTGTCCAGTCCCAAGACCCCGCTCTCCATCTTGGCTCCAACGGCTTCTTCTCTCTTTCCATTGCATTATCTCATTTATGGTTGTCCTAAGGCTTGTTTTTGTTTCCCACTCAGAAGTTTGGTTTGTTTTGCTTTCTGTGCTCAGAAGGCTGTTTGTATAATTACACTATGACCGAGTCCCATGCTGAAAAGTGAAATGCTTCCTAATATTTCTCTTTCTTCCATCCAATTGCTCTAAAACGCTGTGTGTCTACATCCATCTAGTTCCTTCCAATCTTAATTCCAAGTTCTGCTATTGTCAAACATTTGAAAGTTGTTCTTAATAACTGGCATTTACAAAGGCAACAAAATGCTTAGGCAAAACAAACACATAGGGATTGTGAGGACTGCTCACATGGACTCTGCTCCCAGCTTCTTCCTTTTTTGTTCTATTTGCCTCATTGTAGCAGTAATCTTTTCTCTTAATCTTTCTTCCTAACAAAATTAAATTTCTTTTCTCGTTTCCCTTATACAATTTGTATCACTTATAATGTCACAAAGTGAACAGATAACAAATTAGATGATCATTTACCATAAAAACAAATTGGGTACACTAGCAGTTTAAACCTGCTTGGTAATAATAATTAATGATAACAGCAGTATGTATTAGGTGCAACATGGTACTGAACACTTTACATGCGTAATCTCATTCTATCCTCATAATAATTCTATTACGCATGTTCCATTAATATGTCATTTTATAGATTAGAGAATGGCTCTTAGAGAAATCAGTACTTGCTCAAAATCTCACAGTCAGCATAAAAGCTACAATTCAAGTGGGACGGATCTTACTCCAGAACCGAAGGGCTTCTCCACAGTCAGTTAAGAGCTCACTGCTCAGGGCTCTGGTCTCCTCATGGATACAGGCAGAATGGTCTCCAAGGGCCCCTTCAGTCCTATAAAATATGAGGAGACATATAAATATAAAATGCAATCCTCGAAAACCTTCCCACAGGTTTATAAATTGGAAGACAAAAGCAACTTAAATCAACGTGTGTTATATTTAGTAATTCACCAGTTTATTATTGATTTTTGAAGTCTTTTTATTGGAGAAGTAATTTGAGGCCTTCCATTCAAGATGGCGGGTCCATCACACGCCTCCTCTTCCCCTTCTCTTCCAACCTTCAGGAAAATGTCGGTGTCATTATGCAAGGAAATAAACCCATGGCCACATAGGAAGGGGAATGGTTGATGCCAGCGGACAAGCAATTCCAGAATATTTTGGATGTCAGAGGCAGATGGGAGTGTATACGGAGTGAAATAGAGGAGAGAACTGGGCATCCTGGCAGGAGACGCCTCCAGGTAGATCCATGAGGACCCATGATTTTTATTTTTCACTTTTCAGCAGCCTATTTTTTTCTTTTGTTACTTTTCCTTTTTTTTTTTTTTTTTTTTTTAATTTTTAAGTTCAGGGACTTATTATATAGTTAATACATGTCATGGAGGTTTGTTGTACAGATTATTTCATCACCCAGGTACTAAGCCTAGTACCAAAATAGTTATTTTTTCTGATCACCTCCCTCCTCCCGCCCTCTACCCTCAAGTAGGCCCAGTGCCTGTTGTTCCCCTCTTTGTGTTCGTGTGTTCCCATCATTTCGCTCCCTTTTTTTTTCTTTTTTCTTTTCTTTTCTTTTTCTTTTTTTTTTTTTTTTTTTGAGACGGAGTTTTGCTCTTGTTGCCCAGGCTGGAGTGCAATGGCATGATCTCAGCTCACCTCAAACTCCACCTCCCGGGTTCAAGCGATTCTCCTGCCTCAGCCTCCCAAGTAGCTGGGATTACAGGCATGGGCCACCGCGTCCGGCTAATTTTGTATTTTTAGTAGAGACAGGGCTTCTCTATATTGGTCAGGCTGGTCTCGAACTCGCGATCTCAGGTGATTCACCTGCCTTGGCCTCCCAAAATGCTGGGATTACAGGCATGAGCCACCATGCCTGGTCCCCAGCTCCCTTTTATAAGTGATCCTAGATTGGAGATGACAGGCACAAAAGGTGAGTGAAGCCTGGAAGAAAGGAATGGGGAAGAAGGTAATTATTTGAAGGTAACCATGAGTGGCAGTGCCATCTACTTTGCCTTCACCCTGAGCCTGGGAAGTCTATTGTTTCCTCCAAAAGTAAAAACTATAAAAATCCTTCCTCTAAGTAAGTTAAACAAATTTCCCAGGAAGAGTTTCTATTACGAGTTGCTCGTGGTACTGAGTAAAGCCCTTATGGTTCTGCACTTGAATAACCTTAACTTCATAGGCAGTAAGTTCTGTTACTTTAGGCCACCTTGAAGGGAAACCAGCCTCCCTCTTCCCAGAAGCCCAGCAACAAGACAGACCTACCTATAAATGTACACAGAAACTTTACATCAACTCCATACAACTATCAGCATGCTTCTTAATTCTTACATATAAAAAGGAAACCAAGAAGTATAAGGTATATGATAAAAACCAGCAGCGTGGAAAAAAGAAAGACCACATAAATGAGCGGAAATAACCCAAAAAATCAGGTAAAATAATAACAAATAAGATTGTTGTATGTCTTAGCCTCAATAAAATTTGAGAGGAAATGAATCTATTAAAAATACAATGCTGATTCACAATAGCAAAGACATGGAATCAACCTAAATGCCCTTCAGTGGTAGCCTGGATAAAGAAAATGTGGTACATACACACCATGGAATACTATGCAACTATAAAAAAAAAAAACAAGATCACGTCCTTTGCAGGAACATGAAAGGAACTGGAGGCCGTCATTGTTGGCAAATTAATACAGAAACAGAAAACCAAATACCACATGTTCTCACTTACAAATGGGAGCTAAATGATGGGAACACATGGACACAAAGAGGGGAACAACAGGCACCTGGACCTACTTGAGGGTGGAGGACGGGAGGAGGGAGAGTATCAGAAAAAAATAACTGTTTTGTTACTAGCCTTCATACCTGGATGATGAAATAGGCTGTACAACAAACTCCCATGACATGAATTTGCCCATATAACAAACCCCTGAACGTACAATAAAAGTTAAAAGAAGAAAAAAAAAAACTTTACAAAAGGAAAAATAGGGTACTAGAAGGTGAAAAATAAAAATATATAAAAGAGTTATTAGAAATTAAAAATAAAATATCAGTAGAATGATTGCAAGATAGAGTTAGGGTACGTCTCCTAAAACGTTGATCAGAATTATAGAAGTAAATAGAATGAAGAAGGCAAGTAAGAGTTAGTTCCAGGCAGTCAAACATCTTAGTAAAAGAAGTAACTAGAAAAGAGATCAGAAAATGGAGGCCAGGTATGATGGCTCGCGCCTATAATCCAAGCACTTTAGGAGGCTGAGGCGGGCAGATCACCTGAGGACAGGAGTTTGAGACCATCTTGGCCAACATGGAAGACCCCATCTCTACTAAAAGTACAAAAATTAGCCAGGCATGGTGGTACACGCCTGTAATCCCAGCTACTAAAGACGCTGAGGCACCAGAACTGCTTGAACCTGGGAGGTGGAGGTTGCAGTGAGCCGGTATTATACCACTGCATCCCAGTCTGGGCAAGAAAGAAAAAAAAAGAAAAAAGGAAAGAAAAGAAAAGAAAAGAAAAAAAAGAAAAAGGAGAGAGAAAAAGAGAAAGAAAAGAGAGAGAAAAAGAGAAAGAAAGGAAAGAAAGAAAGAAAAAGAAAAAGAGAGAAAGAAAAAAGAGAGAAAGGGAGGAAGGCAGGAAAAAGAAAGAAAAGAAAAGGAAAAGAAAATGATCAAATGTGCAATAAAAGAAACTCCAGAAAAAAATACAAAATTATTCAGCATCAAAAGAGTATAGTGTGAAGATTAAGATAAATGACAGAAGACCACATCTGAAACGGTGTCAGGAAACTTAAGAACGGCATGGATTTAACAAAATAAATAACGTCTGAAAACTTCCAGAAGAGAAAGGGAGAAAAATTCTTATCTCCCAAAAGGAGCAACAGTCTGATTTCTCATGAACACCACTGGCTACTAAAAGATACTGCTTTCATGGTTCTGAGGGTAATTTTTTAAACTTAGACTTCATGTTTTAGAACATGTGTAGATACACAGAATAATTTATAAGATGGTGTACAGAAGGATTTGTAAGATATTTTACAGAGTTGCCATAAACCTGGCATTCAGCCTCCTCTGTTATTAATATTTTTCAATCTTTTTGTTACATTTGTTACAATGGCACACTTATTACAATGAATGAACCATACTTATTCAGATGTCCTTAGCTTCCACCCAATGTCCTTTTTCTGTTCCAGGACCCCATCCAGTGTGCCACTTGTCATGTCTTCTTAGACTCTCTTTGATTGTGACAGTTTCTCAAACTTCCTTGTGTTTAATGACCTTGACAGTTTTGAGGAGTACTGGTCTGATTTTGTAGGATGTCCTTCTCTTACAAGGTGCCTAATTTTTTTCTCATGTGTAGACTGAGGTTATGGGGTTAGGGGAAGAAGATCGCAGAAGTAAAGCATCATTCTCATCACTTCCTACCAAGGGTAAATACTATCAACAAGACATCACTATGGATGTTGACCTTTATCACCTGGCTAGGGTAAGGTTTGTCAGATTTTCCTGTGGTAACGTTACTCTTTTTCCCCCTTTTCATACTGTACTATGCACAGCCCACGTTTAAGGAATGGGGACTCACGATCCACCTCCATGAAAGTAGAACATCCACATAAGTTATTTAGACTATGTCTGCTGAGAGATTTGCCTCTTTCCCCCATTAATCAATCATTTCCTTATATCAGTTTGGACTCACTGATATTCATTTTATAATTTGAGTTATAATCCAATATTACTTTTTTACTTCACTCAAATTATTCCAGCCTTGGCCATAGGAGTGCTTTCTGTTGGCTTCTGTGTACCTTTGACATAACCCCATCAATGTGTGTTTGTTGTGGTTTTGTTTGGAATTTTTTTTTTTTTTTTTTTTTGGTTTTTGAGCACCTCCTTACTTTCTATCATGACAAGCTACTCCAGGCTCATCTTGTATATTTCCTGACCTGATCCTAAAATCAGCCATTTATCCAAAGAGCCTTGCCTCTTTTATTGAAGGGAGTATTTGAAAATAAGATCTGAGGAAGGTGTATTCCTTACTACTGGGGTATTACTGCTTCCAGGCTCTCTAAGCTGGCAGAGCAAAGAAATATATGTGTGTATACTGTTACATATTTATGCACACATCTATAAATATTTCTGTAAGTAACCATCTGGGTCTATATTAAGCTAAATATGAATTCGTACTGATGTCTCCAGCTATAATTCACTACCATATGGATTATTCTAACTCCCTCCTTGCTTATCTGTAAACTACCATTCCCATAGTAAGAAACCTGTTTCTCACTATCTGCCATCCAGTTACTTAATTGTTCAATTCCAGTATACATATACAGTATCCGAATTGTTAACTCTACACCCATGGGAAGCAACTTTATCAACTAAGGTATAGTCCTTTTGTGGAGTTCCTTTTACCTTTAGAATTGCAGAATCCACCCATTTTCAGAGTTACTTAGGTCTGAACTTTTCCTGTCATAAACGTCACTGAGGTTGGATTGATTTTGTTTAATTTGCACACATCAAAGTTTACTCTACTATAACATTCTATGGTTTTGTCAAATGCATTATGTCTGTATCCACCATTATAGTATCAAACTAAAGGGTTTCATCACCCTAAAAAATTATCTAGGTTTTACCCATTCAATCCTCCCCACTTTCCCCCAAACATGTGGCAACCACTGGTCTTTTCCCTAGTTTTGTATTTTCCAGTATGTCATAGAGTTGAAATTATGTAAAGTGTATCCCTTTCAGACTGCCTTTTTTCACTTAGCAATATGTGTTTAAGATTCCTCAATGTGTTTTTATGGCTAGATCATTTCTTTTTAATGTTGAAAATTCCAAATAATATTCTGTTGTATGAATGTACAAATGTTTATTTAGTCATTTACCTATTGAAGGACATCTTGGTTGCCTCCATTTTGTGGTGATGATGAATAAAGCTGCTACAAATATCTAAGTACATTGCTGAGTTTTGTGGCAAAACTGTAACTGTGAAAAAAAAACTGCCAATCTGTCTTTCAAAATGGCTGTATCACTATGCATTTAACCCGGCAATGTTGGTATACATGTTTTCCAGAATTTGGTATTGTCATTTTTTAAAAGTATAGCTATTTTAATTAGTGGGTAGTAGTATCTCATTATTGTTTTAGTCTGGGGTCTCCTAATGACAAATAATATTGATTACCTTTTCATAAACTTATATGTCACCATCTTCTTTGGTGAGGTATCTGTTCAGATCTTTTGCATGTTTAGTCACTAGATTTTTTGTTTTACTATTGTTCAGTTTTATGCATTCTTTGCATATTAGATACAAGTACTTTATCTGATATGTGTTGTGCAAACATTTTCTCCCATCTGTGGCTTACATTTTATTCTCTTAACATTGTTTTCTGCAGAGCAGAAATTGTTAATTATAATAAAGTAAAATTTATATATATAAAATATATATATATAAATACCATTGTAAATGGTATTTTTATTTCAAATTCCAATAATAATTGACTTTCATAGATTAACTTTGAGTCCTATGACTTCGCTACATTTATTTGTTAATTTCAGAAGGGTTTGGGGGATTGTTTTTGTCAATTTGGAGAGAGTTTATGCATAGAAAATAATATTATCTGTGAACAATGGCTGTTCTATTTCTTCCTTTCTAATCTTTTGTTTTATTTCCTTTTCTTGTCTTATTGCACTAAGATTACCAGTAGTATGTTGAATAGGAGTGCTGCAAAGGAATATCTTTACTTTGCTCCTGATCTTGGTAGGGAAGCATCTGCCATTCACCAGGAAGTATGAAGTTAACTGTTGGACTTTTATAAGTATTCCTTACAGAGTAGAGGAAGTCCCCTCTATTCCTTGTTTGCTGAGAATTTTATTATGAATGGGTATTGGATTTTGTTAAATGCTTTTTCTCTATCAATTGACATGACCAGATGATTTTCTTCTTTATCTTGGTGATGTTGTGAATGACTTTAATTCATTTTAAATGTTGAGCCAGCCCTGTATACCTGGAATAAAGCCCAGTTGCTCGTGGTGTATAATTTCTATACACATTTTTTTGATCCGGTTTGCTAATTTTTTCTTAAAGATTTTTGCATCTATGTTGTATAAGTTTCTTTTTCTGCTATAAAAAGTTATCACACACTTAATGGCATAGGACAGCAAAAATTTATTACCTTACAGTTCTGGAAGTCAGAAGTGTGAAGTGGGTGTTACAGGCTAACACTGAGATGTTGGCAGAGCTTCATTCCTTCTGGAATTTTCAGGAGATAACCTGCTTACATGCCTTTTCCAGACCTACTGTATTCCTTGGCTACTGTCCCCGCCCTCCATCTTCAGAGACGGTTACTCCAACATCCGCTTCTGTCATCACGTCTCCTCTCTGACTCTGACACTCTCGTTTCTTCTTTTAAAGATCCTTATAATTACATTAGTCCCACTCAGTTAATCCAGGATAGTCATTCCATTTCAAGGGCCTTAACAATATCTGCAAAGTACCTTTTGTCATGTAAGGTAACAGATTCCAGGGATTAGAATATGGATACCATTGGGGGTGAGGGGTGAGAGGGTGCATAATTCTATTTACCACATGTTCATGAGAAATATTGGTCTGTGGTTTTTCTTTCGTATAATGAGTTTATCTGGTTTTAGTGTTATGGTAATATGTTGGCCTCATAGGATAAGTTAGGAAGTGTTAAATTTTCTGTTTGCTGGAAGAGATTGTAGAAAATTGGTATTATTTCTTCCTTAGTGTTTGCTAGAATTCACCACTAAAACCATCTGAGTCTGGAGATCTCTTTTTATAGTTATTGATTATTGACTAATTCTAAAATAGATATAGTCCTGTTGAAATTATCTGCCTCTCTTTGAGTTTTGATAATTTGTGTCTTTCAAAGAGTTGATCCGTTTTATCTAAACTATCAAATTTGTGGGAATGCAGTTTTTCATACTGTTTCTTTATTATTCTTTTTGATGTTTATGTGATCAGTGGCAATGATCTTTCTTTCATGTCTGCTATTGGCAATTTGTGTTTTTTATCTTTTTTCTCCTTGGCTATCCTGGCAAGAGTTTTCCCATTTTTATTGGTCTTTCCAAATAATTAGCTTTTGGTTTTGTTGATTTTCATTATTATTATGTGCTTTTAAATTCATTGACTTCTGCTCTAGTTTTGTTACAAAAGTGAGATCTCTTACATGTGTTCTCTTGCCCTTCTGCCTTCCACTTTTCTCCAGTGGGTTGACCTGCACTGGATGCTGGTGCCATGCTCTTGGACTTCCCAGGTTCCAGAACCACAGGCCAAATAAGCTTCTTTTATTTATAAATTATACCCAGTCTGTTGTAATTCTGTTATAGCAGCAGAAAATGAACTGAGATAAAAGTTAATGTTCAAATATTTAAGATATTTCCACTATCTTTCTGTTACTGATTTCTATTTTAATAGTGGTCTGAAAAACTACTTTGTATGATTCTACTACTTTAAATTTGTTAAACTGTGTTTTGTGGCACAGAATTTTGTGAATATTCCATGTAAGCTTAAGAATTTGTATTCTTCTGTTGTTGCATAGAGCTCTCTATAAATGCCCATTAGGTCAAGTTTATTGATACAGCTGTTCAGTTCAACCATATCTCCATTGATTTTCTGCCTCCTCCATCTATCAGTATGGAAAAAGGGATATTGATGTCTCCAACAATAATAGTGGTGTAATGTATTTTTTTCCTTCCAGTTCTACCAATTTTTGCTTCACATATTTTGATGCTCTGTTGTTAGGTTAAGGATTGTTATATCTTTTGAGAAATTTTACCCTTTTATTATGATGTAATTATCCCCTTTATCCCTGATAATTTTTTCCTGAAATTAATATAGCAATTCCAGCTTTCTTTTGATTAGTATTACCAGAGTATATGTCACTCCTTCTTTTTACTTTTGGTCTATCTTTATATTTAATGTGAGTTTCTTGGAGTAAACATACAGTTAAGCTTTTTTTTTTTAAATTTACTCTGCAGAGCTCTGTCTTTCAATTGGCTTATCCATACCATTCACATTTAAAGTGATTATTGAAATACTTGGATGAATATCCATCATGCTTGTGACAGTTTTTTATTTATTGTATTTGTTGTTTCTTTTCTTCTTTTCCTCCTCTTACTGTCTTCCCTGGTTTTAATTAAACATTTTGCATAATTCCATTTTAGCTCTTCCTTTAGTCTATCAATTAAATTTCTTTTAACAAAAACGTTAGTTCTTGCCGTACAGTTTGCAATACATTTACAACTAGCATCATTTCACCTTTAAATAATATTCTATCACTTTATATGTAGTGCATTTACCTTAACAGACTTTTCTTAATTCTTGTTTCCTGTCCCAGGCAAGATGCTGCCATTTATTTTATTTATTCATATGCTATAATTGCCCAATACACTGTCACTATCATTGCTTTAGATAAAGTTATTTTAGGTCAGTTTGGAACTTAAGAGGTAAAAGATGCTGTTTTACCTTCATTTATGCATCCTCTGATGCTGTTTCCTTCTTTATGTAGATCCAAGTTACTAACTTATAATGTTTTTCTCCTTCCTGAATGACTTTCTGTAGCATTTTCTGCTGGGCAGTTCCACTAATGATAAATTCTCAGTTTTTATTTGCCTAAGAAAGTATTTATTTCATCCTAATTTTCTTTAACTTGTATTTTACATTTAGGGGTACATGTGCAGGTTTGTTATATAGGTAAACTTGTGTCATGGGAGTTTATTATACAAATTATTTCAGCACCCAGGTATTAAGCTTTGTACCCATTACTGTTATTTTTACTGATCCTCTCCCTCCTCCCACCCTCTGTGCTCCAATAGGCCTCAGTGTGTGTTGTCCCCTTCTATGTGTCCAAGTGTTCTCATCATTTAGCTCTCACTTACAAGTGAGAACATGCAGTATTTGGTTTTCTCTTCCTGCATTAGTTTGCTAAGGGTAATGTCCCTGCAAAGGACATGATCTTGTTCTTTTTTATGGCTGCATAGTATTCCACGGTGTGTATGTACCACATTTTCTTTATCTAGTCTATCATTGATGGGCATTTAGGTGGATTCCATGTCTTTGCTATTGTGAATAGTGGTGCATGCTTGAGTCTTTATTAATAGAATGATTTACATTCCTTTGGGTATATAACTAGTAATTGGATTGCTGGGCCAAATGGTGTTTCTGTCTTTAGGTCTTTGAGAAATTGCCACACTGTCTTCCACAATGGTTGAACTAATCTACCTTCCCAACAACATTGTATAAGCATTCATTTTATTCCTGGCAGAGATACAAAAAAAAAAAAAAAAAAAAAAAGAAAAGAAAAGAAAACTTCAGGCCAATATCTTGGATGAACATTCATGCAAAAATCCTCAACAAAATACTGGCAAACTGAATCCGGCAGCACATCAAAAAGCTTATCCAACATGATCAAGGGGGCTTTATCCCTGGAATACAAGTTTGGCTCGACATACGCAAATCAATACATGTGATTCATCACATAAACAGAACTAAAGACAAAAACCACATGATTATCTCAATAGATGCAGAAAAGACTTTCAGTAAAATTCAGCATTCCTTCCTGTTAAAAACTCTCAATAAACTAGGTATCGAGGGAACATAGCTCAAAATAATAAGAGCCATATATGACAAGTCCACAGTTAACATCATACTGAATAGGCAAAAGCTGGAAGCATTCACCTTAAAAACCAGCACAAGACAAGGATGCCCTCTCTCACCACTCCTATTCAACATATTAGATGTCTCGGACAAGACAACCAAAAGATTTAAAAAAAAAAAAAAAAAAAAAGAGGCATCCAAATAGGACAAGAGGACATCCCACTATCCCTGCTTGAAGATTACATGATCCTATATCTAGAAAACCGCATAATCTCAGTCCCAAAGCTTCTTAAGCTGACAAACAACTTCAGCAAAGTCTTTGGATACAAAATCAGTGTGCAAAAAATTACTAGCATTCCTATACACCAACAAGTTCTCAAGCCAAGAGTCAAATCAGGAATGTAATCACATTCACAGTTATCACAAAAAAATAAAATACCAAGGAATACACCAATGAAGATTTTATGATAAAGAAGTCAAAAGCAATTGCAACAAAAACCAAAATTGCCAAATGGGATCTGATTAAATGAAAGAGCTTCTCCACAGCAAAAGAAACTATCAACAAAGTAAACAACATACAGAATGGAAAAAAAATTTTTTGCAAACTATGCGTCTGACAAAGGTCAAATATACAGCATCTAAAAAGAATTTAAAGAAATTTACAAGAAGAAAACAAACAACCCTATTAAAATGTGGGCAAAGGATATAAACAGACACTTTTCAAAAGAAGACATACATGCATGCAGCAAACAAACATATTTTTAAAAACTCAAAATCACTAATCATTAGAGAAATACAAATCAAAACTACAGTGAGATACCATCTCACACCAGTCAAAATGGCTATTTTTAAAAAGTCAAAAAATAACAGACGCTGGCAAGGTTGTGGAGAAAAAGGAGCACTTATTTTCTTATTTTAAAAATTAGAAATTTAAAAAACAATAAGCTCTGTGTATGGAATTCTAGGTTGGTGGGTTTTGTTCTTTTCCCAACATTTTACATATTCCACTCTATTCTCTTCTAGCTTATATAACTTATCTTCTGTTGGTAAATTCCCATATCGCAGCTCTGCTTTTTTCAAGATCTTCTCTGTCTTTAGTTTTTTTCGGGTTGAATATAATGTGCCTAGTAGGCATAGTTTTTGGTATTTATCTTGGCATTCTCTGAACTTCTGGGATCTGTGGTTTTGTGTTTGTCATTACTTTTGGAAAATTTTCAGCCACTATTATTTCAAATATTTTTCTACTCTGTTATCTCTTTCTTCTAGTGTTGCCATTGTGTATATTTTATACCTTTGAAATTGTCCCACACTTCTCAGATATTTTTTCTGTATTTAAAAAATTCTTCTCTCTTTGCATTTTAGTTTAGAACGCTGATATTGACATATTGTCAAGCTCACTGATTCTTTCCTCAGCCACATGCAGTCTACTCTTGAAACCATCAAAGATATTCTCCATGTCTGTTACTATGTTTTGGTTTCTAACATTTTATTTTGATTCTTAGGGTTTTAATCTCTTTATTTTATTAATCATTCTTGCAGCTTGTCATTTTTTTATCTGAGCCACTACCTTATTTATTTTAAGTTCCCAGCCTGATAATTCTAAAATATGTGCATATTAGAATCTGGTCCTGATGCTTGCCTTCTGTCTTCACTCTGTGTTATTTTTTGCCTCATAATTTTTTAATGAAAGCTGGGAATTATGTATTGGTTGTATGAACTGAGGTAAAAGCCCTTTAATGCGAGTTTTTATGTTAATCTGTCCAGGTGCTGGGCTATTTAATGTTAGCTGTAGATGTACGTGGGCAGACGCTTCAAATTCTTCTAGTGTCCCTGTTTTTGTAGTTTTTGTCTTCCCTATTGTCTTTGGGCTTCCCTAGGAACTCCTTCTTAAATAGAGTCTTCACCTTGCTCCTCTTACAACTCTGATATACAGTTTTTATACTGGAGCCCTGTTGATATGGTAGTAAAGTGTAGGGTAGTGAAAGCACTCTAAAATATTATGATTAAATATTTCAGTGGAAATGTGCTCTTGGGATGTGACTTTCACAAATGTTTCCTAGCATTCCTTCTTTCTGCTTATGTGAGACAGGAAGGATACAGAGGACCAGAGGTGGGTAAGTGACCTTCTCCTTGGCTATCATAGGCCCTGGAAAAGTCATGCCCCTTAGAGAGTAGTCCTTTGTTATAGAGAATACTCCGGGCATTTCCAAAAGATTACTTTTTTCCTCCCCCTGCCAGAATACCCAGGAGATCTTTCCTAGTTCTTCACTGTAAGGACCTGGTGGGGTTCCTGAAAGTAAAACCCATGAGTGTGCAGCCCTACGAGATATTCACTTTCATGTGAATATTTTTAGTGATAAAGATTTATGTTTAAGGCTTTAGTGACTGTTGCTCTAAGTAGAAATATCTTGGCCGTGACTCTGAATTTGCTAGTCTCTCCAGATTTTATATGGTGGTTTGCCCTGGGACTTCAATTCTCAATATGGTCCAAGAAAAATTATTGATTATTAATGTGTTCAGCTTTCTTCTTGTTGTGAGGACAAGAGTGATGACTTCTGAGCTCTTCAGATGCTGGAAGTAAAACTGGAAGCTCAGGTCATTTTTTTTTTTTTTTTGCCTATTTTACTTCATACAAAATAATCCATCAAGTTTGAGAGCAAAATGAAGACATTTTTAGATGTGAATTGATGTAAAAATGTCCAATAACTGAGAAGTTGTCTAATGAAATGAGAAAGAAAATGCTGAAACTTTCAAAATATTGGAAGCCATGGGATTCAGGAAATAGTAGGTTCACCCTAGTAAGAGAAAAGAGATCTTAGGACGGTAGTTGAAAAGTCACTGGTTCATGATGAGGTAGAAGGTTCAAGGTCTCCAAGAAATGACTTCTCAAAAGAAGACATACACGCAGCCAAAAAGCATATGAGAAAATGCTCAACATCACTAATTATTAGAGAAATGCAAATCAAAACCACGAGGAGATACCATCTCACACCAGTCAGAATGGCTATTATTAAAAAGTCAAGAAATAACAAATTGTAGAGAAAAGAGAATGCTTATACACTGCTAGTGGGAATGTAAATTAATTCAACCCCTGTGGAAAGCAGTTTGGAGATTTCACAAATAACTTAAAACGGAACTACCATTCAGCCCAGCAATCTCCTTACTGGGTGTATACCCAAACGAAAATAAATTGTTCTATCATAAAGACACATGCATGCATGTGTTCACTGCAGTCCTATTGACAATAGCAAAGACATGGAATCAACCAAAGCGCCCATCTATGGTGGACTGGATAAAGAAAAAGTGGTATACACATATACGTCATGGAATACTACACAATCATAAAAAATAATAAAATCATGTCTTTTGCAGCAAAATGGCTGCAGCTGGAGGCCATTATTTTAACCAATTAATACAGGAAACAGAAAACCAAATATCGCATGTTCTCACAAGTGGGAGTTAAACGTTGACTACACATGGATACAAAGAAGGGAACAACGGGCCTGCTTGAGGGTTTACGATGGGAGGACGGTAAGAATGGAAAAACGACCTATTAGGTACTGTGCTTATTACCTGAATATGTTAAAGCAAACTAAATATGGCCTGAGAAGGACTTCGTACCTCTATATTTGAGTCCTTGTGGATGAACCATAACCTACCTTAATAGTCAGGCAACTAAAAACCTAACTTAGGAGTATGTGCCTGTAATAATAACTGAGCCTTGGCCAATCCCAGTGGCCATATTTCAACCACTTATAGACTGCTAAGTGTTCAAACTGTGTTCAAATAAGGCAAACGCCAACCTGTAACCAATCCAGCTGTTTCTGTACCTCACTATAAGAGGTACAGATTTCTGTAAGTCATTTCCCTTTTTCGGTCTATAATCTTCCACCACACGGCTGTGCTGGAGTCTCTCTGAATCTGCTGTGATTCTGAGGGCTGCCCAATTTGTGAATCGTTCATTGCTTAGTTAAACTCCATTAAATTGAATTCAGCTAAAGTTTTTCTTTTATCAACGACAAAAATAATCTGCACAACAAACCCACATGACATGTAATTTACCCACGTAACAAACCTGCACATGTATCCCCTGAACCTAAAATAAAAGTTGAAACACAATAAAAAGGTCTCCAAGAAACGGTTGTGAAGAAAGTATATTCCGTATAGATATGAAAGACAAGCTAGATAATTGGAGTGTATGGTAAAAAATGCACCATGCTCTTGTCAACAAGAGAAAAGAAAGCAATTAGAAATGCTTTGCAGGGCTGGGAAACATACAAGAAAATCATGGTTGACTTCCAGGTCCAGCAATAATCTGAATAACCCACACATGTGGCTGAGCTGGCGAGAAAATGAGGAAAATCTTTAGAGGCCAATTACAGAGCCAATTCATGAATCCGGCAAGGTGAGCTCTGAAGCTGCTGACTACCCTAAGGGCATCTGTATTACTCTGTTACCCAATCTTCACTTTTAGCAACTATCCAGAGGAAGAAGTCTAAGTCTAGGAACGTGTCACCTTCCCAACAAAACTTCCTTTATATACCTGATGAAGTGAAGAGTTGGATAGAAAACTTCCTGTGGATCTGGAAAATCCTCTGCAAAATAGAGAATCGGAAGAAAAAATACTGAAATCTACATTATGAAGAAAGACAGCAAAGGCGGTTTCCTACGACTACCTTGTCTTTGGGTAAAGAGAAAAAGCCTCCCTTCATAATTTGCTGCTGTGGGCTGACTTTTACATGGATTGGAAATATAAGAATGTGTTCTAAAAACAAGCAAAGTAACTAATAAATTGAGATGTTAGTCTAAAGTAATTCTAGGAATTCACAGTGCCTCTAGGCAGGATCAAACATAATCTTTTTCAGAGAATTTGTTCCCACTGCAGACCTCAAAGAATTCCTACTGTCCTACTGAGAAATTTCCAGTGAATACAAGGTCAAAATGAAGACTAAACTAAACTAGAAAACAACGACAAAGCATACAACAAAAAAGACACCATGAGTGAGAATAAGCTGATGTAGTAAAGAACAGTAGAACAGAAAAGACTTCACAGGTTGTTTTTATTAGACACAAAACATAAGTAAGAATGTTTAAAATGATTTTAGAATAAGTCAGAATAAGAGCGTACAAGTCCGGAAAAAAAAAGACTGGTTATAATAACCAGAGAGGATGATAAAAAGAATCAACTAGAACTTAGAGAAGTGGAAAAAAATGCCCTGATTTGTTACCTGATTGTAAACTGAGACAGTTTTCCCACTAAAAGCCTATGAAATTTGGGCTCGGGGTTTTTTGTCATGAGACATATTAAATCAGGTTTAACAAGAGGGTGTGGTGGTGGCAGTGGAAACAGTGAATGATATACTCTAGCCAGCACATTCAGAGAGGTAGGGCTTACTGCAAGCCAAGCCTCTATGATACTTCTAGGGCCATCAGCCTGGCTTTCAGTAATTATAGGGCTTCTTTGGCTGCAGCAAAGGGGCAAATCCCTGACTCTAGCTCCAAAGTTCTGCTGATTGATGGCACCATCAGTTTCTCAACCCCATCAGTTTCACCATCACTACTCAGGTTGCTCTCCAGACCCACATTGCTGACTCAGTTACCACACAGACCCTCAGGTTTAATTATACTCACAGATCTTATCTCCTAGTCATGTTTCAAGCCTCAATGGCATCCACTCCTCCAATGACTCAAGCCAGAAAGTTGCCAGTCTTCCTTGTTTGCTCTCTTTCCACCTTGCATAACCCCTACGAAAAGTCAGTTACCCAAATCCTATCAATTTTATTCATCCTTAAAGGAGATGTGTGAAAATCAAACATTTATTTCTTTTTCATTCCTAGTAACACGCCTTAGCCCATGGCCTCACTGAGATTCCCGTGTCCAAGCAACATCTCCTCGGTCCATTTTCACTTTTGCTGATGAGCAGCAGAAGTATTCTAAGACTGCTAAGACTTGAGTTTCCTGGTCCCTTGCTTGCACCAGCCCCTTCTGAGACTTGGAGAATCTTCTTAATATGTTTCTATGGTCATACGTTTTGTCAAATTTGCCAAGGTAAGATACCTTGATATGCCAAGTGAAAGTCTTATGATTCATAATATGTAAAATAATCCTTTAGTGGTTTTCTCAAATTTGGCAGACAAACTGGAAAATCTGTATAACACAACCAAAAAATTGTGAAAATGAAAAAATTATTCTAAACTATTAATAATTGGCATCTTGACTCACAACTCTAATCCCAGCACTTTGGGAAGCCGAGGCAGGAGAACGGCTTAAGGCCAGAGTTCAAGGCTAGCCTGGGCAACATAGCAAGATCTCGTCTCTACAAAAAATAAGAAAAAGTAACCAGGCATGGTGACATGTGCCTATATTCTCAGGTATTTGGGAAGCTGAAGCAGGCAGATCGCTTGAGCCCAGGAATTTGAGGTTGCAGTGAGCTGTGATTATACCACTGCACTCCAGCCTGGGTGACAGAGCAAGACTCTGTCTCTAAAAAACATGAATGAATAAAATAAATAATAAAATAAAAAATAAACTGTTACTAATAATAAAATTGCTATTAGTCATGATGGAGGAAAAACTACATTATCTTTCTATTGTGTCGATGGGAAGTGATAGAAGAAAATCACTGCCCGATGAAGAGATGAATGAAAGGGTTTGGTGTCTACAAACATAGGTGAAAATCTTTTACAGACATGTGCTGGCAATAAAGTCATAAAATACGTTTATTTTCTGGATTTTCTGATTTGTGTCAGCAGTTTAAAATGTGTAATTTGTTGTGTTTTTTTCATTCTAAACAAATATTCACTGTGAACCTAATTCTGTATTTTTAAATTCATCCTATTCTTTTCTTAAAAAGAGCTCCCAAATTTTATGTTATCAGGCCCCACAAAACCTGGGTCCAGCACTGCTGTTATCAGAGCGATTATTTCCAAATATATGTTTGGCTAAGTCACCTTGTCTTAACTTCAGCATAAAATTCAAATTCCTTCACATAATGTATAATGACTGCATAATCATACTCTGTCCATCATTTCTAGTGTGAACTCTCGCCACTCCCCTAGTTAGACTAGATTTTCCAGAAACAATAAATTGCTTCGAGTTAGCAAAATGGACCAAGCCTTCCCACCCCTGTATCTGTTTGCACACCAACCGCACACTTGGCTCAGCATTTCTTTGCCTCATCCTTTTCTTCTCATGGAAATCTTTCCTGATTAACCAGTCTGTAACCAGGACATTCCTCATTATTCCTGCCCACCACAGATATTTCTTATCTGTCAAAATATGTATCACATTTTCCAACCTTATACTTATTTATTTTCATTTTCATTTTTACATTTTTGGTACACGCTAAACTGTCTAAGAGCAGAGATCATAACTCTCTTGGTTAGTGTTTCTACCTAGTACATAGTAGGTGTTTAATAAATATTTGTAGAAAGAATGAAGGCTGAAATTGTGCCTGGGAGAAAGACATTGTACAATGAGCTGAAACCAAATGAGGTTTACTTTGGGAGAAGATTCTGAGCAGTAGCAGTAAACCAATTGAAGATACATTGCCTGAATTACTGGGCAAATAGTTGTGATTTTTACTACATCCCCCAGTAGCATTGTATTCTTAAACAAATGCCTAGAAAACTAACATTTACACTATTGGATAGAAATAGTTATGTATATATTGGTGTATATTGATGTAGGAAGAGCTTAGGCATAAACTTTTTTTGAAGAAAAGTTAGGAAGGTTACTATTGGCAACAAGAAAACGTAGGTAGCTTCTCAAGCAAAATTATTTATTTCTTAACTATTAATAATGTGAATTTCTCACCACCAGAGTCACCCCTAACACATAAACACACAGAGATACATATACACGAACATGTGTGATGTATGTAAAAGAAATAAAGGAGAAAACTTAAGGCAAATGGGTAAATATAAGAAGCATATCATTGTCTGTTGAATATAGAAAAGTTCCTGGTTTTATTCTATCCTTTATTCTGGAGCCTTGGGAAAGTCCTAAGGTGGTTATGCCACCCTCAGTCTAAATGTCTTACATGGCCAAAACCTTAAATAGATATGATCTACATTAATCACTACCCACAGTCAAAGTATTCTCAGAAAAACCTGCCAAATATCAAAATCTAAAAAGAACAATGAGCTGCTATTCCAGAATTCTTGAGTTTGTCTGCATAAGGAAACATAAAAGGCTAGCAAGTTTATTTCCCTTCCCTCAAAAAGTACAAGATTAAACATTCCTAGATACTTGGAAATTTTATCTTAGCCCTATTGACTTTCAGAAAAGTTACAGAGTCTTGCTGAACACTTTAATCAAGGATAGACACAGCAATAGTTCTCTTTAGGTACATTGAATCCTTAATATTATAATTGTTCTTCCATTTTAAAAAATCAAAAACCCTAAAATGTAGGAATGGCTTTGGAAGCAGGCAGCGGACTTTATGGAGAGTGGTAATGAAAGTACTTGGAAGAAACTACTAATCTTTGGAGATACTACAGTTGAAGGCTTAAAGAAAAACGAAGCAGCCTGGCCAAGATGGTGAAACCCCATCTCTACTAAAAATACAAAAATTAGCCAGATGCAGTGGTGGGCGCCTGTAATCCCAGCTACTTGGGAGGCTGAGGCAGGAGAATTGCTTGAACCCAGGAGGCAGAGGTAAGAGTGAGCCGAGATTGCGCCACTGAACCGTAGTCTGGGCGACAGAGCAAGACTGTACCTCAAAGAAAAAAAAAAGAAAAACAAAATGAAGAAAATCTCATTGGAAACTGGAGTAAGAAAAATGTTTACTATAAAGGGGCAGAGAGTATAGCAACACTGTTGTCTGCAGTTATGTAGAGAGAGGACAGCATGGTTAACCAACTGGTAATATAGCAAATATGTCTAAGCAAATCACTGAGGTTGCCATTTGTTTCACCTTGATGCTTACAGTAAAATGTGACAGAGATAAATAGAGAAGAGGACTCTTAAATAAAAAGGAACTGAGGCTTGATGATTTTGAAAAGTCTCACCCCTTCCCAATGGCAAGTGGTGGCTTTAAAATTAAGAAATGGCTTCTTCTGGGAAAAGACCAAATCCAGAGTACCATCAGTAAATATGCTACAAAGGAGGGGCTGAGGGTACAACTGTGAAATATCTTGTCAAGTCCAGAGAAAGATTACAAGTATGTCTCAGAGTACCATTTATTCAGACAAAAGCCCTCTAAAACAAACTAAGAGTATGTGTGCCTCACAGACTGTCTCAATCAAACAACAGGGCTGAACTCACCACAAAGAGATTTGTGGATGGGTTTTTTTGTTTGGTGGAAAGCACCTGAAGAAGATGTACAGCAGAACCACAGACTTCTTAAAAGATATAAAGACAGTGAGAGACAAAAGGGGACAGAAATGGGAAATAAGAAGAGGCCTTTAGGTTCCTAGAATTCTGCTGGCAGGAAGCTGATTGAAAGAGTTTCTCAGCTATAAACATATGCTACCTTTCATGGAAAAGAAATGACTCAGAACAGAGACTCCAGAAGGCAGAGCCAAGAGCCACAGAAAAGTCTCCCACTCCATGAAACTGAGTTAAAGTACTTCCAACATTTGCCTGGCTGAGTTTCAGAATTGCTATGGACCAGTAATTCCTTTGTGCCTCCCATTTTCTCCCTTTAAATTGGAATACCTATTGCAGTGATCCTATGCCTGTACCACCATTCTTTTCTGGGCACAGGTAAGTGGGATAACTTGTCTCTTTAGTTTCTCAGGTAGACAAACCAAGAGTAACTATACTCAAAGAGAAGTACTTAAGATACTACACTCCAGGAGCCTCTTCTACACCAGAACCTGGTTTAGATGATGATATATTAGACTCTGAGTTCACACCTTTCAAGATGTTGGGAGGCGGTGAATGTATTTTGCATGTGGGAAGAACATAAAGTGTTAGATACTAGAGGCCTGAGATAGGTGGCCTCTAAAATGACTCCCAGTGATCCTTACTTCTTGGAATTCACACCTTTGTGTAATGCCTTCCCCTTGAGTATGGACTGGATTTATTGATTCACCTCTAACTCTCTAACAAATAGAATATGGCAAAGTAATGGGTGGGCTCTCTCTCTCTCTCTCTCTCTCTCTCTCTCTCTCTCGTATGTGTACTCTTCCTCTTCCAGTACCTCAAGTCTATCTCTGTGAGGGTAGTCAGCTGCCATGTCAGAAGGCAGTCTTATGAAGAGACCCATGTTGTAAGGTACAAAGGCCTGATAATGACCAAGTGAGGGAACTTGGAAGTGGACCCCACCCTTCGTCTTCAAGTCCTCTGATGAGACCATAGCTCCATTCTATCCAACAGTCTCATGAAAGACCTTGAGCCAGAGGTATTTAGCTAAGCCATGCTCAGATTAGATTCCTGACATACTAAAACTGTGAGATTTTTTAAAAAATTGTTGTTTTAAGCCAATACATTTTGGGGTAATTTGTAACAGAGCAATAAATAACTAATACAGCTATCTAGAAAAAAATGATGACTGTCTCTTTTGGCACACCCAACATTAAATTGTATAGCAGGAAATGGGGATGAGGTGAAGGAGCAAAAGTCTGCTGTATTCTTTCCTCACATGCACATGTGCATACACACACACACACACACACACACACACACACACACAGAGAGACACATACATCCTTATGCACTATGTCTATGTAAATATAGAGGTAGCAATTGTTCTCCTATATGTATAATCTGAGGGTATGTAGGTTTATTAGAGAGTATTGCTGCCTATATCAGCATAAGCAGGGGACAGTGAGTCAAAGAGTATCTTTCTATGAAACAAGCGAGGAGTGAATAGCTTGTTTTGTCACTAGTGGAAGGGATGGAGGAAGAGAGGGAGAAGAAAAAAATGAAAGGAAAGGAAAGGAGAAGGAGGAGAAGGAGGAGAAGATGGAGAAGAAGAAAAGGAAGAAGAAGAAGAGATGGATGGAAGGAAGGAAAAAAGGAAAGGAAGGAAGGAGGGAGGGAGGGACAGAGGGAGGGAAAGAAAGAAAGAAGAAGAAAGAAGGAAAGAGAGAGAAAGGAGAGAGAAGAAAGAATAAAGGGAAGGGGAGGGAGGAGAAAGAAAGAGGGAAAGAAAAAGAGAAAGGATGGAAGGAAAAATAAGAGAGGGAGGGAAGGAAGGGAACAAGTGAAGGAAGGAGGAAGGATGGAAAGAAAGAGAGAGAGAAAAAGAAAGAGCAAAAGAGAGAGGAAAAGGAAGAAAAAAAAGTGTGCATTGTTTGACTAGAAAGGCCACAAAATCCAAGAACTAAAGTGAAATTACATAGATGGAATCTTTAAAAAAATTTTCCAAAATATTCCATACATCAAATTCATTAAATTGGCTACAAGAATCTTCTAGGGCACTGTTGTGTTATGAGACATGCATAGGGTTTCATTCAGGGTCTTGGCTCATAACTACCATAGCTCTTGTTACGGTCTTTTGTTATAATACTGGGTGTGTTAGGTCTCAGAAGACAATTTCTCTATCCTTCTCCTGCCTTTTCTTCTCCTGACCCAAGGCAGGACTCCAATCTTTCCCTGCCTTTGTGATTGTGGGTCGTATGACTGTCATTCCAGGGTACTGCTCTATGTCGTATGGGAAGGAATGCTGACATCATAAAGCCCATCATAACCCAAGAAGACAAGGTTGAGAGAGCTTCCAGATGACTGAACACGTGAAAGTGGATAGGAAGTTAACAAGAACTCATCCACATGCCAGAAGGGTGGCACTCCCCAGCTGTACTGGGACACAAATTCCTACACTCAGGACCCTTCCAGACCTTGCCCTATGCATTTCTTCATCTGACTGTTTATTTGTATCCTTCAAAATATCCTTTGTAATAAACCGGTAAACATAAGTGTTTCCCCTAGTTCTGTGAGCTGCTCCAGCAAATTAACTGAACCCTCAGAGGGGATTATGGGAACCCCAACTTAAAGCCAGATGAAGACGTCAAAAGTTCTAGAGATCCAGACTTGTGACTGGTGGGAGGGAGGGGTTGGTCTTGAGGATGGAGCCCTCAACCTGTGGAATCCAGATAGATAACGTCAGGATTGACTTGGAAGACACCCAGCTGGTGTCTGCTGCAGAATCAACTGCATGTTTTTTGTTGGGGAGAAATCCCTACATTTGGACACATAAGTTTTCTGTGTTGATTGTTGTTGTGGTGAGAGCAGAGGACAACACAGTTTGAGAGTTTTTTTCTGAAACACACCCTGTAGCAAAATGGTGGAAAGTGAAGCTCTGAAACAAGTCTAGATGTATTGTTCCTTGAGGCCTATTTCTGCACCAAGAATTTCAATGTATGCAGCTGCCTTTGGGGGAGAGCAAAATTTAACAGTTGGGAAGTACCGTAGGAAGCATTTGCTCCAATTCCTTTCACTAGGTGAGTAAAGAACTTGAGACCCAGAGGAACTGATCTGCCTAAGTCATCACAGCTAATAGGGAGCAGAGCTAACAAAAGACTCCCTAGCTCCTGGGTTGACCTCCTTTCTACAGGATGAAGATCACCCATGTGTGAGAGAAGGAACTCGTAGCAGAAAAGGAAACACCAGGAGATAAGTTGCTAAAACTAGAGCAAGCAGAGTGATTGCCTAGACCAGGAAGAAAAAAAAAATGTAATTGCCAGAATCATAAGTGCAGAAATGGAAGATATTAAGATTCAATTTTACTTGTCTTATTGATTTCAAGGAGAGCAGAGTGGGTTCCCCCAGAGATGCTGAAGTTCCGACTCTGATTATCAATACAAAGTAGCCGGTAAAGAAAATATTTATTTCACACAGATTAGAAGAGATCTAACTTTCACCATAATCTGTTAAAAAAGCAAATAGACTAACACTCAGCATTAGTTGTCTTAGTTGCAAATACTGGCATGCTAAAAGCTTTGTGCAAATAATTGATACAGCCAAGCTCTAAATCAGAATCTGTTCAGGGTGCTTACTGCATCCTGTGTCTTTTCTCATTACTTCAGTGCAGTGGTCAGCACATTCTAAGCAAATGGTTCATAGAGCAATACATTCAGAATTAGTTTGGGTTTTCTCGCACTTGTAAATTGCCTAGATGTTTGCAAATGTTTGTGTGTTAATGTGTGTATATGTAGGTGTGTGCACCGAGGATAAGATGGAAATAAAAAGTATGAGAAGATAGTTAAAAACTTTTGATTTTTGTGAGTTGATTTTGTATCCTGCAACTTTACTGAAGTCATTTGGTCTACGAGTACTGGCAGAATATTTAGGGTTTTCTAGGTATAGAATCATATCATCAGTGAAGAGAGATAATTTAACTTCCTCTTTTCTTATGTGGGTGCCTTTTATTTCTTTCTCTTGCCTGATTACTCGTGCTAGGACTTCTAGTACTATGTTGAATAATGAGAGTGGTAGATATCCTTGTCGTCTTCTAAATTCTTAGGGGGAATGCCTCCAGACTGTGCCCATTCAATGTGATGTGAGCTGTGAGTTTTTCATAATATGGCTATTATTATTTTGAGGTATGTTCCTTTGATATCTAGTTTGCATTTACTGAATAGGGTGTCCTTTCTCCATTGTTGACTTTGTTGAAGATCAATTGATTGTAGGCATGTGGCTTGATTTCTAGGTTTTCTATTCTGTTCCATTGATCTATATGTCTATTTTGTATCAATACCATGCTGTTTGGCTTACTACACCATTGTAGTATAGTTTGAAGTCCAATAATGTAATACTTCCAGCTTTGTTCTTTTTGCTTAGGGTCATTTTGCCTATTGGTCTCTTTTTTGGTCCCATATGAATTTTAGATACCATTTCACATTAGTCAGAATGGCTACTATTAAAAAGTCTAAAAATAACAAATCATGATGGTGCTATGGAGAAAAAGGAACACTTACACACTGTTGGTGAGAATGTAAATTAGTTCAACCACTGTGGAAAGCAGTTTGAAGATTTCTCAAACAACTTAAAACTACCATTTGACTCAGCAATCCCATTACTGGGTATATACCCAAAAGAAAGTAAATCACTCTACAAAAAGACCCCTGCACTCATGTGTCTATTGTAGCACTATTCACAGTAGCAAAGATACGAAATCAACTTAGGTACCTATCCATGGTGAATTAAAGAAAATATGGTACATATAAACCATGGAATACTATGCAGCTATAAAAAGGAACAAAACATGTTCTTTGCAGCAATATGGATGCAGCTAGAGGCCATTATTCTAAGTGGATTATCACAGAAATGGAAACCCAAAAACTGCATGTTCTCACTTATAAGTGAGAGCTAAACATTGACTACACATGGACATAAAGATGAAAGCACTTTTGCTTTCATCTTCAAGACCTTCAAACGTGGGGAGGAAGAAAGGAGGGCAAGGGTTGAAAAACTACCTATTGGGTACTATGTTCACTATTTGTGTGATTAGTTAAATCATACTCCAAATCTCAGCATCACGCAATATAGCCATGTAATAAACCTACACATGTGCCTCCTGAATTTAAAATAAAAATAATAATAATAAAATTATTGCCAAGTACTCAGACGCATGCATATCTTAATCTTGAGATCACTATGGTAGGTCTCTATTTTACAATCTAAAACATAGTCAAATTTGGCAGAAGTTTACCAGTGGCATTGCTAAAACACCAGATTCTGAGCCATGGATAAAAATCCATGTTTTGGGCATAGTGGGGGCTGCTAATTTTTGTTGACTTTTCAGTCAAGAAATAGGTCTTCTCAAGATAGTAACAAAATAAACAAAAAATGGGCAACTCAGAAAACTTTCCTGAGGGCATCTTTATATCAAAAACCTACCAGTTTCTTAAGTAAATAGGTCTCAAGTGGCCCTAGTGTCTTTATTATTAGCTCAATGCCACCAGTCAAGACTCTAAGATTATGCTTTTTTATATGCCAGACAGAAGCCCATTTATTCTGAATAATGATGGCAAATTTCTGCAAAGATGGGGCAAGAAACCCAAGCCAGCCAACTGGCATATTCTGGAAGTACATGCTTCCCCCAAAGGGGAGAAAGACACACAAATATTAGCAAATTATATCAACCAGGCTATCACTTTGAGCTCCAAAATGTTCACTTACTGTTGGGTGTCTCATCATTTTCACAATCAAAGACCTAATACCATGTTGAAAAAAGAAAAACATGTACTGGGTAGGTTTATAACAACAAAGAAAAATGTAACACACAAAACCTTAAAAGTCCTCTGAACATGCTGGATCGTGAGGTCAGGACAAGAATGAGGGAATGAGGAGAATTTGCCTGGTGCTCCATGCAGAAAGTGATCTCAGATGGGAAAAGTCCAGGGTATATTTCATTCTCTGGTGAAAAATATCAAATGCAGGATCAAATAAGATTCTAAACAGGATTCATCTGACAGTTTCTGCAGTAGGCAAAATACCCTCAATTAGTTAGAAAGGAGAAACAGTGTATGTGTGTATACAAAATGCAGATGTGCAGAAATAAATACCATCCTGGGATGGCCCAGAGCCAGGTAAGCATTTGACCTGAAAACCTTCCTAATTTCAGTGGGCTGAAGTCTGGAAAAGTGATTAACTATCTAAATGCAAGTGTTACCGCTCTGTGCCCCCGGGGAATGTTGGGAGAGAAAGGAAGGCTCTTATATCCTAATTAAAAGTCCAAGATTTTGCCCCATGGAATGCAAAACGCTTTTGGATACAGGAAACTGTTCTTTATCCAGCTACACTCATAAAGCTGTCAATAAGTTGAGAAAGTGGCCTTGATGGTGTGAAAAAAACCACCTCTTTGAAAGCACTGGCTGCTAATAAAAATCTTTTTTGTTCAGTGAAGTCCAACAAATCATCTAGGATCATATAAATAGCAAATTTAACAGCAAATTAGCAAGGCTTATAAAATATATGACCACTTAGGCAGCAAGGAAAGCCAAAAATCAAGGCTGGAGAATTAGTAAATTATGGTTAAAATATTTTTTTTCTTTTTATGCTTTTCATTGGAAGCCTTTAAAAATGTATTTTGAATGACTAAACTGGCTTTAAAAGGGGATATAATTAAGCTCGCTGCACTTGTGAGGGTCAGGACCACTTATAGTTGATAACCACCAGAAAATGACCAACCATTTGCACACCACGAGGGGTGTGTGCAGAATGTTCACATCTGGCCATGGCCAGCATATCATCTTCTGGTTATTTACTAGTGGTTGTTAAACTTGCCCAGAGATAGCCTCTGCAGTTATATATTTTAAAAAATCACCTTATCTCTATACTCTTAGAGAAATAAAATAGATATTTCCTTTTATGAAATTGACAACCATTTAATGAGTTTTTGATAAAGTCAGGAGCCAGCTTCTTCTTTGAAGAAATCATTAATATCATGACTAGACAATTTCACCTGCCAATCCCCAATTATTCTTTTCTCTGTTACGGAGATTCTCATTCGTTGGGCCCTAGGACACAGGTAAGGTTATTACTAAAATAGCACATTGCTGACATTTCGTGGAAGTTTATGTGGATTCTTTATTAAAACCAAATTCTCAAAGCTAGTAACTTTGCAATAAAAGTCCTTTTCACAAAATCTTGGCGTATGCAATCTCTGCTCGGTTCTGGAAATGTTTTCAGAAACTTAAAAGGGGGAAAATAAGTAACATTTTTGAAGCTTCTATTTTAAATAAGTATTAGAAGAGTTGACATGTTTAAGATGATTTCTGGACTTTTTTTTTTTTAAAGTTCTTGCTATGTCTCCCAAACTTTTGTTTCTAGAGATGCCTTTTCAAGACCATCTGGAAGGATGACAACTGAAAACAAAGATCTCACTCTTTTCCTTCATCTTCCCTATCTCTCAAAAATTCCATAAAGAAAATAACTATTAGAAACAAAAAAGCAGGCAGGAAATCTGTGCATTCTTTCCTAGCACCGAAACAAGGGGAGAGAACTTTTTGCATCCTGTAGGCTTTGAGTTATTGCCACCTGGAAAGAAAGATAAATGCCCCAGTCGCAGGACTGGATAGGAAGCAATTGTTCCAGAGTTTAGATCAGCACTGTCCAGCAGAAGTATGATGTACTACAAATATGTAAGCCACATAAGTAATTTTAAATTTTCTAGCAGTCATATTTTAAAATAAAAAAAGGTAAAAGGAAGCTGGTAAAATTAATTTTAATATGTGTTATTTAACCCAATATATCCAAAGTATTATCATCTCGACATGAGATCAGTTTATACAAATCATTAATGAAACATTTTACTTTCTTCTTGTTACTAAGTCTTCAAAATCCAGTTTGCATTTTATACTTACAGTACATCTCAAGTTGGACTAGTCATATTTCAAGCATCCAGTAGCCACATGTGGGTAATGGCCACCATATTGGAGAGAATAGGTTTACAGGACAAGTACAGCTACAACAAACAGAGAACTAAGAGGCTCAGGAGTTCTCCCTGAAGCATCTTCTCTTCCAAATACAGCAGTACCTGTTTCTGAACTTCTGGGGCTCTTCCTAGTGTTGCCAGAGCCCCCCAAATCCATAGCCTATGCATCAGGACATTGCAGCTACATTATTTACTCAGTGGAGGTCAAACAGAATAGAAAATCACATTCTTAAAAATTGTTCCCTCCTATATCTTCCTTTTGGTCAAACACATATAGACAATGCCCTCATTTTAATAAATACAAAAAGGAAATTAAATAAAGATTAAATTTTCCCAAGTATTTCTTGAGCAATACACAATTTTTTTAAACGAAAAAGCAAGATAATGACTCAACACAACAATTAAATTCAAAACACGTACCAATGTAAATACTAGGAGTCCCTAGATTGTGCTAGGCGTTAAGGAGGATACAAAAGAAATAAGTGCCCTCTAGGAGATCAACTCCTGCGGAGAAGGACTCAAAGCACATAAAATAGCTAAATAACAAAGAAAATAAAAACCTATTTAACTACCACAATTAGGTGCAAAGAGTTACTCCAACTACCAAGAAATAAAAGTCCCCACACAGGACTGTCCTCACTTCTAACACCAAATACAAATTTGGAGGTGTATTAGTCAGTTTTCATGCTGCTGATAAAGACATACCCAAGACTGGGAAGAAAAAAAATGCTGCTGATAAAGACATACCCAAGACTGGGAAGAAAAAAAAAGGTTTAATGGACTTACAGGTCCACGTGACTGGGAACACCTCACAATCATGGCGGAAGGTGAAAGGCATGTCTCACATGGCAGCAGACAAGAGGAGAGAGCTTGTGCAGGGAAACTCCCCCTTATACAAACATCAGATTTCATGAGACTTATTCACTATCATGAAAACCCTGCCCCCATAATTCAATCACCTCCCACCAGGTTCCTTCCACAACACGTGGGAATTGTGGGAGTTACAATTGAAGATGAAATTTGAATAGAGACACAGCTAAACCATATCAGGAGGGTTCCCAAAACTTCCCTCTGGTTTGATAATTTACTAAAAGACTGACAAAACTCATGGAAAGCTGTTTATACTCATGGTTATGGTTTATTACAGGGAAAGAATACAGATGAAAATCAGCCAAGAGAAGAGACAGATAGGGCAGTGCCCAGGAAATATTCACACACAGAGTTCTAGTCATCCTTTCCCCATGGAGTCATAGACAATATTAACTCCTGCTGCTATGTTTGGCCACATGCAGGGAATATTGTCAGCCAGGGAAGTCCAGGCAGGTCCTCAGTGTCCAGAGTTTTTACTGAGGCCCAAGCCCACATTGCCTGCATGGCTGACTGTTATGATTAATACTGAGGGTCACCTTGATTGGATTAAAGGATGCAAAGTATTGTTCCGGGATGTGTCCGTGTGGGTGTTGCCAAAGGAGATTACCATTTGAGTCAGTGAACTAGGAAAGGCAGATCTATCCTCAATCTGAGTGGGCACAATCTAATCAGCTGCCAGCATGGCCAGAATAAAAGCCGGCAGAAGAATGTGGAAAGATTAGACTGGTTTAGTCTTCTGGCTTATATCTTTCTCCCGTGCTGGATGCTTCCTGCCCTGGAACATCAGACTCCCAGTTCTTCAGCTTTGGGACTCAGACATGTTTTGTTGTTCCTCAGCTTGCAGATGGCTTATTGTGTGACCTCACCTTGTGATCATGTGAGTCAATACTCGTTATTAAACTCCCCTTTATATATGCATCTAACCTATTCGTTCTGTCCCTCTAGAGAAACCTGACTAATTCATTGACCTTTGTGTCCAGCCCTCCTGGAAATCAAGTAAATATCTTTAGTCCCTGGTCCTCCAGAAGCCAGAACTGATATCACGTGGTCCAAAGGCTTTAACATTAATCACACTATTAGATCTGTAGCTAGGCAAACATAAACCTTTCTATCTGGCAGGACATTCTAAGGGCTAGAGATCATCTTTAGTAGATAAGAGGAAAGATCACAACTTATTTTAGATAGGGTTAATTCTTCAGTATACCAAAGGGTACCAAAATTGCCAGAATATGGAAAGGTCAGTGTGGACTGGAAGAATCGGAAAGGACATGGGATTTTCATTCAGCATTTTAAACATTAAAGTAAATAGAATTCTAATGGAAATATAGAATATTTGGAGACCCTTGAGCAAGGGAGTAGGAAAATTCCCTCATAAAAGAAAAAAGAATATTTTTGGAAGGTTAATGTGATCATGAAGTTATACTTTTCTCCCTTTCTCTTCTCTCTCTCTCTCTCTCTGTCTCTCTACTTCTTCCCTCCACTCTTCCTAGGCAATCTTACCCAGTCTAATGTTTTTAATAAGCTGGTAGTGCCCTGATTTATATATTTGGACTTGAATTCTATGTGTAGCTCCAGACACATACAACCTACAACCTGACATTCCCATTGGAATGTCAAGAGAGCGTCTCAACATGTCCAAAGAGAACTTTTCATTTTTCCTTACTCCTATCCATCTCTGTCATCTGAGAGTCAGTAACCCAGCTGCTCAAAGAAAGATATTAGGCGATCCTTGATCCCTCTTCCTTTCTCAACCAGCATCTAATATCGCAGGAATAATACCCCAAATCCAAATTATATCTGAAATCCAACCACATTCAGACTCCACTTTCACAATTCTGGGCCAAGCCATCACTGTCTCTCCTTTAGATTCCTCTGATAGCCTACTCAGTAGTTGTCATCTTTCCTCCAACAATCCATTCTTCACACAGTAGCCCACGTGCTATGTTCAAAGCCCATGTCATAGCATGTTATGTTGCTATCAAGCCCTTCAATGGAGTTCTCAACTCATTTAAAATAATACACAAACTCATCACATCTTTGTCAAAACTCTGCATGATCTGATTGCCACTGGCTTAATCTCACATACCTCTCTCCCTTTCTCTCCAGTCACTCCAGCCTTTCTCCTTCTCCTTGGATCCAACAAGCTCCTTCCCATCTTTGGGTAATGGCAGGCTATTCTCCCTCTTTGTAGTGCTATTATCTCAGATCTTTCCATGACTGGTGTCTTCTTGTCATTTAGGTCTCAGCTAAAAATAAGCTCTGTCGAGAGGTCCTTCCTGGCCATCCAATCCACTTGATGACCACTTTCCACAGCTATCATAGCACCTTGTCTTATTTTCTTCATATTAAGTGCCACTATCTTCACTTAGTTTGTGTATTTAATTATTTGTTAATTTACTTGTTTATTATCTTTCTCTTACTAGACTATAAACTTCAAGAAAGTAAAATCTTGTCCGTTTTGCTTACTTCTCTATTTCCAGTTTCTATCACAGAGCCAGACACATAACACAAACCTTATCAGATACTTGTTGAATGAATACAAATAGAGTTCAAGATTTATTATTAGCATTTAAAATTGTGTAGAATAAAAAGACTGCTTTTCATGTTTCCTCTTTCTTCAGCCTCCTTTTTGATGACTTCTTTTCTCCAACACTAAATTATAATTACTTTTATCTTCAACCTTATCACAACTAGCTCTTCCAAAAAAAACCCTAAGAAATCCATTTACTTTAAAATGTAAATGACTGAAAATCAGAGGAGAGGTTCCAAGATGGCCGAATAGGAACAGCTCCAGACTGCAGCTCCCAGCGTGAGCAATGCAGAAGATGGATGATTTCTGCATTTCTGACTGAGGTACCGGGTTCATCTCACAGGGGCTTGTCAGACAGTGGGTGCAGCCCACTGAGCAGGGCGGGACATCGCCTCAGCCGGGAAGCACAAGGGGTTGGGGAATTACCTTTCCTAGCAAAGGGAAGCCTTGACAGATGGTACCTGGAAAATCAGGTCACTCCGACCCTAATACTGCTTTTTTCCAAAGGCCTTAGCAAACAACATGCCAGGAGATTGTATCCCACGCCTGGCTCAGAGGGTCCCATGCCCATGGAGCCTCGTTCACTGCTAGCAGAGCAGTCTGAAATCAAACTGCGAGGCAGCAGTGAGGCTGAGGGAGCAGTGTGCGCTATTGCTAAGGCTTGAGTAGGTAAACAAAGTGGCTGGGAAGCTCAAACTGTGTGGAGCCCACCGCAGCTCAAGGAGACCTGCCTGTCTCTGTAGACTCCACCTCTGGGGCAGCGCATAGCTGAACAAAAGACAGCAGAGGCTTCTGCAGACTTAAATGTCCCTGTCTGACAGCTTTGAAGAGGGTGGTGGTTCTCCCAGCACAGAGTTTGAGATCTTAGGACCGACAGACTGCCTCCTCAAGTGAGTCCCTGACCCTCAGGTAGACACCTGGGAGACACCTCCCAGTAGGGGGCAACTGACACCTCATATGGCTAGGTGCCCCTCCGAGACGAAGCTTCCAGAGGAAGGATCAGGCAGGTACTTTCAGGTACACCAATCAGATGTAGATTTGGTCTTTTCACATAGTCCCATATTTCTTGGAGGCTTTTTTCATTTCTTTTTACTCTTTTTTCTCTAAAGTTCTCTTCTTGCTTCATTTCATTCATTTTATCTTCAGTCACTGATACCCTTTCTTTCACCTGAGCAAATCAGCTACTGAAGCTAGTGACGGGGAGAATGGAACCAAGTCGGAAAACACTCTTCAGGATATTATCCAGGAGAACTTCCCCAACCTAGCAAGGCAGGCCAACATTCAAATTCAGGAAATACAGAGAACGCCACAAAGATACTCCTTGAGAAGAGCAACTCCAAGACACATAATTTTCAGATTCTCCAAAGTTGAAATGAAGGAAAAAATGTTAAGGGCAGCCAGAGTTACAGGCAGTCGGGTTACACACAAAGGGAAGCCCATCAGACTAACAGCAGATCTCTCAGCAGAAACTCTACAAGCTAGAAGAGAGTGGGGGCCAATATTCAACATTCTGAAAGAAAAGAATTTTCAACCCAGAATTTCATATCCAGCCAAACTAAGCTTCATAAGTGAAGGAGAAATAAAATCCTTTACAGACAAACAAATGCTGAGAGATTTTGTCACCACCAGGCATGCCTTACAAGAGCTCCTGAAGGAAGCACTGAACATGGAAAGGAACAACCGGTACCAGCCACTGCAAAACCATCCCAAATTGTAAACACCATCAATGCTAGGAAGAAACTGCATCAACTAACAAGCAAAATAACCAGGTAGCATCATAATGACAGGATCAAATTCACACATAAAAATATTAACCTTAAATGTAAATGGGCTAAATGCTCCAATTAAAAGACACAGACTGGCAAATTGGATAAAGAGTCAAGACTCATCAGTGTGCTGTATTCAGGAGACCCATCTCACATGCAGAGACACACATAGGCTCAAAATAAAGGGATGAAGGAAGATCTACCAAGCAAATGGAAAACAAAAAAAAGGCAGGGGTTGCAATCCTAGTCTCTGATAAAACAGCCTTTAAACCAACAAAGATCAAAAGAGACAAAGAAGGCCATTACATAATGGTAAAGGGATCAATTCAACAAGAAGCACTACCTATCCTAAATATATATGCACCCAATACAGGAGCACCCAGATTCATAAAGCAAGTCATTAGAGACCTACAAAGAGACTTTGACTTCCACACAATAATAATAGAAGACTTTAACACCCCACTGTCAACATCAGACAACAAGACAGAAAGTTAACAAGCATACCCAGGAATTGAACTCAGCTTTGCACCAAGCAGACCTAATAGACATCTACAGAACTCTCCACCCCAAAATCAACAAAATATACATTCTTCTCAGCACCACATTACACTTATTCCAAAATTGACCACATAGTTGGAAGTGAAGCACTCCTCAGCAAATGTACAAGAACAGAAATTATAACAAAACTGTCTCTCGGACCACAGTGCAATCAAACTAGAACTCAGGATTAAGAAACTCACTCAAAACCACTCGACTACATGGAAACTGAACAATCTGCTCCTGAATGACTACTGGGTGCATAACAAAATGGAGGCAGAAATAAAGATGTTCTTTGAAATCAATGAGAACAAAGACACAACATACCAGAATCTCTGAGACACATTTAAAGCAGTGTGTAGAGGGAAATTTATAGCACTAAATGCCCACAAAAGAAAGCAGGAAAGAGCCAAAATTGACACTCTAACATCACAATTAAAAGAACTAGAGAAGCAACAGCAAACACATTGAAAAGCTAGCAGAAGGCAAGAAATAACTAAGATCAGAGCAGAACTGAAGGAGACAGAGACACAAGAAACCTTCAAAAAATCAATGAATCCAGGAACTGGTTTTTTGAAAAGATCAACAAAATTGATAGACTGCTAGCAAGACTAATAAAGAAGAAAAGAGAAAAGAATCAAATAGACGCAATGAAAAATGATAAAGGAGATATCACCACTGATCCCACAGAAACACAAACTACCATCAGAGAATACTATAAACACCTCTACACATATAAACTAGAAAATCTAGAAGAAATGCATAAATTCCTGGACACATACACCCTCCCAAGACTAAACCAGGAAGAAACTGAATACCTGAATAGACCAATAACAGGTTCTGAAATTGAGGCAATAATGAATAGCCTACCAATCAAAAAAAAGTCCAGGACCAGATGGAATCACAGCCGAATTCTACCAGAGGTACAAAGAGAAGCTGGTACCATTCCTTCTGAAGCTATGGAAAAAGAGGGAATCCTCCTTAATTCATTTTATGATGCCAGCATCTTCCTGATACCAAAGTCTGGCAGAGACACAACAAAAAAAGAGAATTTTAGACCAATATCCCTGATGAGCATCGATGCACAAATCCTCAATAAAATACTGGCAAACCAAATCCAGCAGCACATCAAAAAGCTTATCCACCACGATCAAGTTGGCTTCATCCCTGGGATGCAAGGCTAGTTCAACATACGCAAATCAATAAATGTAATCCATCATATAAGCAGAACCAAGGACAAAAACCACATGATTATCTCAATAGATGTAGAAAAGGCCTTCAACAAAATTCAACAGCCCTTCATGCTAAAAACTCTCAATAAACTAGGCATTGATGGGATGTATCTGAAAATCATAAGAGCTATTTATGACAAACCAACAGCCAATATCATACTGAATGGGCAAAAACTGGAAGCATTCCCTTTAAAAACTGGCACAAGACAGGGATGCCCTCTCTCACCACTCCTATTCAACATAGTGTTGGAAGTTCTGGCCAGGGCAGTCACACCAACATGGCACATGTATACGTATGTAACAAACCTGCACGTTGTGCACATGTACCCTAGAACTTAAATTATAATATAAAAAAAAGAAGAAAAAACTGAAAAAAAAAAGAAAGAAAATGGTAGTTACATAAATATAAATCACCAAGTATTTAACAGCTCAGAACTCAGACATTGGTCCTACACACAACAACTTTTTGAGCAGTAAAATTGTAATGGTAACAAATTGTTTCTGGGTCCTGGTGTAGCCATTTCAGCAGGATAAACAATAAAAGTCCTGGAGTCCCTTCGTTCAAGTCTCTACAGATCTGATAACACCAAATAATCACTGACCATCACCACTACCCTGGCTGTGTTCTAATGAGACACAGGAGGCAACTGAGGACCCTTCCCCACAAGACATATCCTTTCTCTCTGCTGATTTCATAATATTTTTAACCCTCAGTGAAGTGTATGAGCAAATATGAAAAGTGCTTCTGATTTGCATTTCTAGGATACTTAATTTTTAAAAATATTTTCTTCCAGTCTTTGCTGTGTACAATAAAATATTTTTATTGCAAAATAAGGATCGTACAAGAAGGTTCTTTCATAATCTTTTAGTTTGTGGCTTAGAAATACATTATTTTTGTAATTTATTTTACCCTTGTCATAAAATGCTTTTCTACTGCATACTTTTCATAGCCATGTAGACTTTACCATTTTTGGATCTTATAATGAAGATTTTAATTTTTACATAATCCACCTATCAGTCCATTCAAAACTCAATTTGCCTTTGAAAGTATGCTTAGAAGGTCACTGTGTTTTATTTTAGCATGTTTATAGTGTTCATTAAAGCATAAATCTATCTGAAATTTATTTTAACATATGATTTAACAGTGTGATCTCACCGTGTTGCTTTTTTTAATGAGTCACCAGTTGGGAGTCAACAAGGAGTGAGAGGACATTTAACGAATAATGTTTTCTCCACTGATTTGACACATGCTAACTTATTATTTGAGACTCACTTCTAGAAATTTCTATTTTAGAATTCTATTCTATTCCACTGACCAGTTTGCTTATTCCTTACATTATAAAATAATTGAAACTTTATAAACAGTATATATGTTAGAGCAACACTCTCCTTATGACTTTTTTTTTTCCAAATCGTCTTACCTATTTTCAGGCATTTAATTTTATCAAATTAAATATTTTAAGTGTTAAAATTTTAATTGAAAACTACTATTTATTTTGCAGAGGTTCATTTGGCAATAACATGTATCTTCGTATCTAAGAACAGGTTTTTCTAGCCATTTATGAAGAAGCCATTCTCTTTCCCATTCTCAAATATTTCCCTTCAGCAATGATCCCCTCTCTACAGCACAGTTAATTGACCCCCTCCTGGATTATTTTTGTTCGCAAATAGGCATGATCTAGTTTCCATCCTCTTTGGAAAAAAAAAAAATGTCCAAAACCTCACATCCTCATAATCTCACCTTCCCTCCACATCAAAATCTCTGCAAGGGCTGTCTGCAATCAATCACTGATCACACATACTCACCTCCCACTCACTACCTAACCTACCTAGATGGGATTCTTCTTGTGATGCTCCACCACATCACATGATCCTATGAAGACATCAAATACTTTCCTGCTGAAAAATCCGCAACCTTCTCTGGCCTCCACATTTCTGACCTTTCAGCAATAGACCCCGTCTCTTGAAAACATTTCCTCTCCTGGCCTCTGTGACCGCATGCTGTGGGTTTTCCTTCAACCTCACTGGATCTTCTGTTGGTGATTCTGTCTGCCTCATCCTTGATATGTTTATTGGCATGACTCATGAGGTTCTGGGTCCTCTCTCTTCCTTTACACCCTCTTCATGCTTATGACATTTTCCAATCAATTCTCTTCTTTTCTATGTCACTCAGTTTTCAGTCTGTTTAGTATCATCCCATCAGCATACAAACATGCTGTGATTTCTCCCCTCTTGCTTCACGTCCCTCCATTCTATAGCTTTATTTCTTTACTCCCAGAATCTTCTGAATTTGCTCACTATCTTCAGGTACTTTTCATTTCGTTTTGAATTTTTCAGGTATGCTCTCCTATTATCAATGGATAAAAACTTTTGTCCTTATTTTCAATAGTTATATCTTCTGCTCATATTGTTTGCTTATTTAATCGAATTGATTTTAAAAATTTCAGAAAAATATTAAGAAAAATTGCTCATATCAAAGCATCTTTATCTGGCTTCCGACTTGAAAAGACATATCACCCTTTCACCATCATATTGTGTATCACACTTCACCACATACCACACTTCACCACATACCACACTTCACCACACACCACACTTCACCATCATATATGACAAAATTTAAGGTAGATGGTTTCTGTGATGTTCAAAAGTTTCCTTAGATTACAAAAAGTTTTATCAGTTGTGGATATTGAATTTTATCTACAATATTTCAATATAATATTGAATTTTATCTATAATATTTTGATATTCATATATAGGATCATAGAATTCTGTGAATTTGCATTGTGAATAATTATGTTAACAGCTTTTCTATTATATATTTCTATTATATATTTACCTTTATAGTCTCATGACAAATCCTCTTTGGTTACACATAATTGTCTTCCTAATGTACTGCTGTATTTAGATTGTCGTTATTTTTCTTTTTTTTCTTTTTTCTTTTTTTGAGACAGAGTCTCGCTCTGTCACCCAGGCTGGAGTGCAGTGGCACCATCTCAGCTCACTGCAACCTCCGCCTCCTGGATTCAAGCAATTCTCCTGCCTCAGCCTCCTGAGTACCTGGGATTACAGACTCATGCCAACACGCCCGGCTAATTTTTGTATTTTTAGTAGAGACAGGTTTTCACCATGTTGGTCAGGCTGGTTTCGAACTCCTGACCTTGTAATCCACCTGCCTCGGCCTCCCAAAGTGCTGGGCTTACAGGCAAGAGCCACTGAACCCAGCCTAGATAGTTGTTATTTTTCTACAAGATTTTTGCTCTTTCAAACAGATCATTCCCTATGTTGCATTTTTTACTATACATTTATTAGACTCTAGCATAAGAGATATGAAAGATTTTTACTTTTTTAAATAAGATTTAGCCTATTTCAGGACACAAGTAACTGTTTCATAAAAATCAAGAAAAACTGACCATAAAACTGTGTTTAGCCTCTTTTTTTCATAATTTTTTCCCATAGATAGCTAGGTTTTATTATTATTAATTTGATTTTTTAATTGGGCAATTTATACTTCCTAGAAATGTGAACATTTCATCAACATTAACATTTATTATCATGAAGTGTTATATTGTATTATTTGTGGTTTTAATACTTCTTGATATCTGATTTTACATCCCTTCTGCTTCCCAGATAGCCTATTTTTTCTAATTTTTTTATTAAGACTATTCCACCTTAACATTATATATTTTACTATCCCTTTCAAAGAACTAGCATTTGACTAATTTATCAATTTTACTTTTTTATTTTCTGTTTTATTAATTTCTACTTTTATTTTATTATTCCCTGGCTTGTGCTTCCTCATTTAATTCAGTTCTTATGTTACCATTTTTTCTAGTAAAAAAGTACAATAGTAGTAATATTTGTAAATTTCTTAATGGGCTTTACTATTTTGCCAAAAAAATAACATTCACCCCTGTTCCCTTCAGGCATCCCACTTGCCCTGGAAGTAATTAGGAATTGTCGCAAAAGGACTTCAGATAAGAGGACTGAAACAATGAATGTTCAGCTTCTGGTGTTTAAGAGTAGGATTTTGCAGCAAGACATACCTTTGTCTTGAAAAAAAGAGTCTCTAATTCCTCCTTCTCCTATACAATTATATTGAATGATATAGGCTTCGGGGGCTAAACTTTGAGTATTTAGTACAAGTGTTCCTATCTTGCCGAAGAAAACGAAATACAGCCGAACCTTGAACAATACAGGTTAGCACTGCATAAGTCCACTTATATGGGAATTTTCTTTCTCCTCTGCCACCCCAGAGACAGCAAAACCAACCCCTCCTCTTTCTCCTCCTCCTCAGCCTACTCAACATGAAGACGATGAAGACAAAGACCTTTGTGATGATCTACTTCCATTTAATGGATAGTAAATACGTATTCTCTTCCTTAAGGTTTGCTTAAGAAAATTTTCCTTTCTCTAGCTTACTTTATTGTAGGGATACAGTATATAATACAGATAACATACAAAATATGTATTAATAGACTGTTTATATTAAATCAGTAAGGCTTTTTGTCAACAGGAAGCTATTAGTAGTTTGAAGAGTCCAAAATTATGCCTGGATTTTTGACTGTACAGTGGATTGATGCCCCATGTCCCCATGCTGTTCAAGAGCCAACTGCAGATTATACCTTTCCAGCTACTGGAAGAGCTATAGAAACAAGAAGGCAGGTGAATATGCCACTCACTACCCTTCCCCAAGCTCTCACCCAGACAAAGGGAGATGGGTAGATAAATCATTATTTTATAAATAGGCTATCATTGAAGTTCTCATTCTACAGGTTGCTTCAGAAAGTATTTTAAAATCTCTTTGTATTTGATTTGGGGTTTTTTTTCCCCCATCTTATCCCTTTTTATTTAATTTCTAATTTTATTGCAAAGTGATAAGAAATTATGGCTTATACTATTTGTCTTTGGACTTTTTTGAGAATTCCTTTGACGTTTAGAGTATGACAAGATATTTCAAAGTGCTATTTGCTGTTTATGACCTTCATCCAATGTTTATACACTTTATTGCATTTTTAAATTCACAATCACATTTTTTAGTAAAAAAAGTTTTGATTTCATATTAATTCACTTTCCCTATTTTGTTCTATTTTTGTATTTTTGTTTTAATTTGTATAAGCTTATTAGAGTTATAAAGATAAATTAATGTCTTTGGGGTTTTTCTTTTCCATCAAAAGTCAAAGAATGTATTCCAAATGAAAAAATATTCTCATATATTTTTATCAAGATTACTTCATGTGTTCCTCATCATGGTCTTATAAGCTAGATAGGGCAATTTACATAAGTGGTAACTTAGAAATACATTGAGCATCACAGCTTTGACATGAATTAGTAAGATAAAAACTTGGGAAAATGTAAAAGGAAGTAAATTTCTAGAGGTGAAAAATTGAAAGTTTAAAAATTAAATTCATAAACCAAATACAGGGACTGTTAGGTAGTTCAATAAATGTTTATTAAATGAACAAACAAAATTTCCTTAGCTGTAAGTTGAGTTAGCAGTGAGAGGTAGTTAGGCAAACACACTCAGCAGCTACAATACGAACTCTTATTTTGGATTAACATTCAAGTCATGATCCTCTTGGGAATTGCAGAAATTTGAAAACCCAGATGGATGGACCCAGTAGAAAAAGAAATAATATTTCTTTAAGACTTTTGCAATTTTCTTCCTATTATTGGTCTTATTTCATATCTTACTTTTTCATTTGTCTTCTGTCTCATTTCTATAATAAATCAGGTTCCATTTCTGAACAAATTGGACTTCACCGTTGTCAATATTGTTTTTCCATCTTTTCATTAACAAGCTTGAAGGCAGCAACAAAAGCTAAGTAACCTTCACCTTTCGACCGAAAAAACTGGGTTGCAATAACCATTCAATTTCAGGTTCATCTTCTCCTGCTATTCAGCAGTCAACCTGGAGAGGTGATCATGGGTCTGCATTAGGGCAGCCCAGAGGGTGGTCCCCATAAGTGAGGTTGGGGTCATTGCAGGGGCAGGGTGAGAGGTCAGGCGTTTCCTGCTGCACCTGGAGGATATAAATGGGGATATTTTAGTCTCTAGCACAGGCCACTCCTTAGCCTGAGAGAGCACAAATATTTACAGAAGGAAAAACAAATAGGAGTGCTGCTGCATTGCCGGACTGTGCTGCTGAACTTAATGAAGGGTTTTCTTCCCCCTATGGATTTCAAAGCAGCCTGAACTAAGATATGCAAACAGCATATCTGAGATTTAATGGAAAGGAAAACATGCATGAAGCATAAAAGCCCCATTATTATTCCTTAGCACTTAATTTTAGGTAAAGTGCATAGCAGTGGCTTTCTGATGTGCCACTCTGTCCCCCTGCCTGTGAAGCAGGTCAGCTCTTCAGGCAATGACATGGTCAGACGGCACCCATCAGGAGCATTAGCCTCCTGAGGACTAGGAAGCAGTGATGTGCAGCAACATTGGATGAATTTATGATGAGGTGACACCCAGCAGCAGTGCCAGGGAACAAACCAGGTGACCCCTGGAAAGGTCTGTGTTCTAACAGGAAGGGAAGAGGTCTGAAACCAAAGACAACTCGGTATAAACCCAAGGTCTTGTAGGTGCTCTATAAGCTTGGGACATATACTTTATTCTTTTCTTTTCTCCTTTTGTCTTTTTTTCAATTGACATAATTTATAAACAGTAAATTGCATGTTATCATTGCACATTGCACACTGGATGTCACAAGACATAAAATATTTTATTTCTACAAAAAAATTCCTTGTGTCCTTTTACCACTCCTCTCCAAGAACGAGCCACTATTCTGATTCTGATTATCATGGATTAGTGGTGTCTCTTCTGATATCACACAGTACCCATGCCTTTGTGGCTGAGCTTTTCTCATTCTACCTAAAGACTGAGACTCATCCATGTCGCATGTATCAGCAGTTCATTCTTTTTTTTATCAGTGAGCAGTATTTATTGCACGAATGCATCACAGTGTATCCATTCTCCTGTTGATATGGACATTTGAGTTGTTGATAGTTTGGGCCATTATAATTGTTAAACAAAATGTATGGAAGGCCACTGGTTTGGACTCAGCTCCTGCCCTAGGCCCCAACACACAAAACCAAAATTAAGTCACTTGTGCTAAAGTTCCATGTCATCAAATCAAAATTAAGTTTATCTGACCTTCAAGAAGTCAGGAGAGATGACAGCCAGATCCCTGAACAACCCAGCATTTGTCAACACAGTAAGGAAGTTTCCTCAGCTCTAACTCTTACAAGGAAAGTAACCTTAAGTAACCTGATGGTAACAAATCCACTTTTTGTACTATGCTGTTTTCTTGCTCCTGTTCAAGCTACCTGATCAAAACTGACTGTTCTGCCATGCACAGCATAGCACTTCTCTATTTTTAGATGAGATGCTGCCTAATTCATGAATCACAAATAAATGCCAATTAGATCATTAAACTACATTTGTTGAAATGTTGTCTTTTGAAATAAAGTTGCTTTTAACATTTTTTTCTGAAAATGTTTTTTGAGATATATGCACTGATTTTTCTTGGGTATACAGCTAGAAGGAGACTTGATGGATCAGGTAGGGTAGGAATAAGTTTGACTTTGAAAAAAATAAAAATAAGACAGCCAAATAGTTTTCTAAAGTGGCTGAACCACTTTACAGTGTCAATAGTCAAGTATGAGCATTTCAGTTAACCCACATTGTTGTTAACACTTAGTATTGTTAGACTTTTTAATTTTAGCCGTTCAGGTGGGGGTGTAGTGGTATCTCATTTGGGTTGTCATTTGCATTTCCTCAACAAATAATGATGTTCAGCACCAGCCCTTTATATGCTTATTGACAATTTGGATTACCTTCTTTTGGATAGTACCTGATCAAGTCTTTTGCCCATTTTTACTTCGGAAATTTAGTTGCTGATTTGTAAAATTGAATCATATATTGTGGACATGAGTTCTTTACTAAATATATGTACGCTTTAATATTTCCTTTTTTTTTTTCTTTTTGAGGCAGAGTCTTGCTCTGTTGCCCAGGCTGGAGTGCAGTGGTACAACCTCGGCTCACTGCAACCTCCACCTCCCAGGTTCAAGCGATTCTCCTGCCTCAGCCTCCCAAATAGCTGGGATTACAGGCACCTGCCACCATGCCTAGCCAATTTTTTGTATTTTTAGTAGAGACGGGGTTTCACTATGTTGGCCAGGTTGGCCTCAAACTCCTGACCTCATGATCCCCCATCTCGACCTCCCAAAGTGCTGGGATTACAGGCGTGAGCCACCGTGCCCGGCCCAAGACTCAGATATTTTTAAATGGACATTGAGTCACAGCCTGTTGCTTGCTGTACTTGGGTGGGAGTCTGGATGAGCCACAACCATAATAAGCTTTGTGTTGCCTTTTAAAGCTATGCTAGGGGAGTGCTGGGCTTCCATCAACAGCAAACTCAAGTGAAGTGGTACAGCAGAAAATATATTTGGTGTTTCCTTTACCTTCTTCCGGCTTCTAACAATATGTTATATTAATGCAATACATAACTAAAATAAGGCTAGGCACTGCTGGATTCTCATGACTTGAGAAAACTGGACTTCCACAAAATATATCACACCCCTGCTTACTCACCATGCCCCAGATTTTAGCATAACTGTACGATCTGCATAGCACAAGTCAGGCCAAGTGGTAGGTGTTTAAAAACAGACAGAATGCCAGAGTCCATTCTTGGTAGCCAGATGTTCCCTTCTGTGTCCCCAGGACAGTGGCACTGGATGATGTAACAACTATACTTCACACTTGCCTCGGGTGTTTATCCCTGGATGTAAATTCAGGATTATTTCTGTATAATACAGGTGCATGAGTTCATAATCTTTAACAACTAGGGGTCAAAGATAAAAATTAAGATCCACAAATCTAGCTATTGATGTGTAAGTATATTTAAAAGAACAATAATATACACCATGAAAAAAAATACGATCAATTAAAATTAAGTGAGATGAATGGGAAGAAAGTTCTTCTTTCCTCATAATATAAAATTTAGAGAAATTATGAAACGTAACAAGATTGCAAAGATTACACTTTTTAAAGTAACCACTAGAATGAGTATTCAAACCTTCCTGATGCCTGATAAAATACACCCACAAAACAAAACACGTAGACTTATAATGGTAGCATTTTAAACTTACAAAACCAGAAAACATAACATAAAGTATATAACATAATTTAAACCAAATCTGGGTCATATCATTAAATAAAAATGAACTAAATTCATCCATCAATAGAAAAAATGGCGTATGGATTGAATCACAAAACAAATGTTCTGTATATGGAACCTAAGCTAAAACTATTGGAGATTTTGATAAGACTGACTAGTCCATGGGAGCTGACAAAAGTTGCAATGAAAGGCGAAGGATGGGGCCACTGCACTCCAGCCTGCTTTACAGAAAAGAAGTTGAATTGTACAAAGAACATTAGAGGAGGATAAAAAGTACTTTGCGATTAAAAATGAAACAAAGCACTTATGAGATGTGGTCTTTAAGAAAAGAAGTTGAATTGTACAAAGAACATTAGCAGGAGGATACATTTAAAGTTACCTTTGTGATTAAAAATGAAACAAAGCACTTAATGAGTGAACTCTTTTTAATTCTATATAAACATTTTCAGAAAATTAAAGAGGATGGAATACTTCCTAGCTAATTTTCTTTTCTTTTCTTTCTTTTTTTTTTTTCTTTTGAGACAGAGTTTCGCTCGTTTTACCCAGGCTGGAGTGCAGTGGTGCGGTCTCGGCTCACTGCAGCCTCTGCCTCCTGGGTTCAGGTGATTCTCCTGCCTCAGCCTCCCAAGTAGCTGGGATTACAGGTGCGCACCACCATGCCCGGCTAATTTTGGGTTTTCGGTGGAGACGGGCTTCTCCATGTTGGCCGGGCTGGTCTCAAACTCCTGACTTCGTGTGATCTGCCCACCTTGGCTTCCCAGGGTGCTGGGATTACAGGTTTGAACCACCCACCACTCCCAGTCTGCTTTCTCTCTAAGACTAGTAACATTTTAAGGTTGTCTGTTCTCAAGCCATCTATTCAACAGTCTAGTTGAATAGATCCTAGTTGGTTCAAGAAGTTTAAAAAAAAAAAAAAAAGCGGTAGGGGAGCACAGTGGCTCACGCCTGTAATCCCAGCACTTTGGGCTGCCGAGGTGGGTGGATCAGTTGAGGTCAGGAGGTCGAGATCAGCCTGGCCAACGTGGCAAAACCCCGTCTCTACTAAGAATACAAAAGTTAGCTGGGTGTGGTGGCACATGCCTATGGTCCCAGCTATTTGGGAGCATGAGGCATGAGAATCAGTGGAACCTGGAAGGCGGAGGTTGTTGTGAGCAGACATCTCACCATTGCACTCCAGCCTGGGCGAGAGAATGAGACTCTGTCTCAAAAAAAAAAAAAAAAAAAAAAAAAAATCAGGAAGGAAAGGCACATATTGATTGAGAAAGAAGTTATATAAGTTTTTTGGTTTGGTTTGGTTTGGTTTTTGAGATGGAGTCTCGCTCTGTCGCCCAGGCTGGAGTGCACTGGTGAGATCTCAGCTCACTGCAAGCTCCGCCTCCGGGGTTCACGCCATTCTCCTGCCTCGGCCTCCCGAGTAGCTGGGACTACAGGCACCCGCCACCATGCCTGGCTAATTTTTTGGAAAAAAAAAAAAAAAAAGAGACAGTCATTATGGGGGGGATGTTTTAATTCCTCTATTTCAGACTATAAGGATAAAAACAGACAAACGGTAAATAAGAAGAGGGAAGAAAAAATAATATAGAAAGGAGTTAACAATTCATACCATGGTCTGTATATTATAAAGAAAAAAATTAGACCTTTTTATGTGAAAGCAATATTTTTCAAATTTAACCATTTGTTAAGCCATTAGTAAACAGAAAGACATTTCAAAAAGAAGAAAACTATAAATTAATATCAAGCCAGAAAACAAAAAGCCATTTAGAAATTTTAAAACCCTCTCTAATCAATTATTTGATCAAAGATGCAATCCAACTTAATCTGTAGAATTTCTGAAAATCAACAATAAAGAAAATGTTGTGTATTAAATTCTATGAAATATAGCTACAGTAGTGCTCAAAGGAAAATGTATAGTCTCCAATAACATTTTTAAATAAAAGAATGATAAATTAGACATTCAAATCAAAAAATTTAAAAATTACAAAAAGCTAAGAAAAACAGAAATAAATTAATTTACAAAGAAAGTAAGGAATTAGAAACAAAACAGGCTGGGCATGGTGGCCCATGCCTGTAATCCCAGCACTTTGGGAGGCCACAGCAGGAGGATCGCTTAAGGCTAGGAACTCAAGAACAGCCTGGGCAACATATGGAAACCCTCTTACTACAAATAAATCAAAACTTAGCCAAGTGTGATGGTGCACACCTGCGGTCCCAGCTACTCAGGAGGCTGAAGTGGAAAGATAGCCTAAGCCCAGGAGGTCAAGGCTACAGTGAACCATGATAAGACCACTGCGCTCCAGTCTGGATCACAGAGCAAGATTCTGTCTGGAAAAAAAAAAAAGGAGGAAGAAGAAGAAAGAAAGAAAAGAAAACATAAAATAGAAGAATTAAAAAATAATTTCAAGATCTGGTTCCTTCGGAAATAAAATTAAAATAAATTAACTTTTATCTAACTTAAAGTAAGCTTAAGCATCAAAACAAGAAACAAAGAGAAATAACCACAAATACAATGAAAAATTAAAGAATGACAAGTAACTACTTTGTTCTACTTTGTGAAAATAAATTTGAGAACTTAAAATATTTTTTAGGAAAATATAATTTATTAAAAAATTGACACCAGAAGATATAAAAAGTCTAAATATACCAATTACTGTAGAAGAAATAGAGATGGGTGTCATGAGTTACACTCTGCATAAGTTTCATGGGGAAAAGCCTCCAAATCTTTAAAGGACAGATAACTGCAATTTTACTTAAACTGTTCCATGGGAAAGAATAAACTATTTTCAGGAAAAAAAAGATAAACTGAACTACGTAGAACCATGAGTTTATGCATGACAAAACTACTACGGGCAAAGGCAAAAGACAACAAACGGAAAAACATATTTGCATCTATTATCACTAATGTTCAAGCTTTCCTGCAAATTATACACCTAAAAAACAACAACCTAACAAAGAAATGAGCAAAGTATACGCATACAGTTCACAGAAAATATACACGACTCTGAAATATATTCATATATCCTAAAGCTCACTCCTTATACAAATGTATATTAAAACCAGAATCAAGGAACACTATTCATAATTCCATTGGCAACACACAGAAAATTAATAAGCTAATTAGGCTGACTTCTTGAGTAATAGTGGTTGCCAATTAAAGAAATATTTTTAAAATTTTCAATTAATTCATATATATATTTCAATAGGTAAAATATTCTAATTTTGTAATACATAGCAAAAGGATATACAATGAGTGATCTTCCTCTTTTATTTTATTTGTTTATTTATTTATTTATTTATTTTTTGAGATGGAGTTTTGCTGTTGTTGCCCAGGCTGGAGTGCAATGGTGTGATCTCGGCTCACTGCAACCTCCACCTCCTGAGTTCAAGAGATTCTCCTGCCTCAGCCTCCCAAATAGCTGGGATTACAGGTATGCACCACCATGCCCAGCTAATTTTGTACTTTTAGTACAGACGGGGTTTCTCCATGTTGGTCAGGCTGGTCTCAAACTCCCAACCTCATGTGATCCGCCCTCTTCGGCCTCCCAAAGTGCTGGGATTACAGGTGTGAGCCACCGCACCTGGCCTGTCCTCCTTTTAACAATGACCACCCAGTTGTTTTCCCCAAAGGCAACTATGTTATCAGTTTCCTTTGTAGTTTTCCTGAAATGTTAATTATATTTAATATTTCATTCAGTTATTCCTTCAAAACAACATTTGTTGAGCACCTGCTATGACAATTCAGCAGTAAAAAAAAGAGGTTTCCTCAGAGTAATTTTACCATCATAGAATGTTCATTCTAATTAGGAAGACAGGAAAAGAGAGAGAGAGGTAAGAAACATAAATGATTACAAGTGTTACAAAGGGGGAAAAAAGCAGAAAAGATAGACATGAAATATTGATGTGGGAGTGGCTGAAATGTTAGAAATAGAGGTAAAGGTAGACCTCAATGAGAAAATGCCTTAAAGATAAGACTTGGAGGCACTGGGGGAGCTAATTATGTGGCTACCCAGGGAAGAGCCAGACGTCCAGGAAGGGAAGAATAGGATTCTTTCAAAAACAACAAAATCCCATGAGAACATGCCCAGTGTGCTTGAGTAAGACTGTGAAAACCAGTATGGCTAGATCGGGGGAATGGAATGACAGCAACGGGAGACGAGGTTCCATAAGTGAACCAGGGATTCTGGCTTTTACTTGGAAGAAAGTAAGAAGACTTCAGAGGGCACAAGAGGGACAGAATCTGATTTATCTTTTAAGGACGTCCTGACCACTTTGTTGACAACAAACAGTGGAGTGAAAAGGCAGAAGCAGTGACCCTTTGGAGACTATCTCTGTGACCCCCATAAGAGATGAGTGGGGTTTGGACCTGAGTGGCCACAATGAGGGTGGTAAGAATAAGGTGAATTCCAGACAGAGCTTGGAAGTGGCAAATATATATATATATATATTTATATATATATTTAAATATATATATTTAAAGTTCCAGTTCCCAGATAACTGGTGGCTATAGTTATGCTTGCTAAGATGTGGGTGTATGGGGCTTGACTTCAGTTAGTTCCCTTGGTCTTAGTTTCCCAAAAAAGAAATCTCTGGACTATATATCTATATATATATAGATAGATATATAGATATATTCCCCACCAATTTTTTTAAAAAAATAAAATAAAAAGGTTTTATTTTGTTTTTAATTAACACATAATTGTACATATTTATGAGGAATGGAATAACATTTTGATACACATACAATGTATAATGATCAAATCAAAGTAACTAACATATTCATCACCTCAAATCTTTATCATTTCTTTGTATTAGGAATACACAAAATCTGCTCTTCCAGCTCTTTTGAAATATACAACATGTTCTTGTTAGCCATAGTCACAGTACTGTGCAATAGAATGCCAGAACATATTCCTCCTATCTAGTTATACCTTGGTACCCATTGACCAGCCTTTCTTCATTCCTCTGCCCCCTACTCTCCCCAGCCCCCAGTAACCATCAGTCCACTCTACTTCTATGTGATCGACTTCTTTAGGTTTCACATATAAGTGAGATCACATGGTATTTGTCCTTCTGTGCTTGACTCATTTCACTTAACATAATATCCTCTAGGTTGATTCATGTTGTAACAAATGACAGGATTTCATTCTTTTTACTGAATAGTATTCTTTTGTGTCTATATACCACATTTTTAATCCATTTATCCACTGATGGACAGTAAGATTTATTCTACACTGATGCAGGATTTTTTGCTCCTTAGGTCAGCTAAAATCTGGGTTCTTGTCTCATGACCAGGAAAAATGAAAAATTAGGCACGTGGACATATTAAAAGGTGAGGAGAGGGGAATTTATTAAAAGAAAGCTCTCAGTGAAAATAAGGGCATCCTGCCGACAGGCTTCCATATCACTGATAGAATACCAGGCTACCACACACAAGCTGAGGAGGCCAGGCTCCTCCCCCTTACATAAGGTATGAATTCCTAGTGGCTCCAAACCATTCTCCCAGTGCACAGGTGGGTCCTCAGTCTGAGTCACTCCACATTAACTTATTTCCCTTCCTGCACATATGTTAAGGGATGGAATTTTCACTTTGGGCATGTTTGGGCAAGCCCCTTGTGCACAATGACTGGTCAGAATTTGGGTGTCTCTTGTATCTATCATTCCCTGCTCTAAAGAGGAGCATCTAACTGCCATTAGAATAAGGAAAAGGATGAAGACCAATCTTAACTGCTTCTTGCTAGCAGAAGGTGCTGTTTTGGGAAAACAGCAGTCAGATCTCCCTAAGAGGCTTTTTAAGGGTCCCTGGCAAAAGGGACCATCATCTGAGGCTCTGCATGACAGTTTAGAGTTTGATGGACTGAAAGTGAGAAGAGACCAACCAGGTTATTAGAAAACATGTATCAAAATGAAACAAGGGTGGAGTAAGGACAGCTGAAAAATCCGAAGACCTTTTACCAATTGGCACAGGGAGAGGGGAGGGCAAAAGCCTGACTGGTTAAAAAAAAAAATCTAGGTTCCCTTAGGAACCCAATCCTAAACCAACCAGTTTAAGGTTTGGGAAATTAACTTTCCCCAGTTTAGAGAATGCATCTGAGGGGAGTGTCCTGTAGTGTGGAGACACAATTACCTATCAGTGAAGACAGGACAGAGAAGGAAAAAGAAAAAAAGAAGACATTTTTTCAAAGGAGTCCCAGGGGTTCCAGATGTGTTTGAAAGGGGTACAGACTGAAGATGAACAGCTACTTATCTAGAAAGAGAGGATCAGGCATCCCTGGTTCCTTTTTCTTCCTAGTGAATACCTGAGATACATGAGGGAGAGAAAGTGAGGGATCCCTCTTTCTTTCTTCTGTCCTTTTATCCCTGAGTCCCAGCAAGCATGACAAGGTGCCACCCATGGGTATCAAAGTGACTTTCACCCATGTTAGCAGGGGGGCTTAGAGGGTGGGACTGTCCACTCTTACCCATGTATGCCCTATCTCCCCTCCTGTCAGTAACCTTCAAGTTCCCTAGATCTAATTTATTCCATGGATACTAGCATGATCTTTATCAATGAAATGGGAGGCTTGGCTTAATCAGCAGGAATTAGTCATGCTCACCTGTACTGTGCCTTTTAACTTCTGTTATCATCTGCCTCTGGATCCCTCACCTGCAGTTTTCTTTCCTACAGCTTCCACCCAAAGTTTGAAATTGGGACAAAAATGCATCTGGAGGAAGTTACATGGACTCCTTATCATAGGCCAAATGCTAAGATGAGGTTGTGGAATTCAGTCCTCCTCCAAAAAGGGAGAGAACAGGATGTCCCATGACGTTCCCAGATAACTGGTGGCTATAGTTATGCTTGCTAAGATGTGGGTGCATGGGGCTTGACTTCAGTTAGTTCCCTTGGTATTAGTTTCCCAAAAAAGAAATCTCTGGGTGATTGACATCCTATTTATTTCCATCATCCAGCAGGATTTCTAGGATAATTGCTCAGGACTAGAATATTCATCGAGATTTTAAAATTACCCATCTCTTTTGTTCCTTCTGAGCTGTAGTCAGAGATCACTGGGTGGTTCACATGAATACTCAGGGTTAGTCTAAAATGTAGGAAAAAAATTAAAAACTAATGAGTTTAGGATTTAATGGCAAATGTTTAAGTTTTGAAATGTAATTTCTTTCTCTTCAGCCCTCATTTTTGTTAAAAACAAATCATGATAGGACTGAGTTGTTTGCAAAATAGTCTTCAGTCTTATACTTGGCCCGATTATTTGCATAAAGTGCAGGAATAATAATTATTTTTACATAGGCATCTTAGATTGACTTTGATGGAACTCTTTTCCACAAGGAATCTCAGATAGGACTTTCTAAAGCTGAGCCCAGCCATGGGTTTGTATACTCAAATACCTACGAATTGGGTAAATCCTCTCTTCTTGAGGTCCCAAGAGCACGGAGTTCCTGGGTCTGTTAGAAAGTGAGATTCTTTACTCACCACAGGTTAAGAACCCTGTACAGAGACTATGTAGACAAAGTATGAGGTCAGTTTTCCCAAGTGGCTTTTATTGGCTCTGCAAGTCAAGTTTGACTCCTTAAAGAGAAGCATACCTTTCCAGTCAAAGCCTTGGGAAAACAACCAGTTTCTCTAATTGCATCCTGTTGCAAAAAGAAAATAGATTCTTATTGCACTAATGTAAACAACTATATTGCCATAAGTTAAGAATGCTCACAACTAGTTACCAAATTCTGGAGAAGCCAGGGGCCCTCTGTAGCATCCAAAAGGTAGGAATCAGAAAAGACCATTTTTGAAACTGAAGTTTGATTTGGGGAAGTCTGTTAAATATGTTAGAGGTTTAAAACACTTGATGTTATAAAATAGAATTCCAGATTACCATAAGTTATTCATTTTGCCAAAATGATGACTCAGAAATTTCAAAAAAGCAAAAACCTTTTATAACTCTTTACAGATTTTGCTACACAGCAGATTTGTGCCTTAGAAGAACCTTGTAGTGATTTTATTTCAATGATCAATTTACATAAAAGCTATATAATACTTTTTGAATTTTGTCAATATGTTCACAGATGGAATTTCTTTTACAAGATTAGTGTTTACAATCCGTCCACAACTTGTTTAAACTTTTCACTTTATCTCTTCTAATTCAAAGCAATTCTTTAACCCTAGGCACAAATTTGCATTTTGATGACATCTGCATTTTACCAATAATCTTTAAGACTGTTTTTATTTCTCAAATATTAAAGTCATGTGAACCAAACAGTACCATAGCTTTTCTCTTCCTTTGAAATATATTTGATCCAAGTATTTATCCTTCTTTAAGTCAATTAATTAGAGCTTTTTTTATAAACATAACACACACAACACATATATAACTACACAGACAGGCAGAAGAAGACTCAGCAGCTATATGATTTTTCAATTGCCAATCTCCTAATTGGCCTATTAGGACCAATTAGCAATTAGGGCCAATTAGCACCTCTGGGTGCAGCCCTTTAAGCACAAGGCTAAGAAAACATGCAGTTTCTAGGGCCTAATAAACAGGTATAGCTGGAAGACAAAAACATTTTCAGAGGGATCTATCCACCTCTAATTCCAAGGGGGTCCATTAGGAAAACAGAGGTCTCTTCCCAAATGGAATCCATGGCACTTTTTCTGTTTTTCCCAACGAGTCCCAGGCCATCAGAAATTATCTTAAGGTCCCTTATGCATGCATTAAGAGTGGAAAAACAAAATGGAGAAAGAGTTCAGTCAAATGAGAAAAAACATTTTTCCAGCAAAACAAGATCCAAGAAGCGAAAAACATAAAGACCTTTTAAATATACCTAAGGGTTGGATATCCACTTTTAATTAAGCTGAGCACTCTTTAAGAAAATCAATTTAAATCCCTTATTACCCAACTTTAGCTGCACCAAGTAGCCAATATTTCTGGCTTTCAAACTTTACAAAGGTAACCTCCCAGGTGCTCAGAGAAAGCAAAGTTCAAGGCAGTTCATGGAGGGGAAGAGAATCAAGAAATGACAAAGGTCACACAGACATCTAACTAGAAAGAGCTCTTTCCCTAAGCCAAGATTGAACCCAGGCTGCCTTTGTAAAATGGTGGAGGCTAAAACAGAGCACTGCCACGTGGTTATCCCAAGGACAGAAAACAAGATGGAGGCCTGCAGCAAAATTTGCTACTGATCAGTCTGCCAGGCTGGCTTAAACAGTAGGAATATGGAATCCTAGGCCTGAACCCCATCCTATGGTACCCCTATGTCTGACAGAACCATACAAAAAGACATGCAAAGCACCCCAGATCGGCTACAGCTTAAGACTAACCTCATAAATCCCTTTTCATAATCAAAACTTTACAGAGAATATAAACAGTGATACTGAGAATATAAAGTGACAGCTGGGGTCCTGGCATAATAGAACATCTTCTGTGCTCAAAGACCTGGGTGGCATTTGGCTGTCTCCTGACTCTATCAATATCTTGCCTATTGTGAATAATTATGCAATAAATTTGGAGATACAGATGTCTCTCTAGCATGTCGATTTCACCTCCTTGGACATACACTCAGTAGTGGGATTTTTGGATCATATGGCAGTTCTAGTTTTAATTTTTTGAGGGACCTTCATACTATTGTCAATGTGGCAATTCTAGTTTATATTCCCACCTACAGTGTGTAAGAGTTCCCCTTTCTCCACATCTTTACCATCATTTGTCTTGTTTTGTTTTGTTCTTTTTTTTTTTTTTTTTTTTTTGATAATGGCCACCCTAACTGGAGTGAGGTGATATTTTACTGTGGTTTTGATTTTCATTTCTCTGATAGTGATGTTGAACTTTTTTCATCTGCTTGTTATCCATTTGTATATCATCTTTTGAGAAATACCTATTCAGATCTTTTGCCCATTTTTAAATTGGATTTTTTGACTGTTGTTATTGAGTTGAGTTCCTTATATATTGTCAAATGCATAGTTTATGAATATTTTCTCCCATTTTATAGATTGTCTTTTCCAAACCCTTTTGAATTCACAGATGCTAGCACTGTGCATACTGTTCTAAAACTACCTATTGGATTTTACAATGTATCTTGGCAATTTCTCCACTTAGGTAAATGGAGAGTTTTCTCATGAATCTTATGATTATAATTTATTCCATTGTATGAGTGCTGCCATAATTTATTTAACTCTTGTCATATTGACAGATATTTGGTCTGTTTTCTGTGCTTTTGCTGTTACTTAGGTATCTTTTCTGCTTTCACCTCAACAGTGCTTTATCAAAGATTGTCTGGCATTTTGCTCCACATTTAAAGGAAACCTAGTCTCTGTATTACTTTGGGGGATTTACTTGGATACACTCAGGAATAGAAAGATGGTTTAATATTTTTCAAAGGCATTAATGTAACTTGTTGAAACAAAGGTTAAACATTTGATAAAATCCAATATTGATTTCTGATTTAAAATAAATCTTCACTTAGAGTCAATAGGCATTTCTTCTACTTGAAAAGGAGTATCTTCTTCAAACCAAAGTATGTACAACAGTTTTAATGGAGAAATATTAGAAGCATTCCAGCTGAAGTTAGAAACAGGGCAATCCTCTATCATTTCTCTTGTTTAACTTTGTTCAGAAGGTCTATGTGGATGTTAAAGACCAATAGACAGAAAAATAAGAGGCACAGATTTTATTACTTATAAATATCACAATGATCTGCCTGGAAAACCAGGAATCAACGTAAACCTTTTGGAATTTTCTCTTGTTGAAAAATAAAGTGTCTGACATTATTGTGAGTTATATTGTAAATTATATTTAAAAATTAAAATTTTAATATAAAATAATTTAGTTTATATTGATTATAGGGATATAAGTTGTGATGGAGCACAGTAACAACAAAAAATAATGTTTCTACTAAATTAATAATCTAGAAGCAGAAATGTACTTAAAAGTATCTTTGGTGAACATATCATTTAAAATTGTTCAAATAAGCTCTGATGTTACATTAATTGAAATTGAAGCTATAATTGCCAAAGTTTACCAATTTTGAAGGTAATTGAAAGAAATTTATTCAAAGAGTCACATTTAAAAATACATCCTTTAGAAAATACCAGTGACAAGATATTAAAGAGATGGCAAATAAATTTATTTTTAAAATATTTATTTATTTATTTATTTTGAGACAGAGGCTCGCTCTGATGGTGTAATCTTGGCTCACTGCAAGCTCTGCCTCCTGGGTTCCAGTGATTCTCATGCCTCAGCCTCCTAAGTAGCAGGGATTACAGATGTGCAACACCACACCCAGCTGATTTTTGTATTTTTAGCAGAGATGGGGTTTTACCATGGTGGCCAGGCTGGTCTCAAACTCCTGACCTCAGGTGATCTGCCTGCCTTGGCCTCCCAAAGTGCTGGGATTACAGGCGTGAGCCACCACACCCGGCTGAAATTGATTGTATAAATATGTATCAGGATATTTATTCTGTTTATATTTATTTTAATTTTCAAATAGCCTATATTTATCCTGACCACAGAAGTCTCCTCCTAGCTATCTTATTTCTGTAAACTAGCTGGCCTACAGTTCAGGATGGATCTTCATTAGATTTATGAATCTCCTCTTAATTCCCTTCACTACAACCTCCACCATTTTTTGTTTGTTTTATTTTATTTTTTTGTAGACACAAGTTCTCACTATATTGCCTAGGCTGGTCTTGAACTCCTGAGCTCAGGTGATCCTCCCGCATTGGCCTCCCAAAGTACTTTCACCATTTTGGAGAGTGCCTTTATGTTTAAATTTCTTGGATGCATGAAAAAGTGGGCAAAGTATGTGAAGAGATATTTATATATATATATATATATATATATTTTTTTTTTTTTTTTTTTTTTTTTTGAGACAGAGTCTCACTCTGTCGCCCAGGCTGGAGTGCAGTGGCCAGATCTCAGCTCACTGCAAGCTCCGCCTCCCAGGTTTACGCCATTCTCCTGCCTCAGCCTCCCGAGTAGCTGGGACTACAGGTGCCCGCCACCTTGCCCAGCTAGTTTGTTTGTATTTTTTAGTAGAGATGGGGTTTCACCGTGTTAGCCAGGATGGTCTCGATCTCCTGACCTCGTGATCCGCCCGTCTCGGCCTCCCAAAGTGCTGGGATTACAGGCTTGAGCCACCGTGCCCAGCCCAAGATATTTATATATTATGTTGTATTATATTATTTCTCCAAAGAAGACATACAAATGTCCAGCAAACATGTGGAAAGATGCTCAACATCATTAGCCACCACAGGAATGCAAAGTCAAAACCGCAATGAGATATCACGTTACACCCACTAGATTCAGTAAAATTTACATGTCAAATAACAAGTGTTGGCAAGGATATGGAGTAACCAGAACCCTCATACACTTCTAGTGGAAATATAGAAAAGTCCAGTTAATTTGGAAAACAGTCTGGGAGTTCCTCAAATGATTAACCATATAGTTCCATAAAACACAGAAATTCTACTCCTAAGTATAAACCCAAAAATCCACATCTACACAGAAAGTTATGCAAATGTTTATAGCAGCATTATTTACAATAGCAAAAAGGTGAAAATAATTCAAATGTCCATCAGTGGATGGACGAACAGACAAAGTGTCATTTTATGAGACTATCATTATCTTGATACCAAAACCTGATTTAGACAATAGAAGAAGATTAAAGGCCAATCTTATTTATGATCATAGGGTTAAAAATTATAAATCAATTCAAGTATAAAAGAAACCAAATCTATACATGTATAAAAAACATCAAGACCAAGCTGGATATATCCCAGAAACACAAGTATTTTTAACCTTAATTAATAAAAAAAATCTGTTCATGTATTCCACCAATTAATAGGTTTGGAAAATTGGTCATCTCAGTAAGTAAAATAAAAGAAGCCAATAAAATTTACCATTCATTCATCATTTATGTAGGAGACATAGCAAACTGAAGTTATGAGGGAATTTTATTTTATTCTATTTTTGTGGGTACATAGTAGATGTATGTGTTTACTGAGTACATGTTTTGATACAGACATGCAATGCATAATAGTCACATCATGTAAAATGAGGTATTCATCCCCTCAGGCATTTATCCTTTGTGTTACAAGCAATCTAATTATACTTGTTTAGTGATTTTTAAATGTACAGTTAAATTACTGTTGATTATAGTCACCTTGTTGTGCTACCAAACACTAGGTCTTATTTATTCTTTCTATTTTTTGTACCCATTAACCATCTCCATCTCCTCCTCCCTCTCCCACTACATTCTCAGCCTCTGGTAACCATCCTTCTACTCTTTATCTCCATAAGTTCAATTGTTTTGAGTTTAAGGTCTCACAAATAAGTGAGAACATGTGATGTTTGTCTTTCTGTGCCTGGCTTATTTCACTTAGCATAATGACCTCCAGTTCCATTCATGTTGTTGCAAATGAAACGATCTCATTCTTTTTGTATGACTGAACAGTGCTCCATTGTGTGTATGTACCACATTTTCTTTATCCATTCATCTGTTGATGGACACTTAGGTTGCTTCCAAATTTGGGCTATTGTGGGAATTTTATTAACCTGGTAAAAAGTATCAAACAAAATCAGCAAAAAGTGTCATACCTAAAAATGAAATATTAGAAACTTTTACAATAAGAAATAAGAAAAGGATGGCAGCTAGTACCGCTATAATGCAAAAATATAAATGTTATCAATATGGGAATGGATCACTAAAGTCAATTAAAACCATACTAGATGTATTACTTATCAATTGTTATGTAATAAACTATCCCAAAAGTTAATGACATAAAACAGCAAATATTTATTATATTATACTTTTATGGGTGAGGAATTTATGAATGGATAAGCTGGGTAGTGGGTGGTTTTGGCTCGTGGTCGCATGAGTTTGTAGTAAAGATGTTGGCTAGGGCTGCAGTTGGCTGAAGGCTTGACTGCGACTGAAGTCTTCTTCCCTTCCATGGCTGTTGGAAGGAGGCCTCCATTCCTCTTCAAGTGGGCACCTCCACAGAGCTGTTGAACGTTCATAACAGCTGACTTCCCCCAGGGAAGTAGATTCAAGAAAGAAGAGCAAAGAAGAAATCCCAGTGCCTTTCTTTTACCACCTAGTCTTTGAAGTTATGAGCTATTATTCTACTTTGTTCTATTCATTAGAAGACAGTCATTAAGTTCAAGTGACAATACACAAGAGAGGAACTATGCTCCACCTCTTGCAAAAGGAAGTATAGAAGAATTTGTGGACAAATTTTAAAACCACCACGTTAGGTAATACTGTGTAACTGTTAAAAATATGTCATCAAGATTCATATGTATGGATATGAGACGACATACAAGACATTTCATTTTTTAAAAAGCAAGATACTGCAACAGTACTTACTACATGACATCATTTCTATTAAATGCTTGCATGCAAACATCTGAAAATGGAGTTACAAATTTCTTTAGACTTGTACTTTATAAATACATAAATATGAACCTACAAGAGTATCCAAAGAGTTATGAGTCATTATCTCTGTTTACTGGGAATCGAGGGTAGGATAATCAATGACGTTCTTAATTTTATCAGCACTACTGATTTTTTTTTTACATTGAGAAAGGTATTCATGTATTACTTATTGATATGGTTTGGATCTGTGTCCCCACCAAATCTCAGGTCAAATTGTAATCAATCCCCAGTGTTGGAGGTGTCTCATAAATGGTTTAGCATCGTCTCCCTCTTGGTACTGTATAGTGTGATAGAGTTCTCACAAGATCTGGTTGCTTAAAAGTATGTAGCACCTCCCCCATCTCTAGCTCCTGCTCCAGCCATCTAAGATGAGCCTGCTTCCCCTTTGCCTTCCACCATGATTGTAAGTTTCCCGAGGCCTCTCTGAAAGCAGAAGCCACTATGCTTCCTTTACAGCCCGCAGAACCATGAGCCAATTAAATCTCTTGTCTTTATAAACTACCCAGTCTCAGGTATTTCTTTGCAAGAATGGAATAACACTCTCATATAATTAAAAACATAGATATGTATCAACTCACGTATGTGAACACAAAAATGGAGCGCAGAATATTCAGTGGAAAAGAATGGTAAATATGCATATGTAAAAATTGAGTAAATGTGATCGTACCCTGAGACATAGGTATAATCACAAAGCTTGAAGGCCACTCTCAGGACCATCGTGAATTCACATATTTCTTCCCAGGTGCATCTTTCCCTTTTTTGTCACCTTCTTTAAACTGCTGGTTATCTAAAATGCTAGTTGGATAATGAGAGTAGATTTCTTAAGCAGAGTTCTCTAGCAAAGTTTCCTTTACCAGCTTCAGTATGGACAGTTTGCCTTTAACTACAAGTAGGCTACCCTGAGACTATATGTAGTGAGCAACTGACCAGCACCTTGAAGATGAGAGGTCAGTAAAATCCAGGTACCAAACCCAATAATAAGCTTATTGTCAGTCTGAGTCAGAAAGAAAGACTTCCATCCTTAGGTTTCTCACCTTCTAAGCCTAGAGATTGTGATGTAGTTAGGAATTTTCCTGTTTATAAAAAGGGACTGAATTCTTCTAGAAAAGCAACTCTATCAATAGGGAATGCTTTGAACTACAAGGACCAGAACACCTGGCAAACGCTGGCTTGAAAAATAAGGATTTTTTTTTCTCAAATGACAAGTTGGGAATCCACAGCCTATGTGTCACTGGCCAGAACTGAGTTGCACGGCAACCCCTATTGCATAGATGGCTGGGAAAACTAGTTTCTGGCTGTTCCAGCTGCCCCAGTGAAGTCAGGGAGAGGGGTTTTAGGTTAGCAGCTAGCACTGTCTGCTACAAAACCCACTTCATTCATTTTCTCTTTACCTAGAAGTCAAGTCTTTCTCACATTTCTCCCAAGCTTTTCAACAAGAAGTTCTCCAGAAGATGCATCATTGTCTCACTCCGGGTTGGAACCATACTTCCAGATGTCTGCAGTCACCTGCTTTATTTTAATACCCGTTTGTGATATCTGGTCTCTGTTATAATACATTCTGCATTCCAAAAAAAAAAAAAATCAGGTGCCTTCTGTACACTCTGCACATTATGTAAATTTGTTCACTTGTATTTTAATGTCCTTTACATGGAAAAATATGATAATAGTGGTTTGAACAGTGGCCTCTCAAAATATATGTCCACCTCCTCACCCCTAGAACCAGTGAATGTGACCTTATTTAGAAAACAGAGTCTTTGCTGATGTAATTATTTCAAGGATCTTGATATTTCAATCATACTAGATTATCCAAATGAGACCAAAATCTCATAACAAATGAGATTTGTCAAATGTCCTTACAAGAGACAGGCAGAAGAAAAGACTGGCACAGAGAAGACTGTTATATTAAGATGGAGGCAAAGATTGTAGTTAGGTGGCCACAAGCCAAAGAATATCTGGGGCCACTAGAAGCTGAAAGATGCAAAGAAAGATCCTCCCCTAGAACCTTCAGAGGTAGTGTAGCCCTCTGACAGCTTCATTTTAGACTCTGGCCTCCAGAACTTTGAGAGAATACACTTCTGTCATTTAGATTCACCAAATTTGTGATAATTTTTTATTCCAGTTCTAGGAACTAATAAAACGACCATTGCATTTTTGTTGTTACTGTACATGAAATTAACAAATTCTAAAAATGTTTTATGTAGAACTCAGAAAACAATTCAAACAAGGTAGAGTTGTCCATGTGTAGGTTTAGAGCCCAAATCAGACAGTTTTTGCATCAAAAGGCAGCCTGACTCTTGTTTTAACGCCATGATATGCTCCAACTTATTTAAAAAAAAAAAAAAAAAAAAAGCTTTCCCTCACTAATTGCCCAAACTGTGGATTCAGTCCAGCTAATTTCTCACTTATTGATCCAGGACAACTTTATCAGGCTAAGTTCCAAATTCAGACCAATTCCTCTTTTCCCTGTGCCTTTCTTAATAAATTTTAATGACAGCAATCCCAGCTCCCCCTGAAAATTTAACTCCTTACCAAGTATGGTGACCCAAAAAGATTTGAACAAATTAAATGTCCTATTTCCAGCCTCTGCCTTTCCAAGATCCTAGTGTCTTATGAGCAGTTTTTATGTCATCTGTTTTTTAACACAAATTTAAGTTTATTCCCATGATATCATAGTCACATTCTGATATGCATTATTGGGTGAGAAAGAGGGAGAGTCTCAGATGACACCTTCAATGATTGATAGTCACATAGAAGTATGTCAGTGGTGTGATTATCTGTCATACATATCACAGAAGAAAAAGGGGCAGGGCAATACAGAAAATTACTATACTTGAATGAAAAAAAATATGCATGGATTTGGGAGTTGTCTAGGCCTGGGCTTAAACTCTGGTTTCTCTATTATTTGTGTTACCTCCTTTAGGAGTTTCCTTAATTTTGCTGAGACCTAGTTTCTTCATCTATAAAATGGAGTTGATTATATCTACCTTGTAGAGTTGAAGAGGATTAAATGGGATGGCTCATGTAAGTAATCAGATACGATGACTGGCACACCACAAGCTTCAACAATTACTAGTTTCCTTCTCTGAATCTCATCCCCTCTGTTTTTATCTTTCTATAGCCTTCCCCGGTCCCCCACCCTTAAAAGTATGTGTCTCCATTAGTGGGCTTAAGCTTCCTGTAATTCCTGATTTAAGACCAGCAACATTGGGACATATGTAATACCCACATCAAAGCTCTCTTACGAATCTCATGGCTTAAAAACCGTGGTCCACCCAGAACCAGGTCCTATGGCTGCAATTCTTCTGGACTGTCAAGTTGATCCAGAATCTGGTACCTGTGGAACACTCACTATCCCCACAAGGTTGCTTGCCCGCAGGAGTTCTCTTGCCACTTTCCCTTCAAAGCATTCCAAGTCTCACGCTTCCCCAAACTCTAGAACTGGTAGGGACTTGACTTAATTACTGCCAGCCCTCTTCCCTGAGGCTAGGAGCAAGAGTGCATAGACTAATTCTCTTGATAATCGTTCTCTTCCTATCCATCCCTAAATTATTGGTCACCACCTAGATTGCCTCATTTACCCCCCTCTCTTATCCAAGTGAATACTAGTACTGAGAGTTTATAGATCCAATTATCTGACAAATTGAATAGTACTAGACATGGTTTTAGGAGCTGGGGACACTGCTGTAAACAAAACAAAAGAGCCTGTGCTCTTGTGTTCATATTACACTACTTGGAAAGATGGAAGATAGATAAAGAGTCAAAACAATAAGGCAGATAGATGAAAGGTTCCTTGAGGAAAATAAATAGGGAATACAATGGATAGGGGAGGTAATGCTTGAAGCAAGATCTGAATGAAGGGAAGTAGCTGGCTTTGCCAAAGTCTGATGTCTGAGCCTTCCTTACAGAAGTTAGAGTTTCCCTGGCTGGCAGGTCAAGGTCTGTCTTACCTAACCAGGTAATTTTTCCAGAACTTTCATTTACTTCTGGTGAGCCATTCTTTGTGTGGCCAAGGCTCTCAATATCCCCTCCCACTTCCAAGTCTCAGAGGTTACAGCATATTTTTAGCACTTCTTATACTTAGAACAGATCTACTAAAACCTAGCTCCTCAAGATTCTTCATTCACTAATCCATTCATTCAAACAGTGATTGAATATCCACAGTATTATAAGCAACATAATAGGTGATACGGGATACAAAGATAAGAAATAAACCTTGCCTTCAAGGAAATTGCACTGAAAGTCGACTGCCATTGCAGGTTGCACTGGAAAATGGGGCAGAGATAATGTTGGAAAGGTTAGCATTAGCTAAAGTGTGTGTGAGGTTAGCGGGTCGGGACTTCCAACCAAGCTAAGGAAATTGAAATGAGAGCCACTAGGGGCTTAATTCACAATAAATGATGGTCAGATAGGACAGTAGTAAAACAGAACAGGTGAGAGTTAGCAAGGGTCTGAACAAAGTCAGAGGCAGTGGGGATGGCAAAGAAGGGACAGATACGAAAGTTTTAAAGAAGTAGAATATATGGATATTCTTATATATCTGACAATCTAATGAGGAAGACATTGCTGTACATTTTTACTCACCCTTGACTGAACATAATTTGAAGTTGCTGGAGAAAAGAGTTTGATAATACAGTGTGACACAGAGATGGAATGATAGATGAGAAGATGAGATTGGGTAATGTTGGGCAGGGATAGGAGATGTGTGGCCTTGGGCTTTTGCCCTCAGATACCAAAGTCATGGCAGCAATCCCCAATCAATCACAACATGCCTTCTCATTGAATTCAGATGTAGCTTTAGATCCTTTTTCAACACAAAGCTCCAGGCAGAAAGGACAAAATCCATCAGGGCTGGTGCACTAATTAAAACCTACTTGCCAGTTTTGGTGCTAGGCTTAGAATACCCTAAGACAAAGTTTGATCATTATTCAACAGGAAGCCACAGATGGCTTTTGAGGGGGAAGACTGAAGAATAGAGGACATTATATTTGGTAGAAATGTGAAAATTAAGCTGAAGGAGCAAGCAACTAGAGGCAGGCAGATGGGTCAGAACATTACTTCATGGACTTTGATGGCTGGAAACATTAGCAAAGCAGACAAGAATGTGATTACAGGTGTGTTATAGTTTGAATGTGTCTCCTTCAAAATTTAGCTGTTGCCCAGGTGATAGTATTCAGAGGTGGGGTCCTTAAGAGGTGATTAGGCCAGGAGGGCTCCTCTCTTATTTATGGGGTTAAGGCCTTTATGCTAGTATTATATTAACTTGCCCTTTTGCCTTCTGTCATGTGAGGACACAGAAAGAAGACCGTCACCAGACACCAGATGCTGGGACCTAGATCTTGTGCTTCCAAGCCTCCAGGCCTATATGAAATAAATGCGTTTTCTATAACCTACCCAGTCTGTAGCATTCGGTTATAGCAGCGATAACAGACTTAGACAAGGTGGCTCTGGATTTTCCTTCCAATGAGCATGTCTAACTCAACGTGCCTGCAGTTCAGAATCAGAGCATTTCAGTGTAATGAACTTCTCTTTAACTGCCAAGTCAAGACGATCTTGTGTTTTTGTTCTTATTTTAATTTTACTTATTTTTAGGCATGAAGTCTCACTCTGTTGCCCAGGCTAGAATGCAATGGTGTAATCACAGCCCATTGCAGCCTCCAACTCCTGGGCTCAAGCAATCCTCCTGCCTCAGCCTTCTGAGTAGCTGGGACTACAGGCATAGCTACTCAGGGTAGCACCACCAAGCCTGGCTAATTGTTTTGTTCTTATTTTTTTTGTAGAAATGAGGTCTTACTATGCTGCCCAAGCTAGTCTCCAACTCCTGGCCTCCAGTGATCCTCCCACTGCAGTCTCTCAACTGCGATTACAAGCCTGAGTCACTGAGCCCAGCAAGATAACCTTGTTTAAGAGGAAACCCACAGCAGAGAGGTCATCCCTAGGAGTACAATGGGTTCTATACCAGAAATCTGGAGGCATTGACTCCAGTTGTGACTCAAAGATGAATTCTTCACCTTATTCGTGCCTATTTCCTAATTTGGAAAATAGGAGTGTTGAAATGTTCTCTAAATGCCCCACTAGATTCTAATTGTCTCTGATTTTTTAAGTGTCACTGAAACACTGCAGTGGGAGTGGCCATTGGCCATAATCAAGAGAAGTAAACACCTTTAGTAATGAAGTAAAACCCCTAAAGATGAATAGACACTGAAGGTTCTGATAATTATTTTACATTTAACAATTCCAATTCAGCTCAAAACATCTGGCCATGAACTGAGAATTTTGCTAAGATCCCAAAATATCCGGGGTTATTCCAGGGCATTGAAATAATAATTTATATTCTTCATAAACAGGCTGTCCTTAGAGCGTGCCATGCATCTCCTTACTTCACTGAAGTCAGGAAGTGTTTGCCATTGGGACTTCCAACCTGATAAATGATGAGGCCTTAAACAATTTTCCAACTCTTTGGGAGCTTGCAAAGCAGCCTGTGTTTCATCCTTGCTCCATCACGACAACCAAATCAGCACCATATGGTGGATGAGATCCAGATTATAGAACAGAGGGTCTGCCTTCAAGGACATCTGGAAGTCCTTTAACACATGGACCCTAAGTGACTTGAATGGATCATTTATAGTTGGTCTTGGGTTGTGTGCTGAAGATACCATTGCAGTACTTTGTCTGGTATGCCACAGGCCCATTTAGTTAATAAGAGGCCTTTCATACCCAAATAATACTTTTATTTTATTATCATTTCTATTTCTTGGAGAGTTTGGCTTTTTCTAGAATGCATGATGTTTATGGGGTAAATGGCTCTGAACGCCAAAAACTCAGGACCAAATGGTGCCAAGTATCTATGGTTGCAATAGCCCAACAAAGAACTGGGCATTGGTTCCATGGTATCTAGAATCATTGATAATTATTGGGATTTACTACCTTAAGGAAGGACTGAATTAGGGAGTACCTAAAAAGGGCCTGGGCATCAGGAAATATAATTTAGTGCTCAAGGTTTTGTAAAAATCAGAACCTGGTACATTGACTTGATGAGCATTATCTTTCTTTGGTATGGCCCACTTTACTTTGCTTTCCAAAATTTTAAAGAGCACCTGATATTTTAGTGACACGTTGGCCAATGCGTCATTAAATATCCATGAGGACATCTTTCATACATGTGTGCACACACACACAGACCAAAATTCATAACTATTATAAAAATAAAGACTAACAAGCAACATTTGTCCAGAACACAAGAAAACTCACCACTGCCAGAACTTAAAAAATTAATGTAACTGTTAGTTACCTTCTTTCAGTGTATATCACTTCTGTGCTGAAAGCACAGCAGAAAATAAATTAAAGCAGATGAAAAATATTTATTAATTACAGCAGTATGTTGAATAACGGCCTCCAAAGCATCAGGTCCTAATCAACTGGAGCCTGTAAATGTTACCTTCTATGGAAAAAGGGTCTTTGCAGATGTGATTATGTTGAGAATCTTGAGATTCCAAAATTATCCTGGATTATCTGGATGCAGTCACAGGTGTTCTTACACAGGGGGAAGCAAGATGGGGATCTGCCACAGAAGAATAAAAGAAAATACTGTGACCACAGAGGCAGGGATTGGAGAGTGACACAGCCACACACCAAGAAGTGCTGGCAGCCACCAAAAGCTGAAAAGGCCTGGAACAGATTGTACTCTGGAGCCTCCCTAGGGAGCACCCCCCTACTTGAGGCCACCTTGATTTTTATCCCTGTGAAATGGATTTCAGACTTCTGGCCTCCAGAAATATGAGAGAATACATTTCTGTCGTTTTAAGTCAGTAAGTTTGTGGAAATTTGTGATAACAGCCCTAGGAAACTAATATAGGTAAAGAAGGTTAGTATCTAATGAGAAGTTGTTGTAAGTTGAGGCATTATTCCTCTGGGGGCATGCAAACGCTTCCCAAGAGGTATGTAGCCAAGGAGAATTTAAGTGACTCAAATTGCAGATTTCCCAATGTCCTTGGACTCCTTCCTGAAATGAAGCTGCCTAAAAATGAACCATGGCAGAGGTGTCAGGTGTTTTCTTTTATCACTGCTCCTTTTAGTGTCACTTTCTCTCACTTTATAAAAGAAAGATACGTCTCTCATTCATCCCAAATCTCATTGTGCTGCAGTACCCCACGGTGTAAAATGTCTCGAGGGCAGATCATTCAAAAGGCTGGTGTCTGCAAAACTTCTTTTAATCAAGGCCCCAGAAACTCATGCAGGGTTTTGAGTCATTCTCATGCTATAATATTTCTATTAAAGTCAAAGCAGGGTATTGTGAACTATGTCGAGATATCTGAATTCAGACATACTCTATAGATTGGGGCAGCAGGAGAGATGGCGATTGCTGTTTAACGACTTCACCTCTTCTATCCTCTGACAATTTCAATGCATACATCACTCCTTAGGGAATCTGGTGAAAGCAAAGAAAAGAAATTGTCAGGATGACATACTAAAGGCAGTGGAATCTTACTTTTAACAAAGCCACAAACTCAGGGCAAGGACCCATGACTTACCTCTGTCTGTCTGCCATAATATTAGGGTAGTCAGAATTTGCATATACACACATGTCCACATTAGGGAGAATACCAACCTACCACAAGCACATCCCTTCTGCATGGCTACCCTTCTCCGGAAAAATAAAGAGCTTAGTGAGGGCACATTTTGTATCATTTCAAGGAAAAAGAACCGAAAACACTCAAGATTTATTTCAAAAGATCAATGTTACCACTTTGAGTATAAGAGTAGATTAGAAGTAAAATACAATTTTATATTTTCTTGATTTTTGAGTAAATCCTTGTGTAAATACTTAGGCTTACAAGAGAAATAACTGCGTTCACTTCAGAGAGTAGGTCATGAGCTACTATAAATCTATATTTACTTTTTACTTGGTGAAGAGTCTCCTGCTGACTGCTTTTCACCATCTGCTTGTTCATCCACTTTGACCATGTACTTCTCAGATTTGTATTTGTTTCACTGGTATATCACATAGCACTTTACAGCAACCACGAATGTGTCGGTTATAAGCTCCCCATTTACTAGCTTACTAGTGACCCCAAATCTTCTCTTCTTTATTTGCATATTATTTCCACAAGCACAATAATCTTGCACATGAAAAAGAGACTATCTATTAATGTATGTATATAAAGACAAAATATTCCAGTATGCAATGTAAATGATGCATCTAATGATGCCCTAAAGTTTAGAAAACGCCTTTATTTAATTTTAATTACTCACTCCTTCTTGAATTTTAAATGTTATTCTAATTCTATGAAATTATTTTCAAGCATAAAATAAAATTACGTGTATATATATATACACATGTATATGTACATACATCATATATTGTATATTATATAAAATTTATATATGTATATTATACAAAATTTATATATGTATGTTATATATAATTTTTATATATTACATATATAAATTCTCAAGTGTCTGGCTATTATTTGTAAAGGCATTTTGAGATGATAGAGAAAATTAAATTTTGAGATGAATAAATAAGTAGTAGTTCACTGGCTTGTGGAGGAAATACTAAAAGGTATGATTTCAATTTTTGTAGGGATGTTCAAACTGAGCTCCATCTAATTTTAGCTTTTTTAAAAGGTGCCTATAAATGAAAAACAAGTAAAATTAGTATCATTTCAATAACCTCAGTAAAGGCTTCTTGGTGTACCTCCCTGAAATTAAGAAGGTGAATGGCAAAGGACTAGGTTAACAAATTGTTTTAAATCGGAAAATTTTACTTTTTATGGTTAACAATTATTTACCAAATTTGCAACACGTTTATATTGTATAATCAATTACTTTCTGACTATGATGATAATATTTGAAGCCTTGTAGTCAAATGAAAAGAAATAATTTAAATATATGTTTTGTAGAGAAATATGACAAGACAACTGATAAAATCTTCATTTATAAAAATATATTATACTACTGTGACTCCCAGTTTCCAATTGGCATGCAAGGGGCATGGAAATTGTTGCTTTATTCTAAAAATAGGTAAAAACTGAACAAACAGAAAAATTGACAACTTTTCTTAGATTCATCAGAGTGAGATCACAGGGCTTGCCCCAAAGTTGGAAAAAGACAGGAGGATGCAGAGAATCACAGCTCACCAGAGGAGAAACCCACAAGCAGAAACCTGCTCCAGAAAAAGTGCCTAGATAGGAAAACTTATACTGTAATTGAAGAATATCTGAAGGTTCAGTATGGACAAGTGTTGAGAGTTTAAGAATCCAGAGGACCCAGTCATGAAGACGCCCACACACTTCAGTGATTATTGCCTACAAGAATTCATCGAATTGAACTGAATTCATTGAATTTAATGAACTGATTCAATTCATTGACATAAACTCACAAAAAATCTCTTGGTGCTTCCATTGGGGGAGGGTAAAAGAAACCATTTTGAAATATGCCAGAGAATTATGTTCTTAACAAGGTCTACCCCTAGGAGAAGCTAGCTGGAGCATAGCCTTCTGGGTTTTATCAGAGGCTAACTGACCTAGAGGAGTGGAAATACTCAGTGTCAGGCCACTCTAGCCATTCTGTCCCATGTGGGAGGGGAGGGAAGAATAAGAAGTACTTGTGAAGTTCACCATCCAGAAGCACAGGCTTACTCAACACTGAGACCTAACCATGGGACTACAGAACGCTCTCCCTCTCTCACACAGTGTATCATCTTCAGCCATCAAAACAAATGACAAGGCATACTAAAAGGCAAAAACAAACAAACAAAAACAAAAAACAAACCACACACACACAGTTTGAAGACACAGAGTAAGCATCAAAATCAGACACGGATTATGTCAGGGATGGTGGAATTATCAAACCTGGAACTTAAAACAAATATGATTCATATGTTAAGCATTATATTGGAGAAAGCAGACAGCATTCAAGAAAAAAAAATGAACAAAACTGCATCACCATTTACATTAGCAGCACTGAAAATTCAATATGTAATGAAAATTTTAGAAGTTTAAATGAAATATAAATCTAACAAAATATAATCAGAATTTATAGGAGGAAAGTTATAAAAATTCTGATGAAAGAAATCAAAGAACTAAATAAATGGAGATATAGTCTGCATTCACATATCTCAATATTATCAAAATGTCAATTCTTCCCAATTTGATCTACAGATTCAATTTAATCCCAATCAAAATTCTAGCAAGTTATTTTTGTGAGAATTAACAATCTGATTCTAAAATTTATGTTACAGGGCAAAAGATCCAGAATAAATGCAGCACTGGCAGAGAAGAAAACAAAGTTGGAGGACTGACCCTATCAGCCTTCAAGACTTACTATAAAGCTACAGTAATCAAAACAGTGTGATATTGGTGAAAGAGTAGACAAATATAGAGCCCAGAAATAGACCCACATAAATTTAGTCAGCTGATCTTTGACAAAAGAGTAAAAGTAATCAGTGGAACAAAGACAGACTTTTAACAAATAGTGCAGGAATAACTGGACATCTACATGCAAAAAAATGAATCTGAACACAGGTCTTATAACCTTAACAAAAATTAGCTTAGAAAGACATCATAGGCCTAAATGTAAAATGAAACACTATAAAACTAGAAGATAACACAGAAGAAATCTACGTAACATGTGTTTGATAATGACTTTCTAGATAAAATACCAATGGCACAATCCATGAAAGAAACAATAAGCTAGACTTCATTAAAATTAAAAACTTTTGTTCTGCAAAAAGCATTGTTAATAGAATTGAAAGTCAAGCCACAAACTGTGATAAAATATTTGTAAAAGATATACCTCATAAAGGACTATTATCCAAAATATACAAATGACTCTTAAAAGTCAGTAATAAGAAAATAAGCAATATGAATTTTAAAATGAGTGAAAGATCTGAACAGACACTTCACTAAAGAAGACATACAGATGCCAAATAGATTTAAAAACAAAATGCTCAACACTGTGTGCCATCAGGGAATTGCAAATTAAGACAACAATGAGATATCAGCACACACCAGTTAGAATGGCCAAAATCCAAAACACAGACAACATTAAATGTTTATGAAGACGTGGGAAACCAGAAACTCTCATTCATAACTTATAGAAATGCAAAACTGTACAGTCACTTTGGAAGACAGCTTGGTAGTTCTGTACAAAACAAAACATACATTTACCATATGATTTTGCAATCTTGTTTCTTAGCATTTACCCAAATGGGTTGAAAAGTATGTCTGCACAAAAACCTGCACATGGATGTTTACAGAAGCTTTCTTCATAATTTCTGAAACTTGGCAGCAACTAAATGTCCTTAAGTGGGCCAGGCGCAGTGGCTCATGCCTGTAATCCCAGAACTTTGGGAGGCCAAGGCTGGTGGCTCACAAGGTCAGGAGCTCAAGACCAGCCTGGCTGACATAGTGAAACCCCGTCTCTACTGAAAATACAAAAAAATTAGCCGGGCATAGTGGCAGGTGCCTGTAATCCCAGCTGCTCAGGGGACTGAGGCAGGAGTGGCGCCTGAACCCGGGAGACAGAGGTTGTAGTGAGTCGAGATCATGCCACTGCACTCCAGCCTGGGCAACAGTGTGAGACTCTGTCTCAAAAAAAGGAAAAAAAAAGTCCTTAAGTGAATGGATAAACTGATACATCCAGACAATGAAGTATTATTCAGCACTAAAAATAAGTGAGCTACCAAGCCATGAAAAGACATGGAGGAGTCTTAAAGGCTTGTTACTAAGTGAAAGAAGTCAATCTGAAGTCTAAGTGCTGTACAATTTCAACTATATGACATTCCGGTAAGAGCAAAACCATGAAGACAGTAAAAAATTAGTGGTTTCCAGAGTGTAGGAGGAGGCAGGTATGAATAGGAAGGGTGCAAAGGATTTTTGAGACAGTAAAACTATTCTTCATGGTCTATAATGGTGGATGTATGTCATCATATGTTTTTCAAAATCCATAGGATATACAACACCAAGAGTGAACCCTAATGTAAACTATGGACTTTGGATGATGAGATATCAATGTAGGTTCATCAACTATAACAGCTATTTCGCTCTTGTGTTTATGTTGGTAGTGGAGTAGGCTGTGCCTGTGTTGGGGCAGGAAGTATAATGTGTTTCTGCTCAGTTTTCCTGTGCACCTAAAACTGCTCTAAAAAATAGTCTATTAAAAAATTAACCCAAAATAACAACAAAAAGCCTGCTAAGGTATTAATTGGCTTTGTACCAAATCTCTGGATCCTTTGCAGTCCATAAACATGGTACATCTAATCATTTTTTTTAGGCCTTTCATTTTCCTTTATAATCTTAATATACATTCTAATATATAAGGTCATGAACATCATTCATTCAGTTGGCTCGTAAATATTTTATCTTTGGATGCTACTGTAATGAAATTTTGTTTCAATTTCTAATAGTTAATTGCTGGTATAGAGATATACAGTTGATTCCTGTATTTTTGACTTGCTGTAACTGTGCTAAACTTTTTATTAATTCTTGTAATATTCTTTTGTGGATTTTTATATACACCAACAAGACATTTACAAATAAAGACACTTTTACTTCCTTCCACTCTGAATACCATTTATTTATTTCCTCTTGCCTTGTTGCATTGAATAGAACTTCACAATTTTGAATAGGTGTGGGGAGAGGGGACATCCCTGCCTTGTTCCTATAGAAAACATTGAGCTTTCATCACTGAGTACCATCTTAGTTTCTCAGGTTGAGAAAGCTTTCTCTTTTAATAATTTACTGATGGTTTTCATTAAAAATAAGCATTGAATTTTGTCAAATAATTTTTCTGCATCTATTGACATAATCATGTGGCTTATTTTGCTTGTTTACTATGTTGAAATATATTGATTGACTTTCAGATGTTAAATCAACCCTTTATGACCAGGATAAACACATCTTGGTCATGGTGTACTATTTTTTATGTATTATTGAACTTGATTTGCTGAAACTTTGGTAAGAGTTTTTAATCTAATTTTATAAAAGATATAGGTCTGTAGTTTTATTTCATTGTAATCCTTTTTTGATTTGTATATCAGAGTAGTATAAGCCTTATAGAATTAGTTAGGAATTTTTCCCTTCTGTATTTTCTGAATGTTTGTGTGAAATTGGTACTATTTTCTTTCTTAAATGTTTATGTAACTCACCAGACAAGTCATCTGGAACTGAAGGTTGTTTGTGGGAAGTTTTGTTTTATTCTAAATTAAATTTATTTTGTTTATATAGAGCTTTCTAACTTTTCTGTGTGTGTTTTTTTTTTTTTTTTTTTTTTTTTGGTGGTGGTGGTGTTGTTTTGAAACAGGATCTTACTCCGTCTCCCAGGCTGGAGTTCAGTGGCACGATCATGGCTCGCTGCAGCCTCAACTTCCTGGACTCAATTGATCCTCCTGGCTCAGCCTTTTGAGTAGCTAGGGCTGCAGATGTGTACTAACACACTCAGCTAATTTCGTTTATTTTTTGTAGAGACAGTGTCTCACTATGTTGCCCAGGCTGGTCTCGAACTCCTGGGCTCAAGTGATCAATCTGCCTGAGCCTCCCAAAGCGCTGGGATTACAGGAGTAACCTACCACACCTGGACTTGCTTTTCTATTTCTTTTTGAGTAAGTTTTGGTAATTTGTAGATTTCAAGGACTCTGAATAAAGCATCTTATCACATAGAACAGAAAAACAAAAGACAGCAGGACCAACTGTTATTATTATGTTCCAAATAAAATTATTTTTTTGAAAATACACTTCTTACGTTTTCAGTTTTCTCTCCATTACTTCATGGCATATGTTATTTGATCTCATTAAGAACTGAGTTCCAGAACCTCCCCCACTTCAGTTCACTCTTTGAGCCCAGCCCTGATTCTTTTTCCTTCTGCATCCCATTATTATTTCAGCCACTCTCAGCAATATCTTCAACTCCCTTGTGCTGTGATTCTCTTCCATCGGCCCTGTGAAATCCACGCACCATGGATCAACTTAACTTTTCACTTTCTCCGCTCTTACTTCCAGGCTGCTAAATAACAGTGAAGGAAATTATACAACCTCATGAAACAGTATGACCTCAAATCCATGATTTCTGCCTTCTCTTGAGTTTTCAGCAATCTGTGACAATTTGTCTGTTTTTCTTTCATCAAATCTACCTCTTGGCTAGGCACGGTGGCTCATACCTGTAACCTCAGCTACTCAGGAGGCTGAGACAGGAGAATCTCTTGAGACCTGGAGGCGGAGGTTGTGGTGAGCCCAGATCATGCTATTGCACTCCAACCTGGCCACCAAGAGCAAAACTCCACCTAAAAAAAACAACAACAATCTAACTCTTGTTTTTCAGTGTGACTATTTCAAACTCACTGAAAATCTGTACATTATCATATCCCTTCTTCTTTTCAACAGACAACTGGCCTACTATTTTATGGTAAAATAGAATTCACAAGACAGAAGGAAATGCTTTCTCCTTTGCTGCCACCTCAAGCTTCCCAGTGTTTCTAAAGGTCACGTTCACCTTCCTAATCAGGACGATGGAAGAAGCATCTCTCTTCCTGCATAAAACTAATCCCTCCCCTTATGATCTAGATCCTATTTTCAACAGCTCCTCCAGGGATTTAATTTCATGAATGATCTACTTTCTCACCTGAGATTTCAACACTGTTCTATACTGGGGTTTTCCCATTAGCATTTAAAGGTGCTTAATTCTCTCCCTGCACCCTCTGCCCCAAATTATTTTTCTTTTTATGTCTCTCATCCTATCTCATTCTCACCTCACACCCTCTTCACAAACACACACTCATGGGAAGAGTCACTTGCAGTAGCTCCACACAGCCAGGAGAGCTCAGCACTCCGAAGTTTGGCAGGCTCATTTCCACTGAAACCCCCTGATTCACCACTGCCAATGGACTTCTTGTGGCAAAATCCAGTGGATACTTTTGTATCATACTCAACAAAGGGCATCAGAAAGATTAAATTGATGAAAATGTTGAATCAGACAACTGGCACCCCTAGAAGCTGGAGTCCCCAAATTAGTATTAAACCAAGTGAAATTCTGAGCAAAAGCTATAAAATGGGAAAAGGAGAGTCCCTTTAAATTCATAAACTTTAAAATTAACAGATACTTGATGTGATGGGTATGCAAATTACCTTGATTTGATCATTATACATTGTATACATGTAGCAAAATATCATACCCTACTCCATAAATATGTACAATTATTAGGTGTCAGTTAAAAAAATAAAAACAGAAAATATTAACAGAGAAGTTAGTTGATAAGAATCTTTACAAACAAAATGGCATATATTGAAATGAATAAAGGAAAAATTGCTTGAATGTTTGGAAAAACTGACAAAACACTGAAGTGAAAAGCTGTAATTAAACTCTCTAAGTCATTATAAGATTAACTAGTGCCCTTAAAAAGTTTACAAAATATATGAGTTATATAATTAGTAAGTATGAGTAGGAAGACGGCTAGATTCAGCTTTTTTATTGCTTTAATTAGCACTATTCATCATATTTTAGACCAAATAAAGTAAATAAAAGTTAAAGATGTTATTTATTTTTAACAAAGCTTTAAATTGTTTCATTATAAACTAGAAAGAATGAAAATCAATTACCTAAGCATACAACACAGGAAATTTACAGAAAGGAAACAGGTAAGTATTAGAGAGTACTAATAAAGACAATGGAAAAATGTAATGCACTAGAAATAAAAGATGGATTGATTAATAAATCCAAGAGCTGATTTACTGACCACAAAATGAACAGAGCTCTAAGTCAGTTTAACTTCAAAACAAAACAAAAAAAACATAAATGAGAAAGGGCATGTAACCACAGATGTAAAAGAAAATTTTAATATAAACACTATGTACAAATCTACTAATGTGATATTTCAATGAAATGAGTATTTTTCAGCAAAAACTAAGGTTCCAAACTTGACACAAGGTTGAAAACAGAAATAGCTGCCAAAAGAGTCATTAATGATTTTAAGGAACCCCAATAAACCCAGACTCAGGAATTTTACTAGTGAGTCCTAGCTAATATCAAGAGACAGTTAATTCATGTGGCATTGTAATTGCTCCAAAACAAGTAAATGGACAGAGAATTGGCAGAATCCTGATAACAGAATCTGAAAAACATTGCCTTAAAAACAAAACAAACAAACAAACAAAAAACTTAGACCAACATTTAGTTATGAATATACAAGAAAACTGGTAAGGAAAATATTAGCAAAACAAACCTAACCACATATTAAATAAATCACATACTCTTAGACAAGGTAGTATAAAGAAAATCAATCGATCAATCACATACATTGAAGACAGCACAATAGTCTTTCGCCAGAATTGTGAAAATGGATCAGTCCTTTTTAAAAACTACGAACATAATTAATTATATCGATGAATTTACAAAGATTTTCTAAAGCATATGCAGTTTTCCCTTTTCCATGATTTTACTTTTCTCTGTTTCAGTTACTCACAGCCCAAATATATGAAGTGGAAAATTTCGGAAACAAGCAATTCATAAGTTTTAAATTCTGTGCTGTTCTAAGTAGCATGATGAAATTTCTTGCTATACAGTCTATTCCACACAGGTGATGAATCATCCCTTTGTCCAGTGTATCCAAGTGTATTAGATTGTTTCAATGTGCTCTAAAGAGCTACCTGAGATTGGGTAATCTACAAAAAAAAAAAAAAAAAAAGAGGTTTCATTGACTCACAGTTCCACTTGGCTGTGGAGGCCTCAGGAAACTTACAATCATGGCTGAAGGTGAAGGGAAAGCAAGGCACACATCACATGGTGGCAGGAGAGAGGTGAGGGGGAAGTGCCACATACTTTTAAACCATCAGATCTCATGAGAACTCACTCACTATCATAGGAACAGCAAAAGGGAAATCCACCCCTCGTGATTCAATCACCTCCCACCAGTTACCTCCTCTGGATTACAGTTTGAGATGAGATTTGGGTGGGAAAACAGAGTTAAACCATATCACCACGTGAGGGGAAGTATAGTACAGTAAGATATTTTGAAAGAGAGAGACAAGATTCACAGAACTTTTATTACAGTATAATAGTTCTACTCTATTATTAGTTATTATTAATAATCTCTTACTGTGTCTAATTTTAAATTAAACTTTATCATAGGTAGGAAGGTATTAAAAAAAAAGGTAATACATATAGAGTCCAGTACTATCCTCAGTTTCAGACCAGAGGTCTCAGAAACTATCCACTGTGGGTAAGCAAAGATAGTCATTTTCTTTTTTTTTTTTTTGAGACGGAGTCTCGCTCTGTCACCCAGGCTGGAGTGCAGTGGCCGGATCTCTGCTCACTGCAAGCTCCGCCTCCCGGGTTTACGCCATTCTCCTGGCTCAGCCTCCCGAGTAGCTGGGACTACAGGCGCTCGCCACCTCGCCCGGCTAGTTTTTTGTACTTTTTAGTAGAGACGGGGTTTCACCGTGTTAGCCAGGATGGTCTCGATCTCCTGACCTCGTGATCCGCCCGTCTCGGCCTCCCAAAGTGCTAGGATTACAGGCTTGAGCCACCGCGCCCGGCAAGATAGTCATTTTCTTAGATGTTAAAAAAAGTTTCTAAATAAAAAAGTTGCTGTTAACTTCTTTAAAATCATGGGTTTTTGTAAAATAAGAATAAAATATATTAAATTAATGTGAAAACATATATCTATCTGAAACCAACAGCAAAGATCATTCTTTTTTGTTTTGTTTTGTTTTGTTTTCTTTGAGATGGAGTGTCGCTGTGTCGCCAGGCTGGAATGCAACAGCGCGATCTCAGCTCACTGCAAGGTTCAAGCAATTCTCCTGCCTCAGCCTCACGAGTAGCTGGGACTACAGGCGTGCACCACCACACCCAGCTAATTTTTGTATTTTTAGTAGAGACGGGGTTTCACCACATTGGCCAGACTGCTCTCGAACTTCTGACCTCAAGTGATCCACCCATCTCAGCCTCCCAAAGATCATTCTTAACCCTGCAAGTCTAGAGACCTTCTTACTAAAATCAGAAGCTGGGCATAGTGGCTCACACGTGTAATCTCAGCAGCCCCAGAAACTGAGGCAGAAGGATCACTTGAGAACAAAAGTTAGAGACCAGCCTGAGCAACATAGTAAGACTCCATTTCTAAAAAAAAAAAAAGAAAAAAATTTAATTAGCCAGGCACGGAAGTGCATTCCCGTAGTCTCAGCTGCTCAGGAGGCTGAGATAGGAGAATCACTTGAGCCCAGGAGTTTGAGGCTGCAGGAAGCTATGATCACACTACTGTACTCTAGTCTGAATGACAGTATGAGACCCCATTTCCAAAAAACTAAAAAGAGAAAATCAGGAATGACATGAGTATCAGCACTGCTGTTACTAAATTTGGAAGTCCTTGCAAACAAAATCAGAAAGGAAATGGTGTGTGTGTAAATATGTGTGTATACGTGTATATACACACACATATACACATATATATACATATATATACACAATAACACCAAAACCAGGAAACACCAATAGATACATATATATGTATATATAATATATACATATATATGTGTGTATATATGTTGGAATTATGCAATAATATTATCATTCACAAATGATATGCTTTAATTTCTGAAAATCTGAAAAATCCAAATGAGAAATTATTGAAAATAATAAATGATTTTTGTTTGATCACTTAGAATATGCAAAAATCGCTTAGAATATGCAAAAATATTATAAATATGATTTTTATAAATAAAAATATGTAAAAACCATTTTACATATCAATAACGACTGGTACACCATTCAGGATTCCTTTGGTTGCAAATAACTGAAATGATTCTGAACTAAATTAGGCAAAGTAGAATTTATTGGAAGGATAATTAGCAGCCCATGTGACCGTGGGTCCTTTGTTCCCATGAGCTGTCAGGGAAGATCAGGAACAGCTAGTAGCTAGGCTACAGGTCTTCTAGAGCCAAGGCCTGAACACTGTCTGATGGTCTCCCCCCTCACTCTCTTTTATCTGTGCAGCAGCTTCAGTGTCTTTCATTGTAACTCGGGTTCTTCCAACTGGTTTGAAATATGTCATTCCCCAGCTCCCGGCTCTTTCCACTACCAGAAGGGAACGTATTCTCTAGGTCCCAAGGTTAAAGATACGGGGAAATTCACTGGCTCTCCTTGCTTGGGTGGGAGTCCCAACTTTTAACCAATTAAATGGAGGGTGGGGTCTATTAGAACATGACAGCTCCTAATGAACCATATAGCTAGAATGGAGCAGAGCATCTCCCAGATGGGAAATGGGAACCAACAACAACAACAAAAAAAAATGATAAAAAGAAAAGATCAGTCTCAAAATATTAATGAACATATTTAATCACCTAAAAATAAATGAAAGAAATATTCAGAAATTTCTAAAGATACGGGCAAGTCTTTCCTGAAGGAAATAAAAGACTAACCAAGAAAAAACAATACCTTTTCTTTACCCAAAATAAAACCTTTTATTTAAAAGATTTCTTTAAAAGATTTCCCTATTAGATATTAAAATATATTTTTAACTACAAAAAGGATGATACCAATGTAGAAATAGATTAATAAAACAATATAGAAAATCCAGATATGACAAAAATACATATAAATATTTACATAGGAAAAAGAAGACATTGCCAATTTTAGGCTAAAAAGGTTTCAGAACAACCGATAAGCATTGGGAAAAATACAAGCCTAACGATAACACCAAAACTAGGAAACACCAATAGATTTCGTTGCATAAAATAAAACTATTTTGTGGGTCAATTTTAAAAATTCAAAATTAAGTTATAACACACTCAGATGATCAACGTGTTTAATATTAATGCTTTTAAAAAGGCTGGATAGCAAGCAGGATAAGAACCAAATTGCTTCAGCAAAGTTTTAGCTCTTAAATTTATAAACCATGTACCTTTCAACAAACCTCTTATGCTGCCTTCATTTCTTCATCCAAAACTAAAGGAAATAGCAATTGTACCTACTTTATAAGAAGTCGTAAGGCTTAAAACAAAGATAATATGAGTAAAAGCTTAGAATGCTTTCTGGCAAAGAATAAATGCCAAACAAATCCTTACTCACTATAAAATATCAGCCATTAACATAGAAAGGGCCCTCAAAACTTGATAACAAAAAGTTAAATATCCCAATAGAAATAGAGAAAAGACATGAGCTAGTAGTTCCCATGAATTACTAACTAGTAAAGCAATATTAAAGAATGAAGATGTAATGGTATATTCAACCCAATAAGTAATAAAACAATTATAAATAAAAATAACAATAAAATGATATTTTTCAATTTGAAGCATATAAAACATTTATATAAGAGAAAAAAGCAGTAGTAAGTGCTTCTTTGGAGGTTAATTTGTCAGAATACACTTTATAAAACTTAAAAGTTTGCCTGTTCCTTAATTTAGCAAATCCACTTTAAATACTTCATCCAAATGAAAAACGAAACTCATGCACACAGTTTTAGCTGTGAGAATTCATAACAACACTGTTCATGACACAAGAAATTCCATTAATTGAACTGTCCAAAAAACATCAGAGGACCTTTGGAAGTGAAATACTATGCTTCCCTCACAAATAAGGCTGTGGAAGTACATTTATTGTGTGGGAAGATTTTCAAATATATTATAAATCTTAAAATGCAGATTAGGAAATGATAGCAGAATGATCTTTGTAAAGAAACACACATACATACACCGGAGCAAAGACGTAGGTGGCAAGATACAAACCAAGCCATCTGGTTGCATAAAATTACAGGTATTATTTATTTGTTCTCTTGGTCAATTTGTATTTTTATTTGGTGACCGTGCACTGCTTTTGTGCATAAGGTCAAAAAAAAAAAAAAAAAAAAGCCGTGGGAGGTGGGAGGTGGGAGGTGGCAGCTAGGAAACAGAACTCCAGAACTCAAAGAAATAATTTCTATGAGGAGCTTAGCTAATGTGACCAAGGTACATTTTAAAGAACAAGCTAAAGGGAATGTAGGGGGCCCCCCATTCACCAGACCACACAGAGAGTTCAAATATTAAGAATCCCAATTAATAAGCATTGCTGCCCCAATAAAACCTACAGCCACAGACACCAGGACTCCTTGCTGCGTGGCAGAGCAGTGTATGTATCAGCCTTGGACTCAGTAACTGACTCAATGCGTTCTCCCCTCCCTATGTCCTACAGTTGCTCACAATGTATCCCTCACCAACTTCCATTTTTTCCCAGTTTGAGAAAGAGTATTGCCTTATTTCTAATTTTATTCTGATGTTCATTTTCCTTATGTGTTCATTTGAACTGTAAGTTGGGGTAGGTGGGAGGCTGGAGGATAGAGAATTCCAACAGAGTTCCCTAAGAAATGCTATTCCAGTTTAACTGACATTTTATGATACCAACCATTACTTGTAGTTATTTAATTTCACAGATTGGACTCCTCAAACTTGTTTAAAGATTTAAGTCAATAAATAAAGATTGCTATCATCCTTTTAATGTTAAATGTTTCTCCATAGAAGCAAGAGGTCTTCAGATATGTATGGGAAATGTCAGTAATCATATTTCCAAGAGGGGAAAAAGGAGTTAAACATGACTTCAAGATTTCCCCCTGTCAAGGCAGCAAGGTGGTATCATTAACACATAGAGAGATTGGAAGTGAAAACTAGATTGTGAAAAAAGACGAATTTAGTTCAGTTGAAGAGAGTGAAGTGGTGGGACTTCTGCATGGATTTATAAGAAAATCAGTTGGAAATGCAAATGGGAACCAAAGAGAAGGACCAAAACCTTCCACGGAGTTGAGTTTATATTCTGTATAAATGCATAGAAGTTTATAAAACCCTCAAAACAATGCACAGGAGAAAAGACCTAGAAGTAAAAGTTGAGCACTGAAGAAGTCCAGGTCTGGGTATTAAAGGAGAAAGAAGATTCAGAGGCAAGAGGTAGCATGGTCAGAGAAGAGAAAGGTAGACTGAAACAGTGCCCTAGATTTACAATTGTTAGTGGAGAATACACAGGTTAATGTTCTCTGGTCAAATCTGTAAGTGAAACAGTGGGTTAACTTAGTTAAGAAACCTTATTTACTGCAGGTCTTTATAGAGCCTTTGATACATAGATTTGCCTTGTGGGACTTTAGAGTATGTTATGACATTTCCCAAACTTACACAACCAGAGGTCGCTTATCTAGAGTTACCCCTACTTACTTCTCATAGAAGGAGCACCAGTGTTCCTAGATACTTAGAGTCTGGGAAACACTGACGTAAAGGTATGGCAACAAAAGGAGGAAAGAATCTTAAGGAGTTATGAATGATTATCATATAATCATGCACAAGAATGCATGGCTTAATTACTCAATGACATAGAAGTCTCTTTGCTATCCAAATGCAGCCAGAGTTCTTTGAAAGATTTGGCTCTTCTAATAGTTCAATATCTAAAAGTTATGTCTACAATAAGAATTTGAGCCTTAAAAATATTATTTGAGGGTGTGTTGGAGCAAAACTTATCATAGCATGATATAATAAATGAAGTTCTCCTTTAGCCTTCCTAGAAAAAGCCCATTGTGGCCAAGTCATCTAGTGGTTCCTGGAATATAATAATCACATTTGTATGATGTGTTGCTGTTCCTGTGCCCTTTTTATGCAGAGAACAAGATAAAAAGAAAATTTTTAAAAAGGAAGGAGAAAAACTAGGAGGAAGGAAGAATGAGAGGAAGAGAAAAGGGAAGGAGAGATGGAAAGGAAGGAAAACTAGATCTCTTTTCTGAGTGTGGCCTGCCTCCAGAGAATAATTTATCCTCATTTGAGCCTTTGTGCGTTTTATAAAATCAATTGAAGAGCTGGAAACAAACAGTAGCTAAAGCTGAAAATATCAAAATACCTTGCTTTCACAGTTGTTTATTCTTAGATGCCACTTAATTCTGATACCAGAAGAAAACATAGAGGGAGGTGAGCTCAGCTGATTATAGAGTCTCATCTCACCTCCAGAGCCAAAAGCTCGAGGGTTTTTCCTCCCTGCTGAAATTTGCCTCGCAAATAATTTGAAAAGAATACATTTCTCAGCACAGATAACTTAGGAAGTCCCCATTGTGGTCATGACTGGCAGAGTGCATTGATCTGAGGTAGGATATTGGCTGTCAAACTGCCACCAAGGCAAGCAGAGAACTACAGTCTGTCTTTGATATGGAAATCCAAAGGCTGAGACTCCTGCTGAATGGGCTTATACAACCTCTGCCTCAGACAAAGCGTAGAAGCAGCATCAATGAAACCCTATTCTTGTTAGTGGAAGCAGCTTGGAATCCTGCTTCCTGTTAGCCAGATCCTTTTGATTCTACTGACATCTATGGGCTATGACTTAGCTTTGCTGTTTTCTTTTCTTTGCTTACTTAACTGTTCCAGTTCTCATATTTTTTAAAGGTTTTTTAATGTATTCACTTAAAAGACAGTAGTAAACCTACTGTCTGTTCAAACATGGTGCTCCAAGGGCTGCCTGCCTTCCTGCCCCCTAGAGATAATGAGGAGAAAAACATTCTCCTATCAAAAGGCACTGCCCCCTATCCTCCAATACAACCCAGGTTTAGGCACTTCCTGCATTGGTTTTTCCATGAGAATCTCATTCTCCACCCAGCTTTGCTTCAGACACATAAAGGGAAGTAGTTTATATGTATAAAGTATTACTGTCATGCAGAAAGTATGTCGTTTTGGAATATACTATTATCAGTATATCATATATTACCTACTCATTATCCAAGGTTTACTTAGTGCTCATTTTATCATCAATAGAATAGTTCAGATGGACAAGTTATTTTGTGGGGGGCAACTGCCACAACTCTTGAAGTAAATCTGGAGAATTTTTCCAAATTTTGACAGAGGTTAATTCTCCTCTAAATTTTCCATTTTGAAGCATATGGCCGTTTCATTATCTCATCTCTTTTAATCCCAATTCTACCATCTCTGTTTCTTTTTTTATATTTTGTTCCCACTGGCTATATTTTTAACAATTTGTCTCAATCCATTTTTTGTTCCCACTGATTCAATTTGTAACATTTGTCTCCAATCAGCTTCACCCATTTTGTTACCTTCTTCATTCTTTGTTCTCCCTTGCTCCATTTGTAACAAGGTCTCCTCTCAATTTCACCAACTCATTATCAACTCAGACTCCACATGTATTAGTCTATTGTCACACTGTGAGTAAAGACATATCTGAGAATGGGTAATTTATAAAGGAAATAGGTTTAATTGACTCACAGTTCAGCATGGCTGAAGGAAGCCTCAGGAAACTTATGATCATAGCAGAAGGGGAAGCAAACATGTCCTTCTTCACATGGTAGCAGGAAGGATAAGGATGAGAGTCAAATGAAGGGGGAAGCCCCTTCTGAAGCCATCAGATCTTGTGAGAACTTACTCACTATCACAAGAATAGCATGGGGGAAACCACCTTCATGTTTCAATTACCTCTCATCAGATCACTCCCATGACATGTGGGGATTATGGGCACTACAATTCAAGATGCGATTTGGGTAGGGACATAGCCAAACCATATTATTCCACCCCTGACCCTCCCAAATCTCATGTCCTCACATTTCAAAACATAACCATGCCCTTCCAAGAATCCCCCAAAGTTTCAAGTCATTCCAGCATTAACCTAAAAGTCCAAGTCCAAAGTCTAATCTGAGACAAGACTCTTCAACCTATGAGCCTGTGAAATCAAAAGCAAGTTAGCTACTTTCTAGATACAATGGGGGTACAGGCATTAAGTAAATACACCCATTCCAAATAAAACAAATTGGCCAAAACAAGGCACTACAGGTGCCCATGCAAGTCTGAAACCCAGTAGGGTAGTCATTAAACCTTAAAGTTCAAAAGCAATCGCCTTTGATTCCATGTCTCACATCCAGGGCACGCTGATGCAAGCAAGAAGTGGGTTCCCATGGCCTGGGGAGCTCTGTTCCTGTGGCTTTTCAGGGTACAGCCGCATTCCTGGCTGCTTTCATATGCTAGCATTAAGTATCTGCAGCTTTTTCAGGTGCATGGTGCAAGCTGTCAGTGGATCTACCATTCTGGTGTCTGGAGGATGGTGGCCCTCTTCTCACAGCTCCACTAGGCAGTGCCCCAGTGGGGACTGTATGTGAGGGCTACTACTCACATTTCCCTTCCACACAGCCCTAGCAGAGGATCTCCATGAGGGCTTTGACTTTGCAGCAGACTTCTGCCTGGACATTCAGGCATTTCTATACATGCCCTGAAATCTAGGCGGAGGTTCCCAAACCTTAGTTCTTGACTTCACCTGCAGGCCCAACACCACATGTAAGCCACCAAGGTTTGAGGCTTGCACCCTCTGAAGCAATGGCCTGAGCTATACATTATCTACTTTTAGCCATGGCTGGAACTCAAGCAGCTGGAATGCAGGGCACCATGCCCCAAGGCTGTGTAGAGCAGGGGGACCTGGGCCCAGGCAACAAAACCATTTTTCCCTTCTAGGCCTCAGATTCTGTGATGGGAGATGCTGCCATGAAGATCTATGACATGCCTTGAAGACACTTTCCACATTGTCTTGGTGATTAACATTCGGCTCCTCATTACTTATGCAAATTTCTGCAGTTGAAGTAAATTTCACCCCAAAACATGGGTTTTTCCTTTCTATCCCATCACCAAGCTGCAAAATTTCCAAACCTTTATGCACTGTTTCCTCTTCAATGCTTTGCCACTTAGAAACTTCTTCCACCAGATACCCTAAATCATTTCTCTGAAGTTCAAAGTTTCACAGATCTCTAGGGCAGGCACAAAATATTACCTGTCTCTGTGTATAGCAAGAGGGACCTTTACTCCAGTTCCCAACAAGTTCCTCATCTCCATCTGAGAGGAGCTGCATTTGGTCAAAGCCATTCAACAAGTCTCTAGGAAGTTCTAAACTTTCCCACATCTTCTTTCTTGTCTTCTGAGCCTTTCAAACTGTTACAGCCTCTGCCTGTTAGCCAGTTCCAAAGTCACTTCCACATTTTCAGGTATCTTTACAGCAGCACCCCACTCTCTGCGGTACCAATTTCTTGTATTAGTCTGTTCTCATGCTGCTAATAAAGACATACCTAAGACTGGGTAATTTATAAAGGAAAGAGGTTTAATTGATTCATAGTTCAGCATGGCTGAGAGAGGCCTCAGGAAACTTACAAACATGGCAGAAGGGAAAGCAAACACATCATTCTTCCCATGGCAGCCGGAAGAAGAAGAATGAGAGCTGAGCAAAGGGGGAAGCCCTTTATGAAACCATCAGATCTTGTGAAAACTTACTATCATGAGAATAACATGGGGGAAACTGTCCCCATGATTTAATTATCTCCAATCAGGTCCCTCCCATGACACATGGGGATTATGGGAACTACAATTCAAGATGAGATTTGGGAGGAGACCCAGCCAAACCATATCAATACAATTATTCTCTATCCTGACATCCATTTTTGCTCCAGCCTTTAGAATCAAACCAGCCTTATTTCAAAGTGCACATCTGCACTGCCCAGTTACTCCCTTCCCTGATTGAGACCCTACAGTTATTCCTGAATGCAGAATACCTCACCCAATTTTTAAAGTGCTTTGCCATGTGAACCACGAACTCCTCGGGGAAGAAGAGGATTTTCTTGCTGAATCAAACAGCCTAACTTCTTTCAACTGCACTGAGTGCAAGCACTCACCTTACATTCAGGATAATGAGAAATTTAGCAAATAGTATACATAAATATGAAGAGCAACATGTTCCAGTGGTATTTCAGCCAATAACATCCATGTCTACAGCTTCCGGTTCAGCCCTCACAAATAGCTAAGGACCTGCATGCCAAATAGGAAGAACTGACCCTATTCTCCTCTGGAGCATTCTGTAATCATAAGCAACAACCACAGTGAAAACTAGAAGGCTGTAACAAGACACACCCTTAGTTAAAAATCCACCTGGTCAAGAGGAGCCATGGAAATCAGGACCCACCCATTTCCTCTTTACTTGTAAGCATGATATAGGATAAAGAACATGGACTCTTTGGGACCCGACAAAACTGAGTTTGAAACATGCCTCTGCCACTTAGTCTGTGGGTGAGCCTGACCAAGTTGTCTGCTTTTTGTAAGCGTTACATTCATCGGCTGGAAAATACAAAGGGCAATGATTTGAACCATAGAAATATGTATGTTTCTGACATAAGCTACACCCTTTATAGATTTTCCAAACTAGATGTAATATATATCAAAATGAAGTTTTAATTTTAAAACATTTTAAAGATCACAATCATTAGACAATAAGGGACCAAATCATCTTGAGGATGTCAGCTACATTCCCTGAGGAGTCCTCCTCTGCCTCAAGATGTCCTGCCTCAGTGATTCCCCAACCTGGCTCATCACCAGCTTCACGTGGGGAGCTCTTAAAATGAGCCCTGCCCTATGAAAATGTGATTAGATCTAGAATTGAACCAGGATTCTATATTTCAGCAAGTACCCTCATGGTGATGACGATCAACAAGATCTGGAATCACCAATCTCCCTATAGAACAAATTGGAGATTCCTATGAGTTTAATGAAGACATTTCCCTTTACCATCAAGCTGCTAAAACAAGAGAACCTTCTACATGAGACTGCTTCACATACTTTTGTGTATGTTAGGAAAAACAGACTCCAATTAAGGGTTCTCTGAGATCAAGAAGTTCCATGGAACCATATAAGGCTTCCTCCTTGTCTTCACAAGTTTGATTTCTAGCCAGAGCTAAAAGTGAATTATTTTCACTCAGGTAAGTGAACTGAATGCTCAGTCCAAGTCTAGGGTCATATTAGACTATTAGGGGAATATTGGGAGTCACTTTCATAAAGACCATATTCCAGCTTGCTGCCCAAGATTCACACGGCATCCCCTCCCAACAAAGGCCAAGGGTAGAAATAGTTAAACTGTTTGCCAGTCACTTTCCAGGTGAGACTATTTTCAAAGCATAATTCAGTCCATAAAAGTTCTGGGTACCCGGTCTAGAAATCAGTCTTTCATTAAGGAAACATACAAAATATCAATGCTCCAGCTAAGTAGTGAGCCTTGCTCTTTAAGGACCTGGTTTGGACTTGCAACAGAGAAGCCAAAAAGCCGGAATTCAGGACCCAAGAGTGTGTTTGTTACCTGCAAATTGTATTCTTTTGCCCAGTTTCACACCAGGATGTCCATCGAAGTCCCTGGAGATTAATTAGCTCTGTTATGGAAATATACTTTCCTATTCTTTCACACCACGTTGCCTTTCTTTTCCTCCAAATACCAAATAAATAAAGTAGTAAAAGATGCTAACTCCCATAGGACAATTTTAAAATGAGGAAATGTTTTAGCCTGGAGGTTAAAGGAGGCAGCAAATGTACTCAATGTGACAATTTTCCAGCTAGAAAACTCAAAGCAGAATTTACTTGGTGTTTCATTCAGTCCCCTCACTTTGCCACATCCCCCTGGGCTCCACTCCCTATTCTCTCTTCTGAGCAGTGGAGAAGCTGACAGCTTAAACAAAGCCTGGGGGAACAAAGGACCCTTCTAGGAGATGAGCCGGGCTGCCCCTCGCCCCAGCCTCACCCCAGTCTCCTGCCCCTTAACCCTGAGTTTCAGGCAAGGGTGATTTCATCCTAAGGAATAACTGAAGTCTTTGGATAATGAACACTAACTCTTTAGCCCTGATTTTTAAAAATCTACCATTAATATAGAGTGACACTGAATTCCCTGGTAATCGGATTAGGGTATATTGCTCAAACTGTCATTCAGAGCTGAAGTCCCTTTATCTCTTTGCTGATAGAAAGCTAAGCTTCTTGACTCACTTTGCTGCTGTCTCTTTGGAGTCATCAAGAATCTGACTTCTTCAAGCCAACAATTTTATTTGCTTAATCTTGGGTGAAGAGATTAGGGATTTAGAGAAGATTTTTTAACATCCCTGCCATTCCTAAGAAGACAGATTCCTCCTCCTCAATCCTTTCTCCCTCTGTCACCAACACACACACATACACACACACAAACCATCATACAAGCAGCCAACACACACAACACGACACAGAGATACAACATATACACACCCAACACAACACACCTCCCCAACGCACACAGCACAATGCACAGTAATATAACCCACAAACACCAGAGACAAATTCAACACACACACATACACACGCACCTAACATCATACAAGCAGACAACACACACAACAGGACACAGGGCTACAACACATATACTCCCTACACACACACAACAAAACACATACAACACAATGCATGTACCCACACACAGCATGCACAGCAAAACATCACAACACACAGAGATACAGCACACACGCACTAACCACACAGATACAACACACACAAAAGCACACATTTGCATACACACAATTTAGGAGAAGAAAGAGAAATCCAAGCCTGTTGGTTGTCACATGAAAAGGTGGTATCTCCATGGACTCAGAAGAACAGTTCTCGAACTTTGGGAGGCCGTTGAGATCACCTGGCTAAAATGATGTACCTTTGTTTCAGGACTTGTGAACAATTAGGGTGCTTACACATGGGGACTCTGTCAGAGGTTGGCTCTAATCACTGCCTGGCAACTTTCAGATGGAGATTCCCAAGTGGTTCAAGTAAAAAAAAAAAAAAAAAATTCAAAACTTTCTGTCACTAGGACTGATCAGTAACACTTAGAAAACTCCCTGATGTTCACAAGCCCTCAGTGTCCATTTTGCACTAAGACACAGAGTGCTCAGTCACAACCACGCTTTCTAGCTCCCCTCAACCTCCACCCAATGCCAAATAAGACAACCACAGAAGGAAAAACAGAACTGCTGTCTAACTTGAGGACCAACAGTAAACAAACAAACAAAAACCCTTTAAATCCACACTAGAGGTACCTCAGAATAGAAAGACCAAGATGGTTACGACTCAAAAAGGCAAGTAAAAGAACATGAGAAGGTCATTCTTCTGACTCCCCTTATTCAACTGAATAGCCATGTGACCTTGCGCAAGTCACTCGTCCTCTCTAGAACTGAATTTCCTCATCTCTACCATGGGGATCATGACAGATTTCTATCTGCTTTACCTTCCTCATGAAGTTGTCTGAGGGTCAAATGACATAAATGCGTAAAAAGCTCTGCACACTAATAAGGATTGATCATCAGTGACTCATATAGTCATTGTAATCACTGGAAGAGTCTGGAAAAGCAAAGGTTAAATAGATCCTGGATGGCTACCTTCAAATATTGAATTGATTACGTGGAAAAGGCAATGGATTTGTCTTGAGTATGTTCGGGAAAGAGCTAGTACCCATCTTCAAACTTACAAAGAGGTGTATTGCAATTTATCTCATCTCAACTCAATGTCACAGGCACTTACTAAGTACATCGGACATGCCAGGCATTCTGCCAGGTGCTCACCTGCTTTTAAGGCGTATGCACAAAAAGAAATCATGGAGAGGAGCTGGCCTTGAGTTAGATAAAAATGATGTGTAGGACTTTACCAGGATACATGGAGTACAGAGTATGCTTTCGAAGGGGACAGTATCAGTAAAGGCACACAGATGAGGAAGTGCCAGCTATGTTTGGAGAACAGTGACTATTCTGTGCAACATCAGAGGGTACAGGAGGCAATGGCAGAGGATCTGGGGAGGAGACTGGCCAGATAAGCTAAGATGCGACTGTGGAAGGCCTTGTATATCATGCTAAGGGTTTAATTTTATAGGAAGTGAGAGCTACTGGAAGTTTTTAGGCAATGAAGCAACAAGATCCAACAAGATTTAGGTTGTAGAAAAATATGTATCACTCGTCCCTGATAAACGTTGAAGATACAAACACAAAGATGTTACCGTGCTTGCAGAGGCAGAGACAAATCCACTCTCTGCTCTGCAACCCCATGTCCAACTGTGAGGGTCATCCCCCTGAAAACCTCACAGGAGGAAAATCTGACATATCTGAACTTAAGACCTTCAAATACAGTTGCTCATGAAACCTCATATAAATATGTTTATGTTCATAATTATAAAGGCTCTTTGCCAAATATGAACATTACCAATGGCATTTCCCTGAAATGGATAAAACTAGTTTTCATTCATATTTGATGCTTACTAACACGTCTGTCGAGATGCTTGTAAATCTACTGTGCATTGTTGCTGACAGAACGCACATGGAGTTGCAGCTTCCCCTCAAACTGGTCTTGGATCTAAGTGTTCAGTAACTTCGCACTTATGGCCCAGCGTTGTAGGCACCCTCTTCCCTTGACTGCCTATCTCTGAGACTCAGAGTGGAGCAGTTAGATATGCTGAATACATAAACACACATTAACCAATGCTAGGTAATATTTCCCCCAATTTGCAGGGCTGTATCCCCCAAGCCTTGCTCTGGATAATGTCTTGCCCTGCATGCACTGCCAATTTGTCATATACTCCTCAGCACCTTTTGTCTTTAAAGAGGGAAGAGAACAGTTCTGAAGTTCTGGCTTGCTTTCCTTCAACTTCCCTTGCCTCTCCTAATCTTCATTGTCAAAGTCTCTATGTTGCTCTGCTATCTACTCCACCTACTGAACTTGTCTTTGAGAGAAAACTAATTTCTATATACTAGAATTTCAAATAAGGACTCAAAATGGCAATGCAAATATGACCAAAGTACTATGAAAGTCTCTATTCTGCAGTGCTCATGGATATATAAACAGGTGTTCAGGAGGCAGAATGAGTAATAGCCATGGTATCTTATCCATTAGGATATTTTCAACTTCAAGAAACAAAATCCTTGACTAAAGGTGGCTGCAATGACATTCTCTTCCACAACACAATGTCCAGAAGGAAATGGCTGAAGGCTTGGTGCTGTGGGCCAGCCATGTGTTCAAGGAGCCCGGCTCCTTCCCTCTTTCTTCTCATCAGCATATTGACTTGGTCCTTAGGCTTCACTACTCATGATCAGCTCCAGGCGTCATATCTTTATACAAAAACACTTGAAACCAACAACAAGGGTCATTTCTCTTGGCGCATCTCTGTTAATTCACGTCCTAGAAGATTTCCCTTTGATACCACTGACTGACATGAAATTATATGCCCAAGCCCAAGCTGCAAAGAAGGCTCCAGAAACAAATATCTAGTATGACCAGCCTTTATGACAGGGTCATCTCAGTCATGTGCAGACAACCAACAGGGGAGTGATCCACTCACTCATCCTGATTCGCCCAGGACTTTCCTAATTTTAAAATGGAAAATTCCACATTCTGGGAAGCCCCTCAGATCTGTGCAAACTGATGGTTGGCCACCCATGTGTTATACTGTTCATGTGTGGTGTGGTGCAGGAGAACAGCAGGTGGCAAGAACATGGCCATAGTCTCAGGAAGGGGCTGAAGTACTGTCAGTGGCATTTGGGAGGGACAGGACGGGCATTACATGAGCCACCCTGAAGCGGAATGCACAGGTCACAACTAGCATGTGGATGCGAAGGAGAGTCAAGAGTCACTGATGACTCTAGGGGTCCTGTCTTTAGGGGTCCTGTCTTAAGCAACAAGAACACCCATTTATTATTTCACAGGTCCATGGGTCAGGAGTCCAGGCATGGTGTGATTCGGCTGCATCTTCTGCTCAGAGTCCCACAAGCTGAAATCAAAGGGTACAAATACCTTTGAATTGTTGACAGAATTTTGTTTCTGGTTCTTGTAGGACTGAGGTCCCAGTTTCCTTGGCACGTGACACTTTTCATCTTTATGCCAATAATAGCGCAACCCATCCTTTTCTTGCCATGAATCTCTGACTTTCCCTTATGCTACCAGCTGGAGAAAGAGCTCTGCTTTCAAGGCCTCGTGTGATTAGATTAGGCCTGCACAATCATTCAGAAAAAAAGCTGATTGGCAACCTTAATTACATCTGCAAAGTCCCTTTGTAATATAACACATTCACAGGAATAACACCAAGAGGCAGAGATCACTGGGGCCAAATTTTTGCCTAACGCAAATGACTAGAAAGGGGTGTGTGTGTGTGTGTGTGTGTGTGTGTGTGTGTGTGTGTGGTGTGTTCCCACTCATTTTTCTAATTGTTTAATTTTTCTTTTATTTTTTGATACAGAGTCTCCCTCTGTCGCCCAGGCTGGAGTGCAGTGGTACGATATCAGCTCACTGCAACCTCTGTCTCCCAGGTTCAAGCCATTCTCTGCCTCAGCCTCCCAAGTAGCTGGGATTACAGGTGCCCGCCACCACGACCGGCTGGTTTTTGTATTTTTAGTAAAGACGGGGTTTCACCACCTTGGCCAGGCTAGTCTTGAACTGCTGACTTCATGATCTACCTGCCTCGGCCTCCCAAAGTGCTGGGATTGCAGGCTTGAGACACCCTACCCGGCCCTATTTATTTATTTCTAACCTTTAGTTTAGGTTTGGAGGTACATATAAAGGTACATGTTACATAGGTAAACACGTATCATGGGGATTGTTCTACATATTGTTTCATCACCTAGGTTTTAAACCCAGTACCAACAGTTCTCTCTTCTGCTCCTCTTCCTCCCCTCTCTCTCCCCCGTCAAGTAGACCCCAGTGTCTGTTGTTCCCCTCTTTGTGTCCATGTGTTCTTATCATTTAGCCACCACTTAAAAGTGAGAACACGCGGATTTGGTTTTTTGTTTCTGTGTTAGTTTGCTAAGGTAATGGCCTCCAGCTCCATCCATATTCCCGCCAAAGACATGATCTTGTTCTTTTTTATGGCTGTATAATATTACATGGACTATATGTACCACATTTTCTTTGTCCAATCTGCACCGATTCCATGTCTTTGCTATTGTGAACAGTGCGGCAATGAACAATTGTGCATATGTGTCTATGGCAGAAAGATTTTTATTCCCCTGGATATGTATCAAGTAATGGAATTCCTGGGTTAAATGGTAGTTCTGCTTTTAGCTCTTTGAAGAATTGCCATACTGCTTTCTACAAACCTAATCGAACTAGTTGAACTAATATGCACTCCCATCAACAGTGTAAAAGTGTTTCTTTTTCTCCATAACCTTGCCAGCACCTAATATTTTTTGACTTTTTAGTAATAGTCATTCTGACTGGTGTGAGATGGTATCTCATTGTGGTTTTGATTTCCTTTTCTCTAATGATCAGCGATATTGAGCTTTTTTTCATATGCTTCTTGGCCTTATATATGTCTTCTTTTGAGAAGTGTCTGTTCATGTCCTTTGCCCACTTTTTAATGGGGTTGTTTGTTTTTTTCTTGTAAATTTAAGTTTCTTATAGCTGCTGGATATTAGACTTTTGTCAGATGCATAGTTTGCAAAACTTTTCTCCCATTCTGTAGGCTGTCGACTCTGTTGGTAGTTTTCTTTGCTACGCAGAAGCTCTTAAGTTTAATTAGATCTCATATGTCAATTTTTGCTTTTGTTGCGATGCTTTTGGTCTCTTTGTCACGAAATCTTTGCCCGTCCTTATGAATGACTAGAAAGTTATTAGTGACATTTTGCCACCGCAAAAAAGAAAGAGGTATCTAACAATAAAAATCAGCCTACAATTAGATGGTATGTCTTAGGAAGCACTGAGACCTCAACCCAGGAAAGAATTTAGAGCCATTTGTAATGTTTCTAAGGAAATCCTGCACTGAGGAAAGATGAGACTGGATGATTCATAAGGTTCTGTCCAGCTCTAAGATCCTACAATTCCAGTTTTCCAGATGTCTTTAGTTCTGCCAAGTGGAAGAAGATATGGCATGTTTGATTAATGAAAAGATAGAATTTTTCAGAAAATGACCAAACCCTTCCAATACAGATGTTTTGACTTCCTGTGCAAATGCCTTGCAGTGAAACTTGAAAGCAGGGACTTGCAGAAATCAACCTTTCCTTTCACATTTCATGGAATTATTGGTTCTGAAAAACAAAGCCTGAAGACACTTAAAGATTCCCAGTGTTGGCCCTCTTAGACCAGACATCAGGTGATTGGACAATAGTATGAAACACTCCCTTGGAAGTGGCAGCTAGGATATCTCACCAAGTCATGGTTTTAGGGAACCTTCCCCTTTAGGTGTCAGCCAAAGTGCAGAAAGTGGAAACAGACTGTGTGGCCCACCCTGAGACCAGGCTTTTATTGGTGGTAAATGGAGAGGTGTGGCTGCAGACTGGATGGAGCTCTAAGGAGCAAGGCATGAGGGCTTGTAAAATTTTCCTTTGAAAAAAAATCCCCTCGGCTCCAAAATTCTATCAAAGTGAGAATTTAAACAAAATATCTTCCTCAGATATTAAGCCAACACTAATACCAAAGCTAGGCCCAAGACAAGATAAGAAACAGCATGACTTAGGTTATTTAGGCTGAAGTGCAATAAATTGGTTATCTGGTTCCCAGAGCAGACAGCAATGTCAAGCAGCATTGTGAAAACTCCTGGTAGATATTCATGATGGTGAGAGAATTTTGGCTCCTTCATTACCTACAAAGGTGAAGGGAAAGATGAAGGATTTCCTACCTGCACAGTTTTGGAGAGCATGATACTTCATGTAGCAGAGCTGAAAAAGTAAGGCTACAGTAAGTCAGAATGTGCCTAAGGGATGGGTCTCCCCAAAAGGGAGCTCCAAGATACACAGTGAGTCTCTGGACAAAAGAACCAAGATATCACGTCTTCCCCAATGTAGCGAGGACTGTCAGGTAATACAAAAATAAACGATAAAAAAATTATAAAATGAAGGCAAAGAGATTGAGGCAGTTGAGGGAGGGAACTTGTTATAACAATAGCTGTGATGAATAATGCCCTCACTATGCACCAGGCAGACACTCCACCCTATAGGCATTACCTCCTTTAACTCACACAAAAAGGCAGTAAGTGATCTGTTCGTGTTCAACAGAGCTAGCAGGAGGCAGAGCCAGGGTGTGGCCCACGGCAAGCTGATTATGTAGCCCATGCTCTTAAGCATGACGTCACTCTAAAAGAGGTGAGAGGTGGCCTGTGACTCAGAAGACTGAACTCCCAATAATGTTTTTCACTTTGTCACAACTTATATAGGACTATATGTAGGACTATGAGAATCTTTGTGTCCAACAGGATCACAGAAATTACTCTCGCTCCCAGTTTCCTGCCCCATATAGGTTACTTTCTATGTCACGTTAGCAAGTGACCCTCTGTACCTACATCTAACACGGAACCCATTTCTTCATTGAAAACTCATTCCACCGCTGGCCACTTACAATTGTTAGAAATTCTTCCACATGTTAAGCTGTTATCAACCTACCTTTTTTTTTTTTTTTTTTTTTTTTTTTTTTGAGGTGTCCTCTTGCTCTGTCACCCAGGCTGGAGTGCAGTGGCAAGATCTCAGCTCACTGCAACCTCCACCTCCTGGGTTCAAGCAATTCTCCTGCTTCAGCTTCCCAAGTAACTGGGACTACAGGTGCCCACCACCAAGCCTGGCTAATTATTTGTAATTTTAGTGGAGACAGGGTTTCACCATATTGGCCAGGCTGGTCTTGACCTCCTGACCTTGTGATCCACCCACCTCGGCCTCCCAAAGTGCTGGGATTACAGGCATGAGCCACTGCATCCTGCATCAACCTGCCTTTTAATGCCCATTACCTATTGTTCAAAAGTTTAGAGCGATACAGAAAAAGTCCAGCAGTTTCTCTACATATGAAGCACATCATACAGTCGAAGGCAACTGTCACCACCCCAAGTTCTCACCTCTTCAGGAACAATATTGTAAGTTCCGACAATCATTTCAAAAACAAAAAAAAATGACTGCCCGCACTACCATTGCTACCGCCATCAAACCAACAGCTGCAGTTGTCACCATCACTAACTCTTCAGGGGTGAAGAAAAAATAAATATATGAGAATAATTAATAGGTAAAGAAAAGCATCCAATCAAAAGACTCAGAATAATTGTCCTACTACAAAAGATGAGTATAAGAAGAAGCAGAAGCTTAAAAGTTTTGAACATTCACCAGAGACGTGCAGATAACAAATAATGCTCAAAGCAAAGTCGTCCAACCTACAGCCCGCAGGCCACACGCGGCCCAGGACAGCTTTGAATGCAGCAGAACACAAATTCATAAACTTTCTTATAACATTATGAGATTTATGCACAGAACCTTTTTTTTCCTTCAGCTCATCAGTTATCATTAGTGTTAGTGAATTTTTGTGTGGCCCAAGACAATTCTTCCAATGTGACCCAAGGAAGCCAAAAGATTAGACACCCCTGCTGTAAAGCATTAATCATTCAGAAAACACAAATTGAACCCAAACTGTAGTAGCCCTACACATCTACAAGAATGACTAAAACTTAAAAACCTGACAACATTAAGTGCTGACAAGGATGAAGAGCAATGGGAGCTCTCATACATTTATTGCTGGTAAAAATGGGAAAGTGTTGAGCCACTTTGGAAAACACTTTGGCAATATCCCATAAGATACAAATATACCTATTATGACCCTGTGATCCTATTTGGAGGAATTGATTTTAGAGAAATGAAAACACATGTCCACACAAAGACCAATATGTAATTGTTTATTGACAATAACACAAAACTGGGGGGAAGAAAAACAAATATCCCTCAACTGATGAATGGGTGAACAAATTGTGATACCTCCACATACAAACACCTTGCAATTAAAAAAAGGGCTAACTACTGATGCATACAACACATAGATGAATCTTAAATGCATTTTTCTAAGGGGAGGAAGTCAGAACCAAAATGCTGAATATTATATGGTTGCATTTATAGCTTATTCTGGGAAAGGCAAAATCAACAAACAAAAAACAGGTAAGTAGTTGTCAGAGGTTAGACAGGAGGGAAGGGCTGACTGAAAAGGGGCAGTATGAGGGAATTTGGAGGATGATGAAAGTGATTTGTATCACAATTGTCGTGGCAGGTGCATGGCAGATACCCAACCATAAAGTGATTAAATTTTATTATATGTGAATTTTTCAGAATAAATCAAGTATGACAACATGAAATAGAACCCAAGCTATAAAAAATGAACCCGACTGCCTTACAAATTAATAAAGCAGCCATCATGAAAAGTACAAGAAAGAAAAGTACTCTATGTAGGTTTGGAAAGTTATATTTGACTGGATGTGGTAAATAAGGCTAAAGAGATATGGTAAATCGGGCTAAAGACAAAAAGAACTGTATACTGATACTGTGCCCTAGTCAGTATTTTTTTCTCACTGAGGAGGTATGGGCTAATAATTCTAAGACTATGTATATTCTACTGTTGAAGAAATAAGTATATTTTGATAATAAGACAGCCAGGTTTCTTTTGTCAGAGAAAGAAGTTACAAATAAGGAAAAGAAAAACGCTAAAATGAGTCCTGTGGTGGTTTTTGTTTGTTTGTTTGTTTGTGGGGTTGTTTTGTTTGTTTGTTTGTTTGTCATTTGGAGACAGAGTTTCACGCTGTTACCCAGGCTGGAGTGCAGTGGCACTATCTCACCCGCTGTAACCTCTGCCTCCTGGGTTCAAACAATTCTCCTGCCTCAGGCTCCTGAGTAGCTGGGACTACAGGAACATTCCACCATGCCCGCCTAACTTTTGTGTTTTTTTTTTTTTAAGTAGAGATGGGGTTTCACCATGTTGGCCAGGCTGGTCTTGAACTCCTGACCTCAGGTGATCTGCCCACCTTGGCCTCCCAAAGTTCTGGGATTACAGGGGTGAGCCACTGCACCCAGCCCTGTGGTGTGGCATTTGAATTAGAGGTATCAATATGAATTCATAGGGTGTTTTTTAATAGATATGTAGATAGCTTGATAGGCACAAGTTTCTGTGTCTACATGGGTTAATATTCATGTAGTATTCTCAAGCTCTTTCCATGGAGAGGGCCTAAAGCAAAGACATCTCAGTAACCATGAGCACACCCTGTGCCTAGACCTTGGTTTCTTAATACCATTCTTTAATAAAAGGTGACAGGGCTTCTGAGAGGTAGCTAATTCCTGGGTTGAGACACAAAAAACACATGATGAACCTGTAGCATCTTGTGGTGCTAGAAAGTAAGAAAGTGCTGAAGCAAGGATGGAGGCTTGTCAAAAGGACATAGGAGCCAATCTGAGAAAGCACCTAGTAGCCCAAACTGGAACCAATTGAACAAGAAAGAAAACAATGATAGTATTAGATTATAATCAATCTATTAAAATCAATATCCAAGAGACCATACAGGTATAAATAAATAACTGAATAAATAAGTCAATGGCAGAGAAGGGATGGCTATTCTTTTACAGGAGGATTATAATTAATAAATGCAAAAGAAAAGAGGAAGATGGAAAATAACCAAGAGTAATAATTATAGACAAAATCCGCTAATGCATATTAAATTTAACTGACAAAATTTTGAGGGGAAATAAAATATTTGAAGATGGAAAATAACCAACAGTAATAATTATAGACAAAATCCGCTAATGCATATTAAATTTAATTGACAAAATTTTGAGGGGAAATAAAATATTTGAAGATGGAAAATAACCAACAGTAATTATAAGACCGTCCATTGAAAAGTACATAATAAAATTAATTGGTAAAAGTTTGAGGGGAAATAGGATATTTGAATACTCTAAAGGTATATCCCCTGATATATATGACAAAAGGGAAGATGGAAAGTTTATTTCAGAGAAATCCAAGTAGACTTTACCCAAGTGGTCAAAATTAACATCACCAGTAATAAGACACATTAATATCATGTACCTTCTGATGTAATGTACTCTGAAAGGGTGCATCACCTCAATGGTATTCCTACCAAAAATTCATTGTCTCAGTCTAATCCTGAAAACATCAGACAAATTCAAGTGGAGTAACAGTTTACAAACTCACTGATGGGTACTTTTCAAATGCATCAAAGTCTTGAAAGAAAAAAAAAACTGAGGAACAACACAGTTTGATCAAGAAGTCTTGACACCTAAATGCAATGTGGTGCCCTGGATTGGAAAATATTATGGAAAAAATTGATTAAAGTTTGTAGTTTACTTAGTGTTGGTGTACCAATGTTAATTTCCTAGCTTTAATAACTGTATCATGAGTATAGAAATTGTTCTGAAAAGTTTCATGTTTCATATTTTTAAAGTATAAATCAGGCCTGTTTCCCATATCTCCAACACATCTCCAACTATTACATTTAAAAAGTTGGGGGACTGGCCAGGCGTGGTGGCTCATGCCTGTAAACCCAGCATTTTTGGAGGCCGAGGTGGGTGGATCACTTGAGGTGAGGAGTTCAAGACCAACCTGGCCAACATGGCAAAACCCTGTCTCTACTAAAAATACAAAAATTAGCCGGTGGTGGCGGGCACCTGTAATCCCAGCTACTTTGGAGGCTGAGGCAGGAGAATCGCTTGAACCCAGAAAGCAGAGGTTGCAGTGAGCAGAGATCATACCACTGCACTCTAGCCTGGGCAACAGAACAAGACTCTGCCTCAAAAAAAAAAAAAAAAAAAAAAAAAAGTTGGGGTATTCTCTATTTTTGCAACTTTCTTTCTTTTTTTCTTTTTTTAAACATCTGGTTTGTGTGGGTGGTTTTGTTTGTTTGTTTGTTTGTTCGAGACACAGTTTTGCTCTTGTTGCCCAGGCTGGAGTGCAATGGTGCAATCTCAGCTCACCGCAACCTCCGCCTGCCAGGTTCAAGCGATTCTCCTGCTTCAGCCTCCTGATTAGCTGGGATTACAGGCATGTGCCACGATGCCTGGCTAATTTTGTATTTTTAGTAAAGACGGGGTTTCTCCATATTTGTCAGGCTGGTCTCGAACTCCCAACCATAGGTGAGCCGCCAGCCTCGGCCTCCCAAAGTGCTGGAATTACAGGCATGAGCCACACCACGGCTGGTCTGCAATTTTCTATAAATTCAAACATATTTTGAAATTTAAAAATTTTAAACCTATAATTACAGACTCTTTAGGAAATAACAATAGCGTTTAAGGTTACAGAAATTATTCTTAAATGCCTTTCATTATCAAAAGGAAAAGTGGAAATACAAAAACTAAAAACTTTTCGTGTGGGAGGCCTAAAAATATACACATGTATACATATATCCACTAAAAAGAGAAATGAATAAGGATAAAGGCAAGTGTCAATAAACTGAAGAAAAGCAGAAGTAATGTTGAATGAATCAAAAAGAGAAAAACACAAGTATACAAGTCAGAGTCTGAAAACAGGAATATTATAGTCACTTATAGCCATAGATAGAGATAATTTTTAAAACCCTAAACAAATGCTACATATATTTATTTTAATAAAGAAAAATGCTTTTTATTTTAATAAAAAATTCCAGGAAAACATAAATTATAAAAATTGACACTAAATACATAGAAAATTCAAAAGCCTAATGATAGAAAAAATAGTAAAGAAAACTGTTCAAGACCTATCCATACAAAGAGTCCTAATTTTAAGCAGCTTTAGAAATGAATTCTCTTGGGAGCTCATAACCACGGTTACTTTGGTCTAAGTCTTCTGAGCAAAAATAAATAAATACATAAATAAAATAAATGAATTCTGATGGGTGGGGCACAAGTGGCACATGCTTGTCAAGACAGGTGGATTGCTTGAGGTCAGGAGTTCGAGACCAGCCTGACCAACATGGTGAAACTCCGTCTCTACTGAAAATACAAAAATTAGCTGGGTGTGGTGGCAGGTGCCTGTAATCCCAGCTACTTGGGAGGCTGCGGCAGGAGAATCACTTGAACCTGGGAGGTGGAGATTGCAGTGAGCCAAGATCGCGCTACTGCACTCTAGCATGGGCTACAGAGCGTGACTCCATTTCAAAAAAATAAAAATAAATAAAAATAAAAAATGAATCCTGTCAAGTATTTAACAGCTACCTTTTATGTCAATTTGATGGTTTCAGAGCATAGAAAAAGAGAGAAAACGTGTCAAATCATTTTCTAAGATAAGAATGATTCTGATGACAAAAACATGAAAAGAATTAAAATGTTCATATTGCATGTATGATTACTGTCCCTCAGAGTTTCAGTTCCCACTTTAAGAATTTCATTCAGCTTCTTTCAAATTTGGAGATTGGCAAATACAGAAAACAGATTAAAAATAAGTTTTAAAATACCAGAGTCGTTCCGTTTTTTTCTGTGTTATCTATTTCACATTCACTTCGAAGACAGGCTTCATCCATTCTTCATAATTCTCTGATGCCTGTGAGGAAGCTCCTGTCTTCTGAGGCTCTTTCAAGCCTCAGTGCTTCTCTGCCTTTGCACATTCATACCAGCCACTATTCTCCATTTGTCCCTCCTACTATGCCTCCCCTTATATCTCTTGTACATGTTCTCCTAAAATATGAATTAATCAGACAGTCTAGCCATATTGATTTTTAAAGATACCTCCCTCTTTTCTTCATCAAAAATCATTTGTAATGATATTGTCAGAATTTAATTTCTGAGGGCATTTTATCCTTTCCAGGTTATTGTCCCTCATAATGAGTCAGATTTGGAATAACAGGTCTTTCTTCCCTAAAGCTTTTGAAATTTGAAGACCTAGGAATAAGGATTCACATCTAACTGTGTCTCGGGCCTCGTCCTCAGGGGTTTGTGAGATAGATGACACACTTTTCTTCTCCCAAAGCTCCTTTCAATTCTACTTAACCAGTGATTCTGTCCAAGTTGATGAAACTAGAAGTTTCACCATACTTGCTTTTTTTAACTTTTCAAATGTAGGATAACCCAAATCTCAATTAAAAAAAAATTCATGTTTTGTCATTTTAATGTACAAAACAGGCCTAAGCTAGAATCCATTTTTCTTTCAGGCTCGTTAACAGGATTAAACAACTCTGGAAATTTAGAGATCCTAACTAGCCCTCAGGAACAGCTGTTACAAAACGAATCAAGCTCAAGTGACCGTTTTCACTCTACCAGTTTTAGAGTGCCTTGTAGACACTTCTGATGATCTAAGAGATATAAATAAACACAGTTTTGCCCCCACTGAATTCCTTACAGAGCAGGTTTATCACAGAGGATTGGAGGATTTCCACTGACGATTCTTAAACATGGACGCAATTGATCAAGTCTAAACTAAAGGCAGAGTGGGTCTCTGACATCCAAGCACAGAAAGTCAAGCAGACCAAAGGCTTTCATTGTAAAGCTGCATTGCTATCCTTGCTGGGGAGAAACTGCAGTCAAACAGCAGGACTTCTTCAAGAGAAATGTGAATAGGATGTCAAACACCCTTAAGCATCTAGAGGGAAAGACGCGGAGGGGTGACCTCCCCCACTGTGTTCAGTCACAGAGCTGAACCAGGGAAGAAAATTGCAAGTACGTCCCAGGATCATTTTCCCCTTGTCTTCTTCCTTCTCACGGCCTGTGTTTCAAACAAGTTGCTAAGCCCTTACTGAATTTTTTAAAGAAGCTTTTTAAAGTACAAGAGTGGCTCAGAAGGGGAATGATAAACTTACGTTATCTGTGTACCCGCTGTCCAGAATTAACAAATGTTAATGTTTTGCCATTTCAGCTTCATTTTTTAAAAAATAATAGAGATAAAGCATTATAGGTAAAGCACCTTTTGTTCTTCTCACCAATGCTATTCCTCACCTTTTCTGGAGATCTCTCTCTCTCTCTCACACACACACACACACACACACAAACACACAAACACACACACCCATAATGTTTTGTGTTTTTTAAAGTCTACACAGATGTTTAATATAGCACGTCTCTCTGTTTTTCTCTCTTCCTCTTTCTCTCCCTCTCCTGTCTCTATTCCTCCCTCTCTCTATAACATATATATAATATATATTGCATATATAGAGAATATGTATGTAAATTTGCACATTGGTAAACAAAATGTATAAGGCCTTTTGATTTCATTAAAATGCAAATGATTTATCATATGGAACACATTTCTCTCTCAACATTTTGTTCAGGGTATTTGGGTTTTTTTGGTGTTTTTTGTTTGTTTTTTGTTGTTGTAGTTGTTGTTGTTGTTTGTTTTGTGAGATGGAGTCTCCCTCTATGGCCCAGGCTGGAGTGCAGTGCCACTATCTTGGCTCACTGCAGCCTCTGCCTCCTGGATTTAAGTCAATCTCCTGTCTCAGCCTCCCAAGGAGCTGGGATTACAGGTGTGCACCACCACACCCAGCTAATTTTTGTATTTTTAGTAGAGACGGGGTTTCACCTGTTTGGCCAGGCCGGTCTTGAATTCCTAACTCACGTGATCTGCCCGCCTTGGCCTCCCAAAGTGCTGGGATTACAGGCGTGAGCCACTGCGCCCGGCCACCATTTTGTTCAGGGTATTTGTAGTAAAGTTGATGTATTCAGTCCTAGTTCACTCATTTTTCTTTCTTTGTTGTATTCCACAGCCGAAGAACACTATAATGTATTTATCCATTGAAAGGTATTTCTTTTATTTCCAGTTTTTTCTGTTACATGCAGTGCTGTGTGGAACGTGTCCTCTAAAACACATATATGAGAGTCAAGCGTGTATATCTAGAAGTCGAGTTGTTCATTTGAAGCAGGGGTCAGCAACACAGACAGGAAATGTTTCAGGCTTTTGACACTAAATGGTCTTTGTCACAACTTCTCAACTCTCCATTATGGCCTGAAAGCAGCTGTAGACAATACAAAAACCAGCGAACGCTGCTGTGCCCCACTAAAACCACCAGCTGCCCTCCTGGAACACGTGCGTCTTCACTGTCACCAGATATGGTCAAATTCCGCCCCGAGTGTCTGCACCCACTTAGCCTGCCCCCACATCTGTTTCTCGGTGTTCTCCCTTCCCATTTTCTTGCCTTCATGACTCTTGTAGCACTGAAAACAGAAGTTGCTTCAAGTCAACAGATCTGCATGTTTTCAGAAGCCTGAGCTCACTGAAAAGATTGTGTTTGGAGTTCAGAGAGAAGAGATGTGCATGTATATGAGTGAGAGAGAAAGAGAGAGCGATTTAAGGCCAACAGAGAAGGGGAGAGGTTTTCCCCAGACTGTAGTGACTATAGGTTGGTCACTCGAGCAGTGAGGATTCACTTAGTTCTCTGGGATAGAATGTGGTCAGACCACAGAGGGATGGCTGGTGATGAACCAGGGAAAGTTCAGGAAGGTTCTCGAGGAAGAACAATACCAGCTGAGCTGTCAAATGCCAGAAGCCATGTGGACGGAGAGGATGAACATCCTAGCCACCACCCAGGGGGAGGGGAGAAGAGAGACCTCCCTGATGGTCTGGGCGGCTAAATTTTAGGATCTTTTTATTTCTAGTGCGTGGTACGTAATACTTATTCAATGTTTGTTGAGTAAGTGACTTTATAAACAAATTGAATAACATCAATTTTCTTTGTCTTCTGACTGATTCATGTATCAATGAAACGTAAGGGTAAAGTAGTTTTTAGGATTTTAAAGAGGTCAGAAAGTTTACTTCCAATGAACCTACTCTTATGAAATAACTTGTAAAACAAGAGGATAAACCAAGATAGAGAAAGATGTGGAATCTTCAGACAATCAATCCAATACAGAAAATGAGGAAAGAAGGAAGGAAGGAAGGAAGGAAGGAAGGAAGGAAGGAAGGAAGGAAGGAAGGAAGGAAGGAAGGAGAAAGAAAGAAAGAAAAGAGACAGGGTAAACTCTGGAATTACCTAGCTCTGTATGATAATCATACCAGGATGACAGCAACAGGTTTGGATCATAACCAATTAAGATACAGAGTGAGTTTAGGTAGGGGCTGAGTAGGGGAAATGGATAGGATATCTCTCAGGATTGAAAACTGGGGAAATATTGTTAAGATGATAAAGACAATTATGGGATAGAGAAAAAGCAGACCCCATTTGAACTTGAACCTAGAGAAAGACTGTCCTGTAAGTGTCCCAAGGATCATCATATTTTACATATAGCCACAAAATGTAATCACAGCACATTACTTGGTTCTGCAGAGAACAGTAATTGCATACAATTGCATACCTATGAATGGTAAGTATTGTGGGTTAGTTTTCAACTTTTAGAATCAATTCTGGCAGAGGAGGCAGTGTTACTTACGTAACAACATGTAAATATTATAAACTTTGATAATAGAAACTTGAATAAAGTTTGGGAGGTCGCAGGGGAAGAGAACTAGCAGAGAAAAGGATAAGACACACAACTTTGCAATACTACAGAATGGAGAAATGGGAATTGAAGGCTAATGTTTGAATTTGCAGATGTGACTAAAGGAGCTAGGAAATAATATAAGCATTTTGTAATTAGTGTACCAGATTGGTGGTGGTAAAAGTAATGAAAATGTTTGGTGGAGCACAGTGGCTTATGCCTGTAATCCCAACATTTTGGAAGGCCAAGGCAGGAGGATCACTTGAGGCCAGGAATTCAAGACCAGACTGAGCAGCATAGTAAGACTCTGTCTCTACAAAAATTTCCAAAAAATTAGCCAGGCATGGAGGCATTTGCCCGTAGTCCCAGCTACTCAGGAGGCTAAAGCGGCAAGATCACTTGAGCCCAGGAGTTAAAGGCTACAATGAGCCATGATTGCACCACTGCACTACAGCCTGTCTGTCTCCAGGCCACAGGGTGAAATGTTGTCTCCAAAAGAAAGTAATGTAAATTCTTATCTGCCAAGCAGAAAGGCAATAGTCAACAATTAGATAGATAGAGGTATTCAGAATTAGCATACACATGGTCCTTATCTGCACAGAGAAGATAACTCGAGAAGAACAAATGTGGACACACACACATATATTTATTGATAAAAGAATAAATGATTATGACCAGTTACACAATACAACCATTTTAAAAAAATACAAGAGATATATCCAGTCTTTATGGTATTATTTACCATAGCAGAAAATGAAAAACAACCCAAAATTGGTAAATAAATTTTTTATATAGTGACATAAGTTCAACAGTGGAAATCAAACAGGGCTAAGCACATTGACATGGATATCAGAAACGTAATGTTGAATTTAAAAGCAAATCACAGACTGGCTGTGGTGGCTCATGCCTGCAAGCCCAGCATTTTGGGAGGCCAAGGCAGACAGATCACCTGAGGTCAGGAGTTCAAGACCATCCTGGCAAATGTAGTAAAACCTCATCTCTACTAAAAATACAAAACAAAAAAAAATAGCTAAATAGCTGGGTGTGGTGGCTACTCGAGAGGCTGAGGCAGAAGAGTCACCTGAACCCAGGGGGCAGAGGCTGCAGTGAGCTGAGATCGCACCACTGTACTCCAGCATGGGTGACAGAGCAAGATTCTGGCTCGAAAAAAAGAAAAGCAAATTACAGATCTCTTCAACATGATACCATTTTTATGCTAGTAAAAAACAGGCAAAACAAAGCAATGCGTTACTTGGAGACAAATACATAGATGCTAAAACTAGTAAGAAGAGTGAGGGACTGAGAAAAATGAGGGATTCCTGGTGGGGAAATGGAGAGAGAATAGGGAGGAATATCAGTAGTATTTCAACACTATCACTCACGTTTTATTTCTGATGTTGAGTGGTAGAGTCTCAGGTATTCATTCTATTATGCTTCAGAGGCTATATATGGGTTATGTTTACTCTTTTGATGGTATCAAATGTCTCTGCTAAAACTATAGTGTATATGCCATACCCATGCACTTACCACAAATTGTACATAGGTGCATATATAATAAAAATAGGTTTTTGTTGTTGTTGTTTGTTTGTTTGTTTTGAGACAGAGTCTCTCTCTGTTGCCAGGGTAGAATTCAGAGGTGTGATCTCAGCTCATTGCAACCTCCACCTCCCCGGTTCAAGTGATTCTCCTGCCTCAGCCTACTGAGTAGCTGGGACTACAGGCGTGCGCCACCATGCCCAGCTAATTTTTGTACTTTTAGTAGGGACGGGGTTTCACCATGTTGGCCAGGATGGTCTCGATCTCCTGGTGATTCACCCACCTTGGCCTCCCAAAGTGGTGGGATTACAGGAGTGAGCCACCATGCCCGGCCATAAAAATAGTTTTTAAATGAGGCAGGTTTCTACTTTTTGAGATGGAAAGCCTAGAATGATGTTCCAATTTTATTATTGTGTGGGAAAAAAATAAGACATAGCTGTACCTATTAGTATAACGTCATTCATGGGGGAGAGATTATATACAAATGTACACTTGTCCGTGCATAGAAAATTTCTGGAAGGATACACACAAAATGTGCACAGGTGCTCTTGTAGGAATGGAATTAGCAGACCGGGAAAGGAACGAGATTTTGTTTTCATTCTATTTCATTCATTGCATCTGTTTTACACTTCTGTGTAGAGAGAATTGATCAAATGATAGTATTTAAGAGTATAATACTAGAAATATAACAGTGTTAGAATTTTTACTTACCGAGGACTTACTGCTGGCACATAGTAAATTAGTCAACAGTAGAAGTTAGCAAGTGTGATGCAGCTGGTGTGGTAACGCAGGTGAAAGAAATGGGGAATTTTTTTCTTTTTTTTTTTGAGACGGAGTCTCGCTCTGTCGCCCAGGTTGGAGTGCAGTGGTGTGATATCGGCTCACTGCAAGCTCCGCCTCCCGGGTTCAGGCCATTCTCCTGCTTCAGCCTCCCAAGTAGCTGGGACTACAGGCGCCCGTCAGCAGCACATCTAATTTTTTGTATTTTTAGTAGAGACGGAGTTTCACCGGGTTAGCCAGGATGGTCTCCATCTCCTGACCTCAAGTGATGCGCCCGCCTCCCAAAGTGCAGGGATTACAGGCGTGAGCCACCGCGCCTGGCCCAGAAACGGGGATTTTTTAACATGGAAAAGGAAACACGCCAGATGTGACTGCTGTCTCCAAATAACTTAAGGACTGTCAGGAAAATGATGAGGTTCACTTCGTATGTGTCCAGAGAGAAGGACTGGACCACCGGCCTGCAGCTATAGGGGAGACAACACGGTTCTCCAGATGAAACCAGCTGCCCCCGGGGGCTCACTGCCACCCACTGTGTTCCAAGCCCGGCGCACTGGACTGGTCATCAGGGACCCCTTTTAAGCCCTCCTGCTAGAAGATTCTTTTCTCTAAAGTCGAAGGCTGCAGAGTTGACTAGGAGAGGACAGAGCTTTTCCTAGAGGTGTAAGGGAATGACGGTCCTTCCTTCTCAGAGTGGAAAGTGACGTGTCGGCGCGTGCACTCCCAGGTCAACGTGGAAGTCGTAAGTTTTGGGGGTTGTCTGCTGAGGCTGGATGGAAGCTATTGTCTTCCTCAAAACGTGTGAAAGCAATGAGATCATTCCTCTTCTCTGAGGTGGGGTAGATGATGGGGAGAGACCGGCCTGAGACACAAAAAGAAAATTCTGAGGTGGGGACTGGGTGGGGGGACCCAGAGGGAGGACTGAGAGCGAGAGCCAGGGAGGCAGGCAGACAGCAGGCTGGGCAGAGCCAGAGGAGAGAGGCTGCTGCGGGAGGTGAGAGTCTGGGCCGAGGCAGCCCAGGTTGAATCAGGGATAAACGCTGGAACGGGCTGTAACCAGGAATGAGACGTCTGGCATTTTGTAATTTCTGGAGAATTCCTCTTAAATTCCCTTTCCCTTCAGTAAACACGGTGAAAAACCACTGCCCGCCATGTGTGTGGTCTCCCTGGCACACAAGAGTGGGGGTCACAGCCAGGACAGGGAGAGGGGAGCCCAGGAGCCGCCGGCGTCCAGGTGCGGCCGAGCAGAGGGGCAGCCCGCCCTCTCCTGGCCTCTCCGAGGAACTGCAACACCGAGGCTCTGAGGCCGAACCCCAGCTCAGAGATGGGCACCTCACAGCAAGGAAAATGTCGTGGACAGAAAGGATCTCGCCTAGCAGCAAACAACACAGTGCCTTTCTCTATCTGGAAATCTCATTAGAAAGCGGGACGCAGAGAGTCGAAACCATCTTCTCAGCCAACTAGAAATTTTGCAAAGAAATGATTTTTGCAAATGATTGTGAAACAGAATTGGCAGAAGCAGCATCATCATTTCTCCTATTTGGTGACTCTCCGTTTGCAAAAACCCTTTCGCACGTGTCCTCCCACAATACCCGCATGAAGTACTGTTTTCCTCCTTTGCAGAAGAATGCTGTCTGCAGGCATTCCTGTAGGCACATTGCACACCCACGGTGCCACATCTCCCGGCTTGTCCTTCCGTCTTGAGTCCTCTGTTCCATCCAACCCAAAGGCCCTAAGAATTTGCACAATAAATGCAGAAGTCTTTGTGACCGTCATTCAGACACAAGCCAGTCCCTGTCTCTGTATGCTCAGAACTCCCAGGAGGACTGGGAGCCAAAGTTTCAAGCCATTCACTGCACACTCAAGGAACCTATGCTAGGGAGACAGAATGAGGGCGGGGTCTCCCGCATTCATGGATTATTCACGTGCGCCCGGCCGCGACCCACGCCATTCCTTGCTTTATAGCATTACTGGAGAGTTCATAAAAGAAGCAGGCTTTTCTTCTCAGCAGAGTTGAACGTTTTGCAAGTGCGAGATAATAAAGGGAAAATGGGGTAGCATAGGCTGCCTGCAGCTTTTCCTGATAACCTGCAAGTTAAACTTCTAACACCAAAGTCACCCTGCCATCTGAATCGATCAAGCCAGGCTAGAGCCAGGCAAACAAGAAGGTCAGTAGCAAATGAAGTAAAGCTCCCTTGTCTTATCCTGGCAGAGGTGGTGAGCCCCTTAGCACCTTGTCAAACACTAAATTTAATCCCAGTTTTATTTTCAAATCACTTTTTAAAAATGCACTAACCATTAAAAGATAGGGGAAAAGGTCCTTTTAAAATGATTTATTACGTGTTAACAGCTAAAGAAAACCTAAACAATGTCTCCGTAAAGACTCACGATCACGTTTTTAATTAAGAGCCACAACTTTTAATGGAAGGCATAATATGCCCATTCATTGCAGGACACTGGGCTCCTCTGGGTAATCCAACAGTCAAGCTCGAGGGAGGAATAACGACTTTCAGTTCACACCTCAACGTCTTCTGTTAAAGAAAATAACAATAAAGTAAGATCACTTGAAAACTTTTGAGTTTGGGAATTTTAACCCAGAGAAAGGGTGCATTTTGCTCAGTTACAGGGACGCTTGTTCCTGGTTCAGGACCCACAAGTGGGCTGTGCTCAGTGTGCCCTGTGTGTGTGCTGCCTGGTAAATTCCTGCCCATACCCTGGGGAGGCTGCACCCCCTGAGAATCAATCTGTTACTTACTGTCTCTTTCTCAAGCTGGCCCCTTAACAGCTTTTTCTTCCCTAGCTCTTTTATTTAAGACTGAAAGTTAACAATCTAGAAGAACAGAGTGCTCTGTCCTTTGGTATGGCCCCACGAGGAAATATTAATTGTATCAGGCACCATTTATCTATTGCTGGCATATGCCAGCTTCACTCACTTAGCCCTGGCAACAATGAAGTAAGAGTATGAAGTGAGCATATCGTTATCTCCGTTTACAGATGGAGAACCGAATCTTGGCGAGGATAAGGAATTTGCTCTTGTCATTAAACAGTACAAGAGACTATGGGCTGAGGCAGGGTGGGTGGGAGATGGGGTTCAGGATACCCCAAAGCATGGTATGTTCACATTTGAGAAAACAGCAGAAACAGGAAGGTCACTCTCACCTTATTCTCCCCTTCTCCCCTGAACCAGGTCACGGAATTCTCATTCCACGGGGACTCTTTCTATGCCCAGAGGAAAGGAACTTTCTTCTCTCGGAAGACACAGGGTCAGAGAGAAGAATCTGAACAAATCGGCCTTGCTAAGTTCCCACAAGTTTCTTACATACTTTTAAAAACTATAATCACTCTTCTCCAGGTCTACTCTGTTCTCCATCAAACCAAGCATTAAAAATACACAGGTTTACCTGTTTCTTTGTGACTTCATTTCTGAAGTTTCCCATGTCACATAAACTTATTAAATAAATGTGTTATGCTTTCCTTTTGTTAATTAGTTTTTGTTGTAGGGGCTTCAGCTGTGAATATAGCGATGGGTGGGGGAAGATGGTTCTTGTCCCCTACTTGGGGTTGGAGATATAGACCCCGTCCTGCCCTTCAAGGAGTGTTAGGTCTTGTTGGGAAGGCAGGACTTGAGCATACAGAAGCAGAACTAACCACATAGGACCACTACTATAAGGGCCCACTGGGGCCAGATATGGTGGCCCACGCTTGTAATCCCAGCACTTTGGGAGGCCAAGGCGAGCAGATCCCTTGAGTCAGGAGATAGAGACCAGCCTGGCCAATATGGTGAAACCCCATCTCTGCTAAAAAAAAAAAAAAAAAAAAGGCTGGGCGTGGTGGTGCATGCCTGTAATTCCAGCTATTCAGGAGACTGAGGCAGAAGAATCGCTTGAACCCGGGAGGCAGAGGTTTCAGTGAGCCGAGATCACATCACTGCACTCCAGCCTGGGTGTCGGAGTGAGACTCTGTCTCAAAAAAAAAGAAAAGAAAAAAAAATTGGGAACTAATGGGATAGACAGTACCACTAAAGTTCGGAGAGGGGAATGAGGGGAACACCAGCTTCTGTGTTTAAGACAGAGGTGGGATTCAATCTTGACCTAGGGACACACAGTTTCCAAAAGTAGAAGGAGGTGTAAGAACAAAGTAAATGATATAAGCCAGTGTCTGCCTAACTTTTGCTACTTTCCAGATCTTTACTATATCCACACATCACCTAGAGGCACCAGGTGTCACATTCCAAGGCACTTTATCAGAACTTCCTATTTTTCTTAAAACATATTACCTTTAGGCCGGGCGTGGTGGCTCACGCCTGTAATCCCAGCACTTTGGGAGGCCAAGGCGGGTGGATCACGAGGTCAAGAGATCATCCTGGCCAACATGGTGAAACCCCGTTCTCTACCAAAAATACAAAACCTAACTGGGCATGGTGCCACACGCCTGTAGCCCCAGCTACTTGGGAGGCTGAGGCAGGAGAATCGCTTAAACCCGGGAGGCGAAGGTTGCATTGAGCCAAGATCGTACCACTGCACTCCAGCCTGGCAAGAGAATGAGACTCCGTCTCAAAAAACAACAACAACAACAACAACAAATTACCTTTAAAAGAAAACCCCTTAAATCTAGTTTTCAAGGAAACTTGATAACCACACTACAGGGAAGACAAAACTCCACCTCCATCCTCTTAGACTGGACCCAAGAATTAAATTGACATCCAAAAGATTAACAGGAGAAAAATACAGGCATACTGTGCGTAGCTGTATTGCATTTCAGAGATACTGTGTTTTTTTACAAATGGAAGGTTTGTGGCAACCATAAGTCAAGCAAGTCTGTCTGTGCCATTTTTCCAACATCAGGTGCTTACTTCTTTAGCATCTTTCCACAATGAAGCATTTTACAACTAAGGTCTATACATTGTTTTTAGACATAATTCTACTGCACAGTTAACAGGCTACAGTTTAGTGCAAGCATAAACTTTATATGCACTAGGAAACCAAAAAATTTCATGTGACTTGCTTTATTGAGATATTTGCTTATTTCAGTGGTTGGGACCCAACCCCCATTATCTCCGAGGTATGCCTATATATAAGTTTATTTAACACAGACTTTATGTGGCACAAGGACCCTTCTCTTTTTTCTTTTCTTTTCTTTTTCTTTTTTTTTGAGATGGAGTCTCACTCTGTCACCCAGGCTGGAGTGCAGTGTCGCAATCTCGGCTCACTGCAAGCTCCGCCTCCCGGTTTCATGCCATTCTCCTGCCTCAGCCTCCCGAGTAGCTGGAACTACAGGCGCCTGCCACCATGCCCGGCTAATTTTTTTTTTTTTTTTTTTTTTTGGATTTTTAATAGAGACGGGGTTTCACCATGTTAGCCAGGATGGTCTCGATCTCCTGACCTCAAGATCCGCCAGCCTCGGCCTCCCAGAGTGCTGGGATTACAGGCGTGAGCCACCATGTCCAGCTGGCACAGGGGCCCTTCTAAGGAAAGGAAGAGCCAGAGAAGTAGTTAGAGTCAGTTATGTGCTGAATTGAACAAAGAATAGTAAGTTGTGAAGAAGCATCTGAAATATGTGGGGAAACTTGAAAGAGAAGTTACTTGAACAGAGGCTTACAGAATTCTTTTAGTCTCAACTTTATATCCTTGAGGATAAGCATGTTATTTCTCTTCGTGTGGGGAGGATGCCTCTCACATGGGAATTGCATCTCCGGCTTTTAAGAAACAGCATAAAGGTCAGTGTAATCTTCTGTTATCCGCTGTCATTCAAGTGTCTTTAATTTAAATAGTCAATATGACAGAGAGGTCAATATGTGGGGGTGGCATGGTTTTAACTCCTTCACCACTGCAATTTGAAAAGTAGAGGCCAGGCACGGTGGCTCATGCCTGTAATCCCAGCACTTTAGGAGGCTGAGGTGGGCGGATCACTTGAGGTCAGGAGTTCAAGACCAGCCTGGCCAACCCCATCTCTACAAAAAATACAAAAATTAGCTGGGTGTGATGGCGCTTGCCTGTAATCCCAGCTACTCAGAAGGCTGAGGCAGGAGAATCACTTGAACCCGGGAGGCAGAGGTTGCAGTGAGCCGAGATCACGCCACTGCACTCCAGCCTGGGTAACAGAGTGAGACTTCATCTCAAAAAAAAAAAAAGAAAAAAGAAAAAAAGAAAAGTAGAAACACTTGGTCAAAAATCCAGAAATAGCCCAAAATAGTATATGAGATTAAAAAACAAAATAATGCTCTTAAGTTTAAAATTGTATCTAAAAAAGAATGTTAGAATAATACTCAAAATAAGAAACCTTGATAATTTACCACCAAAAGTCCCCACCACATACAACCAATTATAGAAAACAGTATGGGTGTTCCATCAGAAACTAAGAGGAGAATTACCATCTGATCTGGCAACCCCACTACTGAGTATACACACGAAATAAATATGTCCAAGAGATGCCTGCTTTCCCACGCTCATCACAGCGTTATTCACAATAGCTAAGACACAGAAGCAAACTATGAATCCATCAATGGAAAAGAAAACACGGTATATATATACAACGGAATACTATTTAGCGTTTTAAAAAGAAGGAATCCTGTCATTTGCTACGACGTGGATGAACCTAGAGGAGATTATGCTAAGTGAAATAAACCAGGCACAGAAAGACAAATATTGCATTACCTCACTTATATATGGAAGCTAAAAAGGTTGATCTCATAGCAGTAGAAAGTAGAATGGTGATTATCAGAGGCTGAGAGAGGGGTTTGGATGGAGAAAAGAGAAATGTTCAGCAAAGGGTACAAACGTTCAGAAAGACAAGAGGAATAAGTTTTAGTGATCTAGTACACAGAATGGTGACCATAAATAATAATGTATTGCATATTTAAAAATTGTTAAAAGAGTACCTTTTAAACGTTTTCACTACCAAACAATGAGAAGTATATAAGGTGAAGGATAAGTTAATTAGCCTGATTTAATCATTCCACAATGTAAACATGTATCACAACATCATATTGAGCCCAATACATTTATACAATTATTACTGGTCATTTAAAAACAGCCAGATGTGGTGGCTCACACATGTAATCCCAGCTACTCAGAAGGCTGAAGCAGGAGCATCACTTGAGGCCAGGAGCTTAAGACCAGACTGAGCAACACAGTGAGACCCTTTCTTTAAAAAGGTAACAAAAATAAAAATTATCCTAGTGCGGTAGCACACACCTGTGGTCCCAGCTGCTTGAGAGACTGAAGTGGGAGGATTGCTGGAGCCCGGGAGTTGGAGGCTACAGTGAGCTATGATTGCACCACTGCACTCTAGTCTGGACACTAGAGTGAGACCTCGTCTCTTATAAAAATAATAAAAATAAAATTAATTAATTTTTTTTTTTTTTGAGATAGTCTCGCTCTGTCGCCAGGCTAGAGTGCTGTGGCACGATCTCTGCTCACTGCAACCTCTAACTCCCTGGTTCAAGCGATTCTCCTGCCTCTGCCTCCCGAGTAGCTGGGATCACAGGCATGCGCCACCATGCCCGGCTAATTTTTGTATATTTAGTAGAGATGGGGTTTCACTGCGTTGGCCAGGATGGTCTTGATCTCCTGACTTCATGATCCACCCGCCTCGGCCCCCCAAAGCGCTGGGATTACAGACGTGAGCTACCGCACCCGGCCAATTAATTGAATTTTTAAATAACTTTTTTAAGCTGAAAAGAAGTAGCCCCTAACTCAAACATGTATTAGATTCCCCTTTTATGTTTCCAAGAGGCTCGGCTGCATGGGCACTGTTGACACAGGCCCAGGCTTTCCTTGGTTCACTGTGGCGTTATTTCAGGGTCCGGTGCCGCCATGCAGGCTAAACACGCCTTGAACCATCCACTCTCACTCAAGCATTCATTTCTGTGGGGTCTGTCTGGGAGAGTAGGCTCAACAGTCCTTCCAAATCACTCTCATCCCCAGCAGAGCCTGATAGTCCCAAAGAGAGAGGGCTGAAGAAAGCTTCCTGGGTGTGAAGGCAATACAGCAATGGTTATTCATTGTACGGGTACTTCCAAAAATACCACGGAAGAAAGTTCGATTATAGGTTTAAAATATTGATGAGCGTGCGCTTATACCAAGCCTGGGATCAATATGTTCTGCATAAACTGGATTGTCACGGCTTTGCCTATTTTCACCTGATCTTAGAAACATCAGTAGAATCACACACTTGGAGTACAAGTTATGTTGCTTTTTTTAATCCACATTAAATGAATACTTAGCAGTTCATACAACCAATGACAATAGTCTATCATCATTGGTTTGCATGCCACATGTTGGGGAAATATTAGAAACCAGATCCAAAGGAGAATCCTCCACTTGTTCTCATCCCAAAGACCCCATCTCTATTTCCCACTGCCTGGTCCAATCACTTCTTTTCTGAAACAGTCTTACTCTGTTGCCCAGGCTGGAGTGCATTGGCGCAATCTTGGCTCACTGCAACCTCCATCTGCTGGGTTCAATTGATTCTGCTACCTCAGCTTTCCTAGTAGCTAGGATTACAGGTGTGTGCCACCAAGTCCAGCTAATTTTTTTTTTTTTTTTTTTTTTTGTATTTTTAATGGATACGGGGTTTCATCATGTCGGCCAGGCTGCTCTCAAACTCCTGACCTCAAATGATTCACCCACCTTGGCCTCTCAAAGTGCTGGGATTACAGGTGTGAGCCACCATGCCCAGCCCAGTTACTTCTTCTTGGAGGTCCAAGACTGTCTTTGCGTATTCACAGAGCAGCCATTTGGCCCCAAGCTAACTGCATCCACATCTTTCAGTCCACTGTACTTTGAGAAGTATATTTGCCATGTCAGTACTGCCCTAATCTTTGTACCTGAAATGTGTGCACTGTTTCTCCCTGCAGACAACCACAGAATCTGAAGGCCAGAAAAAAACTGATTGGAAAGTAAAACTGATTTGATTGTTTTTTCTTTTCCTTTTCTATCTATCTATCTATCTATCTATCTATCTATCTATCTATCTATCTATCTATTTATTTATTTTTGAGACGAGATGTCACTGTGTTGCCCAGGCTGGAGTGCAGTGGTACACTCACAGCTTACTGCAGTTTTGAACTCCTGGGCTCAAGTGATTCTCCTGCTTCAGCCTCCCTAGTAGCTGGGACTGGGCACACACCACTGTGCCCGGCTAATTTTCTTTGTAAAGCTGGGGGTCTCACTGTGTTGCCCGGGCTGGTCTCAAACTCCTGGGCTCAAGGGATCCTTCCATCTCGACCTCCCAAATTGCCAGGATTACAGGTGTGAGCCACCTCCTCCCCTCGCCTGGCCTGGAGTAAACTGATTTGAAAGTAAAAGGAGTAGGAACAGAGGCATTTGATCATGATCAGGTTAAAGTGCCGATTTGGCTAGCTTCATTCCTCACCAAACCTACTGCCAATATTTTCTTCTCTCCATTCAACCTCACTCAACCGGATTAGACACATTAAATCCCAGCCACATTAAACAAAGGTTGGACTGCTATTGTACAAGCTCAGGTTTCAGCTTCCTTGGCCTCTTTGGCCTGCTTGACCCGAGGGAGGGGCCTAATGAAGGTTCTACTGGTGGCTGCCATATAAGGATTCCAGCAGGAAGCGGGACGATGGGTGAGAAAGTGCTGTCCTCTAAGGGTGCCGCACACACACCCAGACGCCAGCCTGCCCACTGCCATCTCTGAACTCACTAGGCGATCTCTTTGCAGGGCTCTGTATCCGCTAGAACTGCCTTTCTGCACATTCTCTACGTGTAAGTGACTCTCTCACTCCTATGGCTGAGCAATAACACCCCCATCTTTCTGCTTTGAAGCACCTTGCTCAAGACAAGGAAAACAAATCTGATCAACGCAGTGTGCTCTCAAATTATTAGTCCAAATCCAGCCTCTAGTTTGGAATTCCCTGACATTGCCCTTAAATATGTTCTCATACATTTGGAAGAAACTTAAGCAGCTTAATCTCATCTGATTCTGTATTTTTAAAGCATATTAGTATTAACAACATGCAAGTTGCTGTGCTGGAAATATCAGCTATACACAGAACAGTCCCTGCCGTGCAGTAGTTCATTTTCCTGGAGCAAATGTGGTATTTGAATGTTATCCGCTTGCTTATGTGTCCACATGACAAAGTGCTATGAGAATACAAAAGCAGCTGGGCATGGTGGTTCACACCTGTAATCCCAGCACTTTGGGAGGCCCGCTGGCAGATCACCTGAGGTCAGGAGTTTGAGCCCAACCTGACCAACATATAGTGAAACCCTGTCTCTACTAAAAATATAAAAATTAGCTGGGCATAGTGGCACACGCCTGTAGTCCCAGCTACTTGGGAAGCTGAGGCAGGAGAATCCCTTGAACTCAGGAGGTGGAGGTTGCAGTGAGCCGAGATTGTGCCACTGCACTCCAGCCTGGGCAAAAAAAAAAAAAAGAATACAAAAGCAAGAGACATTACATATGCTTGGGGGATTCCTGTGGATACATCTGGAAAGTCTACCCACAGGGGACAGGAGGTCATGTGAGCCTGGTTTCAGGGGTCAAAGACCAGGAAGTGGGATATATGACATGAGGGGACCTACCCATGATGAAGCCAGATATCCATGCATTGAGTCAACAAAAGGACAGAAAGCGAGGTCGCCAGAAAACAGTAACTGAAGTTGAAGGATTACAATGTGGAAAGACTAGCAATGGCCATGTTGGGTCACGTGCCACAGTAGAGACAAAGCAAAAAGAAAGACAAAGATACTTAGGCATCTGGTGTGAGATGGAGAGAAGACAAGGGGGAGGGTTGGGACGAAGGGAGATGAAGAAAGTGGCAGCGCGGCTCTGGTAGCTTTCCATTCCTTGCTTACAGTTACTATGAGCCCTGGCTATTACCATAGCTCCTATCCTTAATGCCTATGGATTTCTTTAGGATTTACACCATCTTTTCTTTCAGTATCTTATACCCAAAAGAATACTGCCGAGAACCTAAGTCAGAGAAGTGACATTTGAACCAGATATAAAACGTGAGTCACAGTTTGACAGGGAGAGAAAGGGTTGGGCATTCAGCCTAAGAAAACATTTTGCATGGTATAACTTGCAGTCACAGAAGGGGCACCTGTGTGGAGCTCACTCAAGGTACTTCCTACAGCTCTCCTGCTTCCCGCCACAGCCTGCCCTACCTGTCCCAGAAGATGGACTGCACCAGGGTTGAATTCCAGGTCTGGGCAGGGCATGGTGGCTCACGCCTGTAATCCCAGCACTTTGGGAGGCTGAGGTGGGTGGATCACCTGAGGTCACGAGTTCGAGAGCAACCTGGCCAACATGGTGAAACCCTGTCTCTGCTAAAAATACAAAAATTTGCCGGACGTGGTGACAGGCGCCTGTAATCCCAGCTATTCAGGAGGCTGAGGCAGGAGAATCACTTGAACTCAGGAGGTGGAAGTTGCAGTGAGCTGAGATCACACCACTGCACTCCAGCCTGGGCAACAGAGTGAGACTCCCTCTCAAAAAATTTTTTTAAAAATGAAATGAAGGAATTCTAGGTCTGAAAGAGAAACAAGGGGATGATGGCACAGAGAGCTCTCTGGGAACACAGAGCCAATGCTGCCGGAGGTCCAGACAAAAACTTATACTCCTATGTTCACAGCACAATGTCTCCCAATAGTAAAAGGTGGAAACAAGTGTCCATCTACAGATGGCTGGATAAACCACTGGGCCATATCCATATGTCAGAATAGTACTCAGCCTTAAATAAAGGAATGAGGTACTTACACAGGCTATAGCATGGATGGACCTGGAAAATCTTACACGAAGTGAAGTAAGCCAGAGACAAAAGTCCTTTTAGAATATGATTAGAATACGATTCCATTCATATAAAATATTCAGAATAGGCAAATCCACAAGGCAGAAAGTAGATTTGTGATTTCCAGATGATGGAATTTCAAGACACATTACCCCCAAAATATGGCACCTTGGTATATTGAATATTTTAAGCTGAAGGAATATTTTAAGCTAAAGGAATTTGAGAAAGAGTATGTGCAGGAAGGATTTTCTGACCTTCCTGGATTCAGGATTTTATGACCTGAAGCAGGTCATAAAAGTCTCATGTGAGAGGTGCCCTCCTATACCCAGAGGAAAGAAACATCTTCCTCTCTGAAAACACAAGGACACAGATTTTGAACAAATAGACCTTGCTAAGTTCCTCCCAGTTTATTGCTGTTAGATCACAGTCTTTTTGTTCTATTTCTCCATGATGGTCCATTCGTCATCAAACCTAGCATAAAAATATTCAGGTTTGGCTACTTCTTGGGACTCTACTTTCTTACAAAGTTTACTGTGTCACACAAAACTTCTATTACATACATTTGTATGCTTTTCTCTTATTAATCTCCTTTGTGATGTGGGACCTCAGCCAGGAATGGAGGATAGGTAGAGAAAAAGATATTTTTCCTCCTCTCCACAGGGGAGAAAGGAGGGGAAAAGGGAGAGTGACTGCCAAAGGGTATGGGTTTCCATTTGGGATGATGATAAAGTTCTGATGGTGGCTGCACAATATTTGAATGTATTTAATGCTGATGAATTGTACACATTAAAATGATAAATTTTATTTTATGTGTACTATGCACAATTAAAAAATATAAAAAAATAAAAGTGGCTGAAGGGAGAACTGGAACCAACTATGATTTACTGGAAAGCCCCCTGGTATGCAGACAAGAGAGCCACATTGAAGGGGACTCATGTTCCGCAATCTGCCAGGCAGCCCCATAGCCTGGGTACTGCCCTCTCTTCAAAACTAAAAGGCGGGCTTCCAGCTCAAGACCAGTGGTGCCTTCCTGAAAGTTCTCTGAAATAAAAATGAGACGTTATGAAAACATTATCCTTGAGCAATTAAAAGAACAGGAAGGGGGGAAATCACTAATTTCAACAAATTTCCTCAGAAGACATAGAAGGAATGCCTGAGTGTTGACAGGTGGGATGGGCAGAGCAACAGGCGGCTGAATGCAGCAGCTGGGAGCACAGGAGGGAGTTAGAGAGAAGACCAGAGACCATCTGCACAATGTAACTGGTGGAGGGGAAGCATGGTTGCCTAAAATGAAGGGATTCATTGAAAGCCTGTGTTTGGCGGATCTGCTGGCACCACCCCGCCCCTTAAGCAGAGTTCAGGCAGCTGATACCCGCTGTCCCAGACTGTCCCCGCTCCACCAAAAAAAAAAAAAAAAACCAAAAAACCTCTTTTCTAAAGAAACCAAAAATATTTGCTTAAAATATTAACTGCAGTCAAGAGTCTCTTTAGACGAATTATTTTTAAGTAATAATTTCTTTAAAATTTTGCAGAGAAGAGCAGTGGATACTGGACTTGGGAATTCCTTTAACAGGAAATTGAATTTTAAACAAATCCATCTATTTTTTTAAGGAAATAAGCCTTATGTGGGTTGCTCTGTTATCCCCAGCCTGGTCCTAAGCTGTTTCTACTCCAAGTTCAGGCATGTTCAAGCATGCCTAACACGATTTGGGGGCTGTCGGCCAGAAATCTATATTCAGAAAGCCTGAGGGTCCAGGCAGAACTCAATGGAAAAGAAAAGTGTCAGGGAAGCAGTGTGACCCGTAACAAGGACTTCCCAATCAGAGGAGAAAAATGATGGTGTGTACAGCAAGCCACTGTTTCCAGGCCAGCCTTCCCGGACTCATGTTTGCTTTTCAAAGAGACTAAAATCAAGTTCTATTAGGACTGAAAGCTCCCAGCACTCTCGTGGAGGAAACACAGTTCTGTCACCTAATAAAGAGAGGGTCTCAGAGAGGAAGAGGAAGATTCTCCCCGCTCCGGGGCCCGGGTCCCTCCAGAGCCCCAGTGTGTGAGTAACTGCGGTGTCCGGGGGAAGGCAGGATGCAGCGCCTAGCTAAGGAAGCAACACAGCACAAGAAAGAAGAAGCCCAATGGATGCCTCCCCAGGCCTGAAGACTCTCTCCAGGGGCCGGGACTATCCTTCCTCACGAGCACACCCTGGACCCCCAGGAACAACTTCAAATGCTGCAGGTGGAGGCAAAACCCTGTGCACAGAGGTTGTAAATAAACTTGTTAACTTAACTTTAGCCTAAAGGTGTTTCCTTGCCTATTTTAAGTTTGGCCTACAAGTTTCTCTATGCATAGTGAACTACAGTCTAACTGGAGGTATACACAGACCATAACTTACTCTTATGCCAATCACTGAGTTTTGGCCAATAAAGGCAGCCAACTGTTCAAACTGTTCAAATAAGACAACAGCTGAGCTACAACCAATCTGGCTGTTTCATTTGTTTGTTTGTTGTTTGTTTCTTTTGTGAGACAGGGTCTCACTCTGTCTCCCAGGCTACAGTACAGCGGCGTGATCTCAACTCACTGCAACCTCAAACACCTGGGTTCAAGTGATTCTCCTGCCTCAGCCTCCCGAGTAGCTAGGGCTACACACTACCACTCCTGGCTAATTTTTGTATTTTTAGTCGAGACAGGGTTTCACCATGTGGCCCAGGCCAGTCTCAAACTCCTGGCCTCAAGTGGTCTGCCCACCTCGGCCTCCCAAAGTGCTAGGGTTACAAGTGTGAATCACTGCACCCGGCCCCAATACGGCTGTTTCTGTACCTCACTTCCGTGTTTTGTACATCACTTTCCTTTTTCTGTCTATCATTGATCAATCAGTATTAAACGTGAAGAGCAATGAAAAAGAATCCTTATTTAAGCCTAACTTAAGAGCCCATCTATTTCAAGCGAAATGATCTATTATCAAATTCTCATGCAACCAAAGCATTTTAATAGCCCCTTAGTGTTGTCGTTTCTTAAGAAATTAATTCCTCTGCTAAGAAAATGTGAGAATTCAAGTCTGTAAACTAGGTGACTATGTTTCAAATAAAAGAAAATGTCATGTCCTTTTGCACAATAAATACTGGCTATCGATTTGATAGTGATAAATGATTATTATTCACTCATTGCTTTACCTCTCATTTCTATTATAGCCTCATAAAATTGGCAGTCCAGTCCGGGCACAGTGGCTCATGCCTGTAATCCCAGCACTTTGGGAGGCCAAGGCGGGTGGATCACGAGGTCAGGAGTTCAAGACCAGCCTGTTCAAGATGGTGAAACCTCGTCTATACTAAAAATACAAAAATTAGCCAGACATGGTGGCACATGCCTATAATCCCAGCGTCGAGAGGCTGAGGAAGAGAATTGCTCAAAACCCGGGAGGCAGAGGTTGCAGTGAGCTGAGATCACCTGGGTGACAGAGCAAGACTCCATCTCAAAAAAAAAAAAAAAAAATTGGCAGTCTGGTGTGGCAAAGATTATTTGCTTGGCCAAACTTTAGCTGGATTTTTGAATTTTCTCCTAGGCCCATCTATGCACTTTCTCGTAAAATCGAGTTTTAGCAAAGAACCCTGGTAAGTCAGTTTAGCCAGAACCACCCAATCCTGGATATCTAATCATCCTTGATATGTGTTCAGGTGCCCCAACCTCCACCACCCACCAGGTGATGTCAGATCACCCTGGTAGGTCTTCAGCAAGAATCCTGTTAGGTGGGTTTAGTCAGGATCCCCCTTACTCGTATTGTTTTCTGTTGGTAATTTTCCACCCACTGACCCCCACCCTGTTCTTTGGCTGTAAACTCCCACTTGCCCATGCTAGATTCAAAGTTGAGCCCAGTCTCTCTCCCCCACTGCAAGACCCTGTTGGAGTGGTCCCTATGCCTGTCACAGTGGTCCTGAATAGTCTTCCTTACTGATATGGTTTGGCTGTGTCCCCACCCAAATCTCATCTTGAATTGTAGCTCCCATAATTCCCACGTGTTGTAGGAGGGACCTGGTGGGAGATAACTGAATCATGGGGGCGGTTTCCCCCATACCTTTCTCACTGTAGTGAATAAGTCTCACGAGATCTGATGGTTTTATAAGGGGTTCCCCCTTTCACTCGGCTCTCATTCTCTCTTGCCTGCCGTCGTAAGGCACGTAAGACATGCCTTTCGACTTCCGCCATGATTGTGAGGCCTCCCCAGCCACGTGGAACTGGAAGTTCATTAAACCTCTTTCTCTTTATAAATTACCAAGTCTCAGGTATGTCTGTATCAGCAGCATGGAAATGGATGAATACACTTACCATGCTTTACCAAGTGTCATTGGGTAATTTTTTCTCTTGTAAATGTCATTGCGAAGAGCAAGTCTCCAGAGCCATGTTGCAAAGGGGAGGATCCCATTTCACAAAGTGAACTTAGAGGTTTCTGTTTCTCCCTTTGATCCCTCACTTGTGTAATGGAAGTACAAATACCACCTTCATCAAAGAATTACCGAGAGGAGTAAATGAGCTAATAACAGTAGAGCACTTTAAACAACAAAACAATTTCTGAAACACAGTGGGCAGTCAATAAATGGTATCAAAATCACTGGTATCATAGAAAGGCAGAACTGGTAGGTACTTTAGGGGCCATCCAGCCCTTTACTTGCAGCTGATGAATCTAAATATATATTTAAAAAAAAAAAAAAAACTGTTGGAGCCAGAGCTTGGACTTCAAATCAAGTCCCCTTTCATGCTTAACTGAGAATCTCTTTGACACAAAGTATTTGAGTAAAGCAGAAAGCAAGAGTTGTTTATTCTATGAGTACTTAGAAGATTGCCTTGAAATAATTCCGGGACAACTGTTACTCTCTTAGGAAATGTTATTCTCTTAGGAAACAGGACACAAACACAGCTTTTCGCCAGATCTCCTGTGCTGTGGGGAACAGTTTCAGGACCCAGAGTGTCAGGGGATTTGTAGGTCTCTCAATGTCATAAGCTCCCACAGGGCCAGACCTACACACACACCGAGTCCAATCGGAGTCATCCTAACTTCCTGTCCAAAGAAACTTCCGGCTTTCTCCGCGCATGAGAAAGATCTCGTCTTACAGGTATTGCTGTTTCCTGCAGAGCCTGCTTAAAACACCGAAGTACCTTCCAATGCCACACACAGCTTTAACTAGAAGCTAATCCAACACGTGTAATATATTACACAATAATTAATTTAAATGCCTAAGTTTCAAGTTCACTCTTTTTGAAAATTAGGGCAAATCCCAAGTTTTCCCAGGATAAATATTGCTTTCACTTGCCTGTATTTTGGTGTGCCTTTCCAGCAGGAGATAAGGGAGTGGTGACAGCTGACAGACCAAGGTCTGAACATGGGAGCTCATCGCATGTTTGCTGATGGGTACGCATGTCGCAGCAGAAAAGATGCCCCACCTGGGTTATAACTGATAGGCAACATCTATGGTTTTAGAAGTTTAGTCTAGGATGATTTTCCCTGCATGGGCCATCTTACTCTTGCTCTTGCAAAAATCAGTAAAACAGCTCAGCCGAGTCCGGGTCTAAATTCTCAACTTTTTAGGAAAAGCATTGTTTCCCTGGAGAAAATAGAGTGTTTTTCCTTGTTGATGATGTTAGAATCCTGCTTTGAGGATGGTTATGAGGATTCTAATTCACGTTTACGGCATGCCTGACAAAGTAGGTGTTATATATATATTAAACTTGTAAGGTGAGTAGAGTTATCCCCTTTTGAGGAAACTGAGGCTTGGAGAGGTTCAGGGGGACCAATATCACAGACCCAGCAAGCAGTAGAGCCAGGTTCAGTGCTGCAGACTTCGTAGACTCAAAGCCATAGACTCCCCAAGAGAAGCCTGGTGAGGCTAGGACAGTGGCCATGGGTAGTAGAGACGGCTAAGCTAACACAGCCATGGCTAACTTAGACGTCCTGACAATTGACCCGCACACATCACAGAACCTTCTGAGAAAAAAAGGTGATAATTCAGGTGGGAGATGGAGACACTCTCCCGAGAATTCTTAGCGGAGTCTGAAACAAGAGTCTGCTCACTTGAGCTGTTTGGGGTTGGGGCTATGGGGACAACCTTCTGGGGAAAAACAAGGCATGGAAAACCAAGTCCAGGGGCTTCAAGGGGTGCTTCCTCATTCACCCACAAATGATCTGCTGTCCTAGGCAGGGCTTGCAGGAACCTTTGGTGTCAAGGGATCCCCAACAAAGCCCTCCTTTAGGTGAACCCTCTACTACCCAGCCCCAAGCCCTGCTTCCTCACCTGGCTCTCATCTCCAATAATAAAAACACCCTGGAGGAAGGAAGCAGAGAAGGTGTGAAATCTACAAATGAAGCCAAAAAAAAGTGCAGAGAAGTTAACGTTTAAGATTCCCCACCCTCCATTCATAAGCCCCTGTTTGGGAAATACAGGATGCCGGGGAAGGGAAGGAGTTATCACTTAACTATTGATGAACTTGGTTGGTGGATTAAGGAATCCTTTTCCTCCTTGGCTAATTTCACAAATTGTCTTTTTTTTTTTTTCTCTCTCTCTCCAGTGTATCTTTGTAGTGGGTTTCAATGTTTTCTGATAATACTCTGCTCTGGGTTTAAATATTTTCTGATAATACTCCGCTCTGATTTTGCAAAATTCTTGGCATATGGCCACTTAATAATGGTTTGTTGGGTTTTAATCAACATCAGGAAAGTGGGGCAGGGCAGGTTGAAGAAGGCCTTATTCTTGGAGACCACATGAGTAAAGTCATGATCCAGTCACTGACTCCCCCTGCCATGTGGCCTTATGGAAATCATTGAAACTTTCTGAATTTTTTTATTACCTATAAAAGCAAAACAAAACATGTTGAATATTGCTTTACAATGACACAAATAAATTAGACATTTTTTAAAAAGCAAAGATACCATGAATATTTGGATCATTTCCATCTGCATGGAAGCTAATGCAGCTCCTCTTTTAAGGAAAAAAAAAAAAAAAGAGATGATCCCACCATCTTCTGTTGTAGAGAAAAGACAGTAACTCGCAGAGGTTCTTGGTTGGAATTGATCCATGTTACAAATGACCGATTAATGAGAAAAAAAAAAAAACTATCAGAACTTTATGCACATGTACATTTTATTTCTACATGGAAGACACCTGGAGAATGAGTAGCTCTCAAAGAGGTGACTTTGAATTCCAGTCTTTATAGCACCCTCAACAAAGAATAGTAAATTTTTAGAGAAGTGACAAGACAAGCAAAAAGAACTTTGACTCTCTACTAGCAATAAAAAAGCAAAGAAATGGCAGATAAGGGCTAGCTAGTGAAGCTTGTTAACGTAGATTTCTCTGGTACCATCTCCAGGCTGATAAACATGTAAAGGTGACGTCAGTGGTTAAGCTTTGTTCTCCCTGGTAGAGAGGGGCCAGGTTACCTTCTGCCTTTCCAAATCTTTGCCCTGCTCTTAGGCAAATGGAGGGCGAGCAAAGAGCTTTCCTGCATCTGCTTCTTCTTAATTGTCTTCAGCTCAACAATTCTTTATATTTGGGGGAGGCATATTGTGGTCTCCCACTCTGCCATGTGTTGCTACTTTCCTTCTAGGCTGACCTTGCAAGAGGGTTAGCCATACTCTCTCCACTTTCTCACTTCTATTCTTATGCCCCCTTCCATCCAGCTTCCAACTCTGTCACTCCAAAAACTACTCGACAAAGTTGACAGTGACCTCTATTTGGCAAATGGCGATGAACGGATCTTTCCCTGTCTCGTCTTGCCCTCTCAAAAACATTCATGACAGTGAATCACTCTTGTCTCTCTTTGCTGCTCTGTCCCACATTATCCTTGCTTTTCCTCCTACCCGTCAGTCTAGTTGGTTCATCCTCCTCTGTGCAATCACCAGATGGACGGGCCCATCTCCTTTCCATTTCTTTCCCTAGAAGATTTCATCAATTCTCATGGTTAAAATTATCCATGTGCTGATATGCCAAAAGACATGTTTTCATTTCAGATTAGTCCCCTGAGTTCCAGACTTTAATATCTGACTACTTATTTGTCATCTGTACTTTGATGTATCGCAAAATTAAATGTCTCCCCTTTCCCATCAACAACTAATTGTCCAACAACCATCGATCATATCCATCTCTGTAAATGACACCACACTTGGCCTGAACCAAAAATCTATCTTAAATCTACCCATGTATCTCGACCTCCACTGCCCTCCTGGTCCAAGACAGATTTTCCTAGTTCCATCCTTGACCCTTTCCATCTTTGCTCCGGAGCAAGAGTGATCTTAAAATGTAAATCAGAGTGGAATATTGTCTGCTCAAAACTCTTCAATGGCTTAAGTTTGTTCAGGATGCTGTAATGAAACACCTTAGATTAGGTAATTTATAAACAACAGAAATTTACTGCTCGTGGTTCTGGAGGCTAGGAAGTCCAAGATCAAGACACCAGCACATTTGGTGTCTGGTTAGGGACCACTTTCTCTTAGATGGCAACTTCAGTGTGCCCTCGCACAGCAGAAGGGGCAAACAAGCCTCCATGGGCCTCTTTCATAAGGGCCCTCATTCCATTCATGAGGGCATAGCCTTCCCAAGACCTTATCTCTTACTACTCTTGCATTGGAAATTAAGCATCAACATATGAATTTGAGGGGGAACATTGACATTCAGACCATAGCACTTCCCATTGCACTTAGAATAAAGTTTTAACCCCTACTAATGGCCCTCCCTCACCTGGCTTCCATTCAGTCACTGTCTCCAGCTGCATCCCATCCCTAGTGAGCTAGCCCACTAGGCTCAGTCCCTGTGCTTTCTCAATGCCTTGATTTCTTAATTCTCCTTTTCACCTATGGAAATATATGAAGACCAACCAAATGAGAGCAAGCAAAGCTAGCTGCTTAGAGCTTATTAGAAAGGAGTTAGCCATCATCACTTGTATTTTGACAGAGACTCAGAAACAGGAAGAAGAGTAGGAAAGTTTTACAATGGAAAAAGGGAAGGCTTCACATGTGCCCTGATTGGAAGCTGTTGGCATAAGGAAGCTGCTGGCATAAGGAAGCTGCAGGTAGGCCCGCTAAAAGCAGGGCATCCTGTGATTGGTTAGGGGAACATGCTTAGCCTTCTGTGATTGGTATTTATTTATTTATTTATTTATTTATTTATTTATTGAGACAGGTCTCACTCTGTCACCCAGACTGGGATGCAGTGGTGCAATCTTGGCTTACTGCCACCTTTGCCCCCGGGTCGAAGTGATTGTCCTGCCTCAGCTTCCTAAATAGCTAGGATTACAGGCATGCGCCACCACACCCAGTTGATTTTTCATATTTTTAGTAGAGACGGGGTTTCACCATGTTGGCCAGGCTGGTCTCAAACTCCCGAACTCAAGTGATCCACCCACCTCGGCCTCCCAAACAGCTGGGATTACAGGCATGAGCCACGGAGCCTGGCAGATTGATCCTAATCTAGAAACAGGAACAAAACTTAGGTAAACTGCCAATTATCTTCCTTGAGTCCCCTCATATATTCCTGGCCATTTGAAGCCAATTGTCATATGGATTTAGCTTGGTTTCTTTGATTGTTAACAATTGTAAGTGATCTGACTTCCTATAAATCTGACTTTTAGAAAGTTGTCTGGCTTTCGGAGCTGGTTAATGAAATGGTTTCTTGTGCAGGTTGCCGCAGATTGTAGATTCGAGTTGTATTTTTCTATGTGGTCTGGCCATGGCTAGTCTGTATTTCTTTTTTTTTTTTTTTTTTTTTCTTTTTTTTGAGATGGAGTTTTGCTCTTGTCACCCAGGCTGGAGTGCAGTGGCTCGATCTCGACTCCCAGCAACCTCCGCCTCCCGGGTTCCAGTGATTCTCCTGCCTCATCCTCCTAAGTAGCTGGAATTAGAGGCATGTGCCACCAAGTCTAGTTAGTTTTGTATTTTTAGTAGAGACAGGGTTTCTCCGTGTTGGTCAGGCTGGTCTCAAACTCCCAACCTCAGATGATCCACCCGCCTTGGCCTCCCAAAGTGCTGGGATTACAGGTGTGAGCCACCGTGACCTGCGCAGTCTGTATTTCAGTCTCTCACACCTCAAGGCCTTTTCCCATGTTGCTTTCTCTGCATGAAGATCTCTTCCCTCATTGATCACTGATGCTCCTTCTCCTCTTTCAGGTCTCAGCTTAAATGTCACCTTCTCGGGGAGGCCTTCCAAGACCACCATATCCAAACTGTCTCTCTTGCTTTGTTCTCAACCTATTTCCCATATTGTCGTTGTTTCATTTGTAAGACTTGCCAAAATTTGTAATTATTTGTTCTACTTGACATTTTTATCTATCTTCCTGATTAAAATTGAATATGCCACCCCAAAATATGTTATTTTGGCATAAGAATTATTTTAACCTGAAGATAACTAAGAATCGATAGATGCAAAAAAGAGTTTCCTGCCCTCCCCTTATATCCTAAAAGTAGGACATATCTCCCCTTGAGAAGGTGATCCTCCTTTACCAGAGAGAGAAGAGTGACTCTTCTTATTGAAGACAGGGAATTAATGCCAAGGTAAGTTGGTGTAAATGGATCTTACTAGAATACCCCTTATCTTCCTTTAGTCCCTGATATATTTTCTAGACACTTCCCTACAATGTGTCATCACTTGAAGCCCAAGCTCTGTTTCATATCAAAACCCTCTTATATAGCTCTTAAAAGGGCCTTCTAGCCCCCAAGTCTAACCACTATGTTGAGTTCCATTTATTTCCTGTGAACTTTTGTGGACATAAATATTAATAAAACTGTGTCTCTTTTCTCTTGGTAATTTTTTCTGTTAGTTTAATTTGCAACCCCCCTCCTTTTTTTTTTTTTTTTTTTTTTTTTTGAGACAGAGTTTCACTCTTGTTGCCCAGGCTGGAGTGCAATAGCTTGATCTTGGCCCATCACAAACTCTGCCTCCTGGGTTCAAGCGATTCTCCTGCCTCAGTCTCCCGAGTGTCTCAGATTACAGGCATGCACCACCACGCCTGGCTAATTTTGTATTTTTGGTAGAGAAGGGGTTTCTCCATGTTGGTCAGGCTGGTCTTGAACTCCTGACCTCAGGTGATCTGCCTGCCTCGGCCTCCCAAAGTGCTGGGATTACAGGCATGAGCCACCACGCCTGGCCAAGGAGTTTCTAAAGGGCAATGTTTGTTGAGGAGTCAGAGGGGGCATGGAAGAAAAGATGGAAAAGGGAAGCAAGACACAGATCACGGAGAACTTCGTATAGTATACTTATGAGTGTAATTCTTATCCCATGGGCCAGCATTTTTCAAAGCGTGGCCTGAATCAGAATTATCTAACTAAGATCTATTTGTGACTCAGCTTCCTGGGCTTCCTTCCAGATCTATTAGGTCTAAATGTTTAGAGAATAGAAAGCCACCGAAACTATTTAAGATGAGATGGTCAAATTTAAGGTGAAACTTTAGATCAGTTTTATCCCTAGTAAAGAAAGTAGTTGAAAACTAGATTTAAACGTTATCTTTTCTGTTGCTCAAAGGCTCATTGACTAAAAGAATATCCGGACCAGGATTCCTTCTCAGTCAAAGTTTAGGAATACAGTGAATTTTCGTAACAGGAGAGGGAGTATCTTCTGGGACGTAAAGAGCTGGAGAATTTCATCCTAAGCCTCATCCTGCTCCCTCCTTAGACTGCTTGACCTATCCTATGATTACAATACCCTTGTGGGATGAATTCAGCCCCCCTACCCCCAAAGTTTATATGTTTATGTCCTACCTCCCAGTTCTTCAAAATGTAACCTTATTTGGAGATAGGGTCTTCATAGAGGTACTAAAATTCAAAGGAGGTAGTTGGGGTGGGCCCTAGTCCAACATGACTCATGTCCCTATGTAAAGGGCAAATTTGGGCCAGGCGCGGTGGTTCACCCCTGTAATCTCAACACTCTGGGAGGCTGAGGCGGATCACGAGGTCAGGAGTTCAAGACCAGCCTGGCCAACATGGCGAAACCCCGTCTCTACTAAAAATACAAAAAAAACTTAGCTAGGCATGGTGGTGGATGCCTGTAATCCCAGCTACTCACAAGGCTGAGGCTGGATAATCATTTGAACCTGGGAGATGGAGGTTGCAGTGAGCCAAGATTGCACCATTGCACCACTCCAGCCTGGGCAACAGGGTGAGACTCCATCTCCAAAAAAAAAAAAAAAAAAAAAAAGGGCAAATTTGGAGACTGTCATGTGCAAGGGAAGAGCACCACATGGAGATGAAAGTAGAAAGCCTGGTGATGATTCTACGACCAAAGGGCTGCCAGTGATTGATCCAGGAGAGGAACATAGAACAGATCCTCCCTCATAACCCTCAGAAGGAACCAACCCTGATTTGATCTTGAACTTCTGAACTTCGGAACTGCGAGACAATGTCTGTTGTTTAAGCTGGCCAGTGTGTGGCACTTAGTTACGGCAGCCCAAGGAGACTAATTTGGACACCAAAACACAGACACCGCCTGGCCCCTAGTACATAATCTCAGAGATTTTACAAATGAATAATAAATCAAAGAATGAGAGAATTCAGGCTTTTGGTCACTCTAGTCACGGAATGTTGATAAATAATTTGTAGTAGCCAGGCACAGAGGTTCGCGCCTGCAATCCCAGCACTTTGGGAGGCCGAGGTGGGGGGCATTGCTTGGGCCCAGAAGTTTGAGACCAGCCTGGGTAACACAGTGAAACCCCATCTCTACAAAAAGAGAAAAAAAAAATACAGAACTGAGCCAGGCACAGTGGTGCACACGTGTAGTCCCCACCTACTCAGGAAGCTGAGGTGGGAGGATCACCGGAACCTGGGAATGTTGAGGCTGCAGTGAGCTGTAATTGTGCAAATGCACTCCAGAAACCCTGTCCCCCAAAAATAAAAAAAATAATTTGTAGGCTGGGTGCGGTGCCTCATGCCTATAATGCCAGCACTTTGGGAGGCCAAGGCAGTTGGATCACCTGAGGTCAGGAATTCGAGACCAGCCTGGCCAATACAGTGAAACCCCGTCTCTACTAAAAATACAAAAATTAGCTGGGCATGGTGGCAGGTGCTTACAATCCCAGCTACTCTGGAGGCTGAGGCAGGAGAATCACTTGAACTCCAGGAGGCGGAGGTTGCAGTGAGCCGAGATCACGCCACTTCACTCCAGCCTGGGTAAAAGAGCGAAATTCCATCTCAAATAATAATGATGGCAATTCGTAGTGAATATATGACGTTGCTTCCCTTCCTCTGAGCAACAATTCCTTTCCTACTGTGCTCCCAGGAGGATGAAAATCATGGTACCCACTGCCCTCTCCCAAAGGCAAGCATGTCACCTAAGCTAGTCAATCAGAGAACAAGTGACTCGAGATTATTTCAGAGCTGGGCATGTGACTCAATCCAAGCCAACCAGGTCCCAAGAGTTCTCTGTTGGAGCTAGTAAGAAAGTAATTCGTGGCTTTGAAATCTAGGTATTGGGAAAATGGGCAGCTGGAGCTGATGGCAACCCCATAACCCAGAATGCATATGCAGGTTGCCCACCTGCAGGATGAGAGAAATTGATCAGCAAGTATTAAGAAGCAGAGACAAGAAAGAGAGGAAAGAGGAGGACAACACCTCTAGTCTTCACTGTGCTCTGGGCAGATCAACTGCTGTCCCCTGCTTGTGAAAGTCAATAAATTTCCTTTCTGTCTAAGCTAGTTTAAGTTATGTTCTTCTCATTTGCAGGCAAAAGCATACTGGGGAATTCAATGTTATTACTCTTAAGAACAGTTGTCCATAAGCTGTGCATAGCTATAACTGTGCTTTCCTTAGTGAATCCCTGCAGAGGAACACAGTGTACCTGAGTTACTAACATCTATTTTCTTTGAACTATTCCCATTGCACCCGTGGTTCACATGGGATACGGAAATGTTTCATGGTCCTGCACAGCACACTTTGTTTTTAACCTGTCCTGTCATTTAACTAACTCTGATGCATTAAGAATCACGCGAATTTGTGTTCAGAGCTCAGGGGTTCCAGAAAATTGAAGAAAACACAACTACTGGTGCCATTGTCACCCTGCTTTGCCCTTGCCCATATTCAATACCAGTGCCTCCTAAATATACGTGGAAAACTATCAATTTATATCCTTAGTGACCTGGTTTGAGGAGCGCCTCAGAGCCACCTCTAGAGATGGGGGATTTTGGCATTTTGTGCCCCCACCTTCTGTTCAATGAGGGAAGCTCTGATTTGAATTACTTTGTTTATTGGAACATATATTTGAGTTAATTTGCATGACATATATTGGAGTAAAGTAATTACATATTTCAATATAATTTAATAGAGTAGCAGAAACTGCTGCTAGGTCCTGAGTACATATGTTTATTGCATCAATAAATGAATAAGAAGGCATTACTGGACTGAGATTAGTGCCCCTACCACAACGTCTCCTGCCCTGTTGTGCCTGCAGAGTAGCTCTGACTATGAATCTGATGTACCTGAGCAGAGGTACTGCAGTGGGTGGCTGGGGGCCCTGGCAGGTGGAATGAATCCTTGCTCTGCCATGAACTACTTACACGGCCTTGGATAAGTTACTCAAGTCCTTGAGCTTCCTCAGCTGTCAAATGGAGACAATAGCAGGAAGTCCCTTGTAAGACAGTAGTAAGGACTGAATTCCTCTAAGCATACACAGTGTTGACAACAGTTCCTGGCGCACCCAAAGCTTAGGGAAGAGTCCAAGGCAGGCAGGGTCTTTGCCAGCCTCTCCCACTCCGCCAAAAGCCATTCTGCACACAGGATATGTTGAGAAAAGGACAGTAAGGCTGGAGAGCTGGGAAAACCAGGAGGAATGTGTATCATACTCATCTGTATTGTGCAGTGCAGGACAAGTGGCTTATTCCTCTGCACACATTTTCTATTAAAAAGAACAAGAAAGAAAAGGAAAAATCCTGGCACCATCCGGTGTATCTGTCCCCTGGGTTTTGTGCAGGGAATGGCTAGCGATGACTAATCTGATATCAGAGTTAGCTTGATCGCCAAGGACTTAATTTATGAAGTGTTTAGTACGTTCCTGACAAAAATCGGCTCCAAACTGTGGACACACATTCATTCATGCCTTATGGCTCCCAGCTGCAGTGCTGCAGCTATAAATGCTCATTGTTGGAAGGCTGGAGGGTGCTGGGAGTGGTGGGAATGAGTGTTTCTATAGAGTGGGCAGGAGAGCAAGACTCCCACAAGACCTGAGGGCTCAAAAAAATGGGCACCGGCAGGCATGGGGAGGGGGCAGGAGGAGGGCTGAGGGTTGGTCTTGCCTATTGGAAGTGCGAAAGAACCTGTGGATCACCCTGGTTGCTCACCATCTCTGGAATTCTGCTGCTGACAAGCTGACAATAGGGATGAAGGGGGCAGAGGTGATTCACTTCTCTACAATTTGTAGATAGGGTTGTGAAGACCTGTGACTTCATGGGGTGAATCTGTTTAATAAAAAGTATCAACCATTTAATAGAATGCAAAAAAGAAAAATGTCTAGAAAACAATTTTGAATAGAGCGTTCTTTCTGCAGGCTTAGGAAAGGCTGTTTAGCTTGAACTAACTGCCCAGTGAATGAATGAATGAATGAATGAATGAATGAATGAATGAATGAATAATGGACACTTCCTCATTTTGACTTTGGTCAAACTATCTGCCTTCTGTAACCCTCTATTTCCATAGCACAGAGAATAGAGCAGCATGCCCTGACTGCTCCACAAGATGGTTATTTAGCACAAGCAAGATAACATATATGGAAGCTCTACAAAGCCCATTTCAAATGCAAGGGAATGCCATGGGGTGACAATGTAGTCTCGTGGCTGTGTGAAGCTCTGCACCAGTTGATTACGGAGTTGGAGGAGCTCAGGTACTGAAAATTGTGGGAGCACCACTGGTCACCCACAGGCCAAGGCAATGTCAAGCTCAAATAATAGTGTACCCCTTGATCAAATTTGAATGAGATGTAAATGAAGCGTTTTAACAAAAAAATCTTTTTGGTCTCTTATATGCCATTTTGGTTGAGCGGTTATCTGAATTATAAGATGACAAGGAAATATGTACAGCAGCTAGGGAGTTTGCAAGGTTGTTACTCAATTTCTCTTTGTTTGTTTGTTTTTCTGACTCACGGTTAAGCAAATTTTTATTGTGCCCTGTTATTGCTGACACACATCTTGGCCATGATGTGGTTCAGGACATGCTACCCCAAAATATGGCATGTTGGCATTTGAGAAAACAGCAGAAGCAGGAAATTCCCTCTCATTTCCCACCCCCCAACCCTTCTTTCCTGAAGCAGGTCGTAAGATTCTCATTCCAGAGTTGCCCTTCGTGTACCCAGAGGAAAGGAACTTTCTTTTTTTTTTCTTTTTTTTTTTTTTTTTGAGACGGAGTCTCGCTCTGTCCCCCTGGCTGGAGTGCAGGGGCGCGATCTCAGCTCACTGCAAGCTCCGCCTCCTGGATTTATGCCATTCTCCTGCCTCAGCCTCCTGAGTAGCTGGGACTACAGGCGCCCACCACCGCGCCCGGCTAATTTTTTGTATTTTTAGTAGAAACGGGGTTTCACCGTGTTAGCCAGGATGGTCTCGATCTCCTGACCTTGTGATCTGCACACCTCGGCCTCCCAAAGTGCTGGGATTACAGGCATGAGCCACCGCGCCCAACCGGAAAGGAACTTTCTTGTCTTTGAAAGTTCACACTGATCACACAGGCCTTGCTGAGTTTCCCCCAGTTTATTCCCTTAGATCAGACTCCCTTTGTCCAATTATAGTTCTTCACAACTACCCGCTCTTCACCAAACTTTGTATAAAAATACACAAGTTTAACTGTTTCTTTGGGTTTTCATTTCCTTACGAAGGCTCCCATGTCACATAAAACTTACATTAAATAAATGTGTATGCTTTTCTCTTGTTAATCTGTCTCTTGTTACAGGATCCTCAGATGTGAACCTAGGGATGGGTGAGGAAAAGCTGTTTCTCCTCCCCTCCAGCTGTATTTGAAAATGTATGCAAGGCTACAAGGAGCATTTAAAAATTAAAAAAAAAAAAAAAAGTATTAGTTTTGGTTCCCCCCAAGTAGTTCCTGGGACAATGATTTGGGTGTAAGTTGTTGACATGATTGAGTGAGTTCCTGCATGGGCAGCTGAGGTTTTTTATAGACCGAATAGAAGATGCTTCAGAATTGTCTTTTCAGGAGGCAAGGAAGCTGGGGTATTTATCCACCAACTCCCATTTATCTCTGCATGAGAGTCCATCCTAGCGATAACTCCCTGGTGCTTCTGGCAAGGTCCAGCACTGACTGAGAATACCCTAGAGGCCAGGTAAAAACACTCAGGCAGAAACAGGGTTTTAGGGAGGGTGTATTTTAGGATATACAGGAAATACCCACCTACGATGCAGAAGAAAGTTTTCTGATTTTTTTCCGGGGTTGGTCAAAATCTATGGGAGGGTCATTAACAGTCTACCACACAAAGAAAGCAAATAAATCTAGGGGAAGTAATGGCCTTAAAGTTATCAATGCCACTCATCATTTCCTAACACCATCCAACCCTTCCTGTGACTTTTTTCAGAGTCTAATGTTTCTGGGAGCATGGAACCTGAAAGCAGAAGCCAGGGCTTGAAACATGCAATGAATGGAGGCCTTCAGTTTCAGCCCAGGATTTCCTGCATCAGAATTAGTTGGGGCCAGGTGTGGTGGCTCACACCTGTAATCCCAGAACTTGGGGAGGCCGGGCCAGGTGGATCGCTTTAGCTCAGGATTTCAAGACCAGCCTGGGCAACATGGCAAAACCACCTCTCTACAAAAAAAGAGCTGTGCATGGTGGTATGCACCTGTGGTCCTACCTTCTCGGGAGGCTGAGGTGGGAGGAGCACTTGAGCCCAGGAGGTCGAGGCTACAATCGTGCCACTGCACTCCAACCTAGGTGACAGAGATCTCCAAAATAACCAAAGAAAAAAGAGCAACAAAACAAGAATCACTTGCAGGGTGCCTCAACAATTTACATTCCCGTCCTTCCCAGGCTTACCAAATTTGGGTTCTGGGAAGTGAGGTGTTAGGTGTATGCATTTATAACAAAAACTCCAAGTGGTTCTCATAAAAATGACCTAATCTTCAGCCCAGCTTTCTCTAAACCTCCAGTTACCCAGTAGTCACTCAAAATTTCATCACACCAGTGGAAAATGGTGTTTAGCCAGAGGTGCCACCTGTAAGACTTAACCCGTGCAAGGCTGGCGGTCAAGGGTGCCCATCTGCCTGGGCAGCCCAGAGCACCTTCAGCCACGTGGGTTATGGTGCTGAGAAACCCACCCTCCCACACACAGCACCTTCCCACCGGGTACACCTAGTATTGCTCTCCTTTCTACTTTTGCCTTTGCAGACCTCAGCTTCCTGCTTCGCCTATCCATAGTCAAGTTCCCTTATCCATCTATGTTGGCTTTGTGGAGACAGTGAAAGTAACACATGGGGAAGGGTGTGGCTCAATATGGAACTCTGGTGGAAAAAATCGTTTTGAGCTCTACTCAAAAAGTATCCATAGCGCCGGGTGCGGTGGCTCAAGCCTGTAATCCCAGCACTTTGGGAGGCCGAGGCAGGCAAATCACGAGGTCAGCAGATCGAGACCATCCTGGCTAACACGGTGCAACCCCGTCTCTACTAAAAAATGCAAAAAACTAGCTGGGCGAGGTCGCGGGCGCCTGTAGTCCCAGCTACTCGGGAAGCTAAGGCAGGAGAATGGCGTGAACCCGGGAGGCGGAGCTTGCAGTGAGCCAAGATGGCGCCACTGCCCTCCAGCCTGGGAGACACAGCGAAACTCCGTCTCAAAAAAAAAAAATCGGTAGAATCAATGAATGGGTCTCTGTGTCCTGGGTCTTTGTTATCTTTGTTTGTCTCTTCCTGTCTTCCTCTTTCTCTCTTCACAGTCTGATGTAGTTTGGATATTCGTCCCCTCCAAATTTCATTGGAAGTGGGGCCTGAAGGGAGGCGTTTGGATCAGAGGACGGATTCCTCATGAATGGCTTGGTACTGTCCTCGTGGTAATGAGTCAGTTCTCATCCTATTAGTTCTCCTGAGATCCGATTGTTAAAAAAAGCCTGGCACCTCCTCCTCTCTCTCTTTCCTCCTCTCTCCCTGTGTGATGCCTGCTCCCCTTTCACATGAATGGAAGCATGCTGAGGCCTTCCCAGAAGTGGATGCTGGTGCTCTGCTTCCTGTACAGCCTGCAGAACTGTGAGCCAAATGAACCTCTTTTCTTTGTGCATTACCCATTCTCAGGTATTCCTTGATAGCAACACAAAACAGACTAAGACATACTCTCTACCTCCCCTCTGCTATCCCCATCCTTCTCTAATATTTCTTCTGGTTTCTGACTCCCCTCAGCCCATCCCTCCTCCCTCTTTCTTTATATGACTATAACTTATTACTAAATTATTTGTGACTCATTCTTATTAGACATCATTTTATCTTTCTTTCAATTACAAAGCATGTAAGACATTTCATATTTCTGCCTTTGTCTCAAACTACTCTTCTTTGACATCTTTGTTCTAAAGTTTCTTTTTAATATATGGAGCTCTCAATTTGTTCTTGCCAGTCACTGAGTATTAGAAGGAAAGAAACTTTCTGAATATACGAACGACTGTGTGCACACACACATGCACACATGCACACACACACACATCAAAGTGTCTCGGGGCAGTGCCTTCCTGGACATTAGGTCAAGAACCACGAACTCTCAATCTCACCAACCTGTTTTTGTTTTTGTCATTCACTCAACGATTTCATACATACCTAAAGATGATTAAGTCAAGAGAGCAAATCTAAGAGACTTTTGTTCCAACTCAAGAAAAAACTGATGTTGCTGTTACATTATGTGGGAGGCCGAGGAGGTAAAATGAGGATCAAGCCGGATTCCACATTGCAAACTGAATCTCCTCTGACTCCTAGCCCACGCCGTGAAGGGAGAATTATCCTTTGCTCATGTGAAACTACTGCGAGCCTGAATTTTGATTTAAAGAATGTGCCATCATTCAGAGATGTCAGTTTGTTTGTAGTTCTCTTTACATGGAAGTCTATAAATTAAGGAAGAGTTAAGGAGGAAAAGGGGGATCTGGATAGGAGCAAAAAGGGTGAGTTGTGATGTCTAAAAGGAACAAGTGCTGAGTCTTTGATGATTTACAGCTTATAAAACAAGAAAAGAACACAGCCAGGAGGACATCAAAAGGCTGTGCTGGCACAATGCCTGTGATGTAAGGTGCCTAGGAGCCCAGGAACTCTGTAGACTAGACACAGCTTCTCCCAGGCCCATCTTATATCCTAGGGCCGTATCAATGGGCACTTCTATTTTAAAGATGAGGAAGTTGAGGACTGGGGATGACCATGGGAACTACTAGGGGGAGGTCCCCTTGGTTTTAGATTTATGGGCTCTATCTAGTACTTAGAGCCACCCATGCTTTAGTAGTCAATTTATAAGGAGCAATAAAAAGAGTTCCTAGAAACTGAGAGAGCAAAGTCAGGAAGTCACAGGAGATGACGTGGCCAATTTGAAGGAGGTGAATTCACCTGGAGCATTTCTAACCTTCCCAGTTTCCCTCCCCAGCCCACACCTCAAAATGGGGAAGACACTGCAGGTCATATTATTATGCCTCCCTCCTTTCCATGCAAAGTCAGGGAAAAGGAGATGGGAGGGGAAGGGTTTAATTGGCCAAGTGGTGGTTACGCACCTGTCCACCATTCTAGGCCAGGAAAATGAAAGAAGAGATTCACTCAGAAAGCTTGTTTCTCTACTCAGCTATCAGCAGAAAAGGAGAGGGCATTTTGGCATAAATACAAGTACATTAGTTTTATTTTTATGTATTTGATTTTTTCAGATACAGGGTATTGATCTGTTGCCCAGGCTTTAGTGCAGTGGCACAATCATAGCTCTCTGCAGCCTCAACCTCCTGGGCTCAAGTGATCCTCCCATCTCAGCCTCCCAAGTAGCACTACCAGCACACACCACCACACCTGGCTAATTGTTTTAATGTTTATTTTTTAGAGACAGAGACTCACTATGTTGCCCAGTCTTGTCTTGAACTCCTGGCCTCAAGCAAGCCTCCTGCCTCGGCCTCCCAAAGTGCTGGGATTACAAACATGAGCCGCTGTTCTGAGCCTGTGCTAGTTTAATACCATCTACTCAATTCAGCCCTTACAGCCATATTGAGAGCATACACAAAGACACACACACACACACTCTCTCTCTCTCTCTCTCTCTCACATACACACACACACACATGCACACACACACTCACTGTTCACGCATCCAGGACATTCAAAAAAGAATAGAGAAACATAAAATATGGAATTGAGTTTTCAAGCCACATTGCCATGTATGAAGACTGTGCAAATTAGAGAAAGACATACCATCCCCAATGAGCAGATGCCCAGCTTGGTGATCGGTTACTGTCCTTGTGCTACAAAAACGATGCTTCTGACCTATGACAGAGTGTGTAGTGTCAAGAATAGTGTACGTAGGCTGAATATGAGTGCCAACACATCCCTTCCGCTGGCACATATGAAATATCCAAACTGCCCATGGATACATGGAAACCTTAAATGTTGGAACCAGGTCCAAATTTTACTCCATTACCTGGACTTGACCTTTTCCTCTTCTTTCTGTCTGTCTCTGCTTCCCAAAGGGCCTAGTTGTAACTCAATGTCAAATATATCTCTGCCGGAAACCAAGTCTGGCATTAGTCTTTCATTTTTGGTAAGCCCAAGAGCATCACTGCAGGCAACAGGTGGAGGCGGGGAAGGGACTCCGCAAAGAAGAAAAATGATTTTTCTAACATTGAAGATGGTATTCCATCCCCTGTCCTGCCTCCTCATGAAATTCTCAAATGGTGAACATGGCTGGAAGTCAAAGTAAACACAGACAGGTGTGTGCCCACAATCATAGACCAAAAAAGACTATATATCTGAAATCAAGACAAGACCCAAACCATTTGCTCATTTATTCAACAAATGTTTGTTGAATCTCTGATGTGTGACCAGGGATGTGATAGAAGCCGTGGAAAGAAAGAGATGCTTACACCATCTCTGTCTCAAGTATTATCAGGGCTTAATTTGACTCCAAGGCAAACCAAAGAGGGCTCTCATACCCTGAACAAACTATCCCATCAGGGCCCTCCCTGGCATCACCTCCCACCTGAGGTCTCAAAGGAATCTCCTGAGCCACAGAAACCAGGATGGCTTGAGGCTGGGCAGATGGCATTGGATGGGCAGCTCCAGCCAGCCACTGACAAGAATTTCTTCATCAATTTCCCGTTCCATTAATAATACCTCAGTAATGAGGCAGAAGATGACTGAGGCGGGTGGAAAAACAAGATGGGTGTGGTAGGATGTGGGAAGGTTTTCTGTGAAACATCAAGAACTTTTCCAAGCCGGAAATCAGAATGGAGCTTCGGGGGTATTTGCTCTGATGTGGTGATGTGTGTCTGTACAACAGAGAAAAGATGTCGTTTTTCCCCAAATTAAAGTTAGAGGCAACTTGGAAGCTCCTGCTCCTTTTTCCTTTTGAGGAAAGCTGGATTCTGTTCAAATCAAATACAACCAAGAGAGATACCAAGGGAGACGCCAGGGAATGCACCTTCATCCCTGTCTGGAGGCAGAGTTGGCCAGTGCCCCAGCTTCTGGGTCTGGTTTGGGTTTAGTCACTCTCGACTCTGCTCCCCTGCCTAGAAGGCTGCTCAAATCAGTTGACCTGAGCCTCATGCTACCTCCTACCAAGAATCTTTGAAAAACATGCGTTCACCACATGGCAGCTAATTCTACTGGAAACAGCGGGCGAGACTAGGAAATAACTCACACAATCCCCAACCTAGCCCTCTCTTAAGGCAGTATAAGCCTGAGGGCCATAGCTGCACTGAAGAGAAATCAGTATCACATGGTGTAGTGTGTGTGTGTGTCTTATCCCAAGCTTCCCAAAGCAATTACTACAGGAGAGTGCACACATGCACACACGTGCACACACACACACAAAACCTGTGCCCTTTGCAAACTACCTGGTTTCTTATCTGGTTTTCAAGGGGAAGAATGGGTGCTAGATTGGATCTTTGTTTTCCTGACATTTTCTTCTTGGTAAATACCCCGTGGCTCATAAATATGACACAAAGGCTTAAACCAGAAAGACCCTGAGGAAAAATAGGGAGAGCGTAGTCTGAGCCAGAAGGGGCAAATGCTAACACTCGTGATGCCTCGCTGACTTCCCTGTAATGTCTTTCTTCTGCTGGACAGCTGCCCCAGGAGCCCACGTGGAGCTGTGAGAAGTGCATTAAGACTGACCTGGCTTCAAGCCCTGGTCTTCCCACAGTGACAGGAGCGCTTGAGCTGATGCTCCCTAAGATCCCTTCCAACTCTGATATTTTACGAGTCTGTGATTCCCTAAGATTTGTAAAACTGACATAGGGTCTTTTATGCACATAAAAAGAAACAGAGCCTTTAACTCAACAATTCCACTCCTAGAAATGTATCCTAAAAAGATAATCCAACATGTGTGCAAAGCTGTAGGTACAAGAATGTTCGCTGCAGTGTTATTTATGACAGCAAAGAGTTAGGAAACCTTGGTATTCAGCAATAAAAGATTAGTTAACTCAGCATTTCGCAAAGTGTATCCTGTGATATGAATGGGTGTTACTAGAAAAAATAAAAAAGAAGAACAGAAAGGGGTTGTAGCATTCCACGGTCAGAAATTTTAAAGAAACATCACCATAAACAAATAATACAGTCAAAAAATTATTTTACTCAGGAACTTCCTTTGCCTTTTATACAGCATATATTAAGCACTCAATAAAATTTGTTGAATGATTGAACAGATGAATGGATATTTACAGTTGGTAAAAATGTTATTTCCTTCTTTTAAAAAAAATTTTTCTTTGAGACAGGGTGTGGCTTTAGCACCCAGGCTGCAGTGCAATGGTGTGATCTCAGCTCACTGCAACCCCCGCCTCCCAGGTAAAAGTGATCTTGTCACCTCCAACCAGTAGCTTGAACTACTGGAGCATGCCACCATGTCTGGCTAATTGTGTGTGTGTGTGTGTGTGTGTGTGTGTGTGTGTGTGTTTGTTGTAGAAACGAAGTCTCACTGTGTTGTTCAGGCTGGTCATGAACTCCTGAGCTCAAGCGATCCGCCTGCCTTGGCCTTCCAAAGTGCTGGGATTACAGGCCTGAGCCGCTGTGCCTGGCATATTTGCTTCATTTTTTTAAGTCATGGAATATAATGCCTCCCAGGATGGTATAGTAGTCATTTAAGGAGCATAAAGGGTAGGAATTAGATGATATTTGGACTTTATTTATTTTTGGCTTTTTTTTTCCAGGAAAATATTTTAGGTGGATGAGCAGGGTTTATCTTATAAAATTCCTGGAGGTCAAGATATCCTGCCTCTGGCACTCTTTGGATGCAGGACCTCAGCCTAGAGAACAGGCGAGCAGCATAAGATATTGTTCATGCAGCTACCCAACAAGCCTCGTCTGTTTTCTATAAAAATGATTAGCTCAGAATGGAAGTATATATTTGTTTGGAATCCCAGATCTCAGAGTCTTCAGCTAACACCTACTGACACTGCAACTATTCACAGGCAATATGTGCATTCTAAATAAGACAAGGGATATTTATATTATTTATGACTCTGAGCCTTTATTCCCAGACTCTTCAGAATCAGATTCCTGGTGAGCTGGGCTGGACCACATGTGAGTTTAAAAAGGCTTCTTTGTGTTCCTGGCCTTGCTTAATCTAAAAGTATATTTGTGGCAGAATCAAGAGTTTATAAATGTCTTAACAAACTGGAGCTTAAGACCTAAAGCAAAAAAGTTATTGGCCACAAGAATAATATCTAACATTTATTGAGTTCTTAGGGTATGCCAGCATTGTTCTAAGTGACTTTATATGGCTTAACTCATCATTCTTACAGCAGTACTACAAGTATCAAGGACTATTGAGTCAACTGAGTACGACTGTGATCACTTTTTTTACAGTTGAGAACCACTAAAGAACAGAGAGGTAAAACAACTTGCCCAAGGTCACACAGCTAATGATCAAACTAGGATTTAGCAGTCTGTGTACAGAATCTACACTCTCAGATATTGCATGATATTGTCTCTTAAATTACTCCTAGATTCTTTAAAACAAATAAACCAAAAACATTGTTCTATTGAGATACGGCAAATTCACAGTACAGATTGGTGACCTTTTAGAAAATGAACCCATCTGACTAGCTACCACCTAGATCACAAAACAGAGCATCAGCCACAGTGCAGAAGCCTGCTGTATAATTCCATCTTCAAAGGTAATCACTCTTTTGACTTTCATCACCATAAATTAGTTTTGCCTGTTTTTGAACTTTATATAAGTGGAATTATAATGTGTATGCTGCTTTTAGTCTGTTTTTCTTCTATTCGCCATCAAATCTGTAAGGTTTGTCCATGTTGTGGAGTGTGTAGCAGTTGCTGGTCCTTCTTCATGTATGTCTCATCACAGGTTTTTGTGCAACCTGCAAGCTAATAACAGTTTTTATATTTTTTAATAGTAAAAAAAAATCTAAAGAAAAAGAATATTTTCTAAAGTGGATTGTATGGAATTCAAGTTTCAGTATCCGTAGATAAAGTTCTAGAAGCACAGCCATGTTCACTTATGTATCCTCTGTGGCTGCTTTCATGATTCAAAAGCAGAGATGAGTTGTTGTGTCAGAACCTGAACAGCCTGCAAAGTCTAAAAGATTTACCATCTGATCTTTTACAGAAAAAGTTTACCGAACCTGCTATGTAGTCTTCCATGGTGTGAATGAATTATAATTTATTAGTCATTTAGTTGTTGATAGACGTTCAGGTTGTTTCCAATGGTAATGAGGGGTGGGGTTATAAGAAACAGTGATGTTATAGACACCCGTGGATATGTCTTTTGGTACACACGTATACATTTCTGTTGATATACTGAAATATGGAACTGCTGTGTCTCAGAATATTCATGTGTTTTTCAAAGTAGGTGCACCAATTTACAGTCAGCAGTAATGCAACTGGCAACTCTGTCATAAATCAGGTGACCAAATATGTGTGAGTCTGTTTCTGGACTCTCTATTCCATTGAACGTATTAATAACCCACAGCCTTAATTACTATAGTTTCAGTAGTACATCTAATATGATCCATGGATCATGTTAGTAACCCAAAGCCTTAAGTACTATAGTTTTAAATACATCTTAAAGTTTAATACATCTTACTCATCTTTGACGTTGGCCATTCTTAGCTCTGGAGTCTTACTCTATCTCCTAGGCTGGAGTGCAGTGGTGTGATCTCAGCTCACTGCAGCCTCCGCCTCCCAGATTCAAGCAATTCTCTGCCTCAGCCTCTTGAGTAGCTGGGATTACAAGCATGCACCACCACACCTGGCTAATTTTTGTATTTTTTAGTCAAGATGGGTTTTTGCCATGTTGGCCAGACTGGTCTTGAACTCCTGGCCTCAAGTGATCCACCCACCTTGGCCTCCCGCACCTGGCCCCATATAAAGTATAGAATCAGCTTGTCAATTTCCACAATTATAAAATCTGCTGGGATGTGATTTGGACTGAATTAAATATATATAGATCAATTTCAAGAAAATAAGAAACAACCTTGACTCTTTCAATCCATGAACTTGGTATTTCCTTCCATTTATCCTCAGTAACTGTGTGTAGTTTTCTGTGTAGGAATCTCGAGTATCTTTCATTGGCATTTCCTAGGCATTTGATGTTTGTGATGCTCTTTTGAATCACATCTCTCCATTAATTCTCCAAACTAACAAAGAACCTCTGTACACAAAATCCCGAGCACCCACAGAACATCCTTCTGCAAGTCTTCTTTTCATCCCCTCTCTTGTGAGATGTTCTTCTGGCTTTTCCAACTTACCAGGATCCTGATTGTATTTGAAATCCAGAAAAAAAAATTTTTTTTGAGACGGAGTCTTGTTCTGTCTCCCAGGCTGGAGTGCAATGGCCGGATCTCAGCTCACTGCAAGCTCCACCTCCGGGTTTACGCCATTCTCCTGCCTCAGCCTCCCGAGTAGCTGGGACTACAGGCACCCGCCACCTTGCCCAGCTAGTTTTTTGTATTTTTTCAGTAGAGACGCAGTTTCACCGTGTTCGCCAGGATGGTCTCGATCTCCTGACCTCGTGATCCGCCCATCTCGGCCTCCCAAAGTGCTGGGATTACAGGCTTGAGCCACCGCGCCCAGCCTTGAAATAATCTATCTCTTACTTGAAATCCTCTCAGGGCCCAGGAGCAGGAGCTCACACTTGTAATTCCAGTGCTTTGGGAGACTGAAGCATGAGGACTGTTTGAACCCAGAAGTTTGAAAACAGCCTGGGAAGCATAGGGAGACCTCATCTCTTAAAAAAAATTTAAAAAGTAGCTGGGCATGCTGGTATACACCTGTAGTTCCAGGAGACTGAGGACTGGGAGGCTGAGGTGGGAGAATCACTTGAGCCTGGGAGGTTGAGGCTGAGGCTGCAGTGAGCCATGATCATGCCACTGCACTCCAGACTGGGCAACAGAGCCAAATGCTGTCTCAAAAAAAAAAAAAGGAAGGGAGTGGAGGGGGCTGGGGTGAGAGAAAGAAATCCTCACAGACCCTGACGTACTTTGGATATTTGTCCCCTCCAAATCTCATGTTGAAATGTGACTTCCAATGTTAGAAGTGGGGCCTACTGGGAAGTGTTAGATGATATGGGTGGATCCCTCATGAATGGCTTAGCACCGTCCCCTTGGTGATGAGTCAGTTCTTGCTTAATTAGTTCACACAAGATCTGGTTGTTTAAAAGAGCCTGAGGCCTCTCCCTTCTCTGGCTTGCCCTCTCTCTTGCCATGTGACAGCCTGGCTCCTCTTCACCTTCTGCCGTGATTGGAAGCTTTCTGAAGCCCTCACCAGATCCAGGCACCCTACTTTGTGTACAGCCTGCAGAACCATGAGCCAATTAAAACTCTCTTCTTCATAAATTATCTAGCCTCAGGTATTCCTTTATAGTAACACAAAACGGACTAATACAGACCCCTGCAATCCCACAGTAATGCCTCCAGTTAGTGGTAATTATTATCCTTTTTGCTTATTTGCCAAGTAATGACCCTCTGCTGCTTCACCTCTCTTGGGAGTACATTGCTAAGGAAGTTTTCAATGTCAATACACAACTTTTAATATCTTGCCTCTTCAAATATAGTGCACATTCACCAAACACAAATATACCTTATTTTTCACTTTCAGTGTCCCTCAAATATTCTTCCAGAGTAGTGTGTTCAGAAGGAATTTAATGTTAGCTCTCCGTTTGATTGAATTCTAGCTTCATTTCCCTGAACATAGTTTAGCTGAAGATTGATGCAAACCTGTTACTATTTCCTATTCTTTCTGTAATTGACTCGTATATCATACAGAGTAATTCACGGATTTAAAATCTCATAATGCCTTAAAGTTAAGCTTTTCAGTAAATTAATATTTTTTGTTTTCTTTCCTTCTTCTTTCTTACTTTTTGGTGGGAGAGATAGGCAGGTAGGTCAAAAAGGGCTTTGAGAGAAAAAAAACATTTTATCATTTAGCCCTTTTTGTTAGCTCATTAAGTCCTTTTGAATGAGGCCATGAAATTATAGAAGATGCAAATCTGTTATCCATAATTTGCAGTTGTCGACATGCAAGACCCTGCGTGTATTAATAAATCAGTTTTCCAAATGCCAAGCAGCATTTTTTTGGCTCATAAATAGCAGTGGTGGCCTGTATGACCCAAATAATTTGTTTCCTCAAGTGGAAAGTCCTTAGATGCAGCCAGGCAAGTTTAGAAAAGAGAAAGGCTGAAATACAGAGAGAAGCAAGAGGGAAATGGCCAGATTGAAATTGGAACCTATTTGGCTCCCACACTGTCTTCCATGATTGGGATCGGGACAAATGAGGGGAGAATAAAAATTAGAAAGACAGAGTTTTTGACAAAGGGGACTTCATGGAGAGTCTGTACACAGATCATTTGGGGCTTCTGTTTTGTTTTAAAAAAACATCACCCACAACAACCAGCCTGATCCCTCAAAATGCTCCCAGCAGCTGGCTCCTGGAGATAAGCAGAGGTATTTCACAGTCTAATACTAATCACATTTGGGCATTTTCAAGTCAGATTGGAACACACATTTCTTTTTTCATAGTGTTTATTTTTAAGTTCAAAGCAAGAACTTGTTATATATGTGAAAGATCCCCCTGAATCTAAAATACAAAACAGAGGGAGAGAGAAGGGAGAACGCAGCACCAGGTGGGGATGAGAATTTGAAAGAAGACTTGTCCCTCTTTCCAACAGAACTCCATCATTAACATTGGAATTCTTATACAAATCCAGACTGCCCCAGATGATACCCACATGAGGGTAGAGGCTACTACCAAGGTACCAGCCCTCTGGGGAGGAATGGAGTTTAAAGACCAACAATGATGTCCGGGCACGGTGGCTCACACCTGTAATCCCAGCACTTTGGGAGGCCGAGGCAGGCAGATCACCTGAGGTCAGGAGTTGGAGACCAGCCTGGCCAACATGGTGAAACCCCATCTCTATTAAATATACAAAAATTAGCCGGGCGTGGTGGCAGCCACCTATAATCCCAGCTACTCAGGAGGCTGAGGCAGGAGAATTGCTTGAACCTGGGAGGTGAGGTTGCAGTGAGCTGAGATTATGCCATTATACTCCAGCCTAGAGGACAAGAGCAAGACTTTGTCTAAAAAAAAAAAAAAAATGAAAAAAACAGCAATGTCCCAGGATGTTCTAGGGTGTCACCACGAGGAGGACCCAAGGGAAAGAAGACATATTCTGAGTCATGATGAGCATCTTTATTCCTTCGCCAACCCCTCAGTCCACCCCCAAAGCAAACTCCCTCTTCAATGAGCAATCATAATTCCACATACTTTGTGCATCATTTCCTTGGGCCATTATTGGAAAAGAAACTGTAGTCTATACCAGTTAGACTCAGTTACTGATTAACTTCCTTTTCTTGAAACAATTTCTTTCCAATCTTGTCTACTTTATAGATCTCACATGTTTTCCTTCAAGTATATTAAACTGGGTATGAGTCAATGACTTTAGACTGAAAACAAACTCACATCCTTACATTAGGTCAACATGCAGCTAACCAACAGTGGGTCATCTTTAACCCCACTCTCTCTTACTCTTCCAGCTTTTCCTTCCAAACTGCCCCCCTAATCTTCATGCCCCAATCCCAAGCCCACAGGAAATCAGTGGGTGAAAAAAGTCCTCATTTTTTAATCCCATTCACTGCAACACAGACATAACTTCATGCATCTATGCCTTTGTCTCTGCTTTTCTCTTCTGCCTAGAATTCTTTCATCTCTACCACTGTGTGTTGAACTGCCAGTTCAACTGTGCCAACTCTCATCTTTCCAGGGAAAATTCTCCTAAAATTAGTATAAAGAAAAGTTTCCCTCTCCATTGTGGTCTCTTATGGTCCTCAAGATACTACAATTGTGATCCTCAGTAAATAATCAAATAATTATGAGTCAATTCAGTGTTCATTCCTACTAGACTGTGAGTACAACAGGAAAAAATATTATTTCATGGACATCGCTATATCCATAATCTCTAGAACTATACCTGGCATGCAGTGGATACATAATAGAATACAGGGTGGATGAATGGGAAGATTCACAGTCTGCATAGATGGAGCTAGAGGAAGATTAGTGTACCAGTTTCTCTTGTTGCTGTATAATAGAGTCTGACTCCATTTCTTGCTGTTTGACTATTGACATTATTTAAGCCTCACTCCACCTTATTCCTTTACTACCCCACACCTTGGCAAGCTGCTAAGAAAGCCTGGGTGCTCAATCCTTTGGAGCCAATGGGACGATCAAACCATACACGGGAACCTTCACTCCATCCCCATCACCTAACTACCATAATACTTGCAAGCCAGTCTCCCTTCTCTGCTTTTTCAAGCCATTTCTGGACCTGCTTGGGAGCCACACTGAAAGACTTATTATGTAAGTAACAAACCTTTTAATACCCTGTTGGCACATGTATATAGTGAGGGCATCATCACCAGGCTTGACATATGAACCAAATTTTGAGTAGGGGTCCACCCTGTCTCTGAGGAGAAGCTGTAACTTGCTATAGCAGCAAAAACCCACAAATTTAGTCACTCAAAACAAGACCAATGTGTTATCTTACAGTTCTGTAGGTTCAAAGTTCAACATAGGTTTCACCAGTCTAAAACCAAGGCATCAGCAAGTCTGCATCCCTTTCTGGAAGTTCTAGAGAAAAAAACCAATTTCCATGCTTTCTCCAGCTTCTAGAGGCTCCTTGAATTTTTTGGATTTCAGTCCCTTTCTGCATCTTCAAAGCCAGCAAAGTTGCATTTCTCTAACCCTGCTTCCATTATCACTTCTCTCTCTCTCTCGACCTGACCACAGTCAGAGAGGGTTAGATTAGGCCCACCTGAATAATCCAGGATACCCTTTCTATCTCAAGGCCTGTACCCTTACCTTCATCAATCATATTTGCAAAATTTATTTTGCCAGATAACATGAAATATTCATATTTTCTGAGGATTAAGGCACAAATATCTTTGAGTGGGTGGGGCCATTATTCTGCCCAACACAGTAAGCAAAAAAACAAACAAACAAACAAAAAACAGTTGTCAGTCCTTTGCTCTAGCTATGAGGTTAGTCTTTACAGAACAGCAACGAAATTGGAATTGGGCAAGTCAAGGTAAACAACAACAAAAACTCATGATCTATAGCATAACGGAGTTGGGAAAGGAAGGGAAGGGAAGGGGAGGGGAGGGGAAGGGAGGGGAGAGAAAGGGAGGGGAGGGGAGGGGAGGGAAGGGAAGAGAAGGAAAGGGAAGGGAAGATTGCTGATTTTTTGAGTAAGGATAATAGCTCACCCTCCACCACTTCTTCCTTTGACAAACAAGTACCATGAGAAAGATGGCAGAAGCAGTACTGTAAATCCTCACTTGATGTTGTTGATAGGTTCTTGGAAACTACAACCTAAGCAAAATGACAAATAACAAAACAATATTTTTTTTCTCATCAACTTGATAACAAAGTAAAAACCTTGAAGGAAATGATGTTATTCAAGGACATGCTGTATGTTGCTTTGCTTCAAATCAGTTTCCAAGAATGTATTGAGGATGCTGAGTGAGGCTACTGTACTTGCAGCAGACCTGGGCCACTTCCTTCAGGTGCACCCTGGTGAACCCAGCCAAACAGCCTGCACAGTCTATTCAAACACCTACCCTGTGGCAAGTGCAGGGATAGGCAGTGTGAAAAAAATAAAGATATTTCATCTTTTTTCCCGGGTCCCTGGCACACAGCTCCTAAAACCCTCGTCTTTTCTATGCTAAAGAAAGGCAAAAGTGGCCCGGCATACTTGCTCACACCTGTAATCCCAGTGCTTTGGGAGGCCAAGGCAGGTGGATCACCTGAGGTCAGGAGTTTGAGACCAGCCTGGCCAACATGGTGAAACCCCGTCTCTACTAAAAATACAAAAAAAAAAAAAAAAAAAAAAAAAATTAGCCTGGCGTGGTGGCACACACCTGTAGTCCCTGCTACTCAGGAGGCTGAGGCAGGAGAATTGCTTGAACCTGGGAGGCGGAGGTTTCAGTGAGCCGAGATCACGCCACTGCACTCCAGCCTGGGTGACAGAGTGAGACTCTGTTTCAGAAAAAGAAAAAAATGCAAAAGCAAGTGTCATTTGTATTCTTATGAGAGATCTAGTAGCTTAGGGCTCCAAGATAGCTTTAGGATGGGGGTTGGTGGCCAGAAAGACTCTGGTGTGATTACAGGGTTGAAACTTTCAGTCCTATCCTCTGATCGCCATTGGCTGGAGACTGAGTCAATCTTCAATGGTTAATGATTTAATCAATCATGCCTACATAATGAGCCTTCCATAAAAACCCCTAAACTAAGGGGTTTCGGAGAGTTTTTACATGGTGACACACTGAGGTGTTGAGAGGGTGGCACACCAAGAAAGGGCATAGAAGCTCCATGCCCCATCCCCATACCTTGCCCTAAGCATCAAGAGATGGAAAACCAATGTGTCTGTTGTACCCTGAGTAAAGCTCTTTCCTGAGTTCTGAGGGACATTCTAGCAAATTATGGAACATGAGAACTGGGTTGTGGGAGCAGTCTGTTTATAGCCTGTTGGTCAGAAGTACAGGTAGAAACCTGGAATTTGCAATTGGTGTCTGAACTTGGGGTAGTTTTGTGGGATTGAGTCTTGACCTGTGGGGTCTCTGCCAACTCCAGGTAGCTGTGGCATAATTGAATTGTAGGACACGTAGCTGGTGTCAGGAAAACCAGAGAATGGGTTTGGAGGTAGAAGAAAAATCCCACACATTTGGCATCGGAAGTATTATAAGTAAAACAGCTCAGAGGCAGGTAGATTAGAAGCCAAAAAACCTAGGTTTGACTCTCTTGTTGAGGGCAGCAGGAGGCAGACAAATGCCTAAGCAAACAGGGTCAGGTCCCTGGTGAAATTCCACCTTCAAGCCAAAAACAGCCTGGACTGCTGGTTCCAGATGAAATCTGTGACCCTGAGTGAGAACTTCTGTTCCTGTTTGTCTGCCCTTTCTTGATTGGCTCTTTCTGAATAATGCCTTTTAAACAATCAAATATTATCCTTTTTAATACTACCTATGGTCTGCCCCTCACCCATCCTGTGCCTATAAAAATCCCCAGACTCAGCCACACTGAGACAACCCGACCTTTCCATCCCCTCTCTGCTGAGAGCAGTTTCATTGCTCAATAAAATTCTCCCACCTCAACACCCTTCAATTGTCAGCATGACCTCATTCTTCTTGGATGTGGGACAAGAGCTCAGGATGCACCAAACATGGGCACCCAGAAAGACTGTGACACTGGCCCTCTACCCTTGCTGGTGGAGGGCAGCCACCCCACATGATGGAAGAAACATCAGGGCCAAGCCAGTCCTGCAGCCATCTATTGGGCTGCAGACAGTGGAACTAAAAGAGCTAATTAGCACACTGTAATACTCCCTCTGGGGCTTCAGGATTGCAGGCACCCCTGCCTGCACGCAACTGTGGTCCCCTCAGGGCAACATGCCTGGTGTGGCCTCAGGCCCCACACAGAGTTTGCTCCTGTGTCAGGGCTTGCAGCGGCCAGCTGAACCCCACACTTGCTCACTCACAAACTCCCTTCCTCCAGGAGCTGAGTGTGCAGTCACACGACCGCAGGAACTGTGGGCCAAAGTGCAAGCCAGATGCAGCCCAGAGAGCTAAATAGACTGGGTGCCCCCTGCTGCAAGCCTAGCAAAGGGTCTAAGACAAATCCTGTGTCATAGTCTATCATTCATTAGTTGTATGCCCTTTGGCAAATCATCTAGATTCTCTTTGCCTCAGTTGCCCCATCTGTAATATGGGCATAATATCCCCTCTTACATTTTTTAAATATAATAGAAGTTTTAGAGTGTAAAGAGTTACTTCACAAATGTAAGTCATTGCCATTATAATAAGTCAGAACAGGCCAGGCGCGGTGGCTCAAGCCTGTAATCCCAGCACTTTGGGAGGCCGAGGCGGGTGGATCACGAGGTCAGGATATCGAGACCATCCTGGCTAACATGGTGAAACCCCGTCTTTACTAAAAATACAAAAAACTAGCCGGGCGAGGTGGCGGGCGCCTGTAGTCCCAGCTACTCGGAGGCTGAGGCAGGAGAATGGCGTGAACCTGGGAGGTGGAGCTTGCAGTGAGCCGAGATCGCGCCACTGCACTCCAGCCTGGGTGACACAGCGCGAGACTCCGTCTCAAAAAAAAAAAAAAAAAAATAAGTCAGAACACTATGATGGAATAGAGAACCCTGAACCAGATACAAGAAACCAATCCTGCCAATTATTAATCGGGTAATCTTGAGCAAAGCAACTGAGTTCTCTCTGTTCAGCATTCTCCACATCCAAGTGGGGGATTACATTACATTATTTCTTTTAGTCCCTTTTTGCTCTAAAATTTTCGTTTTCAGCACTGAATCATTATTTTCAGCATATGCAGTTGCCCATCTAAAGTGCTGGTTCTTGATCTTGTGGCCTGAATACATTTTATGACCCCTTATTTTTAGCTCTGGGATCTTTTTGATGTTTGACTCAGCAGAAGTACATGTTAGCAGGAGTTGCTTTATCCCAGGCCTGGTTGCCTGATTGAAAGAACATATTAAGCATGTGCCTAATTCTGTAGCCGCCATTTTATTACATTGAATGCTTGTGCTCAGCAAAGCAGCCATTGTCATTCTCAAAGAATATGTCTAGAGAACTTCAGCATACTATGTATGCAAAAGAGGGGAGCTAGACTGGGCATGGTGGCTCACACCTGTAATCCCAGCACTTTGCGAGTCCAAGGCAGGTGGATCACCCAAGGTCAGGAGTTCGAGACCAGCCTGACCAACATGGCAAAACACTGTCTCTACTAAAAATACAAAAAATTAGCAGAGTGTATTGGTGGATGCCTGTAATCCCAGCTATGTGGGAGGCTGAAGCAGGAGAATCACTTGAACCAGGAGGCAGAGTTTGCAGTGAGCCGAGATCGTACCATTGCACTCCAGTCTGGGCAACAGAGCAAGACTCCATCTCAAAAAAAAAAAAGAAAGAAAGAAAGAAAGGAAAAGAAAATTAAAACAGGAGGGGGAGCTAGGATTTGAATTCTGCCCCTACTGATACTACTGAGGAGTTATGTGATCTTGGACTTCCCTAAAATTCTGAGTCTCATCTGAAGAGTATATGGAATAATATTACCTCTCCCACTTTTCCTCATCTCATTTAATTTTTCGGCAGTACTGCATGGAGTTTATAAATTTATACATGCTGTAAAGATGAAGGAGAGACAGAGAGGGATGTGGAGAAAGAGGGAGAAGAAAATAGAAGATCAACTTCTACTGTTTCCAGCTATAGCTTTCTGATTCATGGTTCCAGCTCATTTGATGGGTACAATTCCATTATTTAGGGTTTCCAGTATGTTATCTACAAACATAATGAACCTAAAATCTGCCTTCAAACATGCCATAAATAAAAATGTCCTATATGACAGGGCCCTGTGGTTCAGCAATAAGGTAATCTCTCCGATTGATGCTAATCTTTGTTCTTCATATTTGGAACCCAGGTGTTCAATGGCATGCAATTCTTTCTCATTGTATTATCACCAACCTATAATTTTCTAATTTATCTGCATGGGGAGACTTTGTGTGCATAGCTTAGAAACCTTACTCAAATTCAATGAAGTAGTTAGGCAAGATGTTGGTTAATATACACTAGGATTCCAGTACTTCCTTGATAGAACTAGCCTAGTAGTCCCATTAAAGGAATGGGTCCAGTCGGGAACACACTCATAACTAATACATGGCCATTTTTATTTGTAAGGGCTCAAAAAGCCATCAAATGCCCTGCTCAGTGGCCCTCATCAAAGGCCAAAGGAGAGAGTCTCAGGTTAAAGGACTGGTCCAGCCTCATTAGACAATAATTGTTCTCTAGCCCACGGGAATGGTTACTTTTTGAGGCATCCCCTTTTGAAAATCTGTTCACTTGCTCCTCTCCAGTCTTCTACTTTCCCTGCATTTCCCCCAACCCCTCAATGTGCCCTAGGAGTTGTTCCATTACAAACACCTCTAGGAATTTTAGAAAAACAGGAAGAAGTTTCAGATGACCAGGACAGAATCAATCTTAAGCTCTTACTGGACCCACACGCAAGAATTTCCGTATAGAAAACAAGGATTAAAACTAGTTAACTCTTTTCCCCAAGAGAGGGGAAGACGGCGATGGAAGTTTTAAGAAATTTATCTGATATTTATTTGGTACAAAATGCTTTTCACAGATGTAAACATTAATTAAATTAATATGCTAATTCTCCAACTCTCCATTTCCCTTCATTTGAATCTTCTCAAGATGCCTTCTGTCTCAGGCAAGGAGACAGAACTGCCAGCAGCTTGGCACCTGAGAAGTCTAGCTCCTAGGACAGCTCTGGGTGCGGTTGGCTTCTTGGTGATGTTAACCAGAGTTGGCTGCTGGGATCTTCGAGGATCAAAAGGAATTTTTTAAAATTGTACATGAGCCCAGAAGAAAGCCCATAAAATCACTTCCTTGTGTCTGTGGGTTCCACCCATTAATAGCCTGCCAAACCCACATACCTGAAAGGAAGCAGAATACAGAGAGAAAGAAGGAGAAGCTGACTCTGGAGGAAAAATGAATTAATACCCAAATTCTGAATTCATTCCTGTGTACACCATTTGCATATGCTTTTAGGGAGAGAGTTAAATAATAATCTTCTATGCTCCCAGCTAATATTACTCATCCATGTTGTAAGAAACTTGCTGCTCAGAGAGGGTCTGGGAGAAGAAAAATGGGAAGAGAAATAGGACTGAGCAAATGTGAAGGAAGTTAATTCATTTTTTTGCTTTTGCTAAAGGCAGTAAATTCCTTCAGTTTCTCATTTGGTCCCCAGTCTTTTTCCAGAAAAGACTATATTTTTGGGCTTTATTTTTGTTTTGTCCCAGTAAATATCATGACTATGAATATTAACAAGGCATAGCTGCTTCCCTTCTCTACTCTGCTGACCTCATTAAACTCTCCAAGATAAGCTCTAATTTGTAGCTGGGCTACATCAAATAAAATTCAGTCACAAAATCCACTTATTTTCCACACAACTTCACTGTGGAAGAACGGCTGTTTATTGGCAGACTAAGCGACCCGCTCCCACACGTCTCTGTGTCTTTGCATAACCGTTCCCACCACCAGTATGCCCTTTCTTGACCAGAAAATTCTTGCCAATCTCTCATGACACCAGAACTCTGGGGAGGCCAGTCCTAACTCCACCGTCTCTATAGCCCCATGTCCCCACCCTCAAACAAGCCCTCAAGCCCCCTGCCTTCCTGAACCAGCACTTCTCTCTCTATGTTTTCATCATCTTTATATGTTCTGGAATAATATTCCTCACACTCCTGGTTTTCTCAGTTATGAAAACTCAAAGGCAAAATCCACACTTTATCCATCTTATTTTTATTAACATCAGCCAATGATGGTTGAATGAATGGATGAACTTCCATCAGAAAAAGCTCAGTCCCATCCTTCATCTCATTACAAACTCTAAACCTCATTCTTTGCTTTCAATGAGGCCAGACAGCCCAAGCATAAAGGACAAGAAAGGACATAATAAAAGGACAGCACCATAATCTATGCACATAAGTAGCTCTATGAGTGGTTTATACATGAAGCCTCAATGCGGTTATCTTCCACTGCCTGTTTCTGTATCTGTTCCTGCCTCCTTCAACACATAAGTAACACCATATCCACAATGAAGATAGCTAGAATTGAGGCATAATAAATGAGAGCCTCTAGACATGCTCAACAAATGTCTGTTGAATGAATTAACTGAATGAGGGAAGGAGTGAATAAAAGCAATGTTATCTAGAGCAAGTACGCAAGATACTGGGGTAATTTCCTGCAATTGTCTCTATGATATATATGCTGAATGGGGCACAAATGCTTAATAAATGTTCGTCGTCATCATCATCATCATCAACAGTGCCTGGTATTTGCATTTAGAAATGACTCTATTACCATTAAAGTCTAGATGTCCACAATTACCATTATTATTTAATGTTCTGGGAGTTCCAGCCAATGCAATCAGACAAGCAATAATAGCAGCTGTATGTGCCAGCTACTTGGTTATGTGCTTTATAGACAATATTTCATTTAATCCTCCTAAGATCTCCCTAAAGTAGGTATTATTATGCTTCTTTGAGGAAACTGACCCTCAGAGATTGGATGAATTGCAGAAGGTTCAAGTTAATAGGTGGTACGGTTGAAATTTAGCCCAGGTCTGTCTGTCTCAAACACCTATTTTTTTTTTAGCACTATACTATATTGGTCCATAAGAAAAAGAAGTAAAAATTCTAAGTACTGACAAACATTTCTTGCAAATAATATGATTATCTCTTTGCAAAGCCCAAGATATCCAACCTAAAAATGATTATAGCTAATACAAATATACAAAGCTATTAAAGTTAATTATATAAAATAAATACTCAACATTTATACCTAGCCTGTATATTCTTTTTTTTTTTTTTTTTTTTTTTGAGACTGAGTCTCGCTCTCTTGCCCAGGTTAGAGTGCAGTGGCGCAATCTCGGCTCACTGCAAGCTCTGCCTCCCGGGTTCACGCCATTCTCCTGCCTCAGCCTCCCGAGTAGCTGGGACTACAGGTGCCTGCCGCCACACCTGGCTAATTTTTTGTATTTTTAGTATTTTTCACCGTGTTAGCCAGCATGATCTCGATCTCCTGACCTTGTGGTCTGCCCACCTTGGCCTCCCAAAGTGCTGGGATTACAGGCATGAGCCACCGCGCCCGGCCACCTTGCCTATATATTCTTAATAATATGTTCAGAAATATAATGGAGGGCTGGGCATAGTGGCTCATGCCTGTAATCTTAACACTTTGGGAGGCTGAGGCAGGGGGATCTTTTGAACCCAGGACTTTGAAACTAGCCTGGGCATCATGGTCTGTCTGTACAAAAAAGTTCAAAAATTAGCTGGGAGTGGTGGTTCCTGTAGTTCCAGCTACTTGGGGGGCTGAGGTGGGGGGACCGCTTGAGCCTGGGAGGTCAAGGCTGCAGTGAACTGTGTTCATGTCAATGTACTCCATCCCATGGTGACAGAGCAAGATCCTATCTCAAAATAAAACAAAGAAATACAATGACATTTTAAAATCTCATTTATAAAAGCAATTTTTAAATGTTTTATATCATATCATGTGCCTCCATCCAGGGATTTTCCTATCTATTATGGCCTAATTCCCCACTACTCCCCAGAAGCCAAGGCCAAGTATGTCTTTTTTTTTTTTTTTTATCCAGGCAGTGTCTTGCTCTGTCACCCAGACAGAGGTGCAATCACAGTTCACTGCAGCTTCCACCTCCTGGACTCACGTGATGCTCCCTCCCATCTCTACCTCCGGAGTAGCTGAGATCACAGGTGTGCACTACCATGCCCAGCTAATTTTCCTTTTTTTTTTTTTTTTTTAGAGCTGGAGTTTCGCTGTGTTGTCCAGGCTAGCCTTGAACTCCTGGGCTCAGGCAATCCACCTGCCTCGGCCTTCCAAAGTGCTGAGATAACAGGCTGAGCCACCGAGCTCAGTACCAACTATGTCCTGATGAAACTTTATTCAAGTTTTTGGCAAAGTGGGAGTGAAATTCATAAGTAATATTCAGGGCCTAGATGATGGAAAAAAACTAAAAAAATTTTACTGAGAGATATAAAAAATGATAATAAGCAAAAAAGAATACCATATTTCTGATGGGGAAATTTAGTACTGATAGAAACCAATTTTTTACAAATTTAATTTTACATTTAACAATGCCAGTGAAACCTCTGACAGGACCATTTTCTAAAACTTTACCAAATAATTTTAACATTCCTATGGAAGGAGATGCACACTATAAAAGCCAAACATATTTTGGAAAAGAAGAGTTACAGAAAGGACTTGCCACACCAATATTAACATGTGACACATAGTACAAATAATTAAAGCAATATGTTACTTGTGCCAAATTAGAAAAACAGTAATGAACCAGAACAGGAAGTATAAAAGCATGCCCATATATATATATACACATATGTATTTCATATGTGTGTGTGTGTGTGTAGTATTCTATAAGGGTGAAATTTAAAATCAGTAGAAAAAGAATAAATCATTCAACAAATTTTAAAAGTAAATGTAAATAAACACTGAACTCACACCACGCCCTAAATAAATTCCAGATGTATGAGATGTTTTAGGTGTTAAAAAAGTAAACGATAAAACAGTAAATATTTATGTGTAATTTTTAGCAGGATAGAGCTAAAGTATTTTATCAAAAGCAGAAATCTAAAAGGAAAACACTGTGAAATTCAACTAAATATGATTTTATTATATTCGTAAGTTTAAAAGTGAAAAGCAAATTATAAACACAAAAAGTTTTTGTATGTTATGTGGTAAAACTTGACCCCTCCATATATAAAGATCTTGTACGAATCGAGGCCAGATGTGGTGGCTCACACCTGTAATCCCAGCACTTTGGGAGGCCAAGGTGGCAGATCACTTCAGGTCAGGAGTTCAAGTCCAGCCTGGCCAACTTGGTGAAAATCCGTCTCTACTAAAAATACAACATTAGCCAGGGGTGGTGACACGTGGTTGTAATTCCAGCTACTCGGGAGACTGAGGCAGGAGAATCGCTTGAACCCAGGAGGCAGAGGTTGCAGTGAGCCAAGATCGCACCACTGCACTCCAGCCTGGGTGACAGAGCAAGATCCTGTCTCAAAAAAAAAAAAAAAAAAATTGTGTATGACTCCATTAGAAAGGGATACACATTTCAGTTAAAAACTCAGCAAAAGCAAGTCACAAAATAAATACAAGTGGATATAAATCCTACTGGAAATCCAAGATTTCCAAAGCAAAACATCTTTGGGACAATGCTGCTTCAAGTGTCAAAATGGCAACAAATTTCTCAATTGTTGTCTAGATTAGGATAAGAAGCACTTCCATATCGTATTTTGAGGGGTGTAAATCTATTCAATCTTTCTGGAAAGCAGTTTTGTAGTAGGAATGAAAAATGTGTAAAAACTGCAATCTGCTCTAGTAGTAATAGTAAAGAAGTAATCACACATGCAAATAAACATTGAGTCAGGAGAATTGCTTGAACACGAGAGGTGGAGGTTGCGGTGAGCTGAGATCAAGCCATTGCACTCCAGCCTGGGGAAGAAGTGTGAAACTCCATCTCAAAAAAAAAAAAAAAAAAGAAACAAAGGTTTGTGGAATCATTGTTATAGTAGTGACAAACTAGAAATAACTTGAATTTCCAACTTTAGAGAAAAGGTTTTTAAAAAGTGATTATAGGCTGGGCGCGATGGGTCACGCCTGTAATCCCAGCACTTTGGGAGTCTGAGATGGGTGGATCACGAGGTCAAGAGATCAAGACCATCCTGGCCAACGTGGTGAAATCCTGTCTCTACTAAAAATACAAAATTTAGCTGGGCATGGTGGTGCATGCCTGTAGTCCCAGCTACTCGGGAGGCTGAGGCATGAGAATCGCTTGAACCCGAGAGGCAGTGGTTGCAGTGAGCCGAGATTGAGCCACTGTACTTTAGCCTGGCAACAAAGTGAGACTCGGTCTCACAAAAAAAAAAAAAAAAAAAAGTGATTATAGATGTACACAATGGAATACTATGCAGTCATTAAAAATGATACTACACAGTCATATTTTATAACATGAAAAGATGATCACAGTGACTAAAGATTTTTAGGACTATGGCTACGGTAGTGCTGTCCAGCAGAACTTTCTGAGTTAATGGAAATGTTCTTTATCTGTATTTCCCAAAAGCCATGTGCAGCTTCTGAGCTTCAGTTGAGTGGCTACTACAACTGAGAGACTGAATTTGAATTTGAATTTTGATTTTGATTTTTTTTCTATTCTAATTTGAAGAGCTATACATGGTTAGTGGCCACCATATTGAACTGTGCAGACTGACAGTATGAGCCTATTTTACCTCCATATATATGTACAATAATAATATTGGAAAGACACACAGCAGAATGTAAACAATGGTTATCCCTGAGGAGTGGGGCTATAGTTGTTTCAGTTCAAAATGTGTTTAAATATGGAAGGGGCTATTTTTTTAATTAATTAATTTATTTATTTACTTTGAGATGGAGTCTCACTCTGTCGCCGAGCCTGGAGTGCAGTGGCCTGATCTCGGCTCGCTGCAACCTCCGTCTACCGGGTTCAAGAGATTCTCCTGCCTCAGCCTCCCGAGTAGCTGGGATTACAGGTGCCTGCCATCGCACCTGGCTATTTTTGTATTTTTAGTAGACATGGGTTTCACCATCTTGGCCAGGCTGGTCTTGAACTCCTGAGCTTGTGATCCCCCCACCTCGGCCTCCCAAAGTGCTGGGATTATAGGCACGAGCCACTGCGCCCGGCTGGAAGGGGTTATTTTTTAGATGGGAGTACAACGTGCTTCAAACTACTTTGAAAATACTGTTCTGTGTGGAGAGTGGTGAAAACTTTGGGCCGGTCACATGGGTCCCTGAGGGTTTGCCTGACCACCCAGGCTGAATAATATTTAATTGGAGCCCCAAAAGTCCCCAAAGGATCATTCCAGATGTCATGGACTCATGTCTCGGCACACCAAGGATCACTTCCCCAGTCGCAGCCCTGGGCTTTGGTCAATGCTATTTTCCTGGAAGTTTTCATACCTGATGGGCAAAGTTAAGAGAAACCTGTGTGGCTGATGGGGCGGGAGGCCTGGTTTTAATAGACGCCATGCCGCTGGTTGTGGGATCAACACTCCTTCTCTCACCCACCGTCAAAGCTTTTCATCACTTCATGTGCCCCAATCCAGAGAGATTTGCTTCCCATTATGGCTCCAAGCCTAGTTTTCTATCCCAGGAGCCAGGCATCGGCACACCTTGTGGATGAAAAATTATCCAAGCTGCTAGTGCTGTAGGAGAACTAATCCTTCCACCATGGGCAGCTCAAGGTACTTAAGAACTCCTCTGATACTGCAGGAATCACCATGAGAGAAGTTGTCCCAGATGTCCACATCTCGGGGCACCTATGGCCCATCACATCATATGTCCTCATTTGTCTCTGCTTCAACCCAAAACGAGCACAAAATAAATCAGGCAGACTTTTCACAGTCTTTGGCTCTTACTGTTTTGTTGTTGTTTTTTTTTTTTCTTTTTTTAGACAGAATTTCGCTCTTGTCGCCCAGGCTGGAGTGCAGTGGCACCATCTCAGCTCACTGCAACCTCTGCCTCCCGGGTTCAAGCGATTCTCCTGCCTCAGCCTCCTGAGTAGTTGGGATTACAGGTGCCCGCCACCACCCCCAACTAATTTTTGTATTTTTAGTAGAGACTGGGTTTCACCATGTTGGCCAGGCTGGTCTCAAACTCCTGACCTCAGGTGATCCACCCGCCTCAGTTCCCAAAGTGTTGTGATTACAGGCATGAGCCGCCCGACCCGGCCTGGCTCTTACTGTTTCTTAAACAAAATGTGTCATTTTGTTATGTCCTATCTTATACGGTTTGCTAATTGTGGAATATTATCCTCCACGGCACTACCATGGTGCCTCCAAGCCCACAGCCTCTTCCAAATAAGACTGTCCCAAGAAGATGCAGCATGAAACGCCAGGTGGCATTTCCCACACCTAGTATCTGGATCCCATTTGTAAGCTGGCCAGCAACCTAAGGTGTGGACTGGCACGAAACCATAGCTGGACCAATTCCTATGCAGCAAGAAACACACAGTTAGCAGTGAGAGCTGAACTGAGGTACAGCTGTAGCCATTAGCTGAATTTAGTGAATAAAAGCTACGAGATAGAGAAAGGATATGAAGAATTAAGGTAAAGAATAAACCATTTAGTAGTGAGACAGGAGAAGATAGCTTAATCATGATGAACAGTAGAACCCAGGGCAAAGATTGACCAGCTCCAGCTGTGGAAGTCCACTGAGCCATCTTGGATTCAAGCCCACTGACGTGGTTTGGATCTCCATCCCCGCCCAGCCAAATCTCATGTGGAATTGTAGTCCCCAGTGATGGGGGTGGGGCCTGGTGGGAGGTAATTGGATCATGGGGTTGGCTTCTCATCAATGGTTTAGCATCATCCCCCTTGGTGCTGTTTTCATGACAGTGAATGAGTTCTCATGAGATTTGGTTGTTTAAAAGTGTGTGGCAGCTGGGCGAGGTAGCTCACGCCTATAATTCTAGTATTTTGGGAGACCAAGGTGGGCAGATCACCTGAGGTCAGGAGTTCGAGACCAGCCTGGCTAATGTAGTGAAACCCCATTTCTACTAAAAATACAAAAAATTAGCCGGGCATGGTGGTACACGCTTGTAATCCCAGCTACTCAGGAGGCTAAGGCAGGAGAATCACTTGAATCCAGAAGGCGGAGGTTGCAGTGAGCCGAGATCGTGCCATTGCACTCCAGCTTGGGCAACAAGAGCGAAACTCTGTCTAAAAAACAAATGAACAAAAAAGTGTGTGGCACCTCCCCCCAGTCTTCCTCCTGCTCCTGCCCTTGTGAGATGCCTGGCTTCCCCTTTGATTGGAAGCTTCCTGAGGCCTCCCCAGAAGCAGAAGCTGCTATGCTTTCTGTACAGCCTGCAGAACTGCGAGCCAATTAAGCCTATTCCCTTTATAAATCACCCAGTGTCAGTTATTTCTTAATAGCAGTACAAGAATGGACGAAGACACCCACCTACAACTTCCTACTCTTCTCGAGGCCTCCATGTCCGGCTTTTCCTGGGTTCTATGCTAGCATACATTTCAATGAGCCCCGATTACTTGAGGTAACTGAAGTTCTCATAAAACACACACATGCCCAACAATTCCTTTGCATGGTCCTTGTTCCCAGAATGCAAGCATGGTTGAAAAGAGCTGGCTTTAGGCTGGGCATGGTAGCTCATGCCTGTAATCCCAGCACTTTGGGAGGCCGAGATGGGTGGATCAACTGAAGTGAGGAGTTCAAGACCAGCCTGGCCAACACGGCGAAACCCCGTCTCTACTAAAAATACAAAAATTAGTCAAGCGTAGCAGTATGCGCCTGTGATCACAGCTACTTGGGAGGCTGAGGCGGGAGAAACGGTTGAACTCGGGAGGCAGAGGCTGCAGTGAGCCAAGATTGCACCACTGCACTCCAGTCTGGGCAACAGAACGAGACTCCATCTCAAAAACAAAAAGAGCTGACTTGGATGAGAAAGCGCCTTGACACCTGTCCTTGTGACTCTCCTAGGCTTGATTGGTGGAGGTCCCCTAAGGGATCAACCAATCCACTAACACTTCCAGACTCCTTGATTCTTTCATGGAAAGCCCCGACAATTCTGATACAAGAAAACAGAGTGGCAATTTAACATGATGGAAACACGGTAGATCTTTGGGACATGGTTTTAAGCCAGTGTTAGCATTAAATATGGAAGTGATTTAATTAAAATAACAATAAAACATCTCAGTACTTATTTTTCAAAAGACCAGGCAGTAATTGTAACTTTTTTGGTATACGTACACTTCTATGAGTTTCAGCATGCGTAAAGATTTGTGTGAATAATGCTATAATAGTAATAAAGAATAATTAAATCACCTTAAAAACTGCCTCCTGCCATCCATCTATAGTCAGGTATCCTGTCACATCACATTGCCAACCACTGATCCATTTAATGTCCCAAATGTTTTGTCTTTTTTTTAATGTCATATAAGTGCAATTCTGTAATATGTTACTTTTGAGTCTGGCTTCTTGTACTTGGTGTAAGGCCTTTTAAACCTATCCATGTTGTGTGTATCAACAATTTATTCCTTTTTTTTTTTTTTTTTTTTTTTTTTGAGATGGAGTCTTGTTCTGTCATCCAGGCTGGAGTGTAGCAGCACGATCTTGGCTCACTGAGACCTCTGCCTCCTGGGTTCAAGCAATTCTCTTGCCTCAGCTTCCCAAGTAGCTGCGACTACAGGAGCCTGCCATCAAACCTGGCTAATTTTTGTATTTTTAGTACAGACAGGGTTTCATCATGTTGGCCAGGTTGGTCTTGAACTCCTGACCTCAGGTGATCTGCCCTCCTCGACCTCCCAAAGTGCTGGGATTATAAGCTTGAGCCACCACTCCCGGCCGATGTATTCCTTTCTATTGGTGAGTAGTATTCTGTTATACGGACACACCATACTTCGTTAATCTACTCACTTTACTAGAACATCTTTCTGGGTTACCGCGGCGGCCTGGGTGACAATGTTTTCTACCATCTCACCTCACTCATCAGCTCAAGGAAGGGGAGAACTAAAGCAAGAAACCTAATGGTGTTTGATTCTCAGGGCCAAGCTCCCTCTAACCCTAGAGTGTGCGTCTCATGGAAGGCATCACTGTTTCCATGGTGAGAGGTAATATTCTGTATATGCAATAGCAATTTATCCTTTTTTCTTCTGGATTTTATTTTTCTTCCTGTGTACGTAAATCCCATGATGCTTCCCCTGTTTCTAAATTACTCTGCACCTTTTGGATCACATAATCTAAAAAAGGACAATATTGATCCAAATAGTAGCAGCATATGACAGCTAATTCAGTCACAGTAATAGTAACTGACTTTTCGGGGTACCATTTTCATTTTCCTCTTTTCCAAGCTTCTGTCCTATGTTTAGCATCATATATGACAAACCACATCAGCACAGTGGAATCCAAACCACACACCACTCCAGGGCAAATTAATAACAGCCTAAAGTAAAATAATAGCAGGGTTGAGCAAATCGTTAGGTTTAAAATAAATTTCAGTCATTCCAATTGAGAGAGTCAGTAAACCATCATGTGAAATCAAACCCAGGAGTCCATGAGGAATCAGAGCAAATGATTTTGAGATCATTTTCTCAGAAACGCAGACAAGCCTTCCAGGTCAATCATCATCCATCTCAGTCTATAATGTAGGTAGCATCTGTTGAATATGAAATTTCCTTCCAGTCACCAAAGAGCACAGTTAACCTTTCAGGGCTGATGCCAACAGCATCTTGCAATGTTTTGTAACAACCTCCGTTTGAGATTTCCATTATTTTCCAGACAGCCCAACCCTTATTAGACGAGCCACATTCAAGGGCTGCGGCATGCTCTTATCTCATCGTGACCGAAGCTGTGAATTTCTCTGGGCAGGATATTTACTCTTCCAAATGAGTTGTTAGAAGGCTTGACTGAGAGGGGAACCAAATCAACTTGTAATGAACTGCTATGTAATTACAAAACAAAACAAAAACAGTTATAAACGTTAAGCACACCCATCTATTGACAAGGAGTGAGCAAAATTACTCTTCCAGACCCAGGCCAGCTCCTCGGCATTTTTTATTAGGATTAAACATTCTGGAACACCAGAAAATCAGTGCTTGAATTGCAAGGGATTCTGCTACTGGAGGTGTGAGTCTGCATTTTAGATCTCCTTTCCCCAGGAATAACTATTTGTTTTTATTACTGTTATGACTTGGCAACATAGTATAGTAATATTCCATTCAAAAGCGATTATTGAGGAGCAGTGGTTAAGAATTAGCTTCTGGCCGGGCACGGTGGTTCACGCCTGTAATCCCAGCACTTTGGGAGGCTGAGGTGGGCGGATCATGAGGTCAGGGGATCGAGACCATCCTGGCTAACACGGTGAAACCCTGTCTCTACTAAAAAAAATACAAAAAATTAGCTGGGCGTGGTGGCGGGCGCCTGTAGTCCCAGCTACCTGGGAGGCTGAGGCAGGAGAATGGCGTGAACCCGGGAGGCGGAGCTTGCAGTGAGCCAAGATCACGCCACTGCCCTCCAGCCTGGGCGACAGAGCGAGACTCCATCTCAAAAAAAAAAAATTAGCTCTGGAGCCAAACTCTGTTTCAATTTTGGCTCTACCACTGACCATGTAAACTCAGATGAATTATTTAATCTCTCTGGGCCTCGGTTTCCTCAGCTCTAAAATAGGAATAATACTATGTGCCTCATCGAATTTTTGTGAGGATCAGCTGGGTGCAGTGACTCACACCTGTAATCCCAGCACTTTGGGAGGCCGAGGTGGGCAGATCATGAGGTCAGGAGATCGAGACCATCCTGGCCAACATGGTGAAACACCATCTCTACTAAAACACAAAAATTTGCTGGGCATGGTGGCATGTGCCTGTAGTCCCAGCTACTCGAGAGGCTGAGGCAGGAGAATCGCTTGAACCCGGAAGGCAGAGGTTGCAGTGAGCCAAGATCGCATAACTGCACTCCAGCCTGGCAACAGAGCTAGGCTCTGTAAAAAAAAAAAAAAAAAAAAAATTGTTGTAAGTATTAAGTGAATTATGACATATGAATCACTTAACTCAGTACCAGGCACATCAAAAGCATTCAGTAAATGTTAGCAGCATCCCACCCAGCACATTCTTTCCTAGTTTTATTATTGCATTCAGGGCCATCCAGATCTCAAGGGATGACAAAGAACCATCTTCCACTTAAAGAAAGTGTTTCGGGCAAGGTGGCTCATGCCTGTAATCCCAGTACTTTGGGAGGCCAAGGTGGGGTTGGACAGATTACCTGAGGTCAGGAGCTCGAGACCAGCCTGGCCAACATGGTGAAACCCCATCTCTACTAAAAATACAAAAATTAGCTGGGCGTGGTGTCACGTCCCTGTAATCCCAGCTACTGGGGAGGCTGAGGAAGGAGACCCACTTGACCCCTAGAGGTGGAGATTGTAGTGAGCCAAGATGGCGCCACTGCACTCCAGCCTGGGTGACAGAGCGAAAAAAAGAAAGAAAGAAAAAGAAAGTGTTCCATTGATTTTTCCCTCTATCCTGTGGATACCCCAGAGTCCAGAATAAGGACCACTGACGCAGACAGAGAACATCACAAGTGGGCCACAGTCTACCAGATCTGGTGACTCTCCATCTCTTTCAGGTGTGGACACCCAAGGATGGCTTCAAAACCCTGCTCTGTCTGGATTCTGGTCCCAGCCCACTGCAGAAACATTCTTCATCACACTGGCCAGATATCAGGGTGCCGCCAACTCCATTTACCCTGACCTCTTGCACACTCTATTTTTTAATTAACCTTGGATCAGCAAAGCAATATCTGTTCTCCAAATACAGTCATATTTTATGCAAGCAGTGACAAGCTAATTAAGTTAATTATTATAACACCTATCTGTATAATGAAACTAAGGTTGGATGATTCCAGCTGCTTCTCCTTAAAGTGCATCCCAGTGATGATTAAAAAATAATTAATATTTCACCAAAGACAGGAACAAGAAGTTAATTAAAAGAAGGTGCAGTCTTAATGAAACATATCCCATTGTGTTCACCACAACGCACTACAGCCAAATCCCTTCTCAGAATATAGATGAACACCAATGAACATCGGGTCTTTCTTGAGAGCATTTAGAAAACATTAACGTCTCCCATTTGCCACACGCAGCAAACGTTCTAGAAATCTCTTTTTGCTTTTAAACAAGAGAAAGAAAATTTATTTATTTATGCAAAGTCAGTTGGCTGAAATAAGTTCCAAAGTTGGACCCGCAATTTTCCTTTTTTCAGGGGACTACATGATTAAAACTATCGCTTCTCTGACAGGAACGCAGACACTCAAACAGGTCCCAACCACAGTGGAAGGCTCTAACTATTCCCTATTTTATCAAGCTAATTGTCCTGTTTTGCCTTAGTCTGTTTGGGCTGCTGTAACAAAAATACCATACACTGGGTAACTTATAAATGATAATCATTTATTTCTCACAGTTCTGGAGGCTGGGAAGTCCAAGATCAAGACACGGACAGATTTGGTGGTTGGTGACTGCCCACTTCTTATAGATGGCCGTCTTCTTGCTTGTCTTCACATGGTGGAAGGGAAGAATGAGCTCCTTCAATCCTCTTCTACAAGGACATTAATTTTTTTCATGACGGGCTCCATCCTCATGACCTCATTTCCTCCTAAAAGCCCCACCTCCAAATACCATCATCTTGGGCATTAAGGTTTAACATGTGAATTTCAGGAGGACATATACATTCACTCTACAGCATGTCTTCATAAAAGAAAGAGTAAATAAGATGTCATAGCTAAGAAAATTTAGAGTTTTACTTGGATTCAGCCCATTCAAATTACATCTATTGAATTCCAGGCACTGGTTTCCTCATCGAGAGACAAAATGCTTTTTCTGGCTGGCTAGGATTCCCGAGGCCATGTCTGCAGTCAACAAGATGGTTTGTTTGCTTGGCACGTAGGATGAGAACAGAAGTGGGATAAATTTCTCACTCGGTGGAGAATGCCAGGGCCGCAGCCACACTTTGCGCCAGCCAAATGGTTCTGCTGCTTAGGAAAATGAGACTGAAGTCATTTGCAGAGGAGAGATTAGGGATTAGCAAGGCTCTATTTTGGCCAAAATTTGAACTAACCAGTTGAAATTTGGCCAAAATTTGAACTTTCCCTCTCAAAGCTGGAAAATCTGGGTTCTTCTTCCTCCTAATACTCAGCAATTCTGTGTCCTCAGGCAGGATACTTTTCTTTTTCGCGATTCTGTCTTGTTTTTCAGAAAATGAGGTGGTTGGACCTAAACTCTAACTATAGTTCCTTTCAATGTTACCATTCTACAGATATATCACCTGGAAGAGTTTTTTTCTTTTATTTTTTTATTTTTATTTTTATTTTTTAAACAGGGTCTGGCTCTGTCACCCAGGCTGGAGTGCAGTGGTACCATCACAGCTCACTCCAGCCTCAACCTCCTGGGCTCTAGTGATCCTCTCACTTTAGCCTCCTGAGTAATTGGGACTACAGGTGCGCACCCTCATGCCTGAAAAACATTTTTATTTTGTGTAGAGACAGAGTCTTACTATATTGCCCAGGCAGGCCTTGAACTCCTGGACTCAAGTGATCTTCTCCCCTCAGCCTCCCCAAGTGCTGAGATTACAGATGTGAGCCACCTTGCCCAGCATTTTTGGTAGGATAAAATGAGATTGGACAGGTATTATGAAACCTATTTTACAGAAGGAAAAACTACTACCCATAAATCTTCCTGAAATTTGTTCAAGTTAGTCTTTTCTAAACCTCACGTTTCTGACTAAATCCTAGATATTCTGATTCCTCATTAACTGCTCAATCGTTGATGCTTAAAACAATGCATCCAGAAACAGTTTCAAGTTCTTTTCCTCTAAGGAAGCCCCTCCCTAGATGTGGTCACGGGTCTGAAAGAAGCTGACACGGTGGGTAAACTAGCATGATTGCAGTGTTTCAGCTGAGAAAAAAGGGTGGTTCTTATTCTTGTTTTTGGATTTGTTCTTGCTTTTTTTTCTACCGTGGGATGCTCCCTAACTAACAAGCAGGGGAGGGACTCTATGAAGGGCCACATCAAAGGGCCACATTAAAAAGTAACTTAATATAGTCCATCCAGATGGGACTTCGCTACAGTAACAAATCTTACCTCGCTTATCATTAACACCTCATTTGGAGCAGGCTTTCCTGGTCTTCCTCTCAAGAAGCAATTACACACACATGTGCCCTGCCTTGAAACTGTATCCTAGCTTTGGGTTACTGGGGCACAAGCAAAACCTGGTGGAAAGGGGTTTCTTTCTCATTTATTTGGAATGGGGGATTTGAGTGCTGGTGTCACATGAAAGGTGAAGACATTTTGGAAGGGGCTTTGGTGCCTGAAGAGGAATGGGTGAGAAGGAGAGGGAAGGAGGCTGTTCCGTGGGGGAAACCCAGAACTTAGGCATCCAAATTGGATTCTACAAATCCAGGCAGAGAAATGCCTTTATCTTGAGGGTTGGGATGAGAAATAGCATCGTGTCCTTATAAGGGGTTCTCAGTTCCTGGTCTCCGAGGGTCTCAGAGCACTTTTCTGTAGATAATTACTGTTTGAAAAGGACTGTGAAGTTGTTTCCAGCCTCAGAGGAACAGGTCTGCATCTCCGGCAAGCACTGAGAAATCACATGCTTGTGTTCTACAGAAGGAAGTTTGGCAGAAAAGAATCTCAGGTTGGGCCGGGCATGGTGGTTCACACTTGTAATCCCAGCATTTTGGGAGGCTGAGGTGGGTGGATCCCCTGAGGTCAGGAGTTCGAAACCAGCCTGGCTAACATGGTGAAACCCCATCTCTACTAAAAGTACAAAAATTAGCTGGGTGTGGTGGCAGGTGCCTGTAATCCCAGCTACTCAGGAGGCTGAGGCAAGAGAATCCTTGAACCCAGGAGATTGCAGTGAGCTGAGACTGCGCCACTGTACTCCATCCTGGACAACAAGAGTGAAACTCCAGCTCAAAACCAAAAAAAAAAGAATCTCAGGTTGGAAATCAAGACTGGTGGGCACCTCCTCCATACCTCCCTATGCTGCAACTCCCAGTGGTCCATTCATGCTCAACACAAATAAAACAGTTATTATCATTATTTCCATTTTACAGTTGAAGAAACCAAGTTCCAGAAAGTGTAAGCAGCTTATATCTAAAGTGACATTGATTTCAAGCAGCACAATCATGATTTAAATTCAAGCATCTCTGCTGGAGTCCTAATCTGTAGACCTTCCTTTCCCCTGTGCCCCCACCGACCCCCTACCCTGACTCCCCAGAAGCCTGCATCTTCTGGTGCAGGAATTCAAGACCTTTAAGTACCCTGGATACAACAGGACTGAGTAGATTTGGCCCTATCCTGTATAGGAGGTCAAGATAACTCATCTATCAGAAATGAAATTAAGGGAACTTGAGAATGCTTCTTGTTTCTCTAACAAAATGATGGCTTTCAGCCAGTCTCAATGGCTCATGCCTATAATCCCAGCACTTCAGGAAGCCAAGGCAGGAGGATTGCTTGAGGCCAGGAGTTCGAGGTCAGCCTGGGCAACACAGCAAGACCCCACCCCAACGACACAAAAAAAAGTTAGCTGGGCATGGTGGCATACACCTGCAGTCCCAGCTACTTGGGAGGCTGAGGAAGGAGGATTGCTTGAGCCCAGGAGTTCAAGGCTGCAGTGAGCCACGACCGCACCACTGTACTCCAGCCTGGGTGATGAAACGAGACCCTGTCTCTAGAGGAAAAAAAAGAAAATGATGCCTTCCTTTCAGAAAGACATCCATGCCCTCTCTATCCTCACAAGCTGCTCTGTGTACATTTCTCCCCTCATTTACAATTGAGACTTTTTCTTCACATGATGTATGGAAGAGTTCAGATGGTTATAGTCAATATGGGAAGTACGCACTGAACAGGGCAGCCTGCTGGGTAAGAGCGTGGGCTCTGGAGTCAGATCCTCTGGGTTTACATCCCAGCTTCCTCATGCAAGGCATTGGATTTTGAGCAAGTTACTTCACCCGTTTGAGCCTCAGTGTCCTCCTCTGTAAAAGGCAGATAATAATAGTGCTGACCTCAAGGGGTTATTCTGAGAATTCAATAACATAAACCACACGAAGGTTTAGCATGCCATGTGGCATAAAGAGCTCAATAAATGTCTGTTGTTACTCTTGTTACATTTCCACAGCAGCACCTAGTATAGTGTCTTGCTCCCAAGTGAATAAGGCAGAAGTCCTGCCCTTAGGTAGCTTACAGTCTAGTGACCAAGATAACATATATCACAGAACCACACATTAGCAGCAAGCTGGGTATGGAAGAGTGATTCTCAAACTTGAGCATGCAGCAGAATCCCCAGGGGACTTGTTAAAACACTGATTTCTGGGCCCCAATCACAAAGTTTTTGTTTCTATACGTCTGGAGTAGGGTCTGAGTGTATGTATGTATATACACACACACACACACACACACACACATACATATGTGTGTGTATATATATATTTGAGATGGAGTCTTACTCTGTCGCCCAGGCTGGAGTGCAGTGCCGCGATCTCGGCTCACTGCAAGCTCTGCCTCCCAGGTTCACACCATTCTCCTGCCTCAGCTTCCTGAGTAGCTGGGACTACAGGCGCCCACCACCATGCCCGGCTAATTTTTTATATTTTTAATAGAGACGGGGGTTTCACCATGTTAGCCAGGATGGTCTCGATCTCCTGACCTCGTGATCTGCCCACCTCGACCTCCCAAAGTGTTGGGATTACAGGCATGAGCCACCACACCAGGCCGAGAACTTATATTTTTAACAAGTTCCCAGGTGATGCTGCTGATCCAAGGACCACACTTTGAGAATCATTAGTACAGAGACAAGAACAGGCTTCAGGAACACATAGTCCTGAGTTCAAATGCTGCTCCTGCCCCATCATAGCTGCCTGAACTTGAGCAGGCTGATGGAGCTGAGCTCCCATTTCTTCTTGTGCAAGTGTGGTGGGAAGATGAACAAAGAGAATGGATCTAAGCCAGCAGAGAGCATATGAGAAAGCAGGACCTCACATAACATAACTGGAGAAGTTGTACCAGGAGATAGAAGGAGACATTGATCCCAGCTGGGCAGAGGGCTTCAGGGAGGAAGTTGAATTTGAGTAGAGTTCTAAGCAGCTGAGAATCACAAAGATAATAACATAAATACCTTGAAGTCCTTCAGTAACAAACCCAGGAGCATTGAATAAGAAGACGATTAGAAGCATATTTAACTCAATTTTGATTGACTTTGGCCCTTCTCGACCTTGAAATATGAGGGATGGCAAAGAGCCAAAACGCACTCCATTCTTTCCACCCATTATCCACATAAAAGACTTCCACATACTGTGGCTTCACGTGACATCAGGATGGGATTTAAATTCCATGCAGCAAAGCACCAGGAACAGTTGTGCTACACCAAAGCTTTGCTTTTCTTTTTTCGTAATTAAAAAATGAGTTACTCCTATTACCCAAGCTGGTTTACCACTGGCGCTGCGATCCATTCATTTCACTCACTCATTGTTACAATTCAACACTTCACTCACTTGCCGTTTGAAAATGTTGATGTAAAATGTGGCAGACATTTCCTGAACACACCAAAAATTTGACAACCAGCTCCCGGGAGAGTCATTTCAAATTGCTCAACGTATTTGCCCACAACAGAGTCCAGGGCCCTGCATGCATCCCGAGTCTCAGTGGTTACAAGTTTCTCCTTCATGGACATTTGCCTGGGTCCTGAAGCCACAGAATATGGAGCAATCTGACGTCTGGCACCTCCTGCAAAGCGAAGATGCAGGCCTGGAAGAGCAGAGCAGGAGAGGAGGGTGTCGGTTTCAGACCTGCCAGTGAAGGAATCCAGGCTTGGGTTGCATAAATTCTGAGTTTCAAGAGGGAGCCAAGTTAGTACAGCTAGAGGGGAGGTCCCTGGATCGAGGGAGCTGTAAGTCTCTTGCCCAGAGCTGAGACTGCAGAAGCCGAGAAAGGAGGATGACAGGAGAGGAGCCCAGGGATAAATGGAAGCAATAAGCAATCTGCATTTCTTCCAGCCCAACAGCCCATTTGGCAGGTCACTGTATCTAGAAATGGTTAGCCTGATTTTGTCCCCCTTCAGGAGTCCTGCAGGGTTTCTCAAGTGATATTTCACAAAGTGCTCCCGAATAACAGGCACTTGGAGCCCCTCTTGTTTCAAAAATCAATATTTTCTCTGTTTCCTTGAGACCACAAACCAGATGTCCACAGGCAGCTATCTGCAACCTCCTCTGAGGTTCCAAACTCTTCTCCACGTTCTCTCTTCCACAGTTTTTCCCTGTCTTCAATCTATCTTCTCCAGTCCCTACTGAAAGTGAGCACACAGATATGTCCTGCCTGTGCGCTTCTCCTCCCCTCTTAGATTTAAACCACAAACCCACTACCTACAACAGGCAGGGCTGAGCAAAAGCATGAGTTGTAGAAGCGGTGGCTCTCAACTTACAACACGCATATGAATCATGCAGGGCTGTCATGAAAACATAGGCTCTGTATTCAGTGGGTCTGGGCTGGAGCCTGAGCTTCTGCATTCAGACACGTTCCCAGGTGACACTGCTGCTGCTGATCTGTGGACCACACTTTGAATAGCACAGCTGTAGCTCATAAGAAATTCATAGAAACCAGATCAGAAGTGCCCTGTTATTCTGAGATATCCATTGCGACATGAAGAAAAAAAAAATCAAATGTGTGGATTTCATGTTAGTGCTGGTTTAATGCAAATGGATTTTAGTAGTAGCTGTCATTTTCATGTTACTTGGGGGTTATGGATGTTACTTTGTTGCATTTCCGGATTATGCTGATAGCAGAGGGGAATTATGTGAAAGGACACCCAGTGTGGTAGGGTGGAAACTTGCACAGAAGTGTGAATATGCAGCTGTTCCCATCACTATCTGTGTGCACTACACATGCCACTGAACCATTTGAAAAATAGAAAGAAATCATAACGCCCTGCCTAATCTGACATGGCTGCTTTGAAGGCTGAACTAGACTACATATGAGAAATTTCAACACACTTTCACATGATAAAGTATTGATAACTTCTCACTGGGCTCAGTGGAGTGCAGTATTAGCAAATACAGGATGCAAAATCATCTTATAAAGAAAGAACTGCAAACATTTTCACTGGTCACATGTGGCACTGTTTGTCCCACATTGCATTTTAATATACTATCCCATTTTATTTTCCTTCTGGTCTAACAGCAGAAAGACAAGTCCTTGCATTATAATAACAGCCTCCGTGTAAAATATGAAGTGATCAAAGGTCCTGGCTCATTTTCTTTGGTTTTTTTTTTTTTTTTTTTTTCTGAGATGGAGTCTCACTCTGCTGCCCAGGCTGGAGTGCAGTGGTGCAATCTCGGCTCACTGCAACCTCCGTCTCCCAGGTACAAGCGATTCTCCTCCCTCAGCCTCCCGAGTAGCTGGGATTACAGGCGCCCGCCACCATGCCCAGCTAATTTTTGTATTTTTAGTAGAGACGGGATTTCACCATCTTGGCCAGGCTGGTCTTGAACTCCTGACCTCGTGATCCACCCACCTCGGCCTCCCAAGGTGCTGGGATTACAGGCATGAGCCACTGTGCCCAGCAGCTCATTTTATTAATATGGTAATAATGAGATTTATACAAATCTGCTTATTCAAGCTTGGCCATCTTTCCAGCTGACACATCTCTAGAGACTGGCCCTTCTGGGGAAAAAAAAAAAAGAAAAAAGATTCACTTTAGCCTCATGTGAATTCTTTTCTCATAAGAGCCCTTAAGGAAATAACTACCCAGAGTGCCCCAGCCCGCACATCCAAGTGTTCCTCTTTGTTTGGGGGTGGATGGTACACTCTTGAAAACCTCCAGCAGGACTAGAAAGGAGAACATGAAAGGGTTAACGTTTAGACTGGACCATCTGAAAAGGAAGTCCGCCTTAATAAGACTGAAAGTCCAGTCCGAAATTATGTCTCTATGAATGTAATAATCCCTGGATAAGCGTTTGCCAAAGGAACCAAGCTTCTGTGTCCAATTTGTATCACATTTAGACAAGTGATGCTAAAATCCTGGGCCTGTATATTATACAATTACAGAAATGTGATTTTCATTATGCTATTACGGTGCTAGTGGTTATTACGCAGGCCATACTTGCAGCAGATGTTTCTCCTAGCAGCACAGTTGCCGCTGCTGCTGCCTCCTTCAGTGGCCAAAATGTCATCCTCTCCTCTCCTTTTTTCTCAGTGCCACGTTTATCCTGCTAACATAGAGTTGTATCAGGGCTACCAGGAAGTGCTCCTCAGCCTCCTGGATCGTTTTTTGATTGGGTTTGACTTCTGGGAGAAACTGAACTCCTGCAAAGCCCAGCCGGGAAACAGAATTCTCCCTCCTTGTTGTCATTAACCCTTTTCTCAGCAGGCAGCAATTCACACAAATGCAAACCAGATGGGTCAGTCAGAGAGCCTTTGCAAGAGGAAAGTACATTTTTATATGCTCCACATGGAAAATGAATAGGAGGTGTGTTTCATGCATTCGTCTTCTGTTCTGGGAAATCTGCATTGATCATTATGTGATAGTGAATTGGCTGGAGGCTCGTACCTGGTGGGGAAAGAGGTCTTCACCCGTCTTGGATAAAGCTGACCCCATGGATGATCCTAACAGCCTTTGGAACCCAGATGTCACAGGTCAGACCAGGTCAGCCACAAATCAAAACTGTGGTTGATAATATCAGTCTAATGACTCAGCAACTATTTTTTTGTGTGTATTCAGTACAGAAGGGTCAACAGGTTTCAGAGAAGGTTCAGCGCCAGAATTTCAGGACAAGGTCAGAAAATATTACCTTTTCAGACTGAAGCTAATAAGAAGGAACGTGAAATTGGAGCAATTAGCCATCAGTAGGGGAAAACTGCCTCTTGGCAATGTGTTACAGATAAGATTGAGATGTTCCCTCAGTCTCCACCCAGAAGCCATGTTGTCTCTGTAGCCATTTAAGAAGCGTGAAATTGGCCGGGCGCGGTGGCTCACACCAGTATTCCTAGCACTTTGGGAGGCCAAGCTGGGTGGATCACCTGAGGTCAGGAGTTCGAGATCAGCCTAAACATGGCAAAATCCTGTCTCTACTAAAAATACAAAAAAATAAGCCAGGCGTGGTGGCGGACGCCTGTAATTCCAGCAACTTAGGAGGCTGAGGCAGGAAAATCACTTGAACACAGGAGGCAGAAATTGCAGTAAGCCGAGATTGCCCCATTGCACTCCAGCCTGGGCAAAAGCAAAACTCCATCTCAAAAAAAAAAAAAAAAAAAGAAGAAGAAGAAGAGGAAGAATAGTGAAATTTAAGAAATACAAGGCATCTATTATTACGAAGTTCTCAGAAACGAGGGGTGGAGCTGCCCTTGGCAGACAGGTCCTGAGAGAAGCATCTAGAAAGGGCAATTCTAGTGACCCCACCTTGAAGGAAATAATGCCTAGAACAACCAATGCCCTTTGATAAATTCTGTACTTAGTAAGCAAACTTCCCCTGCTGACCAAGACCAGTTACCCCACCCAAAATGGTTCTCTTGGTGAACTAATACATTAACTTTCCAATAGGTGAGGCTTGAATTTGAGGAACAAATTCACACTAAGTAAGTCTGAATGTCCCTGAGTGATATGATTGGGACGTTGGTCTCCTCCAAATCTCATGTTGAAATATGACTCTCAGTGATGGAGGTGGAGCCTGGCGGGAGGTGATTGGGTCATAGGGATAGATACCTCATGAATGGCTTGGCACCATCCCTTTGGTGATAAGTGAGTTCTCACTCAGTTAGTTCACACAAGATCTGGTTATTTAAAAGTGTGTGGCCCCTCCCCTCCTTCTCTCTTTTTTCTCCTTCTCCCCCTCTCACTCCTCTCTCTCTTGCTCCATCTTTCACCATGTGACATGTAGGCTCCCCTTTGCCTTCCACCACGATGGGAAGCCTCCTGAGACCTCACCGGAAGCAGATACTGGCACCATACTTTGTGTACAGCCTGCAGAACCATAAGCCAATTAAACCTCTTTTCTTTATAAACTACTCAGTCTCAGGTGTTTCTTTATAGCAGGGTGAGAACGCACTAATACACTGGGTAAATTCATAAAAGTGAATCCCGAACCAGTATGAATCATACCAAAAGTCAGACAACTTCATTCATTCATTCACACATGTATTTGATGAAACTGTAATACATGACATCTCTGTCTTGGATATTGTGTTAGGCACGGAGATGCTAAGGCAAATTGCAATGTTCCTGCGCTTAAGAAGCTTCCAGTGCGTTATAGAGTGTTTTTTACAGTGTGGCTGATAAAGAGTTATAAAATTAGTCACAAACAGCATTGTAAAAAATATAAATATAATAGAACAAAAAAAAAAATAAGAATAGGAACTGTTAGTGTTTTCTCACTTTTACCTCAACAGCAACAACTAATTCTTAAAGTCTCCAAACCAATTTGATGTCCAACCACTCAATTCGATTCCGACACTAATGACCTGGAGTCAGCACTGGCCCCACAGGTTAAAGGCTCGGCCCCACGAGACTACCCCCTACTTCAGACACCAACAACAAATGGGGTCTCCAGGCTACCTGGACTGATAAGACCCTGAAACATAGGATGTGGACCAAGCAGGCTGGACCCAACATGGCACTGGCTTTGACCTAGTTTCTCCTAGGACCTTATTATATGCTCATTAACATACTCAACACACATCCACTAGCGCCATGACAGTTCCTAGAACACCCATATCTGGTGTAAAACTGGGTGGCACCACAGTTCCAAGAAATCTCCTTTTTCCAGGAACTTTCACGAATATTCCACCTCCTGTTAAAGAAACCCATAAAAGTAACAACCCCAAAGTCCCTTGCATGTAACTTTCTTGGGTACGCAATGAGTGTGTCCTTTTTGCTTTGCAATAAATCTCCATTCTTTCACTATTTTCCAACTCATCCTTGAATTCCTTCTCATAACGGTGTCAAAAGTCTGGACAGTGGCTGGAGCTGAGGTTCCATCGGCATTTGGTGACCTCCCTCAGCCCACCAGGATCTTGATTATTTGCTAGAATGAGTCACAGAACTCAGGAAAATGCTATACTTACTATTCCAGTTTATTATCAGGGAAGCCAATGAAGAGCCAGATGAAGTATAGAAGGTCAGGTCAGGAAGGACCCAGGGCTCAGAAGCCTCTGTCTCTGTAGAGCGTCACCCTCCCCGTACATAGATGTGTTCACCAACCAGAGAACTCCCCTAACCCTTGCAGTTCTGTGTTTTATAGAGAGGTTTCATTATGTGGGCATAATTGATTAAATCACTGTTCATTGGTGATTGATCTCAATCTCTAGCCCTTCTTTGCTCTCTTGGAGGCTGGGGATTGCAGCTGAAAAGTCCAACTCTTTAATTGTACCACTAGCCCCTATTCTAAAGCTATCTTATACTTCACCCCAAGAGTCACCTTGTTAGCATACAAAAGACCTTCCTATTGCTCAGGAAATTCCAAGGGTTTTAGGAGTTCTGTGTCAAGAACCAGTAACAAAGAGAAAACATTTTTTATGATAACACCTCAGTTGGACAAGGTAGGAATTAGTGTTATTTTGTGGAAGTTTTGTTCTCAATTGTTCATATATGTGTTTGTGCGTCTTCCTTCCGGTTCCTGATATAAAAGATGTTTCTTACTGTGGGTTGTGGTAAAAACATTTGAAAATCTAGCAGCTAGACATGCCTGCCTCCCAGATTGCCCTGTAAAGTCTGACTTGTTCACTGTTAAAAAAAACAATAAAAAATAAAAATAAAAAAAATAACTTTAGACAAATTAAACGGACAGAGTTTAACTGGGCAAAGCACGATTCGCAAATTGGGCAACGCTTTCCTCTCCCAACCAGAATAGGTTCAGAGAGACTCAGCGCTGCTCTGCGGTCGGAGAGGATTTATGGACAGAAAAAGGAAAACGATGTACAGAAAATGGAAGTGAGGTACAGCGGCAGCTAAATCAGTTACAGCTTAGCCTCTGCCGTATTTGAACAGGGTTTGAACAATTGGCTGCCTGTGATTGGCCAAAATTCCATGATTGGCACAAGAATAGGACACAACCTGTTTATACATCCACTTAGGTTCCAGTTCACTATGTAGGGAGCAACTTGGAGACTGAATGTAAAATATATGCAAGAAGACAACTTTAGGGTAAGCTTAACGTAACAGCACTACGCTGGTGCTTCAGGAGGCCTGGTGGATGACATTTCTCCAATCCTTCAACTCCTCTTTCTGGATCTTCATTCCCCAGCTCCTCCTACAATGTGTAGGATCTAATTCCTATAATAAATCTCATGTTCCATGTGTTTTCTTAAAAGAAGTTTGGAAAACACCTTTCTGGAGGAGACATTATACAGTATTGTAACGATTTGTGTCTGTGTGCAAGGACTTCACAAAAACATGTAAAACATAAAAAGAAAGGCCAGACAAGTGACTTTAACAAGCAGGAAAAGCTTCTTATAAGAGGTAACATTGAACTGAACCTTGAGTGATGAGCATACACCCATGAGACAACAGCTCTCAGAACAACAAATCTGCTTTTCTCTCTCCCGCTAAGTATAATCACTTCACTTCCATCCTGAGTCTATTCTGCATTTATCACTTGAAAATTCAGCCAAATATTCATCCAACTAATATAAAGTCAGCCGATTCAGTTGCATGCCTGCATCCGTGTGTTGTTTCTGGTGAAACTGTCCCAGGAAGATGCCCCAAAGCCCAGGCACCCAGAGCCTACCTAAGACAGAGGTTAGACCAGGACAACAGAAAACCTATTCCCCAAATTAGAGACTTTAAAAGGTGAAACTTACTTATTTCTTGTAGGGCTATAAGTGCACTGACCATAAAGAGAGGAGGCCAGATGTCTTATTGGGTTCCCTGGAAACAGATTCTGGAATGAGTTGTGTATAGAAAGTTCACTGTGGAAAAGACACCAGTAAGGAAAGAGGGAAGGCAGGAACTGGCAGAGGGGAAAACTGACCCACAATGTAGCTGCAACTGAGGCCTCAGCCAGCACAACAGGGAGTTCTGCATTGGAGTAACTCTTCAGAGATGCCTCCAGTGGAGGTAAGAGGGCTGAACTTTTGTAATCTCGTTGTAGCCAGTTATTGACTTTGGGCTGAACCTGGAGACGGCATGTGACCTGGGGTAAAGCAGTTCCCTGTAGCCATGGACAACTCTCAGTGATGACCATGACTGTGAGCCCTCATACCTATGAACGATATTCCTAAAAGCTAGGAAATGGGTGTGTGAGCCTTGAAAAGGGCATCTGGTACAGCCCACCAGGATCTAACACAACCCTATGTTCTGGTTAACTGGCTTTCCGGTTACTGGCCTGGAACGCGTATGAGCTATAAAGACGTTTGTCAAGGTTTGATTAAGCCTATGTGACTGTGTGACTCCTTTGTTGTAAGTACACAGAATTTAAAACAACATTAAGAGGAGAAACAGTCTGATAGGCAGGGGTAGACCCAGTCCTCTGACAAAAGAGATATTTCCAAGGCCAATCTAGAAAGAGGACAGCAGACCTCTAAAATTACCAGATTCAAAAGACTGTATGAAGAGCCATCTGTCATTTTTGGATGGCCAGAGATGATTTTTTCCTGGTGATAATGTCGTCCCTATTTTGCTTCAGGAGGCCATTTCTTTCTCGCCATCAGTCTATAAGGTTAGGATGGGCTGGCCCTTTCCCTTCATTCTGTAGGTGGGCAAGGAAACTGTGTTGGCAAATAAGAAGTCCCCCTACTTCTGGGATTGGCTCAGAGTTGGGCATACGATCCAAACTAGCCAATCAAAGCTAATGAGCCTCATCCCCAAGACTTTTATTGGAACCTTTGTGAACAAGGCATTCCCTTTCTGGCAGGGATTCTAAGATAATAGACCATCTGCCTGGAGCTTCCAATATCCATCTGCTCCCTCCTGGGTAGAGTCCATCTGAGAATTAGACCAATAAAGAGGAGCGTGGAACTCAGACAAATTCCTGGTGATATCTTTTCAACATTTGTGTTGCTATAAAGGAATATCTGAGGCTGAGTAATTTTAAAACAAAGAGGTTTATTTGGCTCGTGGTTCTGCAAGCTGTACAAGAAGAATGGCACCAGTATTTGCTGCTGGTGAGGGCCTCAGGCTGCTTCCATTTATGCTGAAAGGTGAAGGGGAGCCAGTGTGTGTAGAAATCACATGGTGAGAGAGGAACCGAGAGAAGGGTGAGGTGCCAGTCTCTTTTTATCAACCAGCTCTTGAAGGAACCAGTTGAGCGACAACTCACTCATTACCACTAGATGGCACCAAGCCATTCATGAGGGACCTGCCCCCATGACCCAAACACCTCTTACCAGGCCCCACCTCCAACACTGGAGATCAAATTTCAACATGAGGTTAGGAGGGTCCAACTTCCAAACTATAGCAAGTGCCTAGGTATTGTCATAACTGAAGATACCCTACCAAGTCTGCCTCTGGCCCTCAAACTTCATTGAGCTAGTAGCTATTCTTTTTCACTGAAGCCTGTAAGTTGTTCTTTTCATTCTGGAAAGATTTCAAACCAACACCACGTGACACCTGAAAGGGAGTAGATGGTCTTACGAGTTCTCTCCCAACCTCTCCAGTCTCATCCATCCAACCTTTTCACCCTTCATATGCACAATTGTCCTACTCCTCAGGGTGAAGTGGGGGTGGAGGAAGAGCCTGCAGTTTCACCAAGAAGCCAGTAGTGACCTAGGAAGCGTTTATGAAAAAGTGGAGATTTGAATGTGGCTTTTAAAAGTAGTCAGAGTAGGCTGGGCACGATGGCTCATATTTATAATCCTAGCACTTCAGGAGGCCAAGGCAGGTGGATCACCTGGGGTCAGGAGTTAGAGACCAGCCTGGCCAACATAGCGAAACCCTATCTCTACTAAAACTACAAAAACTGGCTGGGTGTGGTGGCACACGCCTGTAATCCCAGCTACTTGGAGGCTGAAGCAGGAGTATCGCTTGAACCTGGGAGGTAGAGGTCGCAGTGAGCTGAGATCATTCTACTGCACTCCAGCCTGGGCAACAGAGCAAAACTCCACCTCAAACCAAACCAAACAAAACAAAAATAATAAAAATAATCAAGGTAGAGACAGAGAGGAAATAGAGAGGAAATAAAGTGCGTAAGAACTCTAGGGAAGGAAAAACTTTTCTTCTACCCTTTTAGGTTCTGTGGTTGGACCCAAGAATTAAGTTGATAAAACACAGATTATCAGGGGGAAAGCATACACATTTTATTTGATATTAATATTTTGTGTGTGTGTGTGTTTTTTTCTGAGACAGACTCTTGCCCTGTTGCTCAGGATGGAGTGCAGTGGAGTGATCTTGGCTAACTGCAACTTCCACCTCGTAGGTTCAAGCAATTCTTCTCCCTCAACCTCTCAAGTAGCTGGAACTACAGATATATGCCACCGTGCCTGGTTAATTTTTTTTGCATTTTTAGTAAAGATGGGGTTTTGCCATGCTGGCCAGGCTGGTCTCGAAATCCTGACCTCAGGTGATCTGCCCACCTTGGCCTTCCAAAGTGCTGTAATTACAGGTGTGAGTCACTACACCCTGCCTGATATTAATATCTTTATGTATGCATAGAGACCTTCATATACAAAAAAAAAAAAAAAAAAAAAGGTGAGGATCCAAAGAAATCATTAGGCATGAGAGCTTATATACCATTTTAACAATAAACTGTGGAGAACTGTCAAGGCAAAGGAAAAAGGGTTTGGGCTAGGAGCAGTAAATGGGAAAGTGACTAGGAAATATATGGTGGTAACTAATGAAAAACAAGGGTTATTTTAGTATATTTATTTGTACAGATTCATCTTGCCATCAGCTCTTCATCTCCAGTGATGAGAATGTTCTCCTCTTCTTAGTACATTAAGGGCATTCTTCATGGGAAATTTATGTCCTGTTTTTAGGTAAGAAGGTCAGCACCTGCTGTTTGTCAACTGCCTTTGACTCAAGATGATCAATAGGCCTAAGTGGTACATTTGGGTCTGTTCTGATTCTTTTCACAAGCAATGAGGAAACTGTCTGGTCCCAAGTGTACAGCTAAGGAAACAAGGAGAGAGGCAGTCTGATATGTGCAGTGACTCGCAGGAGGAAGGCCAGCATTAGCCTCCTTCAGCTGAATCCCTGCTCCAACATATTTGCTACATGACTTGGGAAAGCTCCTTAGGCTTCTGGTGTTTCAGTTTTCTCAGTGATAAAACAGGAATAAAAATGACATTTACTTCATATAATTGCTGTGAGGATTAAGTGAGTTAAGGGTATATAAAGTGCTTAGAAAAGTGTCTAGCACATATGAGATGAAGAATTAATATTAGCTGGTCCTATTTTTATTTGAACAGGAAGAAAACCTCCTTGTGTTGTGAAGTTGAAGCAGAAAAGCAGATGTGGCTGAGAAGATAAACGTGGCCCCCTGATGGGAAGTCTGATCTGGAAAGGTTGGCTGTCAGCTTGGATGTTTTTCCTGGGCTATGTAATTGTGGTGGGCTCAACAATCCCTTCCCTTTCTTCTACAGGTGTCCACATCCTAATCCCCAGAACCTATGAGTACATGGCAAAAGGAATTCTGCAGATGTGGTTGACTTAAGGATCTTGCTATGAGAAGATAATCCTGGATTATCCAAGTGGGCCCACTCTAATCATAGGGGTCCTTAGAAGAGGGAGGCAGGAGAGTTCAGAGTCAGAGAGGGAGAGGTGATGGAAGCAAACTGAAGGGATGCAGGGCCATGAGTCAGGGAATGCTGGCAGCATCTACAAGGTGGAAAAGTCAAGGAAACAGATTCTCAAAGTTTTTGGAAGGAAGGTAGCCCTGCCAACCCACTTTAGTCTTTTGACATCCAGAACTGTAAGTGAATATGTTTGTGTTGAGCTAACTGTTGTGGCAGTTTTCCCTGGCAGCAATGGGGCACTAATACGGTGAGCATGCAGAAAAGTTAGGTTTAAGTCAAAAGTGGCAAGGTCACCTGGGACCAGGAGGGGATGACAAGGGACTGCCTGGGAAGGGACACAGAGAATCATCCCAGGGGGAGGAAACCTTCTATCTCCTAATGGTGGTAGTGCTTACTCAGGCGTATGCCTCTGACAGAACTCATCCATTGCACTTAAAGTGGATGCATTCGTGTGTGGGAATGATACCTCAATAAACTTGAAAGCAAGTGTTTAAAAAAAACAAACAAACAATTTTCAACTTCTAAATTCTCTAATCCTCCCTATTAAAGAGAAAGGCAAGAATGCTAGATTTCCATTTTTATTAAGGAATCAGATCCAATGCCCTCACTTTATGGATCTGCAAATGTTACCAAAATGCCAGGGTTTCTGTCTAGGTCCCATTGCTCACTGCACAGAAAGCCAATTACTGAGACAAACAAGTATTGCCAACTGGAGAAGACTTTAATCACTTGCAACAGCCAAGGAGAATGGGAGATCAGCCTCAAATCTGTCTCTCCAACAAACTAAAATTGGAGGGAAACTAAAATGGCAGGGAAGATGGGAAAACAGGAACTAGGGAGGAATAAGGAAGCAATCAGAATGGATGAGGGGCCTGGCATCTCATTATCTGGATGCAGTGATTTGACGAGTTTTAGTCCCTTGCTTGATGGTTGGTTTCTTGAGGAGGAACTAAAATGAGACAAATGGAAATTTCACATTTCAACAACAGGAGGGTCAATTTCTCTGTTTACTCAAAAAAAAGTCAAAAATATTAGTTCTATAAGGAAATTGGGCCTGTTTCAGAAACAGGGTCTCAGAGAGATGAACAGACTTGTCCCAAATCATATCTAGGTTCTGCCCTAACAGAGACAAGAGCTGAAGGATCTGACTCCCATCCAGGGCTCTTTCCCCACATGACTCTGCCTCTCTCCTTCACCTAATGATGGGACACCCAGAAAAGTACAGGGAGGTGAACCTGCAATGTCCTGCAGTGGCATCCTCCCCGCTATTCTGTGAAACCAGAATCTTCCTGGTCCACATGTTCTCTCCCAAAGTGCTGAGACATCCCCCTTTCTATTTCCAAAAAGAACAGGGATCAAAGCAGCCCTTCCCTATCTCCCTGATGCGTTTTGGCTGTGTGCCCACCCAAATCTCATCTTGAATTGTACTTCCATAATTCCCAAGTGTTGTGGGAGCAACCCAGTGGGAGATCATTTGAAGCACAGGGACGGATTCCCCCATGCTGTTATTGTGGTAGTGGATAAGTCTCACGAGATCTGATTATTTTATCAGGGGTTTCCGCCTTTGCATCTCCTCATTTTCTCCTGCCGCCACCATGTAAGACGTGCCTTTTGCCTCCCGCCATGATTCTGAGGCCTCCCCAGTCATGTGGAACTGTAATTCCAATTAAATCTCTTTTTCTTCCCAGTCTCACGTATGTCTGTCTTTATCAGCAGGGTGAAAACGGACTAATACACTCGGACTAATACACTCCCCACTGACAAGCACTCTCAGCATGCAGCACCCAGTGGAGGGCAGAACAGTTACAAAGATTAAAGTGATTTCCCCTCATGAAATTCCATTTTCCCTAAGTTAGGGAGGCACCTTGCTTATCCCATCCCTGAGTACTTTACCCTTTACCCACTGACTCAGCTCCTGGCTGCAAAGGGATCCCACCAGACACATCATTAGGTACATCTGGCCACCACTAAAGTACTGGAGAGTCCTAACCTCTTGGAGGACTATTATTTCTGCCATCTGGAAAATTCAACCCACCCTCTCTTACTTTGCAGAGCCCACTTCACAGAGATCCCAAAGCCCTTTCGTGCACGCTATTCCACTTCCTCAAACAACAATCTCAAGAGGCAAACATCCACCTTTTAATTTTGCAGACAGACAGACAGGGACAGTTTGAAACAGAGAAGGTAGAGATAGGAAGTCAGGTGATGGAGGACTTCCACAGGCCCAGACCCTGCAGGCCAAATACCCTATTCAGGTTCCCACAAAGCTCTGGCCACCTCGAGTGCTGTGCTAGAAGCTTGGAACCTTCCCAGCTTCCATGGAGAGAAGGATGGGAGGCCCGGATCCCCATTATTCTTGGAGCCTCACACTATGCAAATATGACCTCCCAGAGCACATTGACATCTGTTGGCACATTTAGTGCCCTTGGCAAGGAAGGCATCTAGCACGCAATGAGGGCTGAATTCCTTTTGGATGATGATTTTCTCTATGTCAAAGTGATTTTCTCAGCAGAAGGCTATGAGCTTTCCCCAGGAAAGCAGACATGGCAGGTGGACAAAGATTACCTGGAAATAGAATTTAAAGATTCTGATGTGTCTTTTTCACAGATTTCAGAAATTTCTAGAGTTGAAAGGGGTCTTAGTCATTCCTTTGACAAACTTTAGGTACATCATGCAAGGGTACTAAGGGGACATGGGATATGTCCCTCAGAACCAATTCATGCCACCACCACCAAGATACTCCTCTGAGCAAATTCTAATGCAGTGGCAGCGGTGTGGAAGGAGACAGGCAGTACGCATCTCTGCTGCTTGCAGGCTGATTCCAATCTACTGAATGAAATACGATTAACACTTTGAACTTTCTGGAGTCCAGATCCAAGGACCTTGAGTGCTCCTTGCAACTTTAAGGATATATGATATATACGATTAACACCTTGACCTTTCTGGAGTCCAGATCCAGAGACCTTGAGTGCTCCTCGCAACTTTAAGGATATATGATATATTCTTAATGTGTATACGATTATATTGCCCTTAGATAATGCCTATCCTTGTTACGGCGCCATCACACTCCTCAGCCTCCCATTCTCCAGAAGCCAGCTCACTGTCTTTTGGCTTCTAAGCAGCAAATCATTAAGTCAAAGAACCAAAAGGAAGAGTTGTTGCCCAGAATCTTTAAAGTGTTTTTTGACAAAGCAAAGGATGGGATCAGGAGTTAGGCGGCATCAAGAAATAAAACACAGTGCTTTTTTTTTTTTTTTTTTTTTTTTTTTTTGCTTTGTACTTGAAAGCAAGACTCCCAACTATGAGTTCCAGCATCAGGGCAGAATGCATGAGACCTGTTCTCTAAGTGCTATTGCTTTCCATCAGGAGTCCGCAACCTGTGGTCTGATCACCTGGGAACTTGCTAGAAAGGCAATTTCTGGAGTCCTACCCATTCCTATTGAATCAGAAACATTGGGGGTGGGACCCAGTAATCTGCATTTTTTTTTTTAAATGGAGTCTCCCTCTGTCACCCAGACTGGAGTGCAGTGGCGCGATCTCAGCTCACTGCAACCTCCGCCTCCCAGGTTCAAGTGATTCTCCTGTCTCAGCCTCCCGAGTAGCTGGGATTACAGGCACCCACTACCATGCCCAGCTAATTTTTGTATTTTTAGTAGAGACAAAGTTTCACCACGTTGGCCAGGCTGGTCTTGAACTCCTGACTTTGTGATCCACCCACGCTGGCCTCCCAAAGTGCTGGGATTACAGGCATGAGCCACCGCACCCGGCCACAGTCTGCATTTTAACAAGCATTGGGGTACTCACTCAGTTTGAGAAACCCATTTTTCAGCCTTGCCTTTCCCCTTCCTGAGTTATAGGCCCTTTGAGAATCTGACTCAGGCTAGCAGCTCTCTCCAAGAAAAATGCACAAGCAAACACTTTTGCACACAATTTCGAGGGGGCTCAAAGACCACCATGAAGCTCATTCAGAAAAAAAGCCCTAAGGCTCTGGAGACCCTGGCTGAGAAGGCCCATTCTCACGATGGAATCATATATCCTTAAAGTTGCAAGGAGCACTCCAAGTCTCTGGATCTGGACTCCAGACAGGTCAAGATGTTAATCATATTTCATTCAATCGGTTGGAATCAGCCTGCAAGTTCACACCAGCAAAGCAGGTGTTCAAGCCTGTCACTGTCATCACCCCCCAACCAAGTCCCAAACAACCGTTTCAACATTACCCCCATCTGCCCCCAACTTCAATTTCACTGATTTCCGGAAGAGAAAGGCTAAAAACCGCCATCAGGGTGGCACTCTAAACGTTTCATAACAATTTTTTTGTTGTTGTTGTTGTTGTAAATCAAAAGCCAAATTTAAGAAGGGAGCAAGGAAGGAAGTTGGTTCCGGCTGCTGTTACAGAAAAACAGAGTGAAGCAACTCACATCCACCACTAGGTGGCGGACACTGACACAAAGGCGCCATTAAAGGGCCCAAATTTGCCTTCCTGCCTAAGCTTTTTGGCCCATAAAGTGTTAGTAAATATTTTCAGGAAATTTCACACAAAATCTAGTTCTCAGCCTCCATTGCAAAACAGTTCCGAGATCTGATACCGTCTGAGCCTGCATTTTACAGAGCCACCATTGCCTGGCCCAAGATGGAGCACCACCCCCCTCAGATGGAGCACGGAGACTTGGCTTGCTCTGATCCTCTGGATCACCCATATTACCTTCCTGGCCCCTGCAGGCGGTAAACTTTGCCACTCCAATAGCCCAAAGCCACCTAAGACATCCGCAGGTGAGGGATATGGGTGGTTTGTAGTCAAAGATGGACTCAGAGCAGCAAAGTGAAAAGCGAGAGCTGCCTGCATTTTTCTGCTCTAACATTTCCCCCTTGACTCTTGTCTCTTTGCCCCTTCCCTCCTTGGTTTTATGGTATGCATCCTTGTTTCATCTTTCACGCCCAAGACTGGGTGAGGTACCTCTTCCACGTGCCCCACAGCACACGATTGCTTCCCTAGCATAGGGCTTACCACGTGCCCAGTTTTTTCACTGTCTCTCCTATTGGTTTGTAAATTCTGTGAGGGCAGAAACCAAGACGATCTTGTCCACTATTGAAATGTTTAGCCCAGTACCTCGCTCTTCAAAGGAATTCAACAAGCAAGAAAGGAAAAAAGAAAGGAAGGAGGAAGGAGTGGAGGGGAGAAGGGAGGAAAGGAGCGGGGGAGGAACAGAAGGAAGGAAGGAGGGAAGGGAAAGGAAGGGAGGAAGACATTACCAATCGAGCACAGCATTCTTGCTCTTGAGCCTGGACCCTGAGACTTTCTCAAAACAATACTCCAAGCAGCTACCTCAGCCTGAGTTGGCACAGGAGATGCAAAATACTTTCTGCCTGATAGCTTGGGAAGAAGCTGTTTGGGAAGGGATTCCAGTAAGGAAATGATTGCCCTGCTTAAACCTTGGACCGGAATGTGTCAGGGGAGATGGGCAAATCCGTGTTGTTCTGGCAGGAACCAAACCCAACAGAAAAAGAGAAGGGAAGGAGAGGCAGCTATTCAGCAAACAGAACATAGGCTGTCATGAAAAGGCTTGGTTAACTTCAGGCTATAGGTCACAGGGGTGCAGTTGACTGAGGGATTTTACAGATGTATCTAAGTCATGTATCTCAGAGAAGCTTTCTGAGAACAAAGCCCCATGCTGGTAGGCACCCTTCCCGCTCTTGGGCAACTCAACTGCAAACCAGATGGAGAGGTGGATTGGGACACTTTTCAGAAATCTTAGCCCATGGAGGAAAAACATGAGTGTACACTGCCCCCTAGTGTTCACTGTTGGTAACACGCTGAGGCGCGGGAAATCATAAAAACCATAAATGTCTAATGAACAGATGCAAGAGAAGATAAAAACTACAATGACTTTATTGTAGCTTTTTTCAGTTAACTGAAACACACACTCACATGCTTATATATAAAGCATTGAGAAAAAGCCATAGCCAAGGAGGAGAGTCAAATCTCTAAAGATTCCAAACCAGATACTGCTGGCCAAGAACGAATGGATGAATTGGGAATTCAATTCAGGCCCCTTGGATCCCATCCAGATGTTCAAGCAGCTGGTCACACCAAGTCCCTTCCAGTCAATTACTTTTCTTGATGTTTCTAATCAACAGCATTATATATGTGATGCTATAAACTTTTATATTTAATATTAGCTCATAACTCAGGATCCCAAACCAGATGTTTTGGGTGAGAAAGAAATTGATGACTTATCAGGAGATTGAACCCAGGCCACTGGCTGCTCTCCAGGCATTCTACCAGCTGAGCTGCAAAGCAGGGTGGTTGCTACCAGCTCCCTTTAGTTATGAGGAGAGAGACAGGGGTGGGTAGAATATGAACATAAAGCCGCATTCCAGAAAAGCTTCCATGAATTCTTTTTCTCTTATAAAACAGGAGCCTGTAGCATTGTCTTGAGTCAGTAATGGTCAGGTACACTCAAAGCTTTGAGCTCATCTCCCTTCCTTTATGACATTATGGAGGCGCAGGGAAGCAGGGACGGAAAGGAAAAGAAAGTAAAATATATGGCCAGGAAAGGAGATATGCTGACATGATCGATTGTCACCAACGAGGTGGGGTAATGTCTTAAAAAATATTAACCAAGTTTTTCTTCCCAGAAAAGTCCTCCTGTGCCCTTCCCTCACCAAACAGCTAGGCCCACTCTCGGGAGCGACTAGGCAGAAGAGAGAGCTGAGAACAAAGATGTCTTCCAGGATTTGGTTTCAAAAGCCTAAGTCCCTGAGGAGATGAAGAGGACAAAAAGTTTGAGTGAAAGCCAAGGAAGGAGAAGAGAAACTCCTGCTCGTTATCTCTCTTGAAAAACGTCTCCCGATTTGTGGAGTAGGGATCGGAGAGATCGGCGGGTCCCAGAGACATGGGCCTTGTGTCCAGCCAGCTTCCTGGGTTAGAGGCCTGAGGAGGTAGCTGACCCCAGGCAGGGAAAGCTGTGCACTGTGTCCGCCAGATGGGGCCAGAGTAATTCCAAACAAGATAAGCCATGAAAAGCACCTAGCAGGATGCCGAGTACACAGTAAGTGCTCAGTAATTTGCAACTGTTACTGCTTTTATAAGGGCACTCAGTTTTCCAGTGCTTTAAAATCACCAAAGCCAAGTTCACCGCGGCGGGCGGAGGTACGCTTCCTCATCAAGGGACAGCTAGCATCCACCACGCTTGCTCTTTCTACCCCTACTCCTCCTTGCGACATCAAACGAGACCACTTTTAACTCAGTTTCTTAGAAGTAACCAACGTCAACCAATAGTGTGATGGTTCATTCTGTCAACTTGGCTAGGCCGTGGTAGCCAGGTATTTGGTTAAACATTACTCTAGATGTTTCTGTGAGAGATCTGTTAGGTGACATTAACATTTAAATCAGTGGACATTGGGTAAAGCAGAGGACTCACTGCAGTGTGGGTGGGCCTCATCCAATCAGCTGAAGGCTTTCAAGAAAAGACTGACCTTCCCAAAGGAAAAAGGAACGTTGACAGCAGGCTATCCTCAGCATTGAAGAGCAACTCTTCACCGAGTCTCCTGCCTGCCGGCCTACCCTACAGATTTTGAACTTGTCTATCTCTACAATCACTGTAACTAATTCCTTAAAATATTTATTAAAAGATTTCTATGTATCTGGCTGGGCACGGTGGCTCACGCCTGTAATCCCAGCATTTTGAAAAGCTGAAGCGGGTGGATCACCTGAGATCAGGAGTTTGATCAGCCTGACCAACATGGTGAAACCCCTAAAAATACAAAAATTAGCCAGGCATGGTGGTAGATGCCTGTAATCCCAGCAACTCGGGAGGCTGAGGCAGGAGAATCGCTGGAACCCAGGAGGCGGAGGTTGTAGTGAGCCAAGATCGCGCCGCTGCACTCCAGCCTGGGCAACAAAGCAAGGCTCCGTCTCAAAAAATAACAAACAAACAAATAAATAAATAATGAAAGATTTATATTTATCTGTATATTTATCATCTATGTGTCTAGGTATATTTAAATCTATCATCTATTTACCTCTATCTAGATAGATGATACCGAAATCTATCATCTATTTAGTCTATGTATCTATCGTTTCATCTTCACATCCTATCTGTTTCTCTGGAGAACCCTGACTAACAGCAGAAGGACTCCACAAAAATGTCATAGAATCCACACAAATACGTCTTTCCTCATGGCCCTATCACTACACTGCTAGACTGAAAGGTGAATACTGGATGTGTAGTGGTGAAGTATTGCCAAGGTAACTATCTCTTTAGGATGCAATGTCTTCATCTAGATAGCTGGGGGATGAGATTACACAAAGAATGGCAAATAGATTTCATTTACATGCCATCTTCAGTCCATGAGTAGTGGTTTCCAGAAACACTGTGTTGATTTTTTCCATCTATGGCAAAAATTGGAAATAAATAAATGGGCTGGGTGCAGTGGATCACGTCTGTAATCCCAACACTTTGGGAGCCCAAGGCGGGCAGATCACCTGAGGTCAGGAATTCAAGACCAGCCTGGCCAACATGGCGAAATCCTATCTCTACTAAAACTACAAAAATTAGTCAGGCATGGTGGGGGCTGCCTGCTGTCCCAGCTGCTTGGGAGGCTGAGGCAGGAGAATGGCTTGAACCTGGAGGGTGGAGGGGGCAGTGGCCAAGATCACGCCACCAGACTCCAGTCTGGGCAACAGAGCGAGACTCCATCTCAAAAAAAATAAAATAAGAAGAAATAACACTGTGTTGAGAAGGATGCTGAGGTGCTGTGTGAAGTGGGGATGGGCGTGGGGAAGGAAGGGTGCCATTACCCGTAGCTAACCATGCAGAGTGGGGGTGATTTGCCTACCTGTGTTCATACAAAATCTGACGTCTCAGCAGCATTTGCCAAAATTTTCACTCTGCTTAAATGCTTTCATTTCTTCTTGTTGAGACTCCACGTGCTACTGGTTTTCCAATGACTCACTGGCAGCTCCTTCTTGGCCTCCTTTTCCTGGCTCCAACTCTTCTGCTTCAGTTTCAATACTGGGAATGTCACAGTCTCCAGGCTGGGCCTGGGACATGTCTTCTTCACTATACGAGATAGTGACTCTCCCTAGGGGATCTCAGCTAGCCCCATGGCTTTATACAACATGAAAATGTCAATGAACCAAAATTTTATGTCCCGAATCCTAAATTCTCCTGGAACTCCAGAGTCAGGGGTAGAACAGAGCACGTGCTGTGTCTACCTACAATTGGCAATTCACATATGACACGTGGAAGACAGAACGCTTGCTTTTTACCCAAAATCTGCTCCCCATCTGTCTTTTACTATCCCCACAAAAGGCAACTTCATCAGCCCACTTGGCCAGGTCAAAACCTTGGAGCTCTCCTTGATTCCTGAATACTGTTTCCCCCTGACTACAACCGTCATCCATCAGCAGGCTCTGAGGGTTCCGTGTAAAACCAGGTCCTGATCTGTCCGCTTCTCTTCATCTCTGCCATTCCCACCTCCGTCTAGGTTACAAGCCGGCCCCTACAGGCCCACTGTGCCCCTGTGTCCTCCCTGCCTCCTCTCCACACAGTGGCAAGAGCCAGCCTCTGAAGATGAAAACCTAATCATTCCATTGTCTGCTCATATACCCTCTGGGGGCTTCCTGTTCCCTTAGAATGAGATACAAACTCCTTGTCCTTTGCCCCTATTGAAGCCACAGTCTAGAAAGACATATAACAAGGAAATGATGACAACTTAGTGTATTAACTGGCAGAAAAAGAAATGGGAAAGCATTCTGAACCTGGGGAAACTGAGAGAGATTGAGAGAGGGAGGAGGAGAGAGAGAGAGAAGAAAAGAGGGAGAAAGAGAAGGAGAGGGAGAAAGAAAAAAGGGACTCGAGGGAGCAAGGGAAAGAGAAAGCAGGGGAAAGAGAGAAAGGAGCCAGGCATGGTGGATCACATCCTAATCCCAGCGTTTTGGGAGGCCGAGGTTGGCAGATCACTTGAGCCAAGGAGTTTGAGACCAGCCTGGCCAACATGGAGAAACCTCATCTCTATTAGAAATACAAAAATTAGCTGGGCATGGTGGCACAAGCCTGTAGTCCCAGCTACTTGGGAGGCTGAGGTGGGAGAATCACTTGAACTTGGGAGGAGGAGGTTGTAGTGAGTCGAGATCTCATCACTGTACTCCAACCTGGGTGACAGAGCGAGACCCTGTCAAGAAAAAGAAAGGAAGGAAGGAAGGAAGGAAGGAAGGAAGGAAGGAAGGAAGGAAGGAAGGGAGGGAGGGAGGAAGGGAAGGAGAAAATGGGAGAAAGGGATGGGGAGACAGAAAAGGGGAGGGAGAGTAAGGAAAAAAGAAAGGACAGGGAGAGAAAGAGAAAGGAAAAGAGGAAGGGAGGAAGAGAATGGGAAGGAGAGAGGGAAGAGAGAGAGCAAGGGAGGGAGACAGAAGGAAAGAAAGAACAAGCAGGAGAGAAAGGGAGGGGAAGAGAGAGAAGAAAGAGGAAGAATGAGGGAGAAAGAAGAGAGGGGGAGGAAGGAAGACGGAGAGAGGAGAGAGGGAGGGAATGAGGTGGAGGGAGAGAGGGGGCTGGAAAGAGAGGGAGAGGATGGGGGAAAGGAGGACAGAGAGATGCCTATTCCTTACCTCTGCTACCTCCTTTCATCCTCATGGCAATCCTGGAGGGCAAGGTGCAGAGTGGCTAAGACATTTGCCCAAGGTTACCTGGCTGTTCCGGGTCAGGTTCAGCACCCCAAAGTCCATGAACCCCTGACTGCACCACATCATCTCCACAGAAACCAGCCGCACCATCTTCACCCTCCTCCCTGGACAGCTCCTGACACCCCGGGTTATTACTGTCTCCGCACGGGACACCTTGACACACCTGGGCTCACCTCCAGGGATACCTCCAGGGAGCTCGGGATCCTGCACTGGCATTTCCCAAATGCGAGTAACATAAAGAACCCAATTAAATGAAAGACACACACATACACACACTCACAAACACACATACACATGCTCACACACACAGAGAAACATACAAACACACACACACACATATATACACAGGTACATGCAATCACACAGACATACATGCAGAACCCACACATACATACATACACACACATACATTCACACACACACACACAGACACACACACAATACATATAGACACACACACACACCCCCCCACACATACACATAGACATACACACACAACACATACACACATACACAGACACACATAACACATACACACAGGCACACACACACACGTTGAGGCCCCTGAGAACGTATCTCTGAGCTCCAGTTTGAGTGAAGAATTAAACAGTAAACTCTGGAGCCTTGGAGGAGGAGCCAGTCTGGGACAGGCAGGTGAAGGCGTTCGGCAGAAGGCACCTGGCCATTGGTTGGAGACCCAGGTTCACCAGCTCGGAGGTGGGGCCAGAACCCAGGTGACTGAGACTCCCCAAGGAGTGTGCATGCAGACGGAGCCCTGGGGACGCGCACAGCCAGCAGGCTTGCTGAGGAGGGCAAGCACGACAGGACCAGGGAGAGCAGAGAACAGCCGCCAACAGCCAAGGAGAAGAGGGTTCTGCAAGCGCACTTTCTGTTTCTGTAACTAAAAATGCAACCAAGATACCCCAAAGGCTCAATACTGACAAGCTAATCAGAGAAACTGGCTTCATTGAGAAGGGCGAGAAAGGACAGGAGTGTATCACTCCCCACTGTCACTGCTTAAGGCCCTGGGAGGTCACCGTCTGCCAGGCCCAATTCCGAGCACGTCACACCCCTAACGCTTTTAATTGTTACCTTCCCATCCAAGTGGACTGCCCACAGGAATGCAAATGTGGACACTGACTCGAGGGGCATTCCTAGTTATGTAAGGGTCCCTCTCAGCCCTGCAGTGATTGTGTGCATGATTTTACAATACCTTCAGTGGAAAGTGTTAAACTGAAGAATTCTAGAATTCTCAGATCCCTGAGAATAAATCAAACTCGCAGCGATCTGAGATCCCTCCTCCTGGCTCAGCCTTCCCCAGGGCCGGCGCTTCTGCGCCCTCTAGTGACCACGGGGGCGCATCGCACTCCTCCGGGACCCGATTTTGCGCCCCGTCCTCCGACCCGGGAGAACTGGAGGCAGGACTGCAGGATGAAAGCACGAAAGGATAAAAGGAAACCCCCAACGTCCTTCATGTTGTGACTTTCGCCGACTGCCAGCCTCCTCGCCGACCCTCCTTCATCCTACTTCATCCTGAATGTATCCTACAGTAATAGCAACTGTTTGAGGCGAAATAGTGGCTTGGGAGCAACGTGAACTCCGCAACTGAGCAGCCGGGGTGTGCATGCTCTTGTGCAAGTAAGCCCTTTCAGCCTCAGTTTCTCATCTGTGCAATGAGAATAGCAATAGGCTACACAAGAGCGCTAGGAGGAGCAGGTGATCTGGACACGTGTGTGGAAAGTGTGCGTATGACGACGTGAACCCTCAGTGAACTGCTGTGTGTCCTATCGCTTCTTGGCACACTCCTACCTTTCCTGTCTCCATGCCGCCCGCTCTGGATAGAATAGCCTTCCTCATCTTGCCATCCTGGAAATCTCTCAATTTTTTCTAAATCCGAATCGTGCCATATGTTCTGTGAGAAGCCTTCTCTGACACCATTCCTTTTTTTTTTTTTTTGGACGGATTCTTGCTCTGTCACCCAGGCTGTCGCCCAGACTGGAGTGCAGTGGCATGATCCTCCGCCTCCCGAGTTCAAGCAATTCTCCTACCTCAGCCTCCCCAGTAGCTAGGATTACAAGCGCCCGCCACCATGCCTGATTAATTTTTGTATTTTTAGTATAGACGGGGTTTCACCATGTTGGCCAGGTTGGTCAAAACTCACCTGTTGAAGCTGTAATCCCCAGTGCCTCACGATGCGACATTTGGAGATAGGGCCTTTAAGGAGGTGATTAATTAAACGAGGCTGTTAGGGTAGATCCTAATCCAAGCTCACCGGTGTCCCTATAAGAAGAGGAGATTAGGACACATGAGACATACCAGGCCATGTGAGCACAGAGGAAAGACCACATTAAGATACCGCAAGAAGAAGGCCATTTGCAAAGAGAGAGGCCTCAGGAGAGAGAGACCAGCCCTGCTCACACCTTGATCTTGGACTTTCAACCTCCAGAACTGAGAAAATTGACGTCTTGGGGAAGCCACTCAGTCTGTGGTATTTGGGGATGGCAGCCTGGGATGACTCAGGCTGGGCAGATGCTCCATGCCCTCAGTACACAGTAACTGAGCTCCACGAATTCCTGGGCACCTGCTTGGCCCTGAGGATCTAAAGGTGACAAAGCTTGGGTGGCATTAATTACGGCAGAGCTGCAGCCTCTCCAAGCCTGAGCCAGGCTGAGTTACTTTCCTTTCTTCTTTCTTTCTGATTTCTGGTGTAGAGTCATGCATCACTTAATGGCAAGGATACGTTCTGGGAAATGCCTTGTTAGGGAACTTTGTCATTGTGCAAACATCACAGAGGGCACAAACGCAAACCTACATGGTACAGCCTACTGCACACGTGTGCTGTATGGTACAACCTATTGTGCCTAGGCTACAAACCAGTGCTGCATGTGACTGTACTAAATACCGCAGGCAATTGTAACACAATGGTATTTCTGTATCTAAATCTATCTAAACATGGAAAAGATACAGTGAAAATGTAGTATAAACAATTAGCACCTAAGCCGGGCATGGTGGCTCACGCCTATAATCCCAGCACTTTGGGAGGCTGAGGTGGGTGGATCTCCCGATGATGGGAGTACGAGGCTAGCCTGACCAACACGGAGAAACCCCATCTCTACTAAAAATACAAAAAAAATCAGCCAGGTGTGGTGGTGCATGACTGTAATCCCAGCTACTTGGGAGGCTGAGGCAGGAGAATTGCTTGAACCCAGGAGGCAGAGGTTGGTACCATTGCACTCCAGTCCGGGCAACAAGAGTGAAACTCCATCTCAAAAAAAAAAAAAAAAAAAAAAGAAGAGTAGCACCTGAATAAGGCACTTACCATGAATGGAACTTGCAGGATTGTAAGTTGCCTGGTGTGCATCAGTGAGTGGTGAGTGAATGTGAAGGTCTAGGACATTGCTGTACATGACTGCAGACTTTTTTTGTTGTTGTTGATGAGACTGAGTCTCGCTCTATTGCCCAGGCTGGAGTGCAGTGGCATGATGTTGGCTCACTGCAACTTCCACCTCCCGGGTTCCAGTGATTCTCCTGCCTCAGCCTCCCAAGCAGCTGGGGTTACAGGCACCCCCCACCACGCCTGGCTAATTTTTGTACTTTCAGCAGAGATGGGGTTTCGCCGTGTTGGCCAGGCTGGTCTCGAACTCCTGACCTCAAGTGATCCACCCGCCTGGGCCTCTCAAAGTGCTGGGATTACAGGCGTGAGCCATCGTGCCCAGCCCAAAGTAACTTTTGTTTCAAAAACCAATTCTCCCTCCGATGCATTGTGGCCATCAAGTTTGGAGTTGTTGGGTTTCTACGGCTCTAAACCGGAAACACCTCAGACCCAATGAAGACAAAAGCATCCCTGTCCTGATTCTATTATAACATTTTCTTGTGTGCCCTGGGGCCCCATCCTAGTGCCCAAGACAGCAACTTTCTGAGCTTTCTGAGAGCAAGACCTTATTGGTCTTTCTGTACACCAAGGTCTTAGTACAGTATCTAGAACCCTAGAACAGTGTCTAGAAACTCGTGTGTGTGTGTGTGTATGAGTGTATTGAATGAATCAATGAATGAACGTCTGTGTGAAGGCCACAGGGTATTTCAGACAGAGCCCCAAAGTATGTGTCCCTTGGTCAGATCACCAGATCTTGAGGATCCCAGGAACTGCCCCAGCTTTGTAGGTACAAAAGTCTGATTTATGAATACACCCAAGAAATGGCCATAGATGAGTGGACCAGCTTATGGCAACCATAGTTATTAGCGTGTACAGCAGAAAGTCAAATTATAAATTATAGCTTTGTAACTACAGGCATATGAAAATGTACTGTTCCCAGCATTCATTGGCCAGATGATTCTGCCTGGCAGCCATCTCTTCATAGAACCTCCTAGAATAATCAAAGGGTTCCACGAAAGCCTGGACTTTTCCATTTCAAGGGCCCTTTTGCAATTTGACTTTGACACTTCTCCCCTCAAGAGGCAGAACAGAATTTTCCTCCCTTTGAATCTATGTGGGTGCTGTGTGTGTCTTGCATTGACTTCTGGGCCTAATTCTTCAGAAGCACTGCAATTTCACTTCCTCCTCCTGGAGGCTGACCACCATTCAAAGAAGCTCAGTCTGACTACTGAATGTGGACAGTCTACATGGATGAAGAGGCAATGGGAAATGAACCAAAGCACCCCCAGCAGAGCCATTACCCAGGACCCACACCTGGGAGTGGGGCCATGTTAAAGGCTCCACTCCCATTGAGCCACCCAGCAGCCACTGCAAGGAGCAGAGAACTGTGAGCAACAAAAGAACTGAAGGTTATTTCAAGCCACAAGCTGCCCATATACAAAATGAATAACAAAAAGAGACTCAAAGCAAGAGGAAGTGGCTGGATTATATTAATTGTTGATATCACTGACTTCTGAAAGTCTGTCGCCTCGATTTCCACTTTCTCTGCTGTCCCGATGGTCAGGCTACCTCTACTCCAGCAAGTCCAGAGACACTTTTCTGTTTCAGAGTCTCTGAACTGTCCTTTTGGAGGTACCAGTCAAACCAATCGCCTTCAGAAAACACATTCATTGTTGTCTTGATTGAATTTTAGGCTCTGCTTAGCTGTAAATTGAAAACCTCGTTTAAGCTACTGGCTTGCTTCTAATTTCCTGGTATTTATTGTCGGCCACAAGCCAGACTCTGTCCTAGAAGATAATGATACAGCAGAGGACCAGATAGACAAATCCCAGGCTCATGAAATTTACATTCCAGTGTAACCTCAGATTGAAGAAGTACTAGCTATTGTCTTCATATACCAGGAATAAAAATATGACCCAGAGTGTAAGCGCAGAAAGGTACACTGGGCCCTAGAAACAACCTGAATACCATCCAGCCCTCAGAATTTTATATAAGTAGATAACCAAAAGTGATTCCTCCTATAATTTTGAGATAAGTAGTTTGAGATTACCCAATGGATAGACGTGAACATACGGCACCAATAAAATAGAGGAACCAATGTTTTGTGTGTGTGTGAAATTTGATATATTTTTTTTAAAAGGATCAAAGCACTCATCGCAGGAAAAAAATCTGTGTTCTATTGCACTACATTTTTTAAAAGCAGTTTTAATAATTTTTTTTTTTTAAGGAGCATCTCGTTCTGTCAGCCAGGCTGGAGTAAAGTGGTATGATCACAGCTCACTGCAGCTTCAAACCCCTGGGTTCATGTGATCCTCCTGTCTCAGCTTACAGAGTAGCTGGGACAACAGGTGCATGCCACCATGTCCAGCTAATTTTTATGTACTTATTTTTAAATTTTTTAGTCTTTCTTGGTAGAGATGAGGTCTTGCTTTGTTGCCAGAGCTGGTTTGTTTGTTTGTTTGTTTTTGAGATGGAGTCTCCCTCTGTCGCCCAGGCTGGAGTGCAATGGCACGATCTTGGCTCACTGCAACCTCCGCCTCTGGGGGTTCAAGTGATTCTCCTGCCTCAGCCTCCCCAGTAGCTGGGATTACAGGCACATGCAACCACTCCCAGCTAATTTTTGTGTTTTTAGTAGAGATGAGGTTTCGCCATGTTGGCCAGGCTGGTCTCGAACTCCTGACCTCAGGTGATCCACCCGCCTCAGCCTCCCAAAATGCTGGGAGGTGTAAGCCACCATGCCTGGCCACAGAGCAGGTTTTGAACTACTAGCCTGAAGCTATTCTCCCGCCTTGGCCTCCCAAAATGCTGGGATTACAGATATGAGCCACGGTGCCCAGCCCTTAAGCAGCTTTTAAAAACTATGGTTTTTATTTTGAATACTTATGGAGATGGTGGTACGATCATCTTCTCAGTTTGTAAAGCCCTCTAACTGTGTAAAGTAGATCTGAAGCGTTTTCCTGACCCTCACTGGGATGGTTATTTCAAGTACAAAATGTTTTCACACAGTGGGTGGTAATCTTTCATAAAAAATTTCATATTTGAATGAAAACAGCTCAAGAAATACACTAATGAGCAAAAATATATGGGGAAAGAGGGATGTGTAGTTTTGACTTAACTGAAGAAACCAAGAGGAAACTGGTCTACATATGAAAATGTGATCCTGGAAAGTCAGGTGTCAAGAATTTCGAGTAGGAATCTATATGACTTGAATCCCCCCTACTTCCTGAATAAAAGTGACATTTTTCAGTATTTATAAAAAAAAAAATCATATTTCAGTGAAGCTTCCAGGTAAACTATCTTAAAAAAATCATATGTGAGTGGACCTTCCACGTAAATTATCTCCCTCTTTTAAGGGAGCTCCCTGTATTTCTAGCGACTTTAACTGAAATCCCTTTCAGGGAGAAATCCTCATTAGCTACATAAGAGGGGATTAGGTGTTTTTTTCAAAGAGCTGGTATTGGAACATCTATCTCTCTGATGTCCCTGGTCAGCTATATTGTATATGAGTTGAAACATTTTGTATTTTAATTTTCTATCATTTACTGGGTGCCTCTTCTGTGACAGAGCCACTCAAAGGGCTATTGATATATTATCAGGTGACTGAATTCTAAATATATTCTGAAGTAGGAGATACTGTTATTTCTGTTATTACTCACGTTTTAGAGATAAGAAAGCTGAGGCTCTGAGAGGTCAAGATCACGCAGCTAACGAATGAGCCAAGACTCTCTTGCTTTAGAGCTTGTCCTCTACTCTTGCTTTTCTTTCCAGAAAACACTACATTTTTTGTTTGTTTCCTTTTGTTTTGTTTTGAGACAGGCTCTCGCTGTCACCCAGGCTGCAGTGCAGTGGCGCGATTTTGGCTCACCGCAACCTCCACCTCCCGGGCTTAAGCGATTCTCCTGCCTCAGCCTCCCTGGACTACTGGCGCGCGCCACCACGTAAAAATGATCATGTTGTAACACGTATGCATACGAATTACAATGGAAACAAAATTAGCAAAAGCGCCTTTTATGCTAATGCTCAATACAATTGATCTCCTCACATTTAATCCTCACAACCACTACAATCACCTCAAACTCAAACTCTAAGGAGCTGACGTGCCCTGAGGGCACAGCTCTTATCTGGTGGGAACAGGCGCCATCTCAGCAAAACTCCAAACTCCTAAGACCCGCCTTCCACAGAAACGCTTTTCCTGACACGGTGCTTCCGGAAGTCCCGCCCCAGGAGAAAAACAGCTTCCGGAAAAAATGGAGGCCCGGAAACCGGAACAGACCGGGGCCGCTTGAGACGCTCTAGTATTCCTCTACTCTATGGCCGCTGGACAATTCACAAGTCCCGAGCAGTAAGGCTCCTTTCTATTGGATGAGCAGCCTCGCGTAGGCGGGCAGCTCGGTGCACGGCGCGATGATTGGCTGAATCTGCCATGCGGAGCGGCTCGGCGGTGCGTGGGACGCGCGGACTGAGGTGACCGGCGGCTTTTCTTAGTTTTAGTGAAGACGGGCGCATGTGGGCGCTTTGCTCGCTGTTGCGGTCCGCGGCTGGACGCACCATGTCGCAGGGACGCACCGTATCGCAGGGACCCGCCCGCCGCCAGCGGCCGCCCAAGGACCTGCTGCGGCACCTGCGCACACGTGAGAAGCGCGGCCCGTCGGGGTCCTCCGGCGGCGCGAACACCGTGTACCTGCAGGTGGTGGCAGTGGGCAGCCGGGACGCGGGCGCCGCGCTCTACGTCTTCTCCGAGTTCAACCGGTCAGTGCGCCGCGCCTGGGGTTCCCTCAACGAGCCACGCCCCGTCCCGCCGGGCCCTCAGTGCGGTGCAGCCTCTGAGCATCGGGGCACCTCCCAGGGCTTCGGCTTCCCTGCTTCACAAATGTGGTTCACTGTAGCGGGGCTTCGTAAAGTTATGGTGGGTGGGAAATCCCAGATTCTTTGCATCTATGTGATTTCTGGGGATCTGTGAAGAACTTCAGACTTGGGTCAGAGCGTCCTCTTCCCAGCCCTAGGGCCCGGCGTGCCTGTCAGCACTTTCGGAGCTCCACCCTCTTCCTTGCACCCCAAGGTCTTTGTTAGCGTGTGGAGTGGACAGATCTGGTGTGTAGCCAGTGATGGGGAAAGAACCCGTTTTGTCCCAGCACCCACACACACGGGCCCCCACTCCCCTCCACCACTCCTGTGGAGGACTCAAAACCCACCATCCTAATAGCAGAAATGTGGTTCGGTAGTCCAACATGGACTTTTAATTTTTTTTTCTTTTTTGTTTTTTTTTTCAGCGTCTACCATAAAGCAACTAATTGGTGTCAGTTTACAGAATAAAACCTTCTGAATGTCTTGTGTAATGTTTGTCTTGTAGATACCTCTTCAACTGTGGAGAAGGCGTTCAGAGACTCATGCAGGAGCACAAGTGAGTCAGTCTCTTGCTTTTGGAGGGGGAGTTGATTACGGGGCTTGAAAGCTGAAATGAGAGGCCAGTTGTTTTTTTATAGCAAAAGTGGTCCTTGTTCTGTTCATGTTATCCTGTTTAAATGTTTTCTCATTCTTAGGTTGAAAGTTGCTCGCCTGGACAACATATTCCTGACTCGAATGCACTGGTCTAATGTTGGTGGCTTAAGTGGTGAGTATATTCTTTGCAGTGTCAGAGGCTGGTGGGAAGTCTCCGGGAATTTAACCTGCTTGACCGGTTTTCCGCGTCTGGGGTGGGGTGGGCAGCTAGACTTTTTTTTTTTTTTTTTTTTTTTTTTTTTTTTGTCAGTGGCGTGATCTTGGCTCACTGCAACCTCTGCCTCCTGGGCTCAGGTGATCCCCTCACCTCAGCCTCCCAAATCGCTGGGACCACAGGCCCGCCCCACCACACCTGGCTAATTTTTTTTGTATTTTTTGTAGCGACTGCGTTTTGCCATGTTGCCCAGGCTGGTCTCAAACTTCTGGGTTCAAGCAATCCTCCTGCCTTGGCCTCCCAAAGTGCTGGGATTATAGGCATGAGCCACCGCACCTGGGCTGGAATTCTTTTTATAGCAGCCCAGTCAGCTGCAGCACAGAGCATTAAAAGCTGTGACTCAGAAGAACAGATTTTAATATGGTGGGGCCAGAGATTTGTGGCAGTAAACTGGAGAGTCTAGTGGTGGTGATTATAGTTAATATGTTTACCGTAGACGCCATTGGCAGCCGCACGCATACCCACTGTCCAGATTACCCTGTCATTTATGTCTCTCAACTAGAAGGTCAGGATTGTGTTGCATCCAAATTCTGTGGGCTTGGTGGCATGTACAGGAAGGAGTGAAGTGTTAGACCAATCTCCCTTCTCAGGACTGAGACTAGGGTGAGGCATTTAGGGTGCCGCCCTTCACTTTCATGATTCCTTAAATTTTGCACACTGGGTGCCTTGCTCCTTCACCCTAGTAACAGTTCAGCCTATTCTAGAGGCATTTAAAGAATATTTGATGTCTGTTACACCTCTGGCTGGCATCACTTCTGCTCTGTACATCTTCCCTGGTGATACTTCCAAAGCTGGAAGGAGGAGATGTAGATAGATAGCTGGATTAGTACAGAGGGCTCCTCCTGTTAGTGACGACAGGTGAAGTTGATGAGAGATCTGATTTTATGCATCCTTTTTAGGAATGATTCTTACTTTAAAGGAAACCGGGCTTCCCAAGTGTGTACTTTCTGGACCTCCGCAACTGGTGAGTCTTTCCTGACACGTCTTTCAAAACCAGCCTTTCCTTTTGTAATGTCAGTAACAAGAGTTTTCCTTTTTGCAAATCAGTCTTCTGCCCTCCAGAGATACCTGGTCGTTGAAACGCTTCCCCTTTCAGGTTAAAATGAGTTCAAAGCCTGATTAACTGTATGACCTTAAACAAGTTACTTTACCTTTCTGAGCTTTAGTTTATTGATCTGTAAAATTACTATCATGTTTCGTAGAGTTGTTAAAGATTAAATGATGTAGCCCATATAAAGCACTAGATCGCTTTATTAGATTTGTTTGGCACCAAGTAGGCACACAAGAAAGGTCAGCTTTTGTTTTATTCAGTACATTTCTGACGTCTTCTTACCTTTCAGACCAGCTTATTACACTCGTGGGAAGTCGTGTGTGTGTTGTTGAATGTAACAGTTCATTTTCCAGTTCTTGAGAAAAAAGTCACCAGGACCTGTTAAGTCTTTCCCCAAAATAACGTTTGAAATCCATCCATTTGTCTCTTTATCGAGGCCTTCCTTATCTCTGTTTTCTGCATCTGTAAACTACAGTAGCCTCCCATATCCATTCTCGTCTTCCTGTAATCCATCTGCCACACAGCAGCCAGAGAGGTCACATTAAGACAGAAAAGTGGTGTTTCACTTGCCACCCTAAAGCCTTTCATGGGCTCCCCATTGCAATACGATCCAAAACACCTTGATATGGCCTATAAGTCCTGTAGGCCCCAGCCCCTACCCTTACTTCCATCTGTACCCATCGCTGAGCTGTAGCTGCATGGGCTGACTCTTACACCCCTCTAACTGTCTTCTTCAGGACTTTCGCCCTTCCACAAGTTCCCTCTGCCTCTTCTAATTGCTGCCTGTGTTGTTACTGAACTTTCAGGGCTCAGCTAGAGGGTCATTTACTCCAGAACTGTCTCCTTCTCCAGACAAGTTGGATCCCGGCCCTCTGTATTTTTCATTTTCCTTGCAGAGCACTTAGCATAATGCCACTAAGCTGTTTGTGTTATCATGTTTCATTTTGTCTCCTCCACTGGCATGATTAGAGCAAGGACTCCATCTCTTTTTCCTGCTGTGTCCTTGGCATCTGACATAATGGATACTCAGTAAATATTTGTAGTAAATGATGTTCAAAATACTTACTAAGCTTTGTTTTATGTTGATACCTATTGGTAACCTTTAAATACTTGAATAGTTGCTGTGTTCTACATTTGTTCAGCCATAACTGCTCATTTCTTTGTTTTTCATTAGGAAAAATACCTCGAAGCAATCAAAATATTTTCTGGTCCATTGAAAGGAATAGAACTGGGTATGTCTTTGTGAGTCATTATCTGGTATTTCTAACTCATATATACCCTGACCTCTCAAATTAGAATCCATTAAAAAATCAACATTAAATCTCAAAATCAAATGCTTCACCACCGTGAGATTTTTTTTTTTTTTTTTTTAATAGATGGAGTCTCGCTCTCTCACCAGGCTGGAGTGCAGTGGCGCGATCTCAGCTCACTGCACCCTTCACCTCCTGAGTTCAAGGGATTCTCCCGCCTCAGCCTCCTGAGTAGCTGGGACTACAGGCGCGCACCATCACGCCCAGCTAATTTTTTGTATTTTTAGTAGAGACGGGGTTTCCCCATGTTGGCCAGGATGGTCTCGATCTCTTGACCTTGTGGTCTGCCCACCGCAGCCTCCCAAAGTGAGAAAGTGAGCTACCACGCCTGGCTGGAGATGTGTTTTCTAAATAGTGACATTTTCTGTGCTCCCACCTCATGCTGCAAAAATAGGGGCCAGGTCGGCAGCAGTGATTAAACAGCCGATGCATGCCTGTGTACATGCTGGGTAGCATTCTCCATCCAGACAGCAGGGCTCTGCCTCAGTTCCAGAGGTGCTTCTCATCGTTGAGTTGCTTTGAGTTGGGGGCAGGGGTGACGAGGGGCTCCTAAAGGTTTTATGGCCAGCTTTGTACATTGAAACGCAGCTCCAGCTGTGTAGCGGATGGGAAGACTCTTGATGGGAAGAGGCCTCACTGAGGATGCTAGCAGGGCCCTTGTCCTGGCACTGGTGTGCATCTGTGGCTTGTTAATACTCCTCTTTTATAGAAACACTAATACTTTTTTTCAAAATATACATCAGCTCTTCTGGTTGAGATGATGGGTTCCCTGGCTTCACAATTCTGTTTGTTAACTTGGGCCTCTGAAAGTCGAGTACTGGTTTCTTGTTTTTACATTTTTAACGGATAGTCACCAATGATTGTAATGTCTTTTCATCTGGCTGTAGTAAATATAAATGGCTGACCAAAATACACTTCTATTTATTTCCTAAAAATGGTAATCTCCTTAGAAAGTCTGGTTTTCATGTCAGATTCCCACCATAATTCTGAGGCAGTTCAGTTGCTCAGTGGTTGGTGATCCTGGAAATTACTCTTCCCACACATCTTCACTGATGCAATCGCTTTGCTGTTGTGTGCTTTTCTTGTAGCTGTGCGGCCCCACTCTGCCCCCGAATACAAGGATGAAACCATGACAGTTTACCAGATCCCCATACACAGTGAGTATGAAAGCCAGGTTTCCCAGGAGGAGGGTGTAGGTCCGAGTAAAGAAAACATGGGTGAACATAGAAACTGAACACTTGCTTTGGGCACCCTGTTTTGTGTTCTGAGCATGATTAGAAACTTCAGCTGAGGAATTAAGGTATGGCCCCTGCCCTTAAGGAGCTTATAATCTTACGGATAAGCACATCTAACTCATGCCTAATGTTAGTGATTTTGCTTTGGAATATTAGATAATCAAGCACTCTCAGTAAATAGATTGCATTTAGGTTTGCACATTCATCGCTTAGAGGTTTTTTCCCACAGGCGTAAGTACCCTCTTTTGATGAGAGGATCATGAAGAGGTTTGCACAGATAGATTTTTTAAAATAAATAATGATTACAGCAACTTACAAGGGGGTTAGAAGCTCCTACAAATTCTGAAGTACCGGGGCCAGATGATGTGGTCTTAGCTTAGGAAAAGAATCAGTCTTGTCCTTGAGCTTGGCTAAAGACATTCTTGTCTGGTTTTACTTACATATAAAGAGAGTACCAAGCAGTAGAGGTATTTCCTTGATAATACTTACTCATGTGATGCTTACCAAGTAGTGCTGATGGGTAACAGACCAGAGCACCCAGCAAAGGCCAGAGAAGTCCAGAACCTGGCGGAGATGAGGCTTATGCTGACTGAAGGCAGAAGGTAGCAGGGAGGGGAGGAATGAGTTGGAGCAATGGCACAGGTGCTCCTAGGCCAGTGCTGTGATGGGCTGATCAGCAGTCCCATTGACTGGCTCGCTCCTCCTGCTCAAATGCCTTCTCACACCTGAGGCCTGCGGTAGCCACCTCCAGCCTCAGTTGCATCCCTTTGTTCATTTCTAGCACCCTGTTCTCCGCTCCATTGCATGTGACAGGTAACTTTCACGTGTCACTTGCGTGATCGATGTTAACATGCTCAGTTTTGCTGACCATCGTTTTTTCAGTGCCCGGCAGCCCTCAATGAATGAACTTATGTTCATCATTGTTGCAGCTGTGCTTTAGCTTCTTAGAGCAGCGAATTTTTTTCCCCTGATCTTGAGCCTTAACTAAATGTAAAACAAGGCTCCCTCTGGAGATAGGTACCCTTTAGGCCTATGTTTTTTAGTGGGAGTCATAATAAATACGCATGTCTACAACTCACATGCTGTTTATATAACACGTTGAGCTGGTACCATGGTCAAGGCTGTGAGCTAAGCAGAAACATAAAGATTAATGGACGTAAGTGCACCCCAGAAACCAGGTAGGAAATTAACTAGTTATTTCCTACTGTATAGTAAAAGGTGTGCTGATTTCATTGGCATTCTGGCATTCCCACATATAAACATCTGGGCCTCGACTCTCCGCTCACCTTGTGCAGTGTGTAATGTGGTGGTGTCTGTACTGACCAGGTGAACAGAGGAGTGGAAAGCACCAACCATGGCAGAGTCCAGAAAGGCCTCTCGGCAGGCTCAGTCCAGAGCGATCTTCAGACTCCGAGTCAAATGAGAATGAGCTGCACCTTCCCCGTGGTAATAGTATAAACAAAACAGAGTGGTGGAAAAGCTCGTGTTTTCTTAATTCTCTGCCTCGTAATGCTTGAAGAGAGTCGTTATTATAAGAAAGCCACGTGTGTAAACAGATACTTCTTCCTGGGCTGCTTATGACTTGGCCCTTGGAGGGAATGAGAAGGGTTGTTGTAAAGGTGGCAGCCTGGAGCTTTAATAACAGCCAGTCCGCAGTTTTGGCCACAGGGTCTGGGTAGGCCCAAAACTGTTCTGTTTTCCCAGAGAACAGGGCCTGACAAACGATTCGTTTTGTATTTTTCATTAATGTAACTTTCATGCAAATTTTCTGTTTAATGTGGAAACTATAACTGCAAAGCCAATGAGATAGTCAGATCAGTGAGAGGATCTGCACCTCTTCTTCCAGAATGACAGCCCACTAGGAAATGGAGTTAAAAGTCCAAGTTTAGATTAACTCAGGAGTTGGGCTGCTTCAGGAGTTTGCTGTCCTTAATAGAAGACCAGCGTTGGCAAAGCTCGGCAGCTCCTCTTTCTGTCCTGAGGTCTTATCTAGTGACTGAGAACTGGCTGACCCCTATATGCTGTCCTTGTTTGGATGGCACTGGGTGAAGACTGATCCCAACATTTTCTCTGCAGGCCTTTGAACTTTTGTGTTATTTCACGTTATATGCGTTATAAAGCACATTACAATATGTTTTTCTCTCTCTTCTGCAGTCCTAGGTGAAATGTGTCATTTAAAAAAAATTTCACTTGCCATTCTAAAGCTTTTCTGGCAAGAGTTTTGTGTTTTTCATTTACCCAAAAAACCTCCGCATAAGTAGGGGGAGAAAAGTCTTCTTGAGTGTATTAGTGTCTTCAGCCTTTGTATTGGGACAGTAGTGTCCATTTAATTTTTATGCGAGGTGAAATTAGGTATCAGGTCGTAATCAGTTTGTGATGTCTTGACAACTTTCACATTTACCTTGTGATAATTAAATGTGTTTTTCTTCAGGTGTTAGCCAGAGAAGAGGGGTAAGGGACCCTTCCCTGGTCGTAGCTTTCATCTGTAAGGTAAGGGAGCTTTTCTCGAGGGCTGTACATGACTGGGGGCTTGGTCAGCAAACTCTGGTGTGCACTTTTTCAATAATTTGAGGGTAGCTGCTCCTGTTACCTGAGACAAGAAGAGATAGCAGATCTTCAAAAAAACTGATGGAAGTCCAGGTGCAGTGGCTCACGCCTGTAACCCCAGCACTTTGGGAGGCCAAGGAAGGTGGATCACTAGGTCAGGAGTTCGAGACCAGCCTGACCAACATGGTGAAACCCTGTCTCTACTAAAAATACAAAAATTAGCTGGGTGTGGTGGTGTGCACCTGTAATCCCAGCTAATTGAGAGGTCAAGGCAAGAGAATCGCTTGAACACAGGAGGAGGTTGCAGTGAGCTGAGACTGCACCATTGCACTGCAGCCTGGGTGACAGAGCAAGACTCCATCTCAAAGAAAAAAAAAAAATTCTATAGAAATGATACTGGCAATGAGCCTGCAACAAGTATCACTACTGACCTTTCATAATTGTCATCACTTGTAGGTTTCAGAGTTTAGATGCCCTGTTTCTCAAAATAACCCCATACTTTTATTTCCTTTTAAATTTTTTTCCAGTGCCCTGTCAGCCTCCATACTTTTTTTTTTTTTTTTTTTTTTTTTTGAGAGTCTGTCTCCATCACCCAGGCTGGAGTGTGCAGTGGCATGATCTTGGCTCACTGCAACCTCCACCTCCTGGGTTCAAGTGATTCTTCTGCCTCAGCCTCCCAAGTACCTAGGATGATAGGTGCATGCCACTACACCCAGCTAATTTTTGTATTTTTAGTAGAGACGGGGTTTCACTATGTTGGCCAAGCTGGTCTCACTCCTGACCTCAGGTGATCCACCCGCCTTGGCCTCCCAAAGTGCTGGGATTACAGGCGTGAAGTACCATGCCTGGTCCATATTCTTTTATATTTGCCAACGATTGGTCCTTTTAGAATTCAGAAATTATTGAAGGCAGCTGTGTTTGTTTTCCTTCAACTCCATCAGGCCTTTATTTGAAGTCAGTTTTAACTCTGTTGTACTTTATTTCATTCCCCTGCAATAGCTAAGGTCTAACATCAGATTGATTGGAATATTAGCTAGCATTCACAAAGGCCTAGATCTGTAACTCTGAAATTGGTCAGATCCCATTAAAAATTTTTGTTACAATAAGCTGTTTGTAAGATCCGACTGGTGGCTTATTTTTAATAGAATTACACATTAAAATTTTATCAATACAGTTCGCAACAAATTTGTCTAAATATGTGAAAAGATTTCATTGCCTTTTTGTGGGATTAGATTATTTTTTAATGTTGATTTTGAAATATATTTGGAATTTTTATCTAAATTCTAAAACCTACAAGTGAAAATAATAATGAAAGTAAGTAGTAATTTTAGTGGCAAGATCATTGCCGGTATCATTTCTGTCGATTTATTTGAATAATGTGATTTATTTGAATAAGTACTATTGTTAACAGGCTTATTACTTGTACGTTTTTGAGTTTTAGAGAGCAAAATCATTTTTTAAAGTTTTAAAAATATTTTTGATAATCTATGTTTATACTGTTTTTTAAATTGTTTTATATGGTAATCTTTAAATCATATTCCTCCTTTTTCCTGAATAGCTAACAGTGAGCATGATGAGAAGTGACAAGCTCACTTTTACACACCCGGGCAGTTGCCCTATTATCAGGCAGCCGTTCCTGGGGGCTGCCAGCTGCCTACCCTGGCTTTTCCATCTCCTTCCTCGCTGTCTTCTGCTGCTTCTGAGGGCTGCTGTCACTGGATTAGCCCGTAACCCCTTTCCCCTCTTGTAATTAATTTGCTGCTCTCAGGTGGGGTTTTGGAAAGCAATAAAGCTGAGCTAGGTCAAGTTCCAGGAGTCTCTTGGCATGAGGACCTGAGAAACTCATCTGATGGAAGACCCTGGCTTTAGGCAGCTGGTGCACTGTTGGGGCATTGTTGGCTGCGTTCTGGCTCTCAGCAGCCTTCCAAATATCTGCATTCCTCAGAGAGGAACATATCTCCATGGGTTGAGTTCAGCTCTAGGGAGATGGGTTTCCCTGCCTTAAGTCTGCAAGTACCTTTTTTTTTCTTTCTTTTTTTTTTTTTCATTTTTTGAGACGGAGTCTTGCTCTGTCGCCCAGGCTGGAGTGCAGTGGTGTGATCTTGGCTCACTGCAACCTCTGCCTCCCGGGGTCAAGCAGTTCTCCTGCCTCAGCCTCCCGAGTAGCTGGGACTACAGGAGCACACCACCACGCCCAGCTAATTTTTGTATTTTTTTAGTAGAGACAAGGTTTCACCATGTTGGCCAGGATGGTCTGGATCTCTTGACGTCCTGATCTGCCTGCCTTGGCCTCCCAAAGTGCTGGGATTACAGGCATGAGCCACCACGCCCAGCCTTTTTTTTGTTTTGTTTTGTTTTGTTTTGAGGTGGAGTCTCGCTCTGTCGCCCAGGCTGGAGTGCGGTGGCACGATCTTGGCTCACTGCAACCACCACCTTCCAGGTTCAAGCGATTCTCCCTAGTCAGCCTCCCAAGTAGCTGGGATTACAGGTGCTTGCCACTACGCCCAGCTAATTTTTTTTGTATTTTTAGTAGAGACAGAGTTTCGCCATGTTGGCCAGTCTGGTCTCAAACTTCTCACCTTAGGTGATCTGCCAGCCTGGACCTCCCAAAGTGCTGGGATTACAGGCGTGAGCCACCACGCCCGGCCATGAGTAACTTTTTAACTTCAGGGAGTTAAAAGAAGATGCACATAGTTGATGAAGATTTATTTTTTTTTATTTTTTATTTTTTTATTTTTATTTATTTTTTTAAATTTATTTTTTATTATTATTATACTTTAAGTTCTAGGGTACATGTGCATAGCGATGCGGGTTTGTTACATATGTATACTTGTGCCATGTTGCTTATTGCTGCACCATCTTCGTCAGCACCGTAATGGTGTTTACATCGAATTATAACTCCCCATGCAATCCCTCCCCCTGCCCCCTCCCCATGATAGGCCCGGTGTGTGATGTTCCCCTTCGAGTCCAAGTGATCTCATTGTTCAGTTCCCACTATGGTGAGAACATCGCGATTGTTTGGTTTTCTGTTCTTGATAGTTTGCTAAGATGATGGTTTAGCTGCATCCATGTCCTACAAAGGACACAAACTCATCCTTTTATGGCTGCATAGTATTCCATGGTGTATATGTGCCACATTTTTTCCTTAATCCAGTCTGTCACTGATGGACATTTGGGTTGATTCCAAGTCTTTGCTATTGTGAATAGTGCCACAATAAACATCGTGTGCATGTGTCTTTATAGCCTTGGCATGATTTATAATCCTTTGGGTATATCCCAGTAATGGGATGGCTACAAGGTCATATGGTACATCTAGTTCTAGATCCTTGAGGAGATAGCCATGCTGTTTTCCATAATGGTTGAACTAGTTTACAATCCCACCAACAGGTGTAAAAAGTGTTTATGTTTCTCCACATCCTCTCCAGCACCTGTTGTTCCCTGACTTTTTAATGATAAGCCATTCTAACTGGTGAGATGGTATCTCATTGTGGTTTTGATTTGCATTTCTCTGATGGCCAGTGATGATGAGCATTTTTTCATGTGTCTGTTGGCTGTATGGATAATGCTTCTTTTGAGAAATGTCTGTTCATATCTTTGCCCACTTTTTGATGGGGTTGTTGTTTCTTATAAGTTGTTTTGGAGTTCTTTGTAGGTTCTGGATATTAGCCTTTCTCAGATGAGAGTAGATTGCAAAATTTTCTCCCATTCTGTGTGGGATTGCCTGTTCACTCTGATGGTAGTTTCTTTTGCTGTGCAGAAGCTCTTTGAAAGCTTAATGAGATCCCATTTGTCAATTTTGGCTTTTGCTGCCGTTGCTTTTTGGTGTTTTAGACATGAGTCTTTGCCCATGCCTATGTCTGAATGGTACTACCTAGGTTTCCTCTGAGTTTTATGGTATTAGGTCTAACATTTAAGTCTCTAATCCATCTTGAATTAATTTTTCATATAAGGGTAGAGAAAGGATCAGTTTCAGCTTTCTACTTATGGCTATACTTTTCCCAGCATCATTTATTAAATAGGGAATCCTTTCCCCATTTCTCTCAGGTTTTGTCAAAGATCAGATGGCTGTAGATGTGTGGTATTATTTCTGAGGACTCTGTTCTGTTCCGTTGGTCTATATCTGTTTGAAATTTTTAAATTGCCATGCTGTTTTGGTTACTGTAGCCTTGTAGTATAGTTGAAGTCAGGTAGTGATGCCTCAGCTTTGTTCTTTTGACTTAGGATTGTCTTGGAGATCTTGAGGGGTCTTTTTGGTTCCATATGAACTTTAAAAGCAGTTTTTCCAATTCTGTGACTCATTGGTAGCTTGATGGGGATGGCATTGAATCTATAAATAACCTTGGAGCAGTATGGCCATTTTCCTGTCTGATTCTTCCTATCCATGAGCATGGTATGTTCTTCCAATTTGTTTTGTGTCCTCTTTTATTTCACTGAGCAGTGGTTTGTAGTTCTCCTTGAAGGGTCCTTTACATCCCTTGTAAGTTGGATTCTAGGTATTTTTATTCTCTTTGAAGCAATTGTGAATGGAAGTTCATTCATGATTTGGTTCTCTGTTTATCTGTTACTGGTGTATAAGAATGCTTGTGATTTTTTGCACATTAGTTTTGTATCCTGAGACTTTGCTAAAGTTGCTTATCAGCTTAAGGAGATTTTGGGCTGAGACAATGGGGTTTCTAAATATACAATCATGTCATCTGCAAAGGTGACAATTTGACTTCTTCTTTTCCTAATGAATACACTTGATTTCTTTCTCTTGCCTGATTGCTTTATCCAGAACTTCCAACTTACTATGTTGAATGAGGTGGTGAGAGAGGGCATCCCTGTCTTGTGCCAGTTTCAAAGAAATTTTTCCAGTTTTTTGCCCATTCAGTATGATATTGGCTGTGGGTTTGTCTAAATAGCTCTTATGATTTTAGTCGTTCCATCAATACGAATTTATTGGCGTTTTTAGCATGAAGGGCTGAATTTTGTCAAAAGCCTTTCTGCATCTATTGAGATAATCATGTGGTTCTTGTCTTTGGTTCTGTTTATATGCTGGATTATGTTTATTGATTTGAATGTTAGACCAGCCTTGCATCTAGGGATGAAGCCCACACTTGTCGTGGTGGATAGCTTTTGATGTGCTGCTGAATCTGGTTTGCCAGTATTTTATTGAGATTTTTGCCGATGTTCATCAGGGATATTGGTCTAAAATTCTCTTTTTCAATTGTGTCTCTGCCAGACTTTGGTATCAGGATGATGTTGGCCTCATAAAATGAGTTAGGGAGGATTCCCTCTTTTTCTATTGATTGGAATAGTTTCAGAAGGAATGGTACCAGCTCCTCCTTATGCCTCTGGTAGAATTCAGCTGTGAATCCATCTGGTCCTGGACTTTTTTTGGTTGGTAGGCTATTAGTGTGCCTCAATTTCAGAGCCTGCTATTGGTCTATTCAGGGGATTCAACTTCTTCCTAGTTTAGTCTTGGAAAGAGTGTAAGTGTCGGTATCCATTTCTTCTAGATTTTTCTAGTTTATTTGCATAGAAGTGTTTATAGTATTCTCTGATGGTAGTTTCTATTTCTGTGGGGTCGGTGGTGATATCCCTTTATCATTTTTTATTGCGTCAATTTGATTCTTCTCTCTTTTCTTCTTTATTAGTCTTGCTAGCGGTCTGTCAATTTTGTTGATCTTTTCAAAAACCAACTCCTGGATTCATTGTTGATTTTTTAGAGGGTTTTGTCTCTATCCTTCAGTTCTGCTCTGATCTTAGTTATTTCTTGCCTTCTGCTAGCTTTTTGAATGCGTTTGCTCTTGCTTCTCTAGTTCTTTTAATTGCGCTGATGTTAGAGTGTCAATTTTAGATCTTTCCAGCTTTCTCTTGTGGGCATTTGTTGCTATAAATTTCCCTCTGCACCTTTAAATGTGTCCCAGAGATTCTGAGGTATGTTTATCTTTGTTCTCATTGGTTTCAAGAACATCTTTATTTCTGCCTTCATTTAGAGTGATGTGCCAGTAGTCATTCAGGAGCAGGTTGTTCCCGGATTTCCATGTAGTTGGCGGTTTGATTGAGTTTCTTAGTCCTGAGTTCGTTTGATTGCACTGTGGTCACAGAGACAGTTTGTTATAATTTCTGTTCTTGTATTTGCTGAGGAGTGCTTTACTTCCAATTGGTTGGTCAGTTTTTGGAATAGAGGTGTGATGTGGTGCTGGGAAGAATGTATGTTCTGTTGATTTGGGATTGAAGTTCTATAGATGTCTATTAGGTCTGCTTGCTGCAGAGCTGAGTTCAATCCCTGGATATCCTTGTTAACTTTCTGTCTCGTTGATCTGTACAATGTTGACAGTGGAGTGTTGAAGTCTCCCATTATTATTATTGTAGGAGTCTAAGTCTCTTGTAAGTCTCTAAGGACTTTGCTTTATGAATCCTAAGATTGCTCTTGTATTGGGTGCATATATATTTAGGATAGTTAGCTCTTCTGTTGAATTGATCCTTTTACCATTATGTAATGGCCTTCTTTGTCTCTTTTGATCTTTGATGGTTTAAAGTCTGTTTTATCAGGGGAACCCCAAGTTGCAACCCCTGCTTTTTTTGTTCTCCATTTGGCAGTAAATCTTCCTCCATCCCTTTATTTTGAGCCTATGTATGTCTCTGCATGTGAGATGGGTCTCCTGAATACAGCAATTTGATGTGACTCTTTATCAGTTTGCCAGTCTGTGTCTTTTAATTGGAGCATTTAGTCCATTTACATTTTAAGGTTAAGATTGTTATGTGTGAACTTGATCCTGCCATTATGAGTATTAACTGGTTATTTTGCTCGTTAGTTGATGCAGTTTCTTCCTAGCCTAAATGGGTCTTTACATTTTGGCATGGTTTTGCAATGGCTGGTACGGTTGTTCCTTTTCCATGTTTAGTGCTTCCTTCAGGGTCTCTTGTAAGGAGAGGCCTGAGTGAATTGAGAAAATCTCTAAGCATTTGCTTATCTGTAAAGGATTTTATTTGCCTTCATATGAAACTTAGTTTGGCTGGATGTAAATTCTGGGTTGAAGAAATTCTTTCTTTAAGAATGTTGAATGTTATTTACTCTTCTGGCAGAGTTCTGCCGAGAGATCTGGTAGTCTGATGGGCTTCCCCTTTGTGGGTAACCGCCCTTTCTCTCTGGCTGCCCTTAAGATTTTTCCTTTCATTTCAACTTTGGTGAATCTGGCAGTGTATGTGTCTTGGAGTTGCTCTTCTCGAGGAGTATCTTTGTAAGCGTTCTCTGTATTTCCTGGATTTGAATGTTGGCCTGCCCTACTAGGTTAGGAAGTTCTCCTGGATGATATCCTGAAAAGTGTTTTTCCAACTTGGTTCCATTTTCCCCTCACTTTCAGGCACCCCAATCAGGCGTAGATTTGGTCTTTTTTACATAATCCCATGCTTCTTGCAGGCTTTGTTCATTTCTTTTCTTCTTTTTTCTTTTGGTTCTCTTCTAAAGCTTCATTTCGTTCATTTTGATCCTCAATAAGCTGATACTCTTTCTTCCAGTTGATCAGGTTGCTGAAGCTTGTGCATTTATCCGCGTATTTCTCGATGTCATGGTTTTCATCTCTTTCATTTCGTTTATGACCTTCTCTGCATTAGTACTCTAGCCATCAGATTCTTCCACTGTTTTTCAAGATTTTAGTTTCTTTAAGCTGGGTATGTAATTTATCCTTTAGCTCTGAAGTTTGATGGACTAAACCTTCTTCTCTCATCTTGTCAAAGTCATTCTCATTAAGCTTTGATCGTTGCTGAGTGAAATGCGCGGCTCCTTTGCGGGGAGATCTTGCAGCTCTTATTTTTGTATTTCAGCTTTTCTGCCCTGCTTTTTCCCCATCTTTATGGTTTACTGCCTGTGGTCTTTGATGATGATGGTGATGTACTGATGGGGTTTTGGTGTGGATGTCCTTCCTGTTTGATAGTTTTCCTTTAACGGTCAGGTCCTCAATGTAGGTCTGTTGGTGCTTGAGGTCCCTCCAGACCCTGTTTGCCTGGGTATCAGCAGCAGAGGCTGCAGAAGTCAGAATATTGCTGAACAGTGTATCTGTCTGATTCTTGCTTTGGAGGCTTCCTCTCGGGGGTGTGCTCCACCCTGTGAGGGAGTGTCAAGTGTCAGACTGCTAGTGCGGGATGTCTCCCAGTTAGGCTACTCAGGGGTCCAGGGGACCCACTTGAGCAGGCAGTCTGTCCCTTCTCAGATCTCGAAAACCTCCGTGTTGGGAGATCCACTGCTCTCTTCAAAGCTGTCAGAGTAGTTTGCGTCTCAGTTGATGAAGATTTAAAGGAGAAAATGAAAATCAAATGTCATTCGGCACTCAAAGGCCTACATGTCATTTCTGACTTTTTTCTGTTACTGTGTGTGAAAAATTTTTTTTTCCTATAAAATGATTATGACATTTTCTGATAGAATTATTGTTTGCCTTTCTAAAATAATAATATATTACGGGTTTTTTTTTTTCTTTTTTTGAGACAGAGTCTCCGTCGCCCAGGCTGGAGTGCAGTGGCGCGATCTCGGCTCACTACAAGCTCCGCCTGCTGGGTTCCTGCCTCAGCCTCCCAAGTAGCTGGGACTATAGGCGCATGCCACCACGCCTGGCTAATTTTTTGTATTTTTAGTAGAGACGGGGTTTCACCGCCTTAGCCAGGACGGTCTTAATCTCCTGACCTCATGATCTACCCGCCTCGGCTTCCCAAAGTGCTGAGATTACAGGCATGAGCTGCTGTGCCTGGCCTATTAGGGATTTTTTATTGTAATTTTTCTCCAAGATAAAAGCAGTGACGTTATATTGCCAAATAATTGAAAAATACAAGACAAATAAAATCATCCATCCTTTTGTTAGCCTATCACTGTCATTGAAATATTATGTTACATGGCAATTTGCTTGCTGGTTGCTGTGTTAGGCAGTGCCCTGGTGACATTCCTTTAGCTATGGAGGAATGTAGAATGACAGAACAGTGTTTCTCCTCGATGATACTTGAAGGATATTTATTAACTTTCATATTGAATTACATTTTATTAAATTTATAATGAGTTAATGCTGGGAAATAAAACACTGATTTAAGTCATTTTGGCTTTTAGTACTAAAGCATTTGACAATAAATGACTTCTTCAGAATATAGTATACCTTCTGAAAGCAATAAAGGTGTTTTAATGAATTGTAAGCAAATAATATTATTTTATTTTTTATTTTTTTGAGATGGACTTTCGCTTTTGTTGCCCAGGCTGGAGTGCAATGGCGCGATCTTGGCTCACTGCAACCTCCGCCTCCGGGGTTCAAGTGATTCTCCTGCCTCAGCCTCCTGAGTTGCTGGGATTACAGGCATGCACCATCATGCCTGGCCAATTTTGTATTTTTAGTAGTGACAGGGTTTCTCCATGTTGGTCAGGCTGGTCTCAAACTCCTCAGGTGATCCTCCCGCCTCAGCCTCTGAAAGTACTGGAATTACAGGCGTGAGCCACTGCGCCCGGCCAGCGTTACTTTTTTTTAATCTGGAAAAATACACTTCTAAAAAAATTGATTAAAACCAAACTTCTTCATTAGCCACTAAAATCACATTTATGTTCTCTTTGCTGCAGCTTCACTTAAAGAGAGGAAGCTTCCTGGTGCTCAAAGCAAAGGAGCTGGGCCTTCCAGTGTGAGTGTGGGGGCGAGGCTTCCTGGGACCCCCTGGGTACACCTTTCCACTTAAGGAAATCCCATTTCACGGAGGCCGTGCCTCTTCATTTCAGTGGGACGGCTGCCATTGCTCCCATCATTGCTGCTGTCAAGGAGGGGAAAAGCATCACTCATGAGGGAAGAGAGGTGAGACGCCTGGTTTTCTTGATGATTCAGCAGTTACAGGTAGGGTCCGGAATGCTGGGCAGATCTGTCTGCTTCAGGCCCTACAGACACCACTTTTGAAGGACATAGAACAGTTTGGACATCACTCAGCTAAGTGACAAAATGGCCTCTTTTATCTGTGTTTGTCCCGCATGTCAACACAGCTGCATTCGAACATTTTTGTAGATTGTCCTTTTAGGATCTGGTCATCCTCCTCCTTAAAGGGTGCATGCTTTCCCTGGTACTTGAGCTCAGGACAGTGTCTAACAACAGACCCCATATGGATGGGCCTGGGGTTTATGGTCCAGAGGAATGTCACCGTATTCTTTGTCAAGATATTTCCTCTGACTTCTAAGGAGATGAGGACCAGTGGCCACAGATTGAAGAAAACCTTAATGCCAAGCCTCCTTTCCTGGCCAGTGTAGGCCTGAAGTGCCTCAGCCTGACAGTTACCTATTTAGGTATCCACAAAGAGACCAGAAGGGTGTTGATGGTGATGTGTAAAGTTGATTTTGTGCTTTGTTTACCTCTCAGCCCGCTGGATAGGATATGTCATGTTAGCAGTTGCGTTGAAGGCAGTTCAGTTTGGTTCCTGAGCTGTGACCGCAGTGGACGGGCTTTTTTGATTTTGCAGATTTTGGCTGAAGAGCTGTGTACTCCTCCAGATCCTGGTGCTGCTTTTGTGGTGGTAGAATGTCCAGATGAAGGCTTCATTCAACCCATCTGTGAGAATGCCACCTTTCAGAGGTAATGAGGGGTCTCTAGGGTGGGAGAAGTGAGAGCTGAAGCACAGCCCAGCATCGACATGGGCATCTTGTGGCAAGAGCCGTGTTTCTGGGAAGGCCCACTGTCTGGGTTTACAGTTCAGAGGCCAGGACTCCTGCCTTAAGTCACTCTTGGTAGTTGGTGGGCTCTGGTGTACACAGCCTCAAAGTGAAATTAGAAAAGGTTGAAAACTAGAAACCACTGAGGACTAGAAATTCAGCTAGAACTCTTACAGCTCTTATACTAGAAGAAATTCTAGAACTTTTTTGAGTTCTAACTAATGCCCAGATTATTTTGAACTGAATTAATTTTCTTCCATTACCTGCATTGAAACAAATGAGGTGAGTCAGAGTGTGTGAGACTGTCGTGGTCAAGAGTCTGTGTTATGGGATGGAACCACAGCTGGGGAATGTCTTTTGGGCCACCAGCCACTCTGTTTTTTGTCCTCCATCAAAGTTATCCAGTTTTGCAGTTCAGCTTTCACCCCAGGTGGAATCATCTTTGACTCACGTATCTGAGTTTGAGTCTTTTCCCTCACTCTTAATGGTTTACTTGTTTTTTTCCTGTTCCTAGTTTGTATCTACCTGGATTTTTTCACTTGTTTTTTTTCTACTTACCACAACAAATCCTTTTGGGCTGCTATACCCCTTCCGAGTCAGAGTGTTAGGAGTTGGTCCGCTTTATTCTCTGTGGGTGAATGTGGGTGCCCTGGTAGCCCGGGCTTTGTATTTTAATCAAGTGTTGGGCAGCAGAGCCCAAAACTCATTTCAGTGAATGAGGTGTTGTTTGAGAGCCATGTGCAGATGCATGGTGATGGTGGGGTAGATAAAAGTAGCTACCGTGTGCATTTCTTTTTAAAGGGAACTGGAGGGAAACGCATCGGCATGTTAGTAAGTGCTCTGTTGTCCAGGTGGTGGAATTTCAGACGTTTTTCATTTTCTGTGCCTGTGTCTCAGGTCCTCTGGAAGACAGACACCAAGGTGGCATTGGAGGTGTAGGAGGTTTATTCGAGGAAATGCTCGTGAGAGGGAAAGGAGAGCGGGAGCAGGAGGAGGCAGGGAGAACCTGGGTCTGGCTTTGCAGGTCAGACCCCTATAAGGAACTGCAGTGCTGAGAAAGGATCAGCCAGGCCGACTGGAAGGCCCAGAGCAGAGCTTGCCAGATAGAGGAACCTCGTGTCCATTGGAAATGGCCCAGCAGCAGGGTCTGCTGTGAGAGCATGGCCTGGGTGTGGAGCCTGTCACCTCACTGCAGTGCCCACAGAGGGCCACACGATGCCCCTCCCTGACTGCATGGTCCCTGTCTTTGTGTGTCCTGAGTCTGCATCACTTTGTAAAGCCCCACTTTTCTGCCCAGGTACCAAGGAAAGGCAGATGCCCCTGTGGCCTTGGTGGTTCACATGGCCCCAGAATCTGTGCTTGCGGACAGCAGGTACCAGCAGTGGATGGAGAGGTATGGAGCCCAGCCCAGCGGCACTTGGGGTAACTCTTCTGGGCAGTGGTGGCTTCCCCTCTCCTCCCCTCTTGCTGTTTCAAACGCTACCTACCCTTCTGCGCCTGCCTAAACTTTCTGTGGGATTCCTGCCTTGCCAGAATTCTAGGCGTCCCAGATCTGTGCCACACTTAGGAAGACAATGCACCGCTAGGTGGCGCAGTGTCCACACGATTCCATTTATTTTACATCCTCCACACTCTTCAGGGTGTCTGAACGAATACTGCCGTTTGGTTGAGGATTCCAGAAGTGAATCCCAAAGAAGAGACTGCAGATATGAAATGACAGCTTCCATTTACTGAATGCCCACTTTGTGGGAGGCAGTGTGTGAAACACCCTTCATTTCACTTCATTTCCTCTAGGGTTGTCCCCAGCAGCCCTGGGAGGTAGATGTTTAGTCACTGGAAGGAGAGGGAGCTTCACTTTTTCCTCAGGACATCGCTGGCCAGGGCCAGGTGGAGGCGTATGAGTTGAGCTCGGGTGCGGGGTGACCTTGGGCTGCTTTTTGGCCCCTGCCTGTGTCTCCCCACATGGCCCCTTTACCTGCCCCTCGCTGCATGGCCTGCTCTCCTGCTGTCTTTTTCATTCCTCAGGGTTGGAGTCCCCTATTTGTATGCCCTGGACATCTTCTTTTTCTTGTTTTTCCTCTCTTTCTTCCCAGCACACCTGAAAGGCAGCTGAGCTAGGGAACGCCGGGCTTTGAGACAGCAGGAGTGGGACCATGTTTGGCCATGTAGTAACACTGTTTGGGGCAAGTCACTGAACTGTTTGAACACCTCATCCACATTACCACTCCCGAGCTCAGCACCACTCCTCGGGGAACTGCTTCCTAACAAACGCTGCAAATGCCGGCTCTGTTTCATTGCAGGTTTGGGCCTGACACCCAGCACTTGGTCCTGAATGAGAACTGTGCCTCAGTTCACAACCTTCGCAGCTACAAGATTCAAACCCAGCTCAACCTCATCCACCCAGACATCTTCCCCCTGCTCACCAGTTTCCCCCGTAAGGTAGTGTGTCAGACCGGCCCCTCGTCGGCCCAGCTCTCACCCCCTCTCTTTCTCTCCATGAATGCATTTTGTCTCTTTCAGAAGGAGGGCCCCACCCTCAGCGTGCCCGTGGTTCAGGGTGAATGCCTCCTCAAGTACCAGCTCCGTCCCAGGAGGGAGTGGCAGAGGTCTGTGCCATCTTGAACTAATGGAATCGTCTCAGTCGGGTTGGGAAACATTTCTGTAAATAGCCACATAGTAAATGTTTCAGGAGGCTCTCCAGACCATATGGTCTCTGTTGCAACTATTCAACTCCGCTTTGAGCACAAAAGAGCCACGGACAATAAGCTAATGAATGGGCTTGGCTGTGTGCCAGTGCGAATTTATTTAGAAAAGCAGCCTACTCCAGGCTGGGTTGAGGTGGGCGGATTGCGGCCAGTAGTTCTCCTTTTCTAAAACTGCCTTGCATGGAAATAGCAGTGATAGAGCTCATGTGTTTCACAGTATAGAAAATAAGAAACGTATGATGAACAAAGTTACCCATAATCCTGTGGCCCAGAGATAATGGTTGATAACATTTTTTTTTTTTTTTTGATTTGTGTGTGTGGGTTTATGGCCTGACAGTCTTTTCCTGTGTCACTAAATAGTCTTAAGTAACAAGATTTTTATTGGTATTCCAAATAGGGATGTTTGCTCATTTGGGATGTTTCCAATTTTTTGCTGTTTTAATGAAACAATAAATGTCTTATATATAAATCTTTGATGGGAAGTCTGTTCCCTTCAAGTCATTCCTAAATGTGGGATTACTGGCCCAGAGTGTGACACTTGTTAAGGTACTTAATAAATGTAAAATGCCATCTTGAAAGCCTCTTTCAGTACACTCCAACCAGGAAAGTGAACAGCCTTACTGCCCCACATCTTAATTGTAACTTATTTTCTTTTTGAGACGGAGTTTCACTCTTGTTGCCTAGGCTGAAGTGCAATGGTGTGATCTCAGCTCACTGCGACCTCTGCCTCCCAGGTTCAAGCAATTCTCTTGCCCCAGCCTCCCGAGTAGCTGGCATTACAGGCGCCTGCCACCACGCCTGGTTAATTTTTTGTAATTTCAGCAGAGACGGAGTTTCACCATGTTGGCCAGGCTGGTCTCGAACTCCTGACCTCAGGTGATGCACCTGCCTCGGCCTCCCAAAGTGCTGGGATTACAGACATGAGCCACCACGCCCGGCCTGTTTTAATTTTTAAAGATCTGAACCTTGATTTTAAGTTGCCTGCCCACTCCACAGTGTTTGTATTAGAATAGAGCATGTGCTGGATTATGACTGGATGCTGTGTGCTGTTGAGGTCGGATACTTGGGGCCCTTTAAGAGACTGTAGTAGCAAGACTCGGGCCCACAGTGACATCACGGGGTTAAAGAACCTGGTGTCCATTTGTCAGCATCTGCACAGGCTCTTAACACACAGCAGCGATTCCCAGCCCTAGCCGACATTCACATTTACCTCATGCTTGTGAAAAATAATGCATAGGGCCTGCCCCAGACCCAGTGAATTGGATCTTGAAAGTTAGGCTTGGGACTTACAAGCCCCCAGATGATTTTAATGCTCTGCCAGGTTGAAGAGCCACCTGTCCAAGAAGTTGTCACTCCATGTGATCTGGGGCTTGCTAGGAAAGTGAGATCTCAGTGTAGAGCTGCTGAATTGGCTTCTGCATTTTGCCAAGGTTCCTGGATGTGAACATGAGTTTCAGAGTCACTCCTCTAGGGACTCTGCTTCTCAGCTGGGACCATTCACCCCTTCGAGGACGTTTGGCAATGTCTGGAAACATTTTTGGTTGTCACAGCCTAGGAAGTAGAGGTTGGGGTCCTGCACCAGGACAGCAGCACTGGCCACAGAGAAAGAAGAAAGCATCTTGCCCTGAGCATCAGTAGTGACTGGCCCTGAAGCAGAGCGAGGCAGCATCCAAAAGGCGGTGGAGCAGAACTGCCCCAGATCCTAGTCACTTACCCTTCAGTGTTGATCGGAAGGAACTTCCTGCAGATTGTCCCCCTGAATTTATTCTGGACATCCACGTTAGGGTCTGCTGAGGCCATATACGCCGTCCGTCACCTGAGATGCTTCTCTCTCCCCCCTGCAGGGATGCCATTATTACTTGCAATCCTCAGGAATTCATAGACGAGGCGCTGCAGCTTCCCAACTTCCAGGAGAGCGTGCAGGAGTGCAGGCGGAGTGCACAGGACGGCCCAGCCCCAGCAGGTGAGTGGGAGCCCGCAGAGCAGCCTTTCTTTCCTGGGCTCTGCCCCCTCCTGCTGTTTTCACAGCATTGAGTAGAGTGCTGGCGGGGCGCATTCTAACCTGGCTTTTCAGTTTAATCCAGGGCTTCTCTACTTTGGCTCTATGTTAGAATTATGGCCATTAGAGGAGGGGGCTTTGTGGAGTTTAAGAATCCCAATTCCTGGCTGGGCGTGGTGGCTGACGCCTGTAATCCCAGCACTTTGGGAGGCCGAGGCGGGAAGATCATGAGGTCAGGAGATCGAGACCATCCTGGCTAACATGGTGAAAGCCTGTCTCTACTAAAAATACAAAAAATGGCCGGGCGCGGTGGCTCAAGCCTGTAATCCCAGCACTTTGGGAGGCCGAGGCGGGTGGATCACGAGGTCAGGAGATCGAGACCATCCTGGCTAACATGGTGAAACCCCGTCTCTACTAAAAATACAAAAAACTAGCCGGGCGTGGTGGCGGGCGCCTGTAGTCTCAGCTACTCAGGAGGCTGAGGCGGGAGAATGGCGTGAACCCGGGAGGCGGAGCTTGCAGTGAGCTGAGATCATGCCACTGCACTCCAGCCTGGGAGCACAGCGAGACTCCGTCTCAAAAAAAAAAAAAAAAAAAAAAAACAAACAAAAAAATTAGCTTTTTTTGTGTGTTGTGTTGTGGCTGGCGCCTGTAGTCCCAGCTACTTGGGAGGCTGAGGCAGGAGAATGGTGTGAACCCAGGAGGCGGAGCTTGCAGTGAACCAAGATCGTGCCACTGCACTCCACCCTGGGCAATAGAGCGAGACTCCGTCTCAAAAAAAAAAAAGAATCCCAATTCCACCCAATCAGAGCATTTGGCGATGGCACCCCAGCATTCTTGACAAGACATGCATTGAGTGAAACAGTTTAGTGAGCGCCTGTGGAAAGAGCTTTGAACAGGGACTTGGCTGGCAGGGATCTCGTCCTGGCTTTGTGGATGCACATCCCTGGAGGATCTTGGCCACGTCACTCAACTGAGGTTGAGGGCCGGGCACAGGCTTTGGAACCATCGGGTCTCCCTGGATTTGAATCCTGACCCTGCCTCTTACCATCTTCACTGGAAACCTGGGCCTCTGAGTCTGTTTCTCCCTTGTGAAGCAGAGCATTTCCTACCTGATAGAACTGGAAGGATGAGACCGAAATGCATGGTCTTGCAGTAAGAGCTGGATGCAAGGCACACACTGCTCTCTTGAAATAAATGACAATTCCCAGCATAAAGAAATGTCATTTTTTAAATGTAAAAGAATGACAGAAATTCTTTTGAAGAAGTGACTAGAGAATTTATTTGTTCTTCTTCTCAGCCCTTTGGTGACAAATAGCCAGTGGGTCCCACACTGGTGTGAAGTCCTTTGTGTGGGGGTGGTTGCCAGGGGCCTGCCAGTCCCCTTCCTGGGAAGCTGGACGGAACTGTGTTGCTTACCCATCTGTCTTAGTGTGTTTTTTATTATTATAAAAGAATATGTGAGACTGGGTAATTTATCAAGAAAAGAGGTTTATTTAGTTCGTGGTTCTGCAAGGTCACGGCCCTAGCTCCCAGTGACGGTTTTCACACTGTGCCGTAACATGGCAGAAGAGGGCAAGTAGGAAGTGGACGCTTGTGAAGTTGGGAACACCTGGGCCGCACCCTGGCTTTATAACAACCGCCTCCTCCGGGAACAAATCCATTCCCTTGAGAAGTACTCCAGTCTCCTGAGAGCCAGTACTTAACTACTGCAGCTCCAAGCCACTCAGGAGGATCCGTCCCCGTAGCCCAAACACCTCCCACTAGGCCCCGCCTCCCAACACCGCCACACTGGGGAGCACATTTCCACATGAGGTTTGGGGACAAACCAATGATACTCAAAGCGTTGCACCTTCTCAGGGCTGCATGCTGGCTCCCTTTTGACCCCAAGGAACGGATTGTTTCACATGGATTTTTTCACAGAGAAAAGAAGTCAGTACCCAGAAATCGTCTTCCTTGGAACAGGGTCTGCCATCCCGATGAAGATTCGAAATGTCAGTGCCACACTTGTCAACATAAGGTATGCTGCTCTCCCAGGAAGCAGCCTTCCATCAAAGGCGTGTTTCCTTTTTAAACAAAAGTCCTGCTGCACTCACCAGTCGATTTGAAAATGCAGCGGTATCAAGCCCTGTCACTTGTCATGTCGCCTGGAGTGTCTAGGAGAGGAGCGTGGCCTTACTGCATTTTATAGCCTCAGTAGCAATGTTTTTACCCTGGGAATCACCACAGTTCATCCCATGATGTCTTTTAATAAAAATAGCTGATATTACTGTGTGCACTACACCTAAGAAATCATCTCGTTTAATTTTTACATTAATCCTATGAAGTGGTGAGTAACTACCCATTTTGTTGAGGGGTGAACCGATGCTCAGAGAGGTGACTTGCTGTAGTTCCTACAGCTGGTAAGTGGGGCATCTGAAGTTTGAGCGGGGACTTGGGGTCTGGATTGCTACCTGGTATTGTCCCCCAGCTATCTGTTGCTAGTATGTTAAAAAGCTTTAGGGTTCTGCACATTTGTGTTCAGCTCCTTTATTGGATTCCCCTTGACATGTTTTTTAGTTGATTCTCTTGGGTTTGCCTGGGGTCATTTATCAGCAGAGAGATTAGTCAAACGCGTTGTGAAATGTACATGTTACCTCTGCAGATAGTATGTGAAGAAAATAAGATTGTGCATTAGTAGGTTTGTTTTTAAATTTTGCTTTGTCATCTTAGATGCTAGTGATGGATGAGAAACAAGCAAATAGTGCATTAAATACATACAGCAGTGACGAGATGTGCCCTGACATCAGAAATACACTATCTGGGGGTGTGTTTCTCTGTGGACGAGGACATGCAATAAAGCAGCTTGGAGTGAGCCAGCCTCTCCCAGGGGCTGAGATCCTGGGGGAAGAAGGGCTTTTAAAGTTGCTGACCTGACCCCCCTGCAAGTGGCTTTTGAACCGGCTGAAGCTAATGGGAAGGTGCTATTGCCACCTTGTGTCCCAACTCCCTTTTCCCCGGAAGGTCATGTCTCAGCACTGAGGCTTCTCTCTGCAAAACGGGTGCAGCCCTCTCCATCTTCCTGGCTCCTCCCAGAGAAGGAAGAAGGCCAGAGTGGGTCAGCACTCTCTCTGCCTTGGAGCAGAGCTTCTGAAATGCACTGCACATCAGAATAGCCCAAGAAGCTTGTCAGAATCCAAGCTCCCAGAGCCCTGCCTAAAACCAAGTCAGAAACCCTGAGTGACACCTGGGAGTCTGCGTTAACTAGCTCCCTGAATGAAGCACCTGCAGCCCGCCCGGCCCCAGGTGTCTTTGAGGAAATGAACTGAGGAAACCCCGACCGCATGCAAAGGGGGAAAAGTCCGACGGCAGCTGGACCTAGAAACAGTCTCATATGGCCCAGTGTCTGTCCTGGTATTCTCAAGAGAGGCTGTGGCCACAGTCAGTCTGTGTAGTCAGATTTATTGTTAGGACTAAATGCTTTAAGCCTCCTATAAACTTTTTTTTTTTTTTTGATGCCCAGCCTTTGTGTAAGTATACTTGAAAGGGTTTCAGGGTTCCATGTATAATCCTTTGCTGTAAACAGGATGACACGTAAAATTACCTTTACGGTTCAATTAATTGGCTTTTATATTAGCTCCTCAAAGAAAAGCACGAGAGCCAGACATTTCTACAGCTGCTTCCTGGTCTTGTCCAAAGCAGACATCAGCCTCTGAACTGTCGGCAGCCCTCCCAGTGGCGGTGACTCTCTTGCTCTTCTCTTCTGTAGCCCCGACACATCTCTGCTACTGGACTGTGGTGAGGGCACGTTTGGGCAGCTGTACCGTCATTATGGAGACCAGGTGGACCGGGTCCTGGGCAGCCTGGCTGCCGTGTTTGTGTCCCACCTGCACGCAGATCACCACACGGTGAGTGTTGGGCTGGACCACAAAGCTGGAGCCTGGAGGAGGCACTGCCACACTGAGTTGGCCCTTTGGCCGCATCTTTTCCTCTGCTTCCCTAACTTGCCCAAGCTTTTGTTACTCATCTCTAGCTAGAAAATGGTCTTTTACAAAACTCAACGTAGTCCTTCTGTGCCACAGGAATGTCTTCTCTCTCTATTTAGTTCCTTTCCTGCAGCAGGACAGCTTTGGGTTTACCCAGCCTTGAATTTTGAATCTCACACGGCCTGCTCAGAGGAAGCTTTGGCCAGATGCCGGAAGTGTGGCTATGAGACCCTCACCTTGGTCTCCTGGGGTGCTGGGCCCTGGGCCATTGCCCTCTTCCCAATACGGGTCCCATTGCTTTCTGCCTATGACATTTCAGGGTCATGGCGCAGGGGGCTTAGCATGTGCCACCCCCACTGTGGCCGTGTTGGAGACTGGTGGGTGACATAGGACTGGCAACTCCTGCAAGAGGGAGGGCTGCAGACCCTAACCCGAAGGAGATCATCCTCGGGCCTGGCTAATGCATGTTTCCTGTTTCCTTGCCAGGGCTTGCTAAATATCTTGCTGCAGAGAGAACGAGCCTTGGTAAGTGCGGCACTTCATCGACGTTTTGAGTTCCAGTGGTTTACACATCATCCGCCACACCTCTTGGCCTCCAGCGTTTATTGAGATGTTCCATCGTTGAGTCAACACTTGGATTTTTTGTTTCAGGCGTCTTTGGGAAAGCCATTTCACCCTTTGCTGGTGGTTGCCCCCACCCAGCTCAAAGCCTGGCTCCAGCAGTACCACAACCAGTGCCAGGAGGTCCTGTACCACGTCAGGTGAGCATCCAGGGCAGCCTGGCCCCTGGGTTGTTGCTTGTTTCCACCTCCTTCAGAAGCTCAAGGTTGACACTGGGGTAGTTACCACTATCCCCCAGGAGCCTTGCCCTTGACATTGTCCCAGAAGGCAGAAGCAGGAGAGAAGTGCTCTGGCTGAAGGACAGAAACCATTAGATAGTTCCCACATCATGCTTATTTTCTTAGAAGCATTTCTTCCCAGTCCTCATTTGAGTTCTGAGCTGCTTTCTAAACATTGACCAGCTTTTCTTCATGAGAGTTCCAGAGCCAAGCACCCAAATAGTGGCTAGCACAGAGACTGTCCAGACCAGGTGTGTGGCCAGCGGGAGGTGGCGCCATCCTCACCCCAAGGGGAAGGAGTCCCCTCTGCTGGAGTCGCCCGTGGCCTGTGCTGCCTGAGCTGGAGGCGGTATTCACCTGCTGGGTCTCTCCCAGTGGCCCAGAGGCTTGGGTTTGGCTCTTTGTATTTGACAGCTGTTTCTTCATCTTAGGGACTATGATTTCAATCATGTTTCTACCTAAGAATGGTTTTGGGGTTCTGCAGCCAAAGACTTAAACTTTGGTTCCAGATGTCCAAGAAATGTTTTAAATGTTGTGTCTTTTTACAGTATGATTCCTGCCAAATACCTTCAGGTAGGGGCTGAGATCTCCAGTCCTGCAGTGGAAAGATTGATCAGTTCGCTGTTGGGAACATGTGATTTGGAAGAGGTAAGGGGCACCACCGCAGGCATCGTGGGGGCGAGATGGGGAGCAGAGCTGCAGAGCCCTCCAGCCCCGCCCTTTTAGTTTCAGACCTGTCTGGTGCGGCACTGCAGGCATGCGTTTGGCTGTGCGCTGGTGCACACCTCTGGCTGGAAAGTGGTCTATTCCGGGGACACCATGCCCTGTGAGGCTCTGGTCCGGATGGGTGAGTAGAGGAAGAAGCCAGCCACCGTGAGGTTGCTCTGGGGTTTGTGTCGCTGGAGGTGAATGCAGCTGAGTTTGTGGGGAAACAGCAGCAGAGGCAGGAGACTCAAGTCCCTGCCCTCAGAGTCTCTGGTTGTCATCCTAATAGGCAGACCCAGGGCCAGGGGAGCCGAGTGTTGAGACCAGGAAACAGCACGTGACTGAGGCCTGTGTGCTGTTCTTGCAGAGAACTCCGCCCTGATCCTTGTGCTTTTTCTCCAGGGAAAGATGCCACCCTCCTGATACATGAAGCCACCCTGGAAGATGGTTTGGAAGAGGAAGCAGTGGAAAAGACACACAGGTAGCAAAGGCCGGTTAGTCCTTGTCCCCCATATCCTCCCCCTCCCCTACTATGTGACACTGAGCAGCCATCATTTGTGTCTCCACTGATGTGGTGCTGCCCTGCTTCCTATCAAGGGCTATGGGGGCTTCCTTGACCTATGGCAATGCTCACAGGCCCTTGGCCTTTATTTTTGCACAATTTTCTAGGCAAGGTTCTAGAGTGAGGCACAGTTTTTTGAAAGCATTTAGAAATAGCTGAATAAACTCTAAACCACGTCAGAGAATTGCCAGGGGAAGGTGGGGGCTGGGGGACTGAATCTTGGGCTGTTAATTTCGACGAAAGAGTGCATTACCCCAGGTGGGCCCTGTGCTTTCTCTTTGGGTGCCCTCATAGACAGATTTGGCAGAGGGTGGGCTTCATTCAGGGGAGTGTGTGTAGGCTCTGGCCCTCAGGGGAGATTGTGCTGGCTACAGAGGTGCTCATTAAGAAAACCCACCAGCTTCCCCAGGTACCCTGGCAGTTGACTGCCAGGGTCTGTGCCACTCTTTGCAGTCTTGCACTTGGGTTCAGCTTCAGTCTGCTCTGTCCTTTGCCCGCAGCACAACGTCCCAAGCCATCCGTGTGGGGATGCGGATGAACGCGGAGTTCATCATGCTGAACCACTTCAGCCAGCGCTACGCCAAGGTCCCCCTCTTTAGCCCCGACTTCAACGAGAAAGTGGGAATTGCCTTTGACCACATGAAGGTCTGTATGTCACGTGGGCAGCACGGGGCGGGGACGGGGCAGGGAGACGGGATTCTACACACTGAGTAGGACAGTCAGCTGGAGTTAGCTTTCTTCTTTGGGGCCACCGTGGGAAAAGGGTATCTACCCGTCACTAACCAGGTCGAACCACGCTGGGTTTGCTGGTGAGACCCACCTCCTGCAGGGGCCAGCTAGTCTTCAGTCTCAGTCCACTGGAAATTTCTGAAGAGTCTTTTCAGGCCTGGACTGCTCACATAGTCATGGCATTTGAGCCTCAGCACAGACCTGTGAGACAGGTGGTTGCCTCTTGTGAGTGGGAAAGCCAGGCCTGAGCTTTGGCCTTCCAGAATGAAGGGGCGGGGCCCGAACCAGGCCTCCTTTTTCAGGAGCTTGACTTTGAGAGCATCTGGACTGCTTTCCCTTCCCTCTCCGGAGGCCCTTAGCCAGACCTGGGGAGACTCTGTCCCTTCTTTAGAGGGCTCCCTCCATGCCATGCTTTTTTCCATTTCAACTGTGACCTGTTGGCTTGTGCGTAAGGAGGGGGCGTTGGCGCTGCTGTGTGAGCGCATGACTGCATCTCTCCCAGCTCCTGTCCCCACCTCTGCCCCTCTGAGGCATGTCCTTGTCTTCTATTGTGTCTTCTAGGTCTCCTTTGGAGACTTTCCAACAGTGCCCAAGCTGATTCCCCCACTGAAAGCCCTGTTTGCTGGTGACATTGAGGAGATGGAGGAGCGCAGGGAGAAGCGGGAGCTGCGGCAGGTGCGGGCGGCCCTCCTGTCCAGGGCTCTGACAGACGACCTGGAGGATGGGGAGCCCCAGCAGAAACGGGCCCACACAGAGGAGCCACAGAGCAAGAAGGTCAGAGCCCAGTGAAGATCTGGGAGTGACCCTGAACTCTGACGGCTGTGTGTCTTCTGCCCCACGCACGCACCCGTATCTGCCCTCCTTGCTGGTAGAAGCTGAAGAGCACGGTCCACGCAGGAGGCAGCTCAGGATAGGTGGTGTGGAGTTGTGCCGAGGCTTGGACTCCCAGATAAGCACTAGTTTATAGACGCCTCTTAGGACTGGTGCCTGGCACAGCCGTGGAACAGGAGGCTGCTACACGGAAGCAAGCAAATGAACTAATTTCACTTCAAGGCAGTATTTAAAGAAGTCATGGAAACAGACGGCAGCACCTTTCCTCTCATCCAGCAAAGTGATTCCCTGCACGCCAGAGACAAGCAGAGTCGCAGGAACACTGGGTCTAAGTGTCCGAGACTCAACGAAAATAGTATTTCAGCTGCAATAAAGATTGAGTTTGGAATTGTGAGTTCTTTTGCTTCCTCCTGCTGCTGCTACAGAGCAGGGTCTGCTGGGCACCGCCTTGGAGAAGGCTCTCTCTGTTGCAGCGTGGCAGCTGCCTGGTACCCGGCTGGCTTGGAAGTCATCCCCCATCGTAGTGAGCACCTCTGGAACCTGTCCTGAGAGAGCCACCCTCGTTCGCCAAGTAAGTCTTTTGACAGAACTCAAGCTGTGCCAGCTCACAGCAGGGCGTGCTTCCCCTATCAGTGAGAGCCTGGCCGGGCTAGTGTCAGTGGTCAGGGAAATGCAAGTCTTCTGCTTGTTCTGGGTAAAAGTGGAGACAATAGATTTGCTCTGTTGCTTCCATACTGAGAGTGAGGATCACTTTGCCCTTGAAGGTTTTGAGAAATGGCACACGGAGCTGGTTTCTTTTGTCCTCCTGGTGGGATTTACAGACACAGATTAGTGCTTGATAAATGGAGAGCATTTTCCAAGTCGAATCTAGTACTTGCTGTATATTCTCCCTACCCGGGAGAACGTGAAAAGTGCTTTAAAAACTCAAGCGACAAGCGAGAGATCAACCAGCGACTTGCTTTACACTAGTGGTGACCTTCAGGTGCCAACCGGGCGCACATTCAAGATTGACAGCCACGTCCCCGCAGGTTTATTAAAGCCAGAACAGATGCCAAGCCCAGGGATAATAAATCTATTTTAATAACATTACTTTTGACAACGATTTGTACATGTATTTAAAGATAACTTTCAACCCCCACCCTTACCCCAGACTCCCATTACAAATTGAGGCGTGAACTGCCCTTGCCAGGAAGTGAGCAAAGCTGTAACATCAAAAGTCTGCACATCCCACTCTCAGAGGAGGGTGACTTTACACTGTGTTGGGAAAAATAACTAAGCATTTAAATTTTTCATTGTACACCTGTACATTGGTTTAGATTGAATGGCTCAAATTAAACAAATATAGAGAGATTTCATATATACAAATATTATATCATGTATAGGTATATTATATCTATTTTAAAAGGATAAAATTTTAAACTTTTACTTTGCATGCATGGCCCAAATCTTTTCTCACTCCCCTAATCCCCAAGTGTGAAGAGGCTCCCCGGTACCCTCCCGGCCCTCGTCCCCATGACCGGATGGGACTTCATGAGAAGGGATGAGCGGCTGACGCTGGTGAGCAAAGCAGGCCACACCGCAGGCCGAGCCCATGGCCCGGTGTCTCCGTGGCCGGTTTCACTTTTCCTCCACATGCTTTGGGTAACATAATTATTGCTATTCAGTTTGAACCTCCAGAAAGAAGAGGCAGGCTCCAGGACCCCACAGACTAGTGAGCTGGGTGCCTTTAGGTACCTAGAGGAGTAAAATTACTCTCATATAGCCAATAGATTTGGGGACATGGAGGCCACCGTTGGGGCCTCCAGACACCGTCAGGCTTGTTTTATAGATTCAGAAGTAGAAAATGATATAGGAGCTTTCAGTCACACAGTGGAAAAAGGAAAACTTAGGAAGCGAAACACATTTTTGTTTTCAGCCACTTACTTTGGAGCCCACTGATGGGGGCAGCCTGGAAGGTTTTCCAGTGGCAAGGCCTCCCCCGAGTGGCTGGCAAAGGTCAGTGCCCCAGGACTGCTAGAATCCCGGACCTGGTCTAGGTGTGGGTGACAGGGACCCTGCTGTCCTGCTTCCTTTCTGTGGCCATTAAACTGCTCCTGCAAGACCTGCCATGAGCCGTCCGAGGAAAAGGTAGCAGCCCTCGGGTCTCACCAGGCAAAGTGAGCCTCTCCCGCACCACTCCGACCCTGCAAAGGACGCTCCTGACCAGCCCTGGATGGAGAGGGGGGTGTTGCTTGGCATGGAGGCTGAAAGTGGATCAAAAGAGGCACAAAGTCAAAAGGCAAAGGTCAAACAAAAGGCCGAAGTCACCACCCGAAAGGAACAAACAAAATCTGCACCACCAGCATCACCACACGGACTGGCGATCACAATTTCCTGCCAGACTCCAACCTCGCGTTGGCAGTGGCAGGAAAGAGCCAGCAGAGAACACTTGGCAAGCTCACGGACGCTGCTCCTGGCGGCGTTCCTAGGGCCCGTGATGTATGTACACGCGAGGCAGGATGGGCGGTGCCATGTCAGAGGGCGGTGCTCTCAGACTCCTCCTCCGAGTCCCTCTTGTCAGTCACTGAGTGTCGCCGCATGTGCTCCAGGGGACTCAGGCGGAGTGTCGACCCGAGCTCTATGTGGATCGAGGGAATATCAAAGTGGACAAGATCTGGAAGGCGGTAGAGAGAAAGGCGGGTGAAAGGGGGCCTCCCAGCAAATGAGAACCTAGTTGCAGGCAAACAATGTCAGCCTTAGGAAGCAGGGGTGGTGGTATTCTAGGGATAGATCATTTGGAGGTTGGTTTAAGCATTTTGTGGCACAATCAGGTTGTGGTCATGCCTGCTTTGCTTCTACCCCGTAAGTTTGCAGAACCAAAGCAAACCCAGGATGTGCCACTGTGGTTCAGACAGGAAGGCCAGAACAGTGCCTCCCTGCCAAGCCACAGGGTCCTTTATTCTTGATAAGAAGGATGCTAAGTCTTAATGACATCTCTTTGGGGATGTATATCAGACTGCATTTCATTCCCCAGAATCTGCAGGGACAGGACTTGAGACAGTGGAAAGGTACCCCTTTCTCCTCTCAAGTCTACGAGTGAATCGGGGAACCCTGAACCAGTGTCCTCACTCTAAGAAATGGCTGCGTTTTGGATGGCTGACATGGGCGGAGTAGAAGGTCTCCCTCAGGACCCTGGTCGTCATAGGTGTGCCAACTGTCCCTAACTGCAGGAAAACCCCCACCTCTAGTGACATCCTTATCAGGAGCATTAAAAGGTCATTTTTTTTCCCGGCAAGATGAACAGGAGAAATGTACTCAAAATAACAGCTCAGTGTCTGGACATCTGTGAGTCGGCAAAGACGACAGAAGTCCTTAGACTGGCAGCTGAGTAGACACAAAGTCTGTTTGCCACAGCATGTTAAAAATGGCCTTGCTGCTGCAGCCGCCGCCCCAGGGGGGAAACTGACAAGGCTGTGTTTGCTGACTCTTCCGGGATGTGGTACACCAGAGAGCCAGAGAACACAGATCCCCTGGGTTCTTTACTCTCGTCATGCTGTCCCCCTCCTTCGCCTGCTTAGTTTTCCTTTTTTTTTTTTTTTTTTTTTTCGCTTTTTTGAGATGGAGTTTTGCTCTTGTCGCACAGGCTGGAGTGCAATGGCACCATCTCAGCTCACTACAACCCCCGCCTCCTGAGTTCAAGCAATTCTCCTGCCTCAGCCTCCTGAGTAGCTGGGATTACAGGCGCCCGCCACCATGCCCGGATTTTTTTTTTTTTTTTTTTTTTTTTGTATTTTTAGTAGAGACTCGGTTTCACCATGTTGGCCAGGCTGGTCTCGAACTCCTGACCTCAGGTGATTCACCCGCCTCAGTCTCCCAAAGTGTTGGGATTACAGGCGTGAACCACCACGCCCAGCCTGCCTGCTTAGTTTCTGGCCCTCACTTAGCTTTGCGAGGCTGGGAGCAGCACTTCAGGAGGCAGAGGAAGGGAACAAATGTTCAGACTGAGGAATACCATACTAAGTGTACAGACATACATTTGGACACTGTCCTGAAAGACATGGTACAAACATGGAAGCTCTGGGACAAAGGTCTTCCCTTAGCCCCACCCCCCAGGCAGCCCTCATGTCCTTCTGGTCTTTGTTTTGCTGCCTGATGGAGAAGCAGAGATTTAGGGGGTGGGGCTGGAGGAACAGCCAGTGCCACTTATTCCTCTGAAGCAGGTGGCCTCAGGCCCACCTCTGCCTTTCCCCGGCTGCTTGGGTCATGTCTCTGCACAGGTGTGAGGCTGAGTGGCCCGGGGCCCACCTCGCTGTGCAGGGTTCGCTATCAGGTAAGAACACAAGCTCTCCCGCTTAGATTAAAAAATCCCAAATATGTCAGGCAGGAAGAGCGTGAGCTTGGACAAGCGTCCTACCTTCCCTGTGCCTCAGCAGTCAAATGGGAATAATACAGGGCAGTGATGAGTTTAGACGGGCCCAGAACAAGCACTTGTGTGAGCTGTCATACCTTTATCCTTGTTGCTGCCTTAAAGAGACTCCCAAGGGAGAAGAGTCACTATGCAAGGGAATGGGATTCAGGGGAAGAAGCCCTCATCAGCATTCCTGGGAAAAGGGACACTGGCTGCTTGTTTCCAGGACACTCTGGAAGCACCTGCCAGGAGAACTGTCTGTTAGCACCAGACACCCTGGTGTCTCTCGGTAGTCCCTGCAGGACCATGGGCCGAATCGGGGGGAAGACCTGGTTTACTCTGGCCACCCCTACTTACTGAGGCAGATACACTGAAGTCCTGGCTTCCTTCATGCCCTTCCCTCAGTTATGCTTTGAGCATTTACTTTTTATAGGAGGAGGAGACCAAACAGATACTGATATAAATACTCCCCCACATTTTATTGAGTTGGATAGAAAGGATCTGTCTGGCCATATCCACTTGGGATGAGGGAGAAGGGGAGCAGGATGAGCTCTGATACGGATTCTTCAGGATTTGCCAGCAGTCTCAGCCTGGAGGAAGCCAGACGTTAGGATCTAAGTCTGGAAGGGGAGATCTGCTGGTGTGAACTCAGGGCCACTGAAAATGGGGTCCAAGCCTTGGTGTGGACCCTGTGCTGGGCTGCAGCAGGTATGACCTCCCCTCAGGACACCTTCCTAAACAAAGGTGAGCAGGTGCATGTCCCCCAGGGTGCTGGGCACAGGCATCTCCAACACAAACGTCTCATAGGAAGAACAGATGTGTTACCGCTCCACGGTCTAAACCTGAGGGAGAGCGGAGGAGGAGGAGCTGCAGATGTGATTCTAGTGAGAGAGAAGGTACGGAAAAGGGGTTGGCTGGGTTCTCCCCCAGCTCCTCCTAATGAAAAGAAAGAAAAAGAGGCTAGGGGTCCCCCAAAGCCAAATAAGCTTGTGGTCAGCTCATCCTTACTGAGGCCAGGGAAGGCTGGAGAGTGAAGCTGCCATGCGGATGGTCTGAGCCACATGCAGAGAGGAGGAGCAGAGGGGAGGAGCGGGCAGCTGGCCTGGCTAGCTAGCGGGGTGGAGGGGCGAGGCCGGGACCAGCTTACCCTGAAAATCCCCCTCACACGTATCCAAAACTGCGCCATTCATGTCACACAGCTGCAAGAACACAATGATAGGATTCGGAGAAAGGAATCAACATGACAAAACATGAACGTCACACACACACACACACACACACACACACACACCCACAAAGCTATGCCAATATCACAGTCCCAGGCAGGCCACACCAAACCATGATGGATTCTACACTGGCTGAGACCTGAACATACAGGACAAAACAGTCTGCTGCCAAAAGGACATTAAAACAGGGTCCGCATAGGGCGAGGGACGTTATGAATCCTGAAGGTCAGGAGTTCTTCAACCTGCGAGATGGAACGTGAACCATTCCGCTTCTCAGAGCCCTCAAGGCACTGTCCTCCCGGGCCTTCTGTTGCCCACTTTTGTTCCCCAATTTCTCCTCTCCTTCTGCTCTTTTCTGCTTCTCCATTGATATCTTCTGTTCATTCTTTTTTTTTTTTCTTTTTTTTTTTTTGGAGACAGAGTCTCTCTCTGTCACCAGACTGGAGTGCAGTGGCGCAATCTCGGCTCACTGCAACCTCCACCTCCCAGGTTCAAGCCATTCTCCTGCCTCAGCCTTCCGAGTAGCTAGGATTACAGGCACATGCCACCACGCCTAATTCTCCAAGGCCTCCCAAATATCTGGGATTGCAGGCGTGAGCCACTGCGCCCGGCCATCTTCTGCTTATTCTATTGCTTATGTATTGACACTACCTTGTGTCCCTTCCCTGGGGTGGCTGGAAGAGTCAGCAGATGTGACACATTGGGAGGAGTGGCCCTGGAGACCTGGTGACCTTCAGCTCCTCTGCATCTGTGACCTTCCCCGAGGGCAGCAAGCATGTGCCCGCCCATCATGGGCTCCTTGAGGAGACAACGCCTCAGCACCAAGACCCACCAAGATGGGAGGGGTGCTCAGTGCATTTTCCAGGGAGAAATTTGCTTAATTTTTAATAAGCCTCAGGGTAGATGACGGCAGCTGCACCTTCAACATTAATTACATCCAACAATAAAGAAGCCAAATCACCAGATGGCTCTTCCCTGTAATATTTAAATCTGACCCAGCACACAGTTGCAAATTGGACTAGCCTTTTCTTTTTTCTTTTTTTTTTTTTTTGAGACGGAGTCTCGCTGTGTCGCCCAGGCTGGAGTGCAGTGGCCGGATCTCAGCTCACTGCAAGCTCCGCCTCCCGGGTTCACGCCATTCTCCTGCCTCAGCCTCCCAAGTAGCTGGGACTACAGGCGCCCGCCACCTCGCCCGGCTGGACTAGCCTTTTCAAAGGCAGCATGGAGCTGAACCCCACAGGGTCACTGCTTCCGTCTAAACACGGAAGAAATAAATCACTCTTTTGGAGAAGGACGTGGAGGGAAAAGTACATGATCCGCAAAAAGTCCCAGTGCACCCTAGGACAGCACTGTTCTCTGAAAGGAGTGGGTGTGTGGTGTGTGGTGTGTGTGTGTGTGTGTTCCAACCCAAGCTGTCTCACCTTCTGCTACTTGGGACAACACTAGGCACACATATGCTCCAGCTCAAAGCCATGCTACTGCACTTTACTAAGTGGGTTGGCTCTAGCCCAAGATACAGCTCAACCCCTGTGCCTGTCTCCCTGAACAAGGAAAATGCTCAAATGACTTTAAGCGGCCACCACAAATATGCCCCTGACTTTATAATCTTATGTGGTTGAAGTGTCTGGGGAGATGTTCCAAATACGTCCCGTTCCTTCCAGCCAATGAATGGTTTTGGCTAAACGTGGTGTGTGTTTGTGATTTTGTGCTTACAGATTTTTCTGGCGGAAGAGACTTATCTTTGTTTCTAAATTTAAATCCAAACTAAATTAAGTTGCTGTGGGTTCATCCAATTAGCTCCTCAGGGAATTGGCCGGGGAGGGGGAACCTGGGGGAGGGGAACGGAGATATGCAGGTTTTCTGAAATTCACCCTTCTCTAAATATCTATCTAGAAGCGTATTTTTCTAGCAAGGTTTATTTTACTAATAGTGAAGAACATCTTTGGTTCTTAGCCCGTCCTCCAGATAAGCATTTATACTTGTCGGTTGCTCGGGCTCTATCCAGGGAATACCTGAGTTTTGATACCGTTTTGTGATCATAACCGCCTCTCCTGACGCCCCACTCCAAATGACTCAGTGTCTTCAACCCCCGATATTAAAAGCAAAAACAGAACTCCAGGCTGGTGGGCTTAGACTGAGAAAGATCCCATAAGAAGCCCCCGTTTGGGACACATGGATTCCAGGGTCGCTGTCCATTGGTGGGCTTCTAAGGAGATCTTATGAGCTACCCCTGGTGCCAGCCCAGTCATCTCAAAGCACGCAGGAATTTGTTCCCTGGCAGTGACACTAGCAATCCCTCCCCTAGGTACATTTCACTAAAGTTCATAAAAAAAGATGAGGGAGCCTGTGGCTTGGTTACCTGTAGACATGCTTTCCCCAGGGGACATGCCATCTAGCATGGGGGGCTCCGTGGACTGTGGACTGGAGGCCGAGAGGTTTACTGTGGGAGGCTGAGGAGGCGGCAGAGTAGGTCGCTGTCGGGGCTTAGGAGTGGGACGAGATTTGCTCAAAGTGCTTGTAAAGACAGAAGGAGAGGCCAGGGGAGGAGCTGCAGCTGGGGAGAGCTGGCCCGAGGCCAAGGAGTACCCCTGAGGGTAGCTCAGTCCATAGGGCGATGGGGTGCTGGGCGGGGTGGGAGACAGGCTGACTGGGGACGGCTGGCCAGCAGACTGGTCTGCCACAGCCCCCGGCTGGCCAAAGGGGACCTTGGGTGGAATTGGTGCCAGCTTCTTTGAAACTGAAAGAGAAAACACAACAACAAAACACAAAGTTGTTAAATGAAGCCACTGTGGGGCCTGTTCACACACCCTTCAGCGTTCAAAGCTGTCCCCACCTCCTGCCCCTCGCCACCCACCCACACCTCCCTGCCCTGCCCCCTGGCCTCTTGCCACATGGAGAGCACCCAATATAAGTTTTAAAAATTAACCTAGAATTGCACGTTTTCCTATCTTCCCATCTGTTAACTAATTTCTCCTCCTCTTTTCTGGCTTTCTGCCCTGATCTACACATGCACACCCAGCCAAACTAGAGAACAAATTTCCCATCCACAGGAGTGGGCTGCCTTCCCAGTGGTGAGACGTATTGTGGCTACACTCAGAGCAAGAGTGAGTCAGTGGGGCAGGGTCCAGCAGAGGATGACTCCAGTTCCATCTGCTGTAATGGACAGTGGAGCCCTGACCCAGGGGCAGGTCCTCGGGATGCAAAATTGACTTTTGGCTGAACCTGTCCAGTGGTTTCTGGCTCCCCTAACAATGATAGGTGAGCAAATCCTCCAGCCACGGAACCCCTGTTCCTCCATTACTTTATATGCTGTGCCTCAATCCTGCATCCTTGCTGCTGAGGCTTTCTTCTCATTCTTGTTCTTTTTTTCAAGAATTGTACCCTCTGGTCTGTGGAGTGACTGCATTTTTCTTTTTTTTTTTTTTTTTTTTTTTGGAGACAGAGTTTTGTTCTTGTTGCCACAGTCTGGAGTGCAATGGCATGATCTCCACTCACCACAACCTCCGCCTCCGAGGTTCAAGCAATTCTCCTGCCTCAGCCTCCCGAGTAGCTGGGATTACAGGTGCCCGCCATCACGCCCATCTAATTTTGTGTTTTTAGTAGATACAGGGTTTCTCCATGTTGGTCAGGTTGGTCTTGAACTCCCAACCTCAGGTGATCTGCCCGCCTCAGCCTCCCAAAAGTGCTGGGATTACAGACATGAGCTACCGTGCCCGGCCAATCGACTGCATTTTTCAAAGCACATCACTGCCCTGACCTCCTTTGCCTTACCTTCATTTCCCTTTTCCCAGTCACCCTATAGGATGACAAATCCATTACACCTTTAATTGAAAATGAATTGGTAAAGACAACAAATTCAAACGTCCAGGAGATACTTGATGGGCAAATATCTTTGAGACAGTGATCACTAACCTGTTAGGCTTAAGCGAGGACTGGCTGTGTGTGGGTCTGATTCCTTTTTTTGTTTTTTTGAGACAGTCTCACTCTGTCGCCCAGGCTGGAGTGCAGTGGCGTGATCTTGGCTCACTGCAAGCTCTGCCTCCCGGGTTCACACCATTTTCCTGCCTCAGCCTCCCGAGTAACTGGGACTACAGGCGCCCGTCACCACGCCTGGCTAATTGTTTGTATTTTTAGTAGAGACAGGGTTTCACTGTGTTAGCCAGGATGGTCTCGATCTCCTGATCTCATGATCTACCCGCCTCGGTCTCCCAAAGTGCTGGGATTACAGGCATGGGCCATGGCGCCCGGCCGTGTGTGGGTCTGATTCTAGAAGAAATTACCTTGTAAGTCCTAAGGGAGAGGTCAGAATCTCTTCCTTCACCCCACCCCACCCCCATGCCCTCCAGGGAACAAAGTCTGTTAGGAGGATACCTCATGTATTCTCTGGGTGTGTCAGTCTGCAGTGTGGATAGAACGACATGCCCTTCAGAATCCTACCAATGTGGGCTCAAATTTCTATCCTGCCACTTACCCGCTGTATTCCCTGGGTCAACTTATTCAAACATCTTCTATGTAATTGGAGGAAAAAGATTTTCTCTGCAGCAGTGTAATAATTAAATGAGATCATGAATGTCAAGTACCCACATCATCACGACATAACAAAACCACTTAACTTTCCAATTTCACTTTTCAACTCTACTTCCTGAGGACAGCGGAAGTGTTTCCAGCAGCCGCTACTGCAGCTCATGGCAGCCACGTGGTCATGGGTGACAGACGCAGGGGTACCCCTGGATGAGAAGCTGGTGGAGACCCTAGGTATCAATGCTCGCACATGCCTTCTCACGAAGGACCTGGGAGACGGAGGATGCATCACCATGTCTGTGATGACATTTACCACTTCCGGTGGCGACAGGAATAGGATGTGAAATTGTAGGCACACTGTCAAAAGACTGAGGTGTTAAAAAAATTTTTTTTTTTAAAAAAAGACCTGCTAAGTGTGCCATCTGTGGGCATGATGGGGAGTAGAGAAGAAATGTATACCTTTCAAAAGATGGATCCGAGCTATTGAAGGTCACTTGGGAAAAGGGACTTGAGTCACTCTAGGCTACACTGCATGCACAGGTCCAGTGTGCCGCACAAACGAAAAGGGTCAACCTGTCACTGGCATTAGGAGGTTGGTTGGCTGCTACCGGAGCCCTGGCTCTCCCACTGGATAAGACAATGACTTAGCCATCACCCCTGTATTGTAGTGCTGCAGGGAAAGTTAAAAGGCTTTTTTTCTTTCTTTTTTTTTTTTTTGTAGATAGAGTTTCGCTTTGCTGCCCAGGCTAGAAGGCAGTGGCACAGTCTTGGCTCACTGCAACCTCCGCCTCCCAGGTTCAAGCAATTCTTGTGCCTCAGCCTCCTGAGCAGCTGGGATTACAAGTGCCCACCACCACGCCCAGCCGACTTTTTTATATTTTAGTAGAGACGGGTTTCACCATGTTGTCCAAGCTGGTCTCAAACTCCTGAGCTCAGACAATCTGCCCGTCTCAGCCTCCCAAAATGCTAGGATTACAGGCATGAGCGACTGCGTCCAGCCAATTAAAGGACTCTAAAACAAAGACGTGCCCAGCTGGGTGCAGTGGCTCATGCCTATAATCCCAGCACTTCGGGAGGCCGAGGTGGGCGGATCACCTGAGGTCAGGAGTTCGAGACCATCCTGACCAACATGGTGAAACCGCATCTCTACTAAAAGTATAAAAATTAGCCAGGTGTGGTGGCAGGCGCCTGTAATTCCAGCTACTTGGGAGGCTGAGGCAGGAGAATCGCTTGAACCTAGGAGGCGGAGGTTGCAGTGAGCTGAGATTGGGCCATTGCACTCCAGCCTGGGGGACAAGAGCGAGACTTCATCTCAAAAAAAAAAAAAAAAAAAAAAAAGAAAGAAAGAAAGAAAGATATGCTCAAGAATATGGTATCTAGACCAAGGAGAAACCACTGGTGCTGGAGAAATGCTCTGAAATTCTGAAATCTCATACCGCCACTTCGGCCCAACTCCTATTCAACCTTCACCATGTCGTTTCTGCTGGGCCACCCGTCCTAACTCCTGAGTCTAGAAAGCATGCTCCCAGGTATCCTCACTGTACCCTGGGTGTCTCCCAGCACAGTGCCAACACCTTTGCCTTCTCGTTGCCTTTCTTTCTGGAAAGCACAGAGCTCTGTACATAGCAGGACTTAACACGTTTGTGTAGAATGCAGAAGGAATTACTCGAGTAGAGATCGAATAAGATCCACGGGCTTGAGGGCAGACAAAGAGAATGAAACTGCCCCTGCAGATGGGAACTAAGGGTGCGCTGGAAAAAGGCCTGTGATGAAGGCACGTGTGGATGAGCTAAACCCAGCCCTATTCGACAAATCCAGGAGTTACAAGCCACTCCCAGAAGTGCGAGTGGTCTGAATGTAGAACACACACGGTGATGTATTATTTCAGACGAGTGAAAGACTTTGCAAAGAGATGACACAGGTAAGAACGAACCAAAAAGGTTCAGATACGAACGCTCAGTACAGCTCCCCATTTATGAAATGTCACACGGAGCAGACCTTTAGCTTGTGGGAGTGATTCTCTAAAGAGATAATAACTGGTCAGTGTGGGCATTCTCGGGCCTTCCAGAGCAGAAGTATTCAGGGTTGAGACTCAGGTACTATAGGAGCTATCCTGACTCCCTCCCGTCACCTTGTATGAGTGATCTAGGGGTAGGCAGCTGTGCAAGGCTGCCTTGGGGGAAAGGAGGCTCCTGCAGATGACCCTACACAGCTTTTCAAATGACAGAGGTAGGGCCTGACAGGTCTCTGGAAAACACACATCATTGTGGACAACGAATTTGGCCCTGGTGACATTTGGTGTATGAGAAGCGCTGTCCTCTATATGCCCCTAATGAGCCCACCTGTCCAATGAGTACACTGAGGAATAACAGAGAAAAGATCCCTTTTAACTTCCAAAGCTCTAATGCCCAGATGGGCATTAGTCACTAAACCACGTGGTTTCTCAATATCCAAGTTAACAGAGGAAAGCGAGTCTGCAGGGAATGTCACAGCCACCTCCGGCCTGAGACCAAGGAGAAGGGAAGCAGGGCCATACCTTTCCGGAGGGTGTGAGGACTCTGGTCTGCAGGCGGCTGGCTGGGGCTGGGGCTGGTGCCTGGCTGAGCTCCTGGTTGAGCCCCCGGTTGAGTCCCTGCACAGGCTGTCCCCTGGCTGGAGCCTGGACTTCCTTTCTGTGCAGACCCTGGAGAAAGTTCCTTGCTTTTTGTTGTGCTGAAAGGAAAGCATATGAGACAAAAGAGAAGCCCTGAACTCAGTGAGCTGCAGCACCAGCCTAGCCGATGGCCACCCTGTGTGTCCTTCTGGGCCCCGTGCAAGTATGTCCCAGCTCTGGTCTCTCGACCCCTTCCTAAAGCCTTAGGCAGGTGCCCCATGGGGTGACTGTCCTTTCTGGAGCTCTGACGGCCTGGGTTCCGCCCCCATCTCTGTGGCACTTGGCACTCACTGCCAACGCCCTTTTCATGCCTCTGCCCTCCTCTATTCAAGGAGATTGTGAGCAACGTGAGGGCAGGGGCCTGAGCGCCTCCACTGTATCCTGCCATCAACCTGGGAATTCTAGAACATTCTCAAACTGGGACACCAAAGTGTTTTTCCTACTATAGCCAAGAGGACTTCTTAGGGCCACTGTGCCCAGCGAGTGCTGATGACACGGACTTCTGCTGCCAACCTTGTGGACCAGCTCTTCCAGCTGTTGGCCCTGAGCCTCTAGCCACCCCCCAAGGCAGGAGGTATTCTAGGACTCATCCTCAAACTCAGTACCCATTCCAGCGGAGGCCAGGGTGGACAGAGATCCAGGCCATGCCCTTAAATGGGAGCCAGTTCGAGTCCCAGTCCCAGGCTTCAAGAGAGGTGGAGGTCGATGGCAGTGACGGCTCTGCTCTCTGACCCCTGGAATTGACAACGAGGCAGCCCAGGCCACCAGGTCCTAAAGAGGATCCATCGTTACTGCAAGGCTGTTCCTCAGCCTTCTCCTAAGGATGAAGCGTGTATTAGAAGACACCTCACTCCACGCCACAGAACAGGGATTTGCCCTCCTGACACGCTGATGGTAGATACGACTAATTGATCCCCATACTTTCCCCACGGTGTTCTCAATCCTTTCCAAGAAAATACTCCCAGTGGCCTTTAGTGAATCAGGGGAGATGCCCCAGCGTTGGGAGCTATCTGTCATCCTTGCTAGAACCTACCTGGACTCTGATGCCCATAGGTGGGGCGTGAAGAGTCTGGGAACCGAAATCCCCTGCAATGGCTGTTTCTATCCCACAAAAGCAGGTGCAACCTGGGCCGGGTGTGGTGCCTCACGCCTGTAATCCCAGCACTTTGAGCACTTTGGGAGGCCGAGGCAGGCGGGTCACCTGAGGTCAGGAGTTTGAGACCAGCCTGGCCAACATGGCGAAACCCCGTCTCCACTAAAAATACAAAAATTAGCCAGGTGTGGTGACCTATGCCTGTAATCCCAGCCACTCGGGAGGCTGAGGCAGGAGGATGGCTTGAACCCGGGAGATGGAGGTTGCAGTGAGCTGAGATTGCGCCACTGCACTCCAGCCTGGGCAACAGAGCGAGGCCCTGTCAAAAAAAAAAAAAAGCGGGCACAGCCCATTTCTTTCCTAAACTGATCTGGAAACTCCAAGTGTTAATTTGGAGAAAATTCCAATAGGAACAGAGCATTCTTGTCCACTGAGGTGAGAAAGACTGGGAGCAGGGAGCTGGGCCGGAGAAGCCCACGGCGTCAAAACACAGATCGTCTTCCTCATGCAAATAAATAAAGGAAAGATCCCATTCAATGTGGAGGCACATTCTCTCCCACTTGGGATGAGTCTTACACACTAAACCTAGTTCCCCAAGGGACAAAAACCATTTTATTCAGAGGAACCAAAAGAGCAATAATTCCCTTCTCTATTCTGTTCATGAAAAACGGAAACGGAAAACCCTTGCCTCACTCAGGCTGGACAAGGACCTCAGGCTCCAGGTTACCAGGTACCCGGGCATCAATGCCAAATATCCACCTACCCTTCCATCCACCTCTGCCACTATCAAGTTGCAGATAGTTTGGTTGGCCAACCAACCAACCAAAAACATCTCATAACCAGCAAACCAAAAAATTGCTTCTTGTGGGTGGGTAGACTCTTCTTCCTTCCTTTAGACACACGTCTATCCAAGGATCTAGGAATGAGCTCTTCCTTCTGTTCCCTGCCACCAGACACACTTTTTTTTTTTTTTTTTCTTGGATACAGAGTGTCTCTCTATCACCAGGCTGGAGTGCAGTGGCGCAATCTCGGCTCATTGCAACCTCCGCTTCTCAGGTTCAAGTTATTCTCCTGCCTCAGCCTCCCGAGTAGCTGGGATTACAGATGCACGCCACCACACTCAGCTAATTTTTGTATTTTTAGTCGAGGTGGGGTTTCACCATGTTGGCCAGGATGGCCTCGATCTCCTGACCTTGGAATCCACCTGCCTCGGCCACCCAAAGTGCTGGGATTACAGGCATGAGCTACCACGCTTGGCCCGAACACACTTTCTCCAGCACAGAAACAAGGATTGACCTGCTTAGTCTTGTCCTCTCTCTTTAGCAGAGGTGTAGCTGACCCAATGGGGAGAGGTGGGATGTAGGGTGGCTATTAGGGGTACTACATGACCAAGGCATGCTTAAGGCACGTTTGAGGGCACGTTAGCGCTGAAGAAGCATGACTCAGCCCGTGAGCTTGGTGCCAAGAAGCAGGAAGGAGAATTTTGGGGTTAGCATTCATGCTAAGCAGTTGGGCAGGAGGTGGAGGCAGAGCCTGGCTGGCCAGAGCCAGGGAAAGAACTGAAGGCAGGGTCTGGAGTAGGGAGTGGGAGGGTGGGAACCAGTTAGAGGGAAGGAAGGGCCTGCCATCCTCAGGGGAGGGGGAGCCAGAAAGAGAATCTGGTCACTCAAGGAAACATCACCCGGGTTGCAAACATGCAGGAAACAGACAACACAACAAACCAAAACAACACAAACAAAACAATGGACCACCTGTTTGTACTGGGAGAAATCCATGCAGGGAGAGAGGAAAAAGTGGTGTAAAACAACAACAACAAAAAAGGACACTAACATCCAAAGAAAAGTTACAAAACCGGTCAGCCCGGGCAAAGACATTTGGCCACAGAGCCATGTGAGTGACCTTTAAAATAATCTAAACCAGAGGGTGCCGTTCCCTGCCCACAAGTGACTCTGCGAGACCACCCATCGAGAATGTTCCTGAATGCCTTCAGAGCCTGGGGGAATCCATCTTCAAGGAGCACTTTTTAGAAATATTATTCATATGCCAAATACCACATGGCACTGAGTCCCCTTTCTAAGATGGGAAACTAGGATGGAGTCGATGAGTGTCCAAAAAGGAAACGGTCCCAGCTCATTTCCTGCCTGTGTGTCTGTGTCCTCCTGGTCGGCCTCACCTGGCCCACCACTCTCAGGCTCTGCTTCCCCCAATGAACTTGCTGTGCTTGCTTCTGCAACTCTCAGGTCCATCTGTGGCCTAGCAAGCGCACAACCAGGACCGAGCATCCTCTGAGTTCAAGTCATCAATAGCAACCCAGCATATGCAGGGTCAGGTGCCCCCTTCTATGCTCTAAGACTATTTATCCCCCTGTCCCTTTGTCATCTCCTGGTTTCACAGTGAAAATACTTTTTTTTTTTTTTTTTGACACAGAGTCTTGCTCTGTTGCCCAGGTTGGAGTGCAATGGTGCCATCTCGGCTCACTGCAACCTCCGCCTCCTGGGTTCAAGTGATTCTCCTGCCTCAGCCTCCTGAGTACCTGGGACTATAAACATACGCCACCACACCCAGCTAATTTTTGTCTTTTTAGTAGAGATGGGGTTTCACTATGTTGGCCAGGCTGGTCTCGAACTCCTGACCTCAGGTGATCCGCCCACCTCAGCCTCCCAAAGTGCTGGGATTACACGTGGGAGCCACCCTGCCCGGTTGTGAAAATATTTTTTACCCATTAAACAAAATGAAACAAAACTAAAAAGCCTAGTGGAAGCCTCTGATGTAGGGATTGGTGTGGATGTGGGTGTGTATTTGTGTACTGGTGGTGATGGTGTGTGAGGATGTGTGTCTATGTGTATGCACGTGTGTTTGGAGAAAGAGTTGGGTTAGAAGATTCAGCTTCCCAAAGTCTCCAAAACTTTTCTGGCAGTGGTCATGGAAGAATGCCATGTCCTCTAACAGGAGACACAGTGGCATCTGATTTCATGTTGCTTTCCTGGTGTTCTAAATTGCTGCTTGAGAAAAGATTGAGACAAACAGCAAAGTTGTTTCAAAGTTGGTGCAATTCTCACTTCCAGAAACTGCCTCCCCATCATGCCCTTTTCAAGGAAGGGCCAGGTACTGTCTCCTCCCCTGCCCCCCTGGGGATGCATAACCAAGTGCTGTCATTATTTGTCAGGGCCTGTTTGCTCACTGGAACGTGAACTTTTTAAGGGCAGCAATCATGTCTTTTTATCTTTGAAAAGAGAAAGTTCTCAGTTCATGTTCATCAAGCTAGCCATGGGATGCTTTCCTCTCTTTTTCCTTCCCCTAAAATAATGGCAATTCAACCATGTGGCAAGCTGTGAAGCTCATCAGGCCCAGTATGACTGCCACCTCCATTCCTTCCCTGACTTGCACCCATTTTAGCAGCACAAAAAGAAAAAAAAAATGGCTGCTATGACTATAAAGAAGAGGAGGAGAAACACAGAAATTGTAAACTTCGAAATAGGATACAGTAGTCCCCCTTATCCATGGTTTTGCAGTTTCAGTTACCTGTGGTCAACGGTGGCCCAAAAATAGGTGCATACAGTTCAATAAAATATTTTCAGGCTGGGCATGGTGGCTCACGCTTGTAATCCCAGTACTTTTTGGGAGGCAAAGGCGGTAGATCACATAAAGTCAGGAGTTCGAAACCAGACTAGCCAGCATAGTGAAACCCCATCTCTACTAAAAATATAAAAATTAGCCAGGCGTGGTGGCACATGCCTGTAATCCCAGCTACTCGGGAGGCTGAGGCAGGAGAATCACTTGAACCTGGGAGGCGGAGGTTGCAGTGAGTCGAGATTGTGCCATTGCACTCCAGCCTGGGTGACCAACCGAGACTCCATCTCAAAAAAAAAAAAAAAAAAAATTGAGAGATACCACATTCACATAATTTTATTACAGTATATGCTTATAATTCTTCTATTTTATTACTAGTTATTGCTCATGTCTTACTGTGCCTAATGTATAAATTAAACTTTATCATAGGTATGTGTGTATAAGAAAAAATAACAGTATGTATAGGGTTCGGGACTATCAGCTGTTTCAGATATGCGCTGGGGGTCTTGGCACGTATCCCCCACGGATATGGGGGACCACTGTAACGTCAAAGACAGAGGAAGGGGGAAACAGAGTTGGGGAGCCTAAGACTCCTCACCCCGCCTTCGCAAGCTGCCACCTTCTGCTTGCTTGCGATGTTATGCTGGGGAAGCCTGGATTTCGTGTGATAATCCAGGCAGCCGTGGATGATTTACTTGGTACCAGCGCGATTCAGAAGCCAAATGAGAATGCTTAGAAATGGGGGCGGGGGCGTGGGAAACGACGAAATCCAAGAGGCCTCCAGCGCAGCAAACCCAGACACCCCCTGCACCGCACACCAGCCCACCAGGACGGCAGTGGTCCGCGCTTACCTGGTGCGCTCGGGCCCAGGCTGGAGGCCCAGGCCGGATGGAGAGAGCGCGGGGGCCGCGGGGCTGTCCAAGGGCTGCTCTGGCAGCGGCGAAGGCAGGGGCGCGGCCAGCTCGGCAGGCGGGGCGGGAGGCTGCATGGAGGGCGGGGCGCAGGACGCTTTCCGACCGGCCGAGGAGCCTCTTCGGGCCACCCAGTTTGTGTCCATGACTCTCACGCCCATGCTGGCGAGGGACACAAAGACACCGCTTACCCACGCGTGACAGATGACAGGTGACAGGCTCCCTCCCCCACATTCAAGCAGGTCCGCGTTGGGAGAAGAGCAGCGCAGCTTTAGCACCCCGGGGGCCCGGGAAGCGATGCATTGGGGGCTGTGCTCCCAGTGCCCTGGCTGCTCCCGGAGGCCAAGACACAGCCCTGGGCAGCCCGGGCCTGGCAAGAGCGGCCCCCTCACTGAGGCAAGGAGCAGGGCACAGTCGGCAGCGCTGGCGACCACAAGCTGTGCTTCAACCCTCTGCCAAAGCCAGCTTAGGATGATGGCCCGGCAAGCTCCCTGGGTGTAAACTGCCAGCCTTCCTCACAGCGGTATGTGGCCTAACTGGGGGGCAGGGACACTCCTCCCAAGTGCAAGACGAGGTGGGAGGGGCAGCGAAGGGGGGAGCGTGGAACTGACAGCAGGAGACATCTAAATATGCATCCTTCTTTTTGTAACTTGGAGTCTAGCCCCAGCTCCGCCACTGCTGGGACCCTGGCCAGGTCACACGTCTGCAGGCCACTCCCGCTTGTCCACACAGCAGGGAAGGGGCTGCTTGTGCCTATGGTCCCTCTGGGCTCTGATGCTATTTTAATGATGGGCACACAGCTTCAAATCAGTCGGCCAAGCAACCAGACGCGGCGCATTCACCCTCTGGTGGAACTCACTACGATGCATAGGTGGCTCAGTTGAAGAGACTGAGCATGGCCTCATAGCTACCAGAGGATACCATACCTTTGGATTTTCCTAAGGCTGCAGGGACAGAAACATACAGATATTAGTTTCAAAAAATCTAGGCCTTCCTTTGGACATAAGGGTTGTCTTTCTGCAAGGGGTCTCTCTCCACGGTCCAGGGTCTTGGGGTGGGATTTTATTGTGCTATAAAATTAATACGATTTAGTTGGTCTCTCTAAAGTTGGTCTCTCCTATTTGTGTAAGGGCAAGTCATACCCTACTATGCACACAGGTAAAGAGAGCAGTTGAAGAGTTGATATCGGTGTGGCATGGGGAAGAAAGAGGCAGAAGGGAGAAAGCAATTGGTAAAAGTATTCATCTGCTCACTATTTTTTTTTTTTTTAATTTTACTTATTTATGGCCGGGTGTGGTGGCTCACGCCTGTAATCCCAGCACTTTGGGAGGCCAACGCGGGTGGATCGTGAGGTCAGGAGATCGAGACCATTCTGGCTAACATGGTGAAACCCTATCTCTACTAAAAATACAAAAAATTAGCCGGGCGTGGTGGTGGGCGCCTGTAGTCCCAGCTATTCGGGAGGCTGAGGCGTGAACCCAGGAGGCAGAGCTTGCAATAAGTCGAGATCGCACCACTACACTACAGCCTGGGCAACAGAGCGAGACTCCATCTCAAAAAAAATTTATTTATTTATTTATTTATTTATTTATTTATTTATTTATTTGAGTTTCTCTCTTGTCACCCAGGCTGGAGTGCAGTTGCGCGACCTCCACTCACTGCAACCTCTGCCTCCTGGGTTCAAGCGATTCTCCTGCCTCAGTCTCCCAAGTAGCTGGGATGACAGGCACCCGCCACCACGCCCAGCTAATTTTTGTATTTTTAGTAGAGACGGGGTTTCACCATCTTGGCCAGGCTGGTCTCGAACTCCTGACCTCAGGTGATCCACTCGCCTCGGCCTCCCAAAGTGCTGGGATTACAGGTGTGATCCACCACGCCTGGCCTTATCCACTCCCTTCTAAGTTACACAGACTAGCAGGTGGTTAGTTCCCTTTCCTCTGGTCTAGGAGGTACTGCTGCTGTCATCCTCAGCCAAGGTTTCATTGACTAAGGTAAGGGCTCACATTTCTAGCATTAAGGGAGAGACAGACATTCATTCAGGGAGAAAACATACACTCCCAACGAGCATTTGTCTCTATCACGTATCTGCACAGAGGGATAGGTGTATGAGGGCTACGATGTGCTCACTCTCACCTCCTCCCTGCCAAATGGTCACCTACACTAGTCAGAAGCACAAAACTATTACACCATGAAGTCCTGCTCACCTAGAATGGTCATATTTACCTTGTAGAGGTGCAACAAGATTTAATAACAGCAAAAGTTCAAGTAAGGAGATCTGGTTGTAGCAGGTAGGATGGAGGGATTTAGGTGCTTTACGGAAATATGGGGAGTGATGCTGAAACCAAACACACAGTGGGATGAGGATGGCTTCCTGATTCCCTTCCTTTCTAGGACCACCTTCTCATGTCTAGTACCATTGCTGTTATTGCTCATCTCTGCTGGATGGCTTCAAGGAGGTACCAGGGATGGAGGGAAAGGGGAGGGATGTCTCTTTCCTGGACCCAATAGTTTCCAAAGTCATCTGGGGTCTGCGAACCTTCTACCAATAAACAAACACTTCCTATAGGATATCCAGAAATGCTTTTGGAGGCCACTTGAAACTCTGGGACAGAGTCTGGTTGCATCCCCTGGTATTTAAAGCAGGCTGCCGAGGATCAGTGAACTGTGGTCTGCAGACTTCAGAATGTATGGGAATGAAAACAACAAAGAGCTTAACATTCCTCTTGGGCAATGGAACTGATACCACTTAGTTGCAATGGTTGGTGAGGATTGCAGGCAAGTGAGATGTTTCACACGGTGACCAGCACAAAGAGCCCTAAAAATGTAAGTCCTACCCCATCTTCTCCTCCTTGCCCCTTTCTCTTCTACTTGTAAAAGGTTTTCCACCTGGTGAGAAGGTCTGGGTCAGAGTTGGTGGGGGGTACCTTCTATTTCCCCAACAGTACCTTGTAGCATCAGGAATCTCAGACATCAGCCTCCTTGGTGATCTTCTGGTTTACCAAGGGGAGGTGTCAGGTGGGCATGGGGTAGGTACTGGGCGAGACTTGCTAAATAACACTGGCAAAACTTCAGCAGCTGAGAAATATGAGTTCAACATGCTACTTCTCCTCTTGCAAAGAGGCTACAGTGCCATATGCAATCACGACTTTCCCAGCTGAAATGACTTTGTCATAAGAGGGAGCATCAGATGTTCACTGTGAATTCACATCAAATGTTCACTGACATTTTCAGATAGCAATATAAATCTTTACACAGTAAATCAATCACAAAGGTAGCAGCAACACTCTTGGAAGCCTAAAAGTGCATTTACCTTCCAAAGCAAGATGGTATATGTAAATGTTCAAATGTCTAGATAAAACTCAACCTGAAGACAGACATAATAAAATTGCTCAGTGTGCCGCCAAGAAGGAGAATCTACTCAAAGACGGGGGATCCCACCAAAAGGTTCTATCAGCAGTTCACAAGCTTCTGTTCATTGTCTTATTGCATAAAGAAACAGTAGCCAGAATCAAGGCACCGCTGCTGTTTCTTAAGAAAGGAGCAACACGGAAGTGGAATTAATAAAACACATCTGACTCCAGCAGACATCCCTGCATGGGTACCTAAGGACAGCCCAGATGGCAAAGATTTCCCATGCTTCTGCTGAAAACTGAGAACAATTTGCCTTTTCAATCCCTTTATAGTTGAATCAAGGTGGAAGCAAGAAGCCACAGGCCAGCAAGAATGTGAAGCACAAGGTTTAGAAATCAATAAGCAGGAGGCACAAGCCCTCCTTCCGGCTTTTCTGTGACTCCTGGTGGTAGGAGGTAGGGAGCCTACAGCATCTGGGGCATGGAACCTGAGATGATTTTCTCCACTGCTTCTTTTCTTCTTTTCTTTCTTCTTTTCTCTTCTTCTCTTCTTTCTTTTTCTTTCCTTCTCTTTTTTTTTTTTTTTTTTTTTGAGACAGGGTCTTGCTCTGTCGCCCAGGCTGGGGTGCAGTGGCATGATCATGGCTCACTGCAGCCCCAGCTTCTCGGGTTCAAGTGATCCTCTCATCTCAGCCTCCCGAGTAGCTTGGACTACAGGCACATGCCACCACGCCTGGCTAATTTTCGTAATTTTTTTAGCGATGAGTTTTCGCCATGTTACCCAGGCTGGACCACTGCTCTCTTTTAGAGTAAGACGACAAGGGGCAGGGAATCCAGAGTGGTCACCGCTCATCACTGGGATGCCTGGGGCATGAGTCAGGTGACAAGTCCTCACTTTGGCAAGGCAGTCCCACTGGAGAACCATCTTCCCTGCTTGCCAGCATCTTATATTTGCATAGGATTTATCATAATGCACACGTGGGTATTTTTCATGAGACAGTATCACGGAATAGGTTCTGGAATGACCTGGGTCTCTAGTCCCAGTTAACCATTCGCTGACTCGGTAGAGCTCTCTCTTCGTCCATAGAATGGAGCTAATACCTCCCTTCCTGTTTCCGGCATTTCCATGAAGACAGTTAATCAATTATTGAGTGCTGAGATATATTTAGCATGGCCTTGCACCATGACCTGGTGGCAGAAGCTGAGTGGTCGGTCATACAGTGGGTTGTAGCAGGGTCTAGCTAGCTAAGCCAATGGTGTTTCATGGTGCGGACAAGCTGGAGATTCAGAGAATCAGATGACAACTCGATGGAGGGAATATAAAGGCCTAGTATCTGGCTTGGGTTTTTTGGGTATAACGTGGTGACTCCACACCCTCTCCGGCTCAGGGCAGTAGGGCTTTGAAAGCAGAGAATTTGGGTATGAATCCTAGATTTTCCAACGACTAACTCTATAATACGGAGGAGTTCTATCAGATTATCCTCCGATCATCCTTTGTAAAATGGAATAATATGCTTCTCTTCTTTCGATTTGTTGTAAGGAGCCAATGAAACTGTGGCCATAAAGCCCTTAGCCCTGACTAAGAAATCAGTAAGATGTAGTGTCAGTGATAATGCTTTGTGCTTATAGGTACCAAGCACATATGACTTGTTTTTAAGAATCTCCTCAGAGAAAGAAACAGAATGAACACAAGTCTAAAATATGTTGATAAAGGGGGGAAGAGGACACTCTACTGATTCAGGCACAGCATGACAGAGATGCTGGGAAGACCCCATCTGGCTCATGTCACCCGGATTTATGGGGTTTCCCATCGGATTTCTGCCGTTCCTAACAGTGACCCTAAACATCAAAAGATGTTTGGGGTGAGTTCTCTGATAGAAATAGAGCAGGGAGGCCAGGCGCGGTGGCTCACACCTGTAATCCCAGCACTTTGGGAGGCCGAGGCGGGCAGATCACGAGGTCAGGAGATCGAGACCATCCTGGCTAACACGGTGAAACCCCGTCTCTACTAAAATATTAAAACATTACCGGTCGTGGTGGCGAGCCTGCAGCCCTGCGCTACTTGGGAGGCTGAGGCAGGAGAATGGCGGGAACCCGGGAGGCGGAGCTTGCAGTGAGCCGAGATTGCGCCACTGCACTCCAGTCTGGACTACAGTGTGAAACTCTGTCTCAAAAAAAAAAAAAAAAAAAGGAAAAGAAAAGAAAAAGAAATAGAACATGGAACAAAAAATGGGGACTGGAGGTTATTATCAGCCCCGTTTCCCTAGGTTTCTTAGTCTTGCAGGGCTCTGCTGAGTTGGATGAGCCAATTTGGGTTTCAGAATAGGGGATGCTAAAAGCCTACTTAGATGATTGCAGGCTTCAGGAACAAACAAAGAGGGGATGCCTGCAAACCCTTCTAAGTCTTACCGCCCAACCCAGGTCATTGGGGCAGTAAAGGAGGCAGGAGTTATCTTGTCTGTAAAGTTCTTTGGAAAACAAAATACACTAGGGCGCAGGAGGCTCAGCCCGGAATGGTCACAGCACTTCCTGCTTACACAGGGTTTTCTACCTCCTGGGGAGCCTCCTGCAACCGTCAGCTGTCCTTGGCTGTTAGGATATTTTGTGCTTTGTCCCTAAGCCCTTGGTGTTTGTATATTTCGTGCTTGTAGAATTAGCTCAGTTGCTCATGGTAAGGTGGAGACAGATAAAAACATTCAAGCACCTGAGGTGGCAAGGAAAAGGCTTGATCGGGACACCCTGTCAGTGGGCTCCGCCATGTTGCCACCTTAAAAACATGAGGATGTCACTAAAAAATCTGCTTCCTGTACTAAGAACAGCTAACAGGCCGGGCGTGGTGGCTCAAGCCTGTAATCCCAGCACTTTGGGAGGCCGAGACGGGTGGATCACGAGGTCAGGAGATCGAGACCATCCTGGCTAACACGGTGAAACCCCGTCTCTACTAAAAAATACAAAAAACTAGCGGGGCGAGGTGGCGGGCGCCTGTAGTCCCAGCTACTCGGGAGGCTGAGGCAGGAGAATGGCGTGAACCAGGGAGGCGGAGCTTGCAGTGAGCTGAGATCCAGCCACTGCACTCCAGCCTGGGCGACAGAGCGAGACTCTGTCTCAAAAAAAAAAAAAAAAAAAAGAACAGCTAACATTTACCATGTGCTGAGCTTTATTCTAAACACTTTGTAAGCACTATTTCATTTAATGCTCAGAATGACTCAAGTTGGTGCTTACCATGACTTCCCCATTTTGCATATGAAGAAACTGAGGCATTCAGAGTTGAGTAACCAGGAGTTGAACTCAGAGAGAGCCTGATTCTAATGCTCAGACTCTGCTTATAGGGTTATTATTTTCACACAGTGTAAGCAGGGACAAGTAGAAAGAGAAGAGCTATAAATGGCTCCTTGATGCTAGAGATGAAATGGCATGCTTCTTTTAAAGTCTACAACCTTGTAGACCACATAGGGAAAGGATCAGCCCCGGTACCAGTGGAACAACGGCTCAGGGTTCAAGAGGGAAGCAATGAAGTGATGTGTTGGTGAGGAGGTGCTCAGCGGTCAACTAGAGCAGCTAAGGGTAAACCGGTGGAAGATTGTGTCTGCTCACTTCTAAGCCCCATGAACTTAGAAAATGGGGTCATGCCTTTTACTCCAAATGAGGTCACCAGTATTGTGATGGGGAAAGCAAGGAAACCATGTAAGAAAAATGCCTTCCCAGGCACTCCATGATGGCAGCGTTCAGAATAAGCCTGTCTTTGTTGAGGAATTGAGGCAGGAGGGGAGCGTGGACAAATTCAGTTCCAGACATTGCAACCACCGTGTATGACATTCTATTGCGTCTCTGCCCACTAAAAGTTATGGGTTATGCTATTCGGGAGGCTGAGGTGGGAGGACCATTAAGTCCAGGAGTTTGAGACCAGCCTGGGTAACTGAGCAAGACTCTATCTCCGAAAAAAAAAAAAAAGCAAAAAGAGCTGTGGATCAGGATCTTCTGATTCACACTCCGAAGTCTAACCCTGGCCAGTATTCAGCCATTGACGCACCCTGGATGGAGACCTTATAAAAATTAAAGAGAAACAAAGATCTGCCCCAGCAAAAAAAAAAAAAAAAAAGGCGGAGTAGGGAGGAGGAGGAGAAGGAAGAAGAGGGGGGAAAAAAAAGGAGAAAAATAAGCCAAAAAAATATATAAAATTTGGAAGATCCCAGCTCCAAGAAGAATAGGTATCTATAGGTAGAATACACTTATCGCCAGGCAGAATTTTGCTGTGGATCATTCTAGCTGAGTTGTCTGGGGTTAGCAGAACAGACCTCTGAAGAACAGACATCTGCAGTGCTGTTTTTGACTCCCGGTCAGGAAGAATCCTAGCCAGAGGAGGTGTCAGCCAATATATGGCTGTGAAGTGTTCGAGTCTATAGAGATTTGGAAGGTTTTGGTTTTTGTTCTAGAGATCAGTGACATTTGGCAAAGGCTGGCCAAGAAAGAGGGGGCAGGGAAACCTGGTAGTTCTCCAGATACCCACAGAAGCTTCCCAAACACCCACTGTAGACACGCATATTCAGGGACTGTAAGATGAACTGTGGCAGGGAACCACAGGGTCAGCAGATGATGTCCTGGACAGTGAAGGTGAATGAAAAGGAGACTCAAAGTTCGTAAGACTTAGCCTGGCCTACACGCACCCAGTGAGGCCTGACTTCAGTATTTTCCAGCTTTTCTGGGAGTAAGCAGCAACCAAGTACCTTATCCTCTCTGGTACATGTAAAGGCCAAGTCCTCTGACAACACTTCCGACTTGCCCAGCATCCAACAATGTCTAACTCCAAGGGAGAAGGCTGATAAGGAGCCTGGACCAAAAACATCCCTCTCCATGTAGACAACCCTAACCCAAAATAGGAGTCACATTTTCCATATTCATACGCAGATGACTTTCTAGGTAAGTTTGTCTTATCATAGGTTCAGGCTCTGAACTAAAATTATTGCATTACTTATCCATGACACAATCTCTTTCAGGGAATTTTTTTTTTTTTTTTTTTTTTTTTTTTTTGAGACAGCATGTCACTATGTCACCCGTGTTGGAGTGCAGGGGCGCTATCACAGCTCTCTGCAGCTTCCAGTTCCCAGGCTCAAGGGATTCACCCGTCTCAGCCTTCTGAGTAGCTGGGACTATAGGTGCGTGCCACCACGCCTGGCTAATTTTTAAAAATTGTTTGTATAGGTCGGGCGTGGTGGCTCACGCCTGTAATCTCAGCACTTCAGGAGGCCGAGGAGGGTGGATCACGAGGTCAGGAGATCTCAGGAGCTCGAGACCATCCCGGCTAACACGGTGAAACCCCGTCTCTACTAAAAATACAAAAAATTAGCCGGGCGTGGCGGTGGGCGCCTGTAGTCCCAGCTACTCGGGAGGCTGAGGCAGGAGAATGGCGTGAACCTGGGAGGTGGAACTTGCAGTGAGCGGAGATCACGCCACTGCACTCCAGCCTGGGCGACAGAGCGAGACTCCGTCTCAAAAAAAAAAAAAAAATTGTTTATATAGATGATGTCTCGCTATGTTGCCCAGATTGGTCTTGAACTCCTGGCCTCAAGCAATCCTCCTGTCTCAGCCTCCTGTAGTGCTGGGATTACAGGTGTGAGTCATTGCACCTGGCCTCAGGGATTTTAATGTGGTGTTCATCTCTCCACCACAGGATTGACACAGGACGTCCAAGTCTGCAATTACAAAAACAAGTCCCTTGGGGCACTGGTGCAGTTTATCTCAGGTTTTGTGATCTGCTGAATTTGGGAAATGATGTATGCCGCAGCCCCCTGTAGAGGTCTGTGGCTTGTAACAGCATGTTAAAGATTCTAAGAAGTCATACACTAAAGAAACTGGCTTCAATGTGTTGATCAGGTGTTTCAGGAACTTATTAGACATCAGATTCCACCCTCCTCCCCACTCATAATATAACCAACCACCAGTGGAAACTGGTATACCATAAGGCACAGCTTGAATTATTCTAGAACTCTCTCAATCAAGGGTGCCTTTTCCAAATTACTGAACATCTAGATTAAAGTCCACCGGAGTGGGACAAGCCCTTTGCAGTGCAACTCTCAAGGACAGTCTGAGAATGGGCTACCCACTAAACAGAGCTCAAGGGAGGCTGCTGGCCCTGGTGTAAATATCCCATAGACCTTCTGGGTGGCTGTCAACTGGCTCTGGTAGAGAACGCCTGAGGATCAGACCACGCTGGAGCAAGTGTAATGGCTGTAGGTGCGTCGGGTTTCAGGCCTGCAAAGACGAGCTGTAGGCTGTTGGTCTTCTGAGAATCAAGGCCTGAGGTAGCTGGATCTCCATGGCAGATCGCCGGCCCATCGGGATCCAAGGAGGCTCTGATGGGGTCTGTGGGACAGCTTCACAGATGCTGTCAGGGCCTTGAGGTCAGGCGTTCTAGACCAGTCTGGCCAACATGGTGACCTCAAGTGATCCGCCCACCTGGGCCTCCCAAAGTGCAGTTTTAGGGTAGTTTGTTACATAAGAAAGATAGCCAGAACAAGCTTAAAAAAAAAAAAAAAGAAAAGAAAATCCTGCAACCCCGTCACCTGTCCCAAATCTCCCCATCTGATTTAAATGTCCTGGCCTGGAATAAGTATGTGATTCTAATGTGCTGGGATTGGGAACCACTGAATAATTTTGCCACTCTGAATAAAGAATTTGGCAATGGTACATTTTTTTATTATTATTATTTATCAAAACTTTCCTACTTTAGCCATTGAGTGTTGGTGTGATGTGTAGGATGTCCTAACTCCGCCAGCACTCTGAAGTATTAAATCACGCTATTGTTTTCTGTGCTTTTTAAACTCCTTCTTAGAAAGTTTTGGGTGCAGCCTGTGTTTTTAGTGTCTTTTTTGTTTGAGTTGTTTTATTGGTTTATAGAATAGTGAAATGTGTGTCTTAGGTCATTAGTCCTAAATAATAAATGAAAGTGACTCTACAGTCCCTTCTATGTCTCTGACAGTGCCAGACTTCCTGGTCAAATCAATTTGTTTTTTCTACCGCCTTCAAAAGAGTTTGCCAAAGCGTCTACACTCTCTTGCTGGTTGGTGAGGGAGCACCCATGGAGCCAGCATTGGGCTTTGGACTCTAAGCATTTATCAGATGCCTCCACTGGCTGCATCCCCAAATGAGCCTGGACAAACTGGGCCAGGACTGTTGAGGGACCCATGGAGAAGCCCAGAGGCAAGAACAGAAGCGACAGGCTGGGCGCAGTGGCTCACGCCTATAATCCCAGCACTCTGAGCAACACAATAGTGTGATTCAATTGGACCCCAAGCCCTGCTAAAGAAACCCAGCTTCCTGCATCATCTTGAATCAGACAGGCATCAGCACCAAAGCCCAGAGTTGTGAGGGGAGTAAGACGCTTTGTATGACATCTAGGACATAACAGCCATCAGCCTAGGAAAGTGTCACTGACACAGATGGGGAACTTACCATTTCTTTGCAATTTTACCCAGTTTTTCTGCCTCTAATTTTCTTTTTAAATAAGCATCTGCTTTACTGATATATAATTCATATATATATCTGTTTTTTTAACTTGGCCAAAAACCTTCAATAACATGAGCTTTAATTTGTCAGGGTTTCAATGAGCAGTGTGAAGACTTCAAAATGCATCTCATAGATTTCAAAAGATCAGAAATGGGGCCAATATAGAGAGCTGCCGTAATGTTACTAAGATAACACAGGGACTCAAGAGATGTAAATTTCTTTCCTCTCCCGCAAACACCCACAACTTTAGGTTTCTCTTTAAGGTCAGGTAAGAACTGTTCTTCTATAATTCACTACAGTTCCTTAAAACGTACGCACAGATGCTCTACCCCAGACAACTCAGGGAAAGCCACCCTAAACCGGTAAGACCTTCATTGAATTTAACTTTTTTTTTTTGGAGACAGAGTTTTGCTCTTGTTGCCCAGGCTATCACGCAATGGCACGATCTTGGCTCACTGAAACCTCCACCTCCCGGGTTCAAGCGATTTTCCTGCCTCAGCCTTCCGAGTAGCTGGGATTACAGGCATGTGCCATCATACCGGGCTAATTCTGTATTTTTAGTAGAGACGGGGTTTCTGCATGTTGTTCAGGCTGGTCTCGAACTCCTGACCTCAGGTGATCCACCCGCCTCGGCCTCCCAAAGTGCTGGGATTACAGGCGAGAGCCACCGCACCCGGCCTGAATTTAACATTTAATACACATTTTGAAACATATATTTTATTTTACGTGCAATAATAAATTATGTAATAAATTTCCTATACTCTTAAAGTAGATGGTGGCAGTTTCAACTTTAAATAAGAATAGTATACAGAATGGACGCATCATTTACAAAATTCTTAAGCAGGAGAGCTTGATCAGATATAAGGCATCTGCTTAAGATATTGCTCAAGTTTTTGCATCTGCCTGCAGATAGTGGGCCAGCGAACTCTGAGTACCGCAATGCACCTGCAGTGGTAACTCTCTCTTAGAGGCCATTTGGAGTGCACCCAGGAGGCACTGGAATCAGAACAGATCTGGCAGAGAGGATGGAGGAGGGATGGAGGGGCACACTTTGGATGTAGAAACACCTGGAATATCAGGAGTGCTGTATCACCCAGCCAGGACCAGAATTCACCCTCAAGAGCATCCCTTCAGCTTACAGAGATTTCACAAAGGACCTGAGTTAATAAGATTTAAAAACAAATTCCAATGCACTCTCCACTTTTCTCTGTCTCTCTCAGATTCTAAGTATATTCCTTTTTATAGATTAAAGAAATTTTTTCTGAGGCCAGGCACACAGTAGCTCACACTTGAGACCCCAGTACTTTGGGAGGCCGAGGCGCGAGGAACACCTGAGGTCAGGAGTTCGAGACCAGGCTGGCCAACATGGCAAAACCCCATCTCTACTAAAAATACAAAAATTGGCCAGGCATGGTGGCTCCTGCCTGTAATCCCAGCTATTCGGGAGGCTGAGGCATGAGAATTTTTACTTGAAACCAGGAGGCAAGGTTGCAGTGAGCCAAGATTGCACCACTGCACTCCAGCCTAGGTGACAGACAGAGACTCTCTTTTTTTTTTTCTTTTTCTTTTTTTTTTTTTTGAGATGGAGTCTTGTTCTGTTGCCCAGGCTGGAATGCAGTGGCACAATCTTGGCTCACTGCAACCTCTGCCTCCCAGGTTCATGTGATTCCCCTGCCTCAGCCTCCTGAGTGGCTGGGATTACAAATGCGCACCACCATGCCCGGCTAATTTTTGTATTTTTAGTAAAGACAGAGTTTCACCATGTTGGTCAGGCTGGTTTCGAACACCTGACCTTGTGATTCGCCTGCCTCGGCCTCCCAGTGCTGGGATTACAGGCATGAGCTACCGCGCCCAGCCGAGACTCTGTCTTAAAACAAAACAAAAAAGAATGAAATGTTTTCCTACTCATTTGAATTTCTAAGAATTTTCTTTTTTTTTCTTTCTCCACCATGTGGAGAACAATAAACACCAGCATAGAGCACACAAACAACTCCCACCTGCCACATACAAATGGTCTCTGATAGGTGAAGTAACAAAGAAGAAATATTGGCCATTGTGAAGGCTTTACCATCATCCCAGGAAACAAGCCTAGGTCTAGTCTGCCAACTTTAGTTCTCCAATACCAACTCCCATTCAGAAAGAAGCGGGGTGAAAAGTAAGATTCACACACCTCTAACAGTTCTTGGATTTTCAGCCTTCCCTCCTGTGCCCTTTAGGCCATGGACCTTTCAAGCACATCCTTCTGGCTGCTCAGTGGTCTGTCAGGAAAGGGGAAGGTTCTAGCTAGCTTACTTCCTATTATCTGCATTTCCGATACTCCCATTCAATGCTTTATGCTCTCATCTATCCTAAAGGAGCAGTTGCTAAATTTTATTTTACAGTAGTAATTTTTAATTTCTAACCAAAGTTTACTGAACTGACTTGCCTGACCCACACAATATCCTCCCTGTAAGAGGTATTCGTGGATGCCTGCAGCTTGCTGAACACGCTCATTAGTCCACGTCCTCTGGTTGCCATGGCTGAGCTGGTGCTTACCGTGAGTCAGCTGTGCTTGTTATGAAACCCGTTTATGCCCATCTTTCTTGCTATGGGAATCATTATGTAGTTCAATATTATATAAACTAATTTAACATGAGTGTGGACAGGGTTGTTCCTAGGCAAACTAAACTGAATGTACTTACAAGCCTCTTAATAACTGCATTGAAGTAGTTACGGATGTTAATAAGAAAAGATAGGAAAATATCTTAAAAACCTAGAAGGATTTTACACTCAGGCTGTTTCCAGTTTTAGGCTGAAACTGGGAATGTTAAACTACATTAAATGTATTGTTTATGCCAGGATGCTTCTGAAGAATGCAGATGAGCCGATTTATAATCAAAGTAAAGCCACTACAAATTCTGGAATTGATCTACATGTATACATTTTGATTCCAAATAAAGTGTGTATGTATTTTTTTTAATTCCCCTCAGTGACTATTTTTTCTTTCTTTTGATGAGAACTAATTCATACTGATCACAACCGTGTCAGCTAAGAAGGCTACCCTGACCTCTGGTCTAAAGGGAGGCAAGTCAAAGAAACTCATCCCAGACAGAACAGATACAGTTTAATTGCTACGAGTCACCTAAACTGCTGAGAGTCTGTGCAGCCTTCCCATAATTCTGTTTTTCTTATGTGTCACCCATCCACCCCTACCACCTCCCCCAATCCCCAGTGCTGAGAAAGAGACACCAGTTCATACCCATCCTTTTTGTAAAACTCCAGCATCATATTATCTGTGGCGACGCTGAGGGGCCGGCGGGCCTGCTCGGGCTGGCGCCGGTCAGCAGGGTCCATGTCTGGGGAGGGCATTGAGCTGTAGTTGGCATTATGGTTCACGTGGACTGGACTCCCATAATTGCCAGTAATGTTGAACTCTATCTCTGCGGGGAAGAAAGAATTGGTACACGTGAACTCTTGGTCTGCCACACCCTTCCTGGGCAGGGAAGGAATGAGTCCAGACACCCACTCCCTCATATGTCATCCCTAGAAAATTTCATCCCATGGTTCCACATATTAATTCACCTTATTAACATAATGCATCACATTAACAGGCCAAAAAGGGGAACACGTGATCACCTATATAGGCATTTAATAAAGCAATGTCAATTTGTGATTAAAAAAAAAAAAAAACTTTGTAAAAACAGAAACAGATGGATACTTTCTGAAATATATGAAATCATCTTTCTAAAACCTTGTGCTTAGGACTGAAAGCTGACAGCTGTCCTAATCAAATCAGGAGAAATGGCAATGCCCACTATCACTACCATTACTTAACACCATTTGAGAAACGCTAGCCAATGGAATTAGTCAAGAAAATAAAATAAGAGGCAATATTAATATTTATAGATGATACTGCCTTTCTGGAAAACCATACAGAATAAATTCAAGATATTAGAAATAGAGATTTCATTAAAGTTGTTTTTAGGCTGTCAAAGAGATACACAGAAGTACTCATCCCATCCTTTCCTAGTCAATGAGAACAAATTAGCTCTGCACAATTCTGCCTGTCTGCAGTGGTAATGAATTAACTCAGCCACAGAACCTATAGGATTATTGTCTTGACTCCTATCTCCTTTATTTCTTTATCTTGATTTCCCACACCCACCCAACTCTGTTATCAAAGCAACTTTTAGGGAGTTGGCAATTCAGACCTTAAAACACATGAAGCAAAAGCAAGACAATCAAAATTCTTCAATGTTAGAACAGCATTAATTGATTACCTCTAATGGGCAGAGCATAGAATTACTGACATATCATCCCCACGTGCCTTAACAGCTGTTGCGACACAGCAAAAAGCATTCTCTTAATGTCTACCAAACATAAGGTACAGAACGAATTATTATTTTTTTAAGCAGATGCCGAATTTAGTGTAACAACTGCTATCTCTTCAAAGCTGTCACCACTAAGAGTCATCTACTTATGGAGTGAGGCTTCTGTGGCTCAGAACATCTCTGAAACTCCCTCTTAGGACGCTGCCTTCAGAGCCTAATTTTGAAGCAGGAATAAAAGAAAGAATCTCATTGCCTTTGAGATTGAACCCCACCTTCACATGCTGAGGGACAACTCAAAGGGCACAACCTAGGGTAGCAAAAGGGGGGTCTGTAAGGCACTCAGGTGATCTGTAAGTCCTGAATAAAAGTCCCCATCCATCTCAGGACCCTGTCTCCCTCTGCATCTACAAAGTGAAGGATTTGGGTCACAGGATCTCTCTTTCCTCCCTGCACCAGCATTCTAAGATTTGTAGATTTGAAGAAACCGTGGTATGGATATTAGACCAGTAAAATCCTTGGACCTGGTTAGTACAGGCAGTGGACACCTTCAGGCCGGAGTGTCCCTTGAAATAGAGATAACAGGCTGGGTGCGGTGGCTCACTCCTGTAATCCCGGCACTTTGGGAGGCCAAGGCACGTGGATCACCTGAGGTCAGGAGTTCAAGACCAGCCTGAGTGACATGGAGAAACCCTGTCTCTACTAAAAATACAAAAAAAATTAGCTGGGCATGGTGGCGGACACCTGTAGTCCCAGTTACTTGGGAGGCTGAGGCAGGAGAATGGCATGAACCTGGGAGGCAGAGCGTGCAGTGAGCCAAGATCGTGCCACTGCACTCCAGCCTGGGTGACAGAGCAAGGGTCCGTCTCAAAACAACAACAACAACAATAACAACAAAAAACAAACCAAAACAAAAAAAAAATTAGTCGGGCGTGGTGGCGCATGCCTGTAATCCCAGCTGCTCAGGAGGAGTGAGGCAGGAGAACTGCTTGAACCTGGGAGGTAGAGGTTGCGATGAGCTGAGATCGCACCATTGCACTCCAGCCTGGGGGACAAGAGCAGAACTCTGTCTCAAAAAAAAATAGAGATCACAGAATAGGAAGCTGCCATGACTGTACCCTGATATGTGTGTGCCTTTGTGTGTGTGCGTGTGTGTGTGTGTGTGTGTGTGTTTATAGGGGAATCAAAAAAAAAAAAAAAAGTCTGTGGGCAGTGGTACTTGGCTTCAAAGGCTCAGAACCTGCAGTGATATTCCTGTTGTCTGCCTCTTGCCCCTATACCTAGGTGCTGTCACCTACCCCCAGGGAAGAACCAGTCCGCATGCTGGATGATAGGTTCGATGATCCCAACAATTTGCAGCGACACTGTGGTCATCATCTCTGTAATGTTCCTGTAAACAGAGAGCAGAGGCAGAGAGGGTGGAGTTAGCAGCTGAGGCAGGATTTGAGGCCCAAGGTCCTCTGGCTGCAGAGCCCAGGAAGGGGCCCTGGACTGGAACCCTGCAGGCGGAGGTTTGAGAGCAGACTTTCTCTTGGGAGGGACACTTCACCTTTCTGAACTTCTCTTTTTCCATCTGCAGAATGGGGATAACCCCAGGGCACACGAACAAAACCTACACAGCCACTTTCAACGTGAGGTGTGATTCTCCTCCCTGCCATCCCTGTGATTCTCACCCTCTTTCCAACTCTCCTGTCTCTGGAGACAGCTCTCTATCCCTCCAAATCCTGAGGCTGGGATATGTCCTCTTATGACACAGTGTAAGAGCTTGCGTGGCCTGTGTCACCGTGTCCTACGCCCTCCTTCCCCCTCATCCCAATGCTGACTTAATTAGCTCAGGGAAGACCCTGACTCCAGACTTGGAGCTCTTGGACTATCAACAAAAAGAAAGATCTGCAGAATTCTGTGCCTCTTCCTCAGCCTAAAAGAGGAGCAGGCCAACACAGAAACAGGCTTTGGAAAACACACGAGGCTGGCGCTCAGCTGGGGCCCCAGCTGTCCTGTCCACCCTGCCCAGGCCCTGCAGTCCCACTCGATCACCCACATCGCTTCTCCACCCTGTACTCACCCTTCTGCTTGTGGCCATAGGAGGTTAGGTCCTAAAACAATTGCCATGTTACTGGGAGTCATCTTGTTTACATCTTGATATTCTGACAGCTTGGATAAAAATTTGATCAAGTATCTAAAAGAAAATTAGAAGGGCCAGGTTTAACCAAGGCTCAACACCAGCCATGTGCCCCTGGGGACTGGATGGAAGCTTCTCTCATGTCACATATCTCACTGACTAGGAGACTCATGCACCTGCAATGTAATGAACATGGCTCACGTGTCAGGAAATGGAAATTCTGCATCCTCTTTCCAAAAACAGACAGGCTCAGATCTCACTGGGTCAGGTGTCAACATGTGCTTCAACTAACACTGGCCAGAAAGTCTCCATCTTTCTCTCTGACTCAGTATATAATGACCTGAAGTGCCTCGCTTTTTACAAACCCCATTACATCTTGCCATCTTCCCTGTGTGCAGAAGTGATCAACAGTATGTCTAAGTACCTTTGGCAGGAACATCTACGTGCTAGGGGTGGTGTTTCCTGGAGTTACCCTCAGTTGGGTGCTCTGGAAAGATCTAATAAAGAAAAAGTCCAATGCAGACTTAGTATATGATCCAGCAATTCTCTCCTAGGGATATTACCCAAAAGAAAGCTGTCCACACACAAATTTGGACATGAATGTTCACGGAATCATAATTATTAATAATAGCCAAAAGGTGGAAATGATCCAAATGTCCATAAAGGGATGATTCGATACATTAAATGTGGTATGTCCATACAATGAAATATTATTCAGCCATAAAAAGGAATGAAGTATTGGCACATCCTGCAACATGGATACACCTGAAAACAGTATGCTAAGTGAAAGAAGCCAGACACAAAAGGCCACATATTATAGTATTCCATTTATATGAAATGCCTAGAATACGCAGATCTATAGAGCCAGAAAGTACATTAGTGGTTGCTTAGGGGCATGGTTGGGGAAAATAAGGAGTGACTGCTAATGGGAAGGGGATTTCTTTTTGGGGTAAGGGGATCTCTTTTTTAAAATGAGACACCAATTAATAGTTGCAAAACTATATGAACACACTAAAAACTACTACATTGCACATGTTAAAAAGGTTCGATAGTATGAAAATGATAGCTTAATAAAGTTATTTTATCAAAACAGCCAACAAAGAAGCTATATAAAAATAAAACAAATACAATGAAGAAGCTATGTGCAAATTCAAAAAAAAACAGCTTTGGCAAACCACACTCAAAATCTGCCAGGCCCCGACGAGAGGCCCCAGGACCCCCAGAGGACATGCTTTCTCTGGCCTCTCAGTTACAATAGGCTGTGGTCCTAAGCCCATTTTGCTTGGATCATAGCGAAGCGACTCATTCGGGATTTTCTGCTCACCTTCATCAGCCCGGTAGAAAGTCCAGCAGACTCATGTCCTACCATGTAATCACTTAGCTGTCACTGTGAAAACTCCACCCACGGCCTCTCCTGGCCATCCCTCACCCTCCAAGAGGCCACACAGGTCTGGACCAAGATGTGGGACTTAAGCTGAGAGCTTAGGCCAACCCATGGACTGACCAGTGGCCTAGGGCTATGGTCAGCAACGTGCCAAGAGTTGAACCCATCCGATTCCCACTTTCGGGACTTGATTTGTAATATACATACAATTCACTACTTTAGCCATTTTTAGAGGTACAATTCGGTGGCATTAAGTACATTCACAGCGTTATGAAACTATCACCACCATCCATCTCCTGAATGTTTTCATCTTCCCTAGCTAAACTTTGTCCCCATTAAACAATAATCTCGGCCAGGCGCGGTGGCTCATGCCTGTAATCTCAGGACTTTAGGAGGCTGAGGTGGACAGATCTCCTGAGGCCCGGAGTTTGAGACCAGCCTGGCCAACATGGTGAAACCCTGTCTCTACTAAAAAAAATACAAAAATTAGTCAGGCATGGTGGTGCACATCCATAGTCCCAGCTACTCAGGAGACTGAGGCACGAGAATCACTCGAACCCCGGGTGGTGGGGGTTGCCGTGAGCCGAGATTCCACCACTGGACTCCAGCCTGGGAGACAGAGTGAGACTCTGACTCAAGAAAGACAAAACAAAACAAAAACCAATAATCTCCTGTCCCTTAGCCCCTGGCAACCATCCCCTAGCCCTGGCAACCACCATCCCATTTTGTTTCTCTCTGAGTTTGACCACTCCAGGTACTTCATATAAGTGGAATCATATATTGCATTTTCCTTTTGTGTTTGGCTTTTTTCATGTAGCATAATGCCCTCAAGGTTCATCTATGTGATGACAAGAATCAGAATGGCATCCATTACATGAACATGCCACATTTTGTTGATCCACTTATCTGTAGATGGACATTTGGTTTTCCGCCTTTTACCTACTACGAATACTGCTGCTACGAATACGAGTGTGCAAATATTAAGTCCCTGCTTTCCATTCTTTTGGGTACATACCCAGAAGTGGAACTGCTGGATCCTACAGTAATTCTGTGTTTCATTGTTTGAGGAACTGCCATCCCATCGTTCTGGGGATTTTTGACAGGAAAACAGAAATAACCAGGCAGATGGCAGTAGGTGCTGATGCTGAAAATCTGCCTCCTAAGAAGCTGGGAGGAAAGGCGGCAGGGCCGGGATGGGCGCTGGCAAGACAAAGCGGTAAAGAAGCAGAGTGTGAAGCAGCAGGAGGCAAGGCATGGAGAAGGATCTGCAGAGTGCCGGAAGTGGAAGCTCGGGTGGTAGCAAGAAAAGCGAGAGGCAGACGTGGAACACAGCTGGGGCTCGGAAATGGTGGAGCACTGGAGAACACGCTCCCTCACCCCTCCTTTCTGTGGACTTGCTTAAGGACACTTCTGCCTCCCCCAGCTCCCACATAGGTCAGCTTCTCCCAGCTGTCCACCAACACCTACCTGTCTTTACCATAAATCCCCAATATCTTAAGATAGCTTGCATTCACCTTTGCTCCTTTCACTGAATTAGCCAATGGTTCACTTCTTTGAGTCTATTTCCTTATCTAAAAAATGGCAATAATTATCCCTGCCTTCCCTCACAGGGTGGTTTGGGGTTTAAAAGAGTCCATGCGTGGTGGCGGGAGCCTAGAGTCCCAGCTACTCGGGAGGCTGAGGCAGGAGAATGGCATGAACCTGGGAGACGGGGTTTGCGGTGAGCCGAGATTGTGCCACTGCACTCCAGCCTGGCCAACAGAGTAAGACTCCGTCTCAAAAAAAAAAAAAGGGGGGGAAAACAAAACAAACAAACAAACAAAAAACAAAAGAGAGACCATGTGTGTTAATAATGCCTTGGACATCATAAAATGCTATGTGTGGTAGTTACCATGACTTTTAGCTGGGGAGTTGTGTATCTAAGGCTCACATAAGCCCAAGCCATGTGTCTACACTTGGTAAGTATCCACTTACCGGATGTTGTTGTGATTGGCCTTAGGCAACTTTTCACAAGCATTCCACAGAGCCTGAAGCTTCTTGTCTTGCTCCTGGATACTGAGAAATTGATAGGAAAAGTCATTGGTTGAGCACGAATCAATAAAGTCTCATTGGAAATCATATTAACCAATCATTATACTATTTGATACCAACCATTGTAACTGACCATATCAACAAGCTAGCATTAAAAAATTTGGTTATTATTTACCCCTCTATGTTCTCCTTCTGTCTTGTCCTGTGCTATTTTAACAATGCTTCCTCTGCACACATCAGAGGCCCCAAGTGATTATGTGCCAGAGCCACAGTCCTGCTCTGGTGTGACAGGGCTATGGGGTCGCAGGAGGACACAGACGCCAGTCAGGGAGCTTGGCTCATGGGCTATTCTGAGCCTATATTCTTCATGACTCCAGCATGGAAACAGATCACGTAAGTGGCTTGCAATGATGTGTCCTTTTTGAGTTTCAGGCTGTCTTGCATTGTCCTGGTAATCCCTAACTTCAGCCCTTGCTTCCCTGGCTCCTCCTGGGACTCCCGGATGTCCCATCCTATGGCAGATCTGTCTGTGTCCTGCTGAGCTGGCCTGAAGTGCAATGTCTTGTTAAGGTGAGTGTTGGCCTCTGATGAAACTCAGCTTCATCACAGGTTCATAGTTATCAACCCAATAGCCCTGGGAGCTTTGAATCACAGAACCCAGACCAATTCAATCGAAATCTCTGAAAAAAAGGTTCAGGCATTAGTATCTTTAAAAAGCTTCCCAGGACACAATGATGCACGCAGAGGGTTGGAAATCACTGTTCTAGGCAAAATTACTTGGTTGAGAGGATGTGATCTTAGGTACTGCATGCATGTCATCCAGCGGCAGAAACAGGTTCTTGTTTTTCCCTGGTTCAAAGACACTGACCTCTTTGAGTCATCTGGATCATTCCTATTTCTTAATGGAGACCCACATTTGCAAAAGAAGTGGGAACAGAAGTATCTCTGGACAGGTCCTGAAGCACTGAGCTATCCTGCCTTTATCTAACTGTATATCATCAAGATCACGAATATATCCAATAAATAATAAGAGTGACAGTTTCCATCAAAGGATATGTTCTCATTTGGCTTCATCCCTAGGACCACATTCTTGTCCTAGAGAGGCAAAAAGTGCTGCGGTTAAGTGTCAAGGCCCTGAAACCGACTCCTTGGATTCAAGTTCCCATTCTACCACTTATTGGCCAGCAGGTAACCTGTAGTTACATACCTGTTCGATACCTCAAATTCCTCAAATGTAAAACAGGAGAAACAGCACACCCCACTTCACAGAGTTCTTGTCAAAATTACATGAGTTAAAAACATATAATGAGCTTAAAACAACGTCAAGTCTCTAATAAGCACTCAATAAATGGTAACACTTGTGATTATTAATATGATGAAACGCAGCACTCCCTTTCCATAATGAGATAAAAGAGAACCATATATTCAGCCAGCCTTTTAAAGTGCATGATCTCCATTCTACTTTGGAAATGAAATAGAATTAGGCAACTTGATTGGAGTTGGCTTTTTCTGGCCCTACACATTGGAGCCTGGCTTCCCTTCCAGGTCAGGTGGGTCTCTTCCAGGCCCAGTTCTTCAAAAAGTAGAAGGAGCAGCATCAGACACATATTCCACTGTTGTTTCTGGCGGGGGATGATAAACAACACCTGTTTCTCATGGTGTTGTTGAGAAACACACCAACAACTAAATCCCATGACTAGAAATCTCTAGAAATCATTTCCTTTCACAGGCCCCCACCTTAGGTGGCTATTTGCTCTAGTCCTGCTCTCAGAAAACATTCTTCTCCCTCTTTCATCTCCCACCTGGACTCTCTCTACCCTCATCTCCACCATCTTTGCGCTGGTAGCAATTCTCCCACGCTGGTGTTGTGCGTTTGCTCGCTACACCGGTCCGTTCGCTCAGTAAAAGTACATTCCTCCAAACAATACTATCTACTTAAGACAGCTCTTACCTACGCCCAAAACAACATACAATGCCATCCTGATGCATGCATAACTGAGGAAATAAGCCAGGACTCAAAAACCACGCATAGGAGCCAGAGCATGTATCAGGGCTAGCAGGCTTTACCTGTTCCATGCACTGTACTCTTCCCGACACATCGCTACAGCCCTGCGCCTGGCTCTGGGCTGCGGCCTCTCCCTTGGGCGCATCTTCAGGAGGGCAGAGAGAGGCCACTGCCCATGTGTCATGACACGTGACCTCCCTTTAAGTTCACTATTACTTATTGTTAAAATACATTCAGTTATTATAGATGAGGGTAAAGACCCTGTGCTCACTCACTTGTCCTATTTTTCTGGCCAGAAGGAATCACTGCTGTCAGCCTATGTGAGCCCTTCCAGAACTTTCTTTCATACACTTACACACAAATATAGGTCCTTTCAAAATTCTATTGTTTTAAGTGTGCTGGGTGTTTATTTTCCTTTTTATAACAATACAATGTCACAGGAGTCCTTGTTAACTTGCTTTCCTATCTGTTTATGTTACCATGAACAACTCTACCTATTTTTAATTGCTCCAGAGTGTGCCATGGTACAGACACTCCACAGTTCACTTAGCCACTTCCCAACCCCCTTCTCCAATGAATCTTTAGTGACTTCTAGGCTTCAGCTATCTCAGATAATGCTACCATCAGTGTCCCTGGACCTGCCACCTTGGGCAAATGCGTAAGCACTCCTTCATGGCGAGATCAAGAAACGGGGTTGCAAGATCATCGGTTACATGCTTCTATAATTTCAGCACATACTTCCAAATAAACTGGAACTCACAGGACATTCCAAAACAAGGGGTACTCACTTGGAAGCCTGGATCCACTCGTCATAGAGTTCAAAGGTCATAAGAGGTTCTGGCAACTCTCGGAGGTAAGATTTCAAAGCTCCTAGGCATGAATAAAATATTGGTCTGAACGGTTATGACATGGCAGAGACAAGACCCATCAGCCAGCACTGCCCACGTGGGTTTCATCTGGGGATGGGCCTCCTGACCACCATGTCAACAGCAAATGTTAGCTTCCTATGGAAATGCATATGAGGCTCTGACAGGGGACCTGGCCCCCCTTACTTCCTGCAATTACCTCGTCTTCCCTTGGCATGCGGGGAGGCCTTCCTTCAAGGGGCCACAGTACCCAGCCCTGAAACTGGGCACTGAGTGGACACATCTGAAGTGCGCTGGGCAGCCACTGGCTCGAGTGTCCTGGACTTGTAGCCACACAGCCTCCCCACTCACCCCTTCCCTGCGAGCCTCCATGGCACACAGGAGCGCCCAAGAGGTGCCCACCTGCAATTGCGTGAGGGTCTGCCGAGTACTCCTGCACGTCCACCACGCAGCAGTCCAGGGCCGCTTTCAGCTTCTTCAGCTTGGAGGCAGAGGGGGCTACTCGGAAGAGTCCCTACCAACAGGACAGAGGGTCAGCACACAGCAACTCCAAGGTACAACAGCAAAGCGCGCAGACCCCACGACTGCCCACTTCTTTTCTCCAAAACCTCTCAGGTGCATTTGCCCAGCACCATTTCCCAATCCCCTAGTTGCCTGCTTTCTCAATGTCTCCCTCTTTGCACATAAGCAGCTTCAGAGCAGGAACTTGTTGTGTCCCCACAGCCTCGTGCAGGGGTGGCTCATCACACTGGCTCAGTAGCTATTTAGAGGATAAATGAACCTTGGGCACTTAGACATCTTGTTCTTGTATGTGTAAGATAAATCTTGGAGAATAATTTGACTAAGACCTGGTCAGTCTGGTAAGTTGAATGTGAGACGGTCTACAGGGTGGGTGTGTGGGTGTGTTGGGAGGCACCAGGGCTATACTTTTTGTTTTGTTTTTGTTTGTTTTTGAGACAGAGTCTGGCTCTGTTGCCCAGGCTGGAGTGCAGTAGCATGATCTTGACTCGGTGCAACCTCCGCCTCCCGGGTTCAAGCAATTCTCATGCTCTGTCTCCCAAGTAGCTGGGATTACAGGCGCCCACCACCATGCTCAGCTACTTTTTTTGTATTTTTAGTAGAGATGGGGTTTCGTCATGTTGGCCAGGCTGGTCTTGAACTCCTGATCTCAAGTGATCCACCTGCCTCAGCCTCCCAAAGTGCTGGAATTACAGGCGTGAGCCACAGTGCCTGGCCTATACTTTTAGAATCAAATAAAGTCTATGCCTTCAAAAGTTATTTTCAAATCACTGCCATGTCTTCCAAGTGAACCATTGCACCTTAGAGAGTGAAAGAGAGTTATGATGCAAAAGAGAAGAGGAGAGGACTGTGTGGAGGAGAAAATGAATGCAGATCAGAGTTGGAAAGAAACCACGTCACAGGTAAGTGACACATGGGTTAAAGACTTATCAGTTGGCCGGGCGCGGTGGCTCACACCTGTAATCCCAGCACTTTGGGAGGCTGAGGCGGGCAGATCACGAGGTCAGGAGATCGAGACCATCTGGATAATGCAGTGAAACCCCATCTCTACTAAAAATACAAAAAAAAATAGGGGGGTGTGGTGGCGGGCGCCTGTAGTCCCAGCTACTCAGGAGGCTGAGGCAGGAGAATGGCGTGAACCCGGGAGGCGGAGCTTGCAGTGAGCCGAGATCACTCCACTGCACAGAGCAAGACTCTGTCTCAAAAAAAAGAAAAAAAGACCTATCGGTTTCTGTTCCACCTTAGTTCCTTGCACTCGGTGATGCAACCCACAGGCTGATAAACAAGCAGGTAGAATAGTCCTTGCTCCTTTACTCTTTTATGGCCATAGAGACGTCCAATTTCCTTTAGAAAAAGTGTTTCCACTCTGGAATATTAAGCTTATGCCTTGCTAGGACCACTAACTCCCTTCTCAGTATAGGGTACATCAGATAAACAGATGTGCAAAGCTCTTTGGGCATATATGTGAGGAAGCTACATGAACGTTTGGACGAGTGTATCAGTAAGGCTGCTACGACAAAGACAGCAAGCTGCAGAATACATGAAAGGAGTCACTCAGATCTTCATAAAACCATGCCCTTGCCATGCAAGAAGAGCCAACAGGATTTGGTGATGGACAATGCCAAAGAGAAGGAAACAGCTGTCACAGACAAGCCTTTAGATTTTTGATTGCGTAACTGAGAGAAGCATAAAAACTAGGAGGAGGAGGGGACTGTTATATTAGCTAAGGAGTCCTGTTTCAGGGGCGTTAGAGGAAAGTGTGCATGGAAATGTTGAAGGATGGCACTGAGCACGAGTGAAGCCCTTTCACAGGGGGAATCCTCACTGAGGCTGAGGAGCAGCTCTAGCGGGGCAGGGAGGGGACCTTGGTGCTGAACAGAGGACCCTGAGGCCCTGTGGTCAGAGGCCAGAGGGGACCATGGCTGAACAGAGGAACCTGAGGCCCCGTGGTCAGAGGCCAGAGGGGACCAGGGAGCCGAGGGAGCTAGAAGTTCTGTGGAGGGTTACATTAGTAACACCAGGCAGTGGTGTGGCCCAAGAGGCTGGCAGTAAGTCATCAGATTTGGCAACCTGGGGGTCCCTGGGGATCCCGGAAGACAGTTTTAGCCGAGGGACGGGGCGAAGCAACACCAGAGGAAGATCTGTAGGTGGTGGCAAGGATGCAGGCGCTGCAAATGTTGAGAGCTATTTTAAGAAATTGGGTAGCATAAAAAACAAAACCAGAGAGATTGGGAAGAAATAGGAGGCTGTGGCTGGGCTGAAAAGAGATATATTTTTTTAGGCTAGGGGAAACTTGAACCTCTTTGTTACTAAAACTGCTGACACAAAACAGGGAAAAATTCAAGTGAGACAGCGAGGTCTGTTGAGAAATGGAACAGCCCAGAAAGGGCAGAGACGGGAGCTGGGAGACGTCAAAGGTACTGCTCTTCAAGAACCAGTTTATGTTGATTAGATATTTGATGATACTAATAGATTACTGGGTTTTTTTGGTATAATAATGTGTATATACATATATTTTTAGATGGAGTCTCGTTCTACTCTCCAGGCTGGAGTGCCGTGGCGTGATCTCGGCTCACTGCAACCTCCGCTTCCCAGGTTCAAGCCATTCTTTTGCCTCAGCCTCCCAAGTAGCTGGGATTACAGACACGTGCGCCACCACCAGCTAATTTTTGTATTTTTAGTAGAGACGGGGTTTCACGATGTTGGCCAGGCTGGTCTTGAATTCCTGACCCTAGGTGATCCGCCCTTCTTGGCCTCCCAAAGTGTTGGGATTACAGGTGTGAGCCACGAAGCCCGGCCTATTTTATTTTTAAACTAATTTCTTTTTATTTATTTTTTTTTTAGATAGGGTCTCACTATGTTGCCCAGGCTGGTCTTCAATTCCTGGGCTCAAGTGATCCTCCCGCCTCAGCCTCCCAAAGTGCTGGGATTACAGGTGTGAACCACTGTGCTCAGTCAAAAACTGTATTTTAAAACATCCTCTATTGTATAGAGATACAGATGCAAGTATTATAAATGAAATGGCATAATGTCTGGGGTGTACTTCAAAATATCCAAGGCAGGGGTTTGGGGTCAGCAAATGGAGGCAGAAATGTAACAAAATTGCCCATCAACTGAGTGGTAACGTTCATTATTTTATCTTTATGTGTTCATGGTTTTCCATAATTTTAAAAAAATGATAGGAAAAAAAAAAAGGTCCAGTTCATCTTTCTCCATAAAACTCTCTCTCAGGGATGGTACAGACCTTCTCGGTTTTAAATTGAGGCACGGTGCAGTGGCTCACGCCTATAATCCCAGCACTTTGAGAGGCCGAGGCAGACGCATTACCTGAGGTCAGGAGTTCCGGACTAGCCTGGCCAGCATGCTGAAACTCCATTACAGGCTCTGGGAGCCTGTAATCCCAGCTATTTGGGAGGCTGAAGCAGGAGAATCGCATGAACCCAGAAGGCAGAGGTTGCAGTGAGCCAAGATCGCACCACTGCACTCCAGCCTGGGTGACAGAGCAAGACCCTGTCTTATAAGGTAAGCTAAGCTAAGCTAAGCTAAAAAAAATTGATAACAAACATGCAAATGCCTGGCACATAAAATGTGCTAAAAACATACGTTTATTCCCATTCCTTTTCGAATATCCAGCATCTAGAACAGGCTGGCCTACAGGAAGCATGCAACATACACCCGCACGCTCACTGGCTTCCTTCTCATCCACAGCCCTTACTTTGTCTGAGTCTCCCTTAGAGACTTACAGACTGTTTTGCGTGAATGAGGCTTAACTGAGGGATGCTATGCTCATCTCCCGCAATAAGTTTATAGTCTCCTATCTCAGTATCTCATACTCTGCTCAATAGAACATGTACAGCATGCCCTAAATAAATACTGATTGGCAAATCAGATCAAAGGAAGATGCAGGAAAGATATTCAAATAGTCTATGGAAGAAACCAAAGATGAGATGTATCTCCCAGGAAATGATTTACACAGCAATAAAACAACGCTTATCAAGAACTTCTTGGGCCAGGTGCAGTGGCTCATGCCTGTAATCCCAGCACTTTGGGAGGCCGAGGTGGGCAGATCACTTGAGGTCAGGAGTTCAAGACCAGCCTGGCCAACATGGTGAAACCTCGTCTCTACTACAAATACAAAAATTAGCCAGGCATGGTGGCACACGCCTGTAATCCCAGCTACTCTGAGGCTGAGGCAAGAGAATCGCTTGAACCCAGGAGGTGGAAGTTGCAGTGAGCTGAGATCATGTAACTGCACTCCAGCCTGGGTGACAGAGCAAGACTCGGTCTCAAAAAGAAAGAAACAATTTCTCATAGACATTTTTTACACGTGGCTCTTAAAAAGTACTTTCTAATATATCTATCAATCATGTTTTCAGGATCTCTATAAAAGAGTTGTGATAAAAAAAGTTTAAGAGCCTTAACGTTTAAAATTACCTAAAACTAGGTAACTTATTAAGCAAGAGGAAGAGGCAGAAGAGGAGGAGAAGGAAGATGAAGAAGAGGAGGAGAAAGGAGAAGTAGTAGTAATAGCAGCAACAGAGCTGGGCGCAGTGGCTCATGCCTGTAATCCCAGTACTTTGGGGAGGCCGAGGTGGGTGGATCACGAGGTCAAGGGATCGAGACCATCCTGGCCAACATGGTGAAACCCCATCGCTACTAAAAAAAAAAAAAAAATTAGCGGGGCGTGGTGGCACACACCTGTAGTCCCAGCTACTCGGGAGGCTGAGGCAGGAGAATCACTTGAACTGGGGAGGCAGAGGTGACAGTGAACCAAGATCATGCCACTGCACTCCGGCCTTGCAACAGAGCAAGACTGTCTCAAAAAAAAAAAAATAGCAGCAGAATGCCCAAATTATCCAAACATGTTAAACCAGAGGAAAGAATGGCTAGAATATGACCATCTGTTCCTCATCGTAATCCTCTCTTCTTGACAAATGAAGGCTCACGGTAAAAGGTAGGATCGATTTGCGTTCTGTAGAAGACGGGGCTGAGCCACTGTCTTAACCCATCAAGATTTGTGGGGGCTGGAGTGGAGATGGTACAGGAGGGAGGATCCTGTAGGCTCTGTCTCGTGCAAGAGGAGACCTGCCCAGGGCGGCGTGTGGCCGTGCTCATCCCTACCTCCTCCTGCATCCCACACTCGAGCAGCATGGTCACACACGCCTCGATGGGGAAGGCGATCTCCCGGCCGCTGATGGTGAGGTGCTCCTCCAGCGGCTTCCCGAAGGAAGGCTTCTCCACCCAGGCCTCTGAGGGGAGGAGTGAGAAAGAGTCAGTCAGCTGTTCGCCAAGGTCACTCATGCTGGAATCTCGCTTTCCTTTGTCGTCCAGATTCTCCTGAGATTTCCAAAGAGAAGGAGGCCCAACTGAGCCTCCATTCTGTGGTTTTAGGGATAACAGGAGGACTGGGGCCAGGGGGCAGGGGATGGCCAGCCAATTGCGTTCAGGGCCACTGGGGTTAATGTTCTACGGGTACTCCTACACACCCCCGACTCAAGGCACCAGCTTGGAAGTAAGTCCTAAAGGCTCATCTATAGATGATCCTTTGGGCAGAGTGTAAGGGCCAACGACATACAGGGAATTCATCTCATCTGGGAAGCAGGCTTTCCAGCCCTCCCTTCTCCAGGGAAGGCCTGCACTTACCCTGTTGTGCTTTGATCTGAGGCAACACAGCCTGCAATAGTGTCAAGGACTTCCTGTGGTATTCAGCTTGCACTTCGATTAGCTGAGAAGACACAAGGCAAGCATCACCCTTAGCGAGGCGCAAGGACCCAGGCTGCCATGGCAAGCAAAGCGTTTTACAGAAAGGTGCTTCCACATGGGGAAGGAGGTAGTCACCCGTTCCCTCCTCCAATCTACCTAAAATATTGAGCGTGCTTCCTCTTTAGCCTCCGTAACAACAAAGTCACTACAAGTGGAAATTTGGGAAGCAGGAGAACCAGAAAGGAATAGGGGGAGCTCTTCAGAGCTGGAACGTGGCCTAGAAAGCTTGCCTTCATCACCACCCTTCCTCCTGTGGCACCCCATCCTCAATGCAAAAGGCAACAAAGAAAGGGGCAACCGTAGCAAACATAAATGGAAAACACATTTAGAAATACATTTGCTGAGCCAGATGTGATGGCTCATGCCTGTAATCCCAGCTACTCAGGAGGCTGAGGTTGGAGAATACTTGAGCCCAGGAATTCAAGACCAGCTTGGGCAACATAGCAAGACCCCATCTCTTAAAATACAAACAAATTTGTTTAAATAAATATGAAAAATAATTGATTTATGAGATATGTACGAGTTAAATATCATTAATTTGTACACATCTTTTGTTTCTGCAAAGTTAGTTTAACACATCACTGATCAGAAAACTTGTGGCTTGATGTGCAATCTTCTTCAAATACCCTGGAGGTGAGATTGCTTTGGTGAAAATGATGCAGTCCAAAGAACAAATTCCTTCAAAGTATTCTATTTTGACTATATGATTAGTTAAAAGTGGCCAACATGTTGATAAGAGCAGATGAAACTCATGAACACTAATTACTTCATTTGATTACTGAATCCTCCTGTCCCTTCCCCAAAACTGGGCATGTATAAGGAAAAGAGAGGAAATTAATCTGTTTGAGGGTTTGTTATGGAGGGTGGACACTAATATCCTTAAGTAAAATTAAAGTAAAACTAATATGAATTTTTTTAAAAATCAGAATATTGAAATAAATGGTACCCAAATGACAATTAGGCTCTCTAGTAAAGCTTGGAATGGCAATGAGGTCATGACATTCCAAGTCTAAATTGTAACGTCTAATGTCAAACTAATGTAAAACTCTAATGTCTTAGAGTTTCTAAAATTAAATATTAGCTTCATGAATACAACCAATGGAATACACCTGAAAAATTTCTACTACTTTAAAATAAACTTTCCACCAGGCACGGTGGCTCATGCCTATAATCCCAGCACTTTGGGAGGCTGAGGCGGGTAGATCACGAGGTCAGGAGTTCCAGACCAGCCTGGCCAACATAGTGAAACCCCATCTCTACTAAAAATACAAAAATTAGCCAGGCATGGTGGCATGCACCTGTAGTCCCAGTTACTCAGGAGGCTGAGGCAGGAGAATAACCTGAATCCGGGAGGTGGAGGTTGTGGTGAGCTGAGATTGCACCACTGCACTCCAGCCTGGGCAGCAGAACGAGACTCCATCTCAAAAAATAACAATAAAAAAAAAATTAAATAAACTTTCCAAGTTGGAAGTAATGCATATCAACTCCTTTTCCAGTAGAAGCAGCTTCTCTGCATTCTGAACCAGTAATGAAATGTTGGAAAATTGCTAACAGCCCACAGTTGTTCCACCATACTTTTCAAAGCATTTTAAACTTTGCAGAATTTCTTGTTTTTCCTCTCTTTACCTTCCCTCCTTATCATTCCTTTCCTTCCCCGATTATATATCAAGAGCTTTTAGGTCTTAGCCTTTTATTCCCAACTTTAAAGGCAGGTGAGCATAACTGATCGTTTTTATTTGAACTTTTTTCTCTCTCAAAGTTTTCTAACTTGCTTTGCATTTACCCTGGTAAACAACCTGGGCCTTAATTATCTGCACCAGTTTATTCAAGTTTAGATGACTCAGATCCTGTTTCTTACTGTCTAAATCACTTTGATTGGTGAGAGGTAGGCAAAGAGGCCACATCAATCAACATTTACCTATCAGTCACTGTCTTTCATAAAAATCTAGATTAAAAAAGAAAATGTGCTGGGTGAAGGAATTGCCTTCCTATCTCAAGCCCCTTGTTAGTACAGACCACAGTTTCTTAATGTCAGCCCTACTGACATTTTGGACTGGATAATTTATTGGTGTCGGGGCTGTCTTGTGCATTGTAGGATATTGACAAGCATCTCTGGCCTCTGCCCTCTAAATGCCAGTGGCACCTCCCTCCACAACTGTGATAATCAAAAATGTCTCCAGATATTGCCAACTGCCCACCAGGGGAAAGAGCAAAATCAATCCTGGTTGAGAATCACTGGACTGAGTTGCAATAATCCTGAGGGATGGGAGTGAGTTTGATTCTAAGGTTTTTGGAGAAATCCATATCAGGAGCATGGCAGGATTTATTCACTAGTAAAATGGTCAAAGTTCCCACCTTTTTCTATGATGTGTTCAACTAAGGGACTCTTAATTCCATGCCCACATTCCCTTCTCCTACGAACAGCCTTTAAGCAATCTCACCTTTCTGGGCACTTACCGTTTGAAAGTAGTTTGCATAGTCAATTTCTTTGGCCACAAAACTGTACATGTCGGCTGAGAGCTGGTCCTGTGCAAGGCAAAATATACAACCAAGGTAAAACATAAACCAATGGAGAGTGGCTAATGCATTCATCAACACATCATAGGGAAAGAGTCTTAAACACTGCTTAATTGCAATTTTAATAATGCTTGATATGTTACAAGTTTCCCATGAGCATTTCCATACTTGTCAACCACAGCTCTGAAAAATGTGTAAGCTTGAAAAGAACACCTAGGTCAGTCATTTCCCCAGAGATTTTGACATTTGGACCACAGCTAGAGTGAAAGTCAAAGCTGGTGTAGAGGAGTGATGTGCAAATTAGTTTCATCCATCTTTACAGCTTGTGCCCCCAATTCTGAAGCAAGCTCCAAGTACACATTGTGCTACTGCTCTTTTGATAATGCCATTTCTTCTCTTTGATCCTTCCACTGGTCTGCTTCCCTTCATTCTCAATACTGACTCAATACTGATTGGTTGATCACAAGCATATGGGAAAGAGATGGAAATGCACCAGCTTGGAGGAAGCTTGGATAAGACAGGTGCACAGGAAAAGGATTGTTGACTCAACACTTGGCAACATCTGGACTCCTGCAATACTGCACACAAATCTAATGGTGCAGTATTAGATTCAGTTGTCCATGAGATTAGGTGACCTAAAGCTGCATTGAAATCTGGAATGTTTTGTCCTCCAAGGAGAACAGTTTTCAGTTCTATGGAATCACTCATAGCATGGCATAATAGAAGTACATTTTGAGCGGAATGTAGACTCTGTCATTAACCGTATTTTTGAGCATGTCACTTGTCCGAACTTGCTTGCTCAAGTCATACAATCTCTAAGGTTCCTCCCTGTGCAGCCACTCTAGGATGGAGATCCTTCTAGAAGAGGCACTTAGTTGAGGAGAGAAGAATCTATGTGTTCAGGCTGGGGCAAACATGGCAACAGCACAAGAGCGCTGACCTAGATGCTGAACCAATGAAAGCAGGTAACTATATGCATCAGGAAGAGCCTGTTTCATGAAACCCCAAGCAATCTGCACCAACCCCATAACCCTCAGTCTCTCTAGCTGCTAATTAAGCCTCTTCTCATTAAGAACACTGGGATGTGCAGGAGCAATCTGTTTCCTTTCAATATCTGTGACAGGCAATTGCTGAGAACATCATTCAAGAGTTCTTGTACACAAGGCAACAGAACAGAGTCACAGAGTTAAAAGAGGAAATGTGTTCTCTAGAGAGCTTGAAGTACAGATTAGACAATGCTATGCTTGGTCCAGTTTCACAGAATAAAGAAAGAATAAAGGAAATTAACTTTCTAGATGCCAGGCACAATGTTACAAGGAATTCTCTTCTAACTCCCTTAGGTTAAGTATTGAATTTCCAATTTCAGATCTGTAGGTAGCAGGAGATCAAGGATCTTATCTGTCACCCACCGTCTCAAAGTGTTTAGCATAGTAGGGGTGCCACAACTATTTGCTGAATGAACAGATGAAAAAAAAATTAAGGCTCAAGGATGGTAAATTTCCCAAAGAATAATAAAATGGGCTCAAAGATCACCTCAGCTCCATTTCACCAGAGGTCCCTTAAATAAATGCTTTGTAGGCTGCCAAGTTGGGAATCAACCTTGTCTGTCTTCCCTGCAGCAGCTTTGCTCATCACCAGCCAGTCAGCTGGAGGACAATACTTCAAGTCAGAGAAAAACAGAGTTAAGTGATACAAATGGCTCAGTAGACACAGGAAAGGAAGGGAGGGCCTGAAGGACTAAACATTGCATCAAATACACCTTCAACAATTTGGCATCTGTCCTTCTCTAACTGATGACCCTATAAAAATCTATATGTGCCCTCAGGAAGAAGAAAGGATTTTTAAAGGCATGATTGGACTTCTGTGCTATTAAGTTAACAATATAGATTCTAAAAAAAAAAAAAAACCACACTTCAAGTAAGAAGTAAGAAAACTATAAATCAAATTCTCACTTGTCTAAATCATTAGCAAATTTTCTTTATAAAGGTAAAAAACCCTTTCATCATTAATCACCAGAATTTAATGCATTTTGAAAAATCACGTTTTCCAATTTTACAACTAATCCACACTCAGAAAAATTAAAAAGTAACCAAATTAACCTATAATCCCACCAGGCAGCTTTTTTTTTTTTTTTAAATTTATAGCTAACCAAATGTCCCAGAACTGTTCATGAATTGAGCAGACTGCTCTATGGTATGAAAATGTCTTATTTATCAGATGAAACCACATTGTATTTGGATTTTCTTCATGCTGTAATGTCTTTTCTCACTGATCTATAAATTTCTGAAATAGTTCCTAAGTTTTAATCATATGACTGTATAATGTATTTTAAGAGCTAGTAATTCAAAGCTCTAGTAATTCTTCCACATTAACTTTTGAAATCTTTTTTCATTCTTTGAAAAACTTACTACAATTATATCTACTTACTACAGTACTAATCAAATTAATTCTGGGAAATTCAAAGTGTTTATAATATTAACTCTTCTAATCTAGAAACAACTCTCAATTTTATAATGTCTTCTTGTCATTATATTGTCAAAGATTGTCTTCTTGTCAAATCTTGTTAGCAATATTTTACAATTCATGAGTTTGTGGTAGAATAGCTCATGATTTTATGGTAGATTTTTTTTTTTTTTCTTTCGCCCAGGCTGGAGTGCAGTGGTGCAATCTTGGCTCACTTGCAACTTCCGCCTTCCAGGTTCAAGTGATTCTCCTGCCTCAGCCTCCTGAGCTGTGACTACAGGCATGTGTCACCATGCCCAGCTAATTTTTGTATTTTTAGCAGAGACAGGGTTTCACCATGTTGGTGAGGCTAGTCTCGAACTCTAGAATCTCAGGTGATCCGCCCACCTCGGCCTTCCAAAGTGCTGGGATTACAGGCATGAGTCACCGCACCTGGCCAATGGTAGAATTTTAAATATTCTGTTGTTTAAAAAAACCTCCAAGGTATTTATAAATACTGGTCTTTTAAATAATTTTTCTTGGTGAAAAGCACACCTTGATTTTTATTGCTGACTTCCAGTTTCTGGTCCAGCACGTAAGGGGCTTTGAAGTCAGTCCTAACAGGTAAAAAGCTGAACAAACTGAAACTCAACAACTCTTAGATTTGGCAGAGAAGTGAGTTCATAGAGCAAACTGCTGCCCTGAAAATTGGAGACACAGGCAGACAAACGCAAGAATTACAACTCACTGAAACAGAAAGCTACCAGCAGAAACCTCAGCCAAAATCAGTACTGGGGCAGGAAAACCAATACTGTAATTGACTAATTGATGGAGGCCCAGCATGGACAAGTCTGAAAGTTAAATCCTCCAGGGGGACCCACTTTTACCTCTAGGAGCTCTAGGACCAGGTTCTCACAGGGAATTTCAGAGAAAAATCCTCTCCTGCTTTCAGCACTGGGAGGAAAAAAGTAGTCATTTTGAAATATACTAGAGTACTCCATCCTTAACAAGGTCTGCCCTACAGAGAAATTATTTTACCAAAGCCTTTGGGGCTTTTGAAATTGCCTAATCTAGCAGGAGGAAGGGAAATACTCAACTCCAACCCACTCTAACCATTCTGTCCCACCTAAGAATGGAATAATAATAATTAAAACAACAACAACAACAACAAAATGAGAGGCACTGGTGAAATTCACAGCCCTAAGGCACAGGCTCACCAAAGAAAGAGATCTATCACAGCACTACGAATGCTTTCCCTTCTCCCACACCTTACCACATCTCCAAAGAACTATGTACCACTGTTTATTTTATAACACATCATGTCCACCTTTCAACAAAAAATTACAGATACAGTAAAAGGCAAAAAACAAAGAGACTGAACAAGGATCAGAACCTTAATTGAAATGGCCAAAATCCAAAACACTGACAACACTAAATGCAGACACAGATGTGGAGCAACAGAACCTCTCATATATTGCTGGTGGGAATGCAGAGTAGAGTCACTTTGGAAGACAGTAGGACAGTTTCTTACAAAACTAAACATACTCTCACCATATGATCCAGCAATTATGCTCTTTGGCACTTGCCCAAATGAATGGAAAACGTATGTCACACAAAAGCTTGCATGTGGACGTTTACAGCATTTCGTTCATAATTGCCCAAACTTGGCAGCCACAAAAATGTCCTTCAGTAGGCGAATGGATAAACTGTGGTATATCCAGACAATGAAATATTATTCAGGGCTAAAAAGAAATATGAGTTGTTAAGCCATGAAAAGACTTGAAGGAAACTGAAATGCATATTACTACGTGAAAGATGCCAGTCTGAAAAGGCTACATACTGTAGGATTCCAGCTATATGACTTTCTGGAAAAGACAAAACCATGTAAACAATAAAAAGACCAGTGGTTGTCAAGGGTCAGCAGGGAGGAATAAATAGGAGGAGCACAGAGGATGTGGGGACAATGAAATTATTCTCTAGGATACTACAATGGTGGATACAGTCGCATACATTCGTCAAAGCTCCCAGAATATACAACACTAGGAGTGAACCCCTGAGTAGACTATGAACTATGGAAGACAATGATGCGCCAATATAGGTTTATCAATTGTAACAGACTCTACCACTGTGTGTGTGATGTTGACATTGGGGGAGGCTGTGTGTGTTTATGGGCCAATGAAATATATGGGAGGTCTCTTTATATTCCACTTAATTTGGCTGCAAAATTAGAAGTGCTCTAAAAAATAAAGTTTACTGATTCAAGAAGGTTTGTGTAAAAAATCATTTCAAAGGTTAAAAAAAGTGCAAAATCTCTGTTTTTCAGAATCACAGATTTGAGACAGAGATCTCTGATGCAGGTCAATTTTATTTTTCTATGCTCTTCTGATTTGTTTTGCTTGTTTTTCAGGATCTCCTATTATCTGTACCTTGGTTTTCCATTATCTTCAACATCTGTCATCTTTTCTTTCATTCTTTTTGGCTCTCACCTTAACATTCTAGAAGAAATTCTCAAATTCTTCTCTACATCATTGGCTTACCTTTCTGCAGTGTCAATTCGGTTGTTGACTAAAATCGATGCCATACCTACATTATTTTTCTACTTAAAAAAATATTTCCTAATCTCATTCAGTTCCCTTTCCACTTTACTTGACAATTTTATCTCACCTTTATCTATTGGTGCCTAAAATCCATATTCCCTTGATTTCTTCTTTTTTTTTTTTTTTGAGATGGAGTCTCACTCTGTTGCCCCAGCTGGAGTGCAATGTTGTGATCTCAGCTCACTGCAACCTCCACCTCCCAGATTCAAGTGATTCTCCTTCTTTGGCCTCCCAAGTAGCTGGGATTATAAGTATGAGCCACCACACCCAGCTAATTTTTGTATTTTTAGTAGAGATGGGGTTTCACCACGTTGCTCAGGCTGGTCTCAAACTCCTAACCTCAGGTGATCCACCTGCCTCAGCTTCCCAAAGTGCTGGGATTACAGGCATGAGCCACCGCGCCTAGTCCATATGCTCTTCAGTCATATTTGAGGCATCAAGACATGCTGTCTGAAATTTATTGTTATCATATGTAAATACTTTTTAAAAGTGTTCTATTTTTGCATACTTTATTATTATCGTCAACATAGAAAAATAATCTATTCAGGATTATTTTTTGACCTTAAAATGGTAAGCATCTCTTTCCTGCCCCTCCCACCCACTCTGATAGAATCTTCTCAGACCTAAGTTCTGTCTGATATAAATTTAGTGACTCAGATCTTGTGGGGCTGCTGCTATAGAGGATGCATGCGGTCAACTTCAGAGATCATAATAAAAATTATTTTAATTTGTTGAAGTAAACAGACCAGGGAACATCTTTGTACATGATGTCTTCTGTCCTCCATGTTAGGGAAATGATCTGGCTGTGCCCAGACTCCTTGTGGTACTATTGCCTGACACGCCAAGGAAGGTCCCAGCCGTGTTTCAGGAAAATCCACACCAGTGGAAGCTCTGCCACCAGTTGGCTTCTCACTGGGTGTGGCCATGCTTGCCCATAGGTCTGCCGGGCTAGATGCTTTTGGCAGAAGGGATTCCAAGTAACATAAATGCTTTTCGACCATTCCACAGCCTTCCAAATTAGAGAGTAGTCATGGGTTCTTCCAGGATCTCATTTACTTCCCATGACATGGCACTAATTTTGTAATAAGGAGTTGTAGGTTCAGACTCAAGGTTGCCTTTTAGTCTAACAATATATGTGCTCTTCAGATTACAGGGAGGAAAAAATGAGCTAGACATCTGTCTTTCTGTTGTTGTCTTTCCCAGACTCAAGTTTGATTTTCAAAAAGGAAAGATTATACATCGAAGAAGAATAAAATAGAAAAGAAGAGATACAAACTAAAAGAGAGAGACGACAAGGCTAAATGAGAAAAACAGAGATGTGGGTGAAGCAAGGATAAGAATTTATGTGAGGAAATATGGGGAGATAAAAGCAGGAAAGGTGATGATGGAAAGTGTCACCTTACAGTGAAAATCCTAAGACTGCAGCCAGTCTCCTGTACAAAGCAAAAGAAAACTGACACTGCTGTCGCCAAGTGGATTAGGTTTGTAGTCACTGTCCTCTATTATTACATCATTGCTCACGGGTCCTTCTTCACTTTCTCTCCTCTTACTGAAAAATTATCAGCTACTTATACTTCCTTGGATATATTGATTCAGGGGTCTTTTATAGAAAGCCTTGGGAAGAAAAGAGAAAGCAGGTACCACTTGTGAAGAGTTGGGCTTGTCTCGTCTTGAAATAGGGAGCAAGGCAGGATTTGGATGGGCTTCTGAAAGAATACAGGCAGGCAGTGCTGCACCTGCAAGCCTGCCTGAGGTCTCAGTGGGTTTTGTCTTATGGAACCCACCTTGACTTGGCTTTCGTGGTGGGCTAAATCTCTCTGGGTCCCAAAGATCTGGGGAGCTCTGCTTGGTCCTCAAAAAGGAGGAATCAGATTACTACTTCATTAACTTTCAGTCTACAAACTTGCACTTGGCTGATTTGCCACAATATAGGAGATCCTAAACACTTGCCTGCTGAGGAAATACAAAACCATGAAGAGATTCCATTCAAGGAACCCCAGCAAGGGGAGGTAGGAAGACCAAGGTAGATATTTAAAACAGTTGGCAATCAGCAAAGTAAAAATAAAAGAATAATCAGAAGAGAACTTTAACAAAATCAGCACTGAGCACTCTCAAGGAGATCAGCTCAGCACACAAATGAGACTCCCTTGAGCACAAAGTAGGGTTTCATGAACTGGATGTGATCATTTCAAAGTTCATATATTAAAATGGATGTAACAGACTAGCCAAGATAACTACAAAAAAAGGAGTGGGGGCTACCTTACTGAAGATTGTATTTGCTATGAAATCATTAGAATAGAAACTGCATACTATTGTCTCAGGAGCAGGCAAACAGATTAATGAAACATAGAGTCCAGAAATAAATTTGAGTAATTAGATAGTGAAATTTCACGTCAGGGGGAGGTAGCTTATTTAACAAATGATGCTGGCATAAATGACTATCCATCTGAAAAAAAAAAAAAAAAAAAGAAACCCCAACCTCACATCATATACAAAAATAAATTTCAGATGTATTAAAGTGTATAAAATAGGTGTATAAAATGAATTTAAAACTTTAACATAAAATTAAAGAAGAAAAATCACTTAACTTTTGCATAGAAGATGCCTAAAGGGCTACCCAGGATCTTTTCCCATGCAAAGGAAACACATTATTAAATTTTTAATGGTAGATGTCAACATAAAGTCAAAAGACAAATGGCAGACTAGAAAAGGTATCTGCAGCACAGCGGGCAGAAAAAAGTTTAAAACTGCTGATATATAGAGAATTTTTATAAATTGATATTTCAGAAAAACAATAGAAATACTGGGCCAATTGCCAATGCAAATAGGCAATTCAACAAATTAAGAATGTGTATAAATACATGAAGAATGTCCAATAAATACATGATACCCATCGCCATTTATATTCAGGGAAATTAAGAACACAATAGTGAAGAGGTAGTTTTTCTTCCCTCACCAAATTGGCAAAAACTGAAAATAGGAGCAACATACATTAGAAGATGAAGGAAAATGTGCAGTTTTATATACTGCTGGTGGAAATGTAAAATGCAATTTCCTTTTCACAGAAGTAAACTGTCAATAGCTATGAAAATTTAAAAATGTATGCATAGACTCTGACCCAAAAATGTCACTTCTTGGAATCTATGCTATAGAAAAAAAATTACCAGGGTACAAGGATATACATACAAGTATATATTTATTGTATCATTTTTGGGAATGCTAAAAAATAAAACAAAAACACACCAGTTTGAACATCCATCAATAGGAAAATAGCTAAATAAATCGTGTGTGTGTGTGTGTGTGTGTGTCTATCCCTACTGTGGAATATCACGCAATTTATAAAAAAGACTAAGTTAGAACTACAGCTACTAACCTAGAGAGATGTTCAGGATGTGGTGTTAACTGAGAAAAGTAAATGGCAGATTAATATAAAAAATATGACCGTTTTATTAAAAACAAACATATAGGCCAGGTGTGGTGGCTCATGTCTGTAATCCTAGCACTTTGGGAGGCTGAGGTGGGCAGATCACCTGAGGTCAGGAGTTTGTGATCAGCCTGGCCAACATAGCGAAACGCTGTCTCAACTAAAAATACAAAAATTAGCCAGGAGTGGTGGCGTGCATCTGTAGTCCCAGCTACTCGGGAGGGTAAGGCATGAGAATTGCTTGAACCCAGAAGGCGGAGTGAGCCGAGATCGTGCCACTGTACTCCATCCTGGGTAACAGAATAAGACTCTGTCTCAAAACAAAACAAACACAAAACAAAAACAAACATATAAATAAGTAGGAAAATGCTTTCTATGACTGCGTATGATTATGAAGAAAAGTTTGGAGTATGATATCACAGGTGTTATCTAGCACTGGCTTCCTTATCCTTATAACTGTTACGACTGCTTGGCACCTAACAAAATGCACTGTCATAACGAAGTCTTAACAAATATTGGCGGCGAGGTTTCTATCCTGTTTGGAAACAGAAAGTTTATTGGACAGGAAGGGGGAGAATATTAGCATTTTTCTTTTTATATTTTTGTATTTTTTTAACTGATTATGCTGAACGTGTACTATTAATCTTTGAAGAGGAAATGCATATATTTTTGGCACAATAGCAAATACAAGAAGCAAGACAGGAATGGATAAAGCTACTGAACTTTTATTCTGATCTATTTGGATATTCACATCCAGCATCCCTGCTTACCACTACCCTCTCTTGTCTATTGAAAAAGAAATTAAAAGAAAAAAGAATTCTTAACAGAGGAACACAGATCTATGGTAGATAAAGAATGCACAGTAGGCCAGGCACGATGGCCCATGCCTATAATCCCAGCACTTTGTGAGGCCGAGGCGGGTGGATCACCTGAGATCAGGAGTTCATGACCAGCCTGGCCAATATGGTAAAACCCTGTCTCTACTAAAAATACAAAAAAAATTAGCCAAGCATGGTGGTGCACACCTGTAATCCCAGCTACTTGGGAGGCTAAGGCAGGAGAATTGCTTCAACCCAGGAGGTGGAAGTTGCAGTGAGCCGAGACTGTGCCATTGCCCTCCAGCATGGGCAACAAGAATGAAACTCTGCCTCCAAAAAAAAAAAAAGAGAAAAGAATAAAAAAAGAATACACAGTAAAAAATGAAATTGGAAGGAGAGAAGAATTATGCTCCAGGAATACCCCACACATGCCAGATATTTGGCATTTATGCAGGAGTTCAAATAACAAATCAGCTGCACTCACAAAAAACCTTGCATGTGAAGTACTAGTCTTACTTTGCTTGGTTCCATAGTACTGTTGGCTGGGAGACAGTGAATTCTTTAAAAATCTTTCCGTGTTTCTAATTCTAGAGAGAAATTCTCTCTGATTCTGAATGTCACCTGAATGCAAGGTCAAAGCCACTTGCACAGGGTGGCTGTGAGAGGAAAAGCCAAAGGACAAGCTAAGACTAGACAGAGCCATGAAGAACAGAGATGTCCACAGGCAAACGGGTTATTCTCCTTCAAAACTGGATGTGATTAAGACAGGTTCCCAGAATAGTTACAGAAATGTGATGTTTTTGTTCCTTGGGTCTAAATAGAGTTTTGGTTTCCTTAGAAACCCAAGCTGACATATAGGCAGGTAAAGAGATGTACATATACGCAGAGTATCATGAACAGTCTATTGCTAATTAAGTCCTATAAAATATTTGCAAGAAAAGGAGATGGGAAACATCTGAATGAGTATAACAAAGGACATCATTACACGAGTACAGAGTCGCAGTTTTCAGAACGATGTCCTCTCTTTTAACAAGTGGGAAGTTCTCTTTGCTGTGACTCTCTTCATGGCTAGCATTTCGACTTCATAGATAAATGTCTTCCAGGAGGCATAGGATGGATAAAGTGACTCAGGAAATATCAAAAGGCAGCCAAAAAGGAAATAAAGTATCAACAGTGAGTCAAGGCTCCTCTATGGTCAAATTCTCAACTGTCCTTTGGTACCCAAAATTTATTCTTTGGGACTCAGATGATTTACACAAAAGCTTCACACAGCAATACAGGTCATTTCTCTTTGCCTAGCATGCAGGACCACCAATGATAATTGAATGCTGCCTCCCTGTCTAGGTCACCATCAAAGCCCCAACTCCTTGGGTTCATCCTGGACTCCTTGGAGATGCTAGCCAGGTGGGCTTGGGGACAGTCAGTTCAACCAGAGGCTCACTGGCAGAGTTTTAAGAGAACTCCAGCGAACAAAAAGGAAATCCCTAAGGGCTCCCCAGCCTGTCCCAGTAGAGAGGAGCAAAGAGGGCAGGTACCCTGCAAATCTCCACTCTGTTGGCAGCCTCTTCCATTTCTTCCCTGAGGGCATCAGCCTTGGCACCCGCAGGCTGTAAGCTGCTGGACAAACCTGAAGACTTGGAAGTCTGCTGCCACCTGATGGAAAATAGGAGAAAAAGAGACGTGAGACAGGTAGAGCCCTGGGGATCCCATGGGAGCACCGAGAAAACACCTGGTTACAAACATCACCCAGGGAACTACATACCCTCACTTGAAAAGGGAGGTCATGAAAAGGTACCGAGTACTAGGCAAGGAGGCAGTGGACCCACATTTCCATGCGTCAACTGCTGACTGAAGCTGAGAATCTGCGGCCCCTTCAGATAGGACAAGCATCCCCCGATTTGTCACCATTTTCACTATTGTCTTCCAAACACTAAAACCAAATGACAATCACTACTGCTGTCTTTTTTAAAAACTTAATGTGCTTTTTAATGAATAAATCATAATCATATACATCGATGGGTCCAATGTGATGTGTTGGGAGATAGGTACACATGTACGCACACACACAGTATGGAATGATTAAATCAAGCTAGTGAACATATCCATCACCTCACTCATGATTTTCTGTGGTGAGACATCTGAAGTTTAATCAGGGTGACTATAGTAATATATTGTATATTCTATATTTCAAAATAACTATCACTGCCCTTTAAGCACGGTCTCTATCATTGGTTTAAGTCCCCTGCCTGTCCTGTGGGAATTTGAGTATGGAAATCTTCTCCTTCCTGGCTGAAGCCAGGGACGGATGCTAAGTGAGAAGACATGCCGGTAAGATTAAAAACAAATCCAATAGCAAAAATCTCTACTGGTAAGCCCAAAACAATTTTTATGGCAACATTTAGATTCCTCATGAATGTTTTCTTAAAAATTGTGCCTTCTGACGAAGCTACTCAGAAAACTTTAGGGGGCAATACAAATATTTCTGGTTGCTGTGTTATCAGTAGGGAGTTACCAAAAGTAGGCCCTAAAAGATGGTTCCAATTATGCTAGATAGTAGTAGCTGAATTAGGTCTCAGCAGTGGGTTCCTCTCCTGAGTCTGTAAACTCAATGGGTTATAGAGGCCAGTAAGTTAAAAAAATAAAATAAAATAAATCAAATGGGCCATTATCTTAAAAACTAGTCCGCACGATCCTCTATTTCCTACTTGTAATAGAGACAGGAAATATAAAACTATTTCTCAGCTCTAAGAAAAACAATCCTGTAATCAGGAGGACAAACAGCAGCCAAGGCTGGCTTCAGTCTTGGGAAGTCAGGAGGGAGCAGGGGGAGCTGGGAACTTGGTAGGAGGGATCCTGCCTTGTCTAAGAGAGGATAGCTGTTCTCGAGCTCCAGCTGATGGAGCAGAGGTGGGTAGGAAGCTTGGCCGTGGGTTGCCAGATGTTTCAACTGACTAGAGAAGGAGCAAATTGTCACGTGAATTCTCCCAGTCAAGTGTGGCAACAAATAATTTCTTTTAAAAACCATGCAGGCCAATAGCCTACAGACCAAACAAGACAGAATCTATCTGGATTTCAGACCATCAGTCTGCAGTCTCTGATGCGGGGGCAGAAAGTGGAACGTCATTCTCATGTCAAGAGTCGAGAATCTAATCATTTAGTATTTTCTCTACTCCACTATTCTTTTCTCTTTTGCTATCTGCAGGAAAAACAGAAGAATGCAAGACTCTGTAACACAAGAAAAGGAAACTAAAAGTCTCTTTGCTGGTAAGAAAAAGGAGCAAAAATGAGGATTCTGTGTCACTTAAAGAATGCAATCACAGGAAAATTACTTTAAAAAGGTTTTGAGACATCAAGCTGGCTTGAAGCTCCAGAGATGAACACATGTTCTCCAAAAGATTCCTGATTCCAAGATAAGAATTCAGGGCAAACGAGAAAGGAAATATTCTACTGAAAGATGTTTCAACATCTAAATTGAAAAAAAATAACAGATCAAGAGTAATAAGAATTCCTGGGTAATTTTTTCTTATAAAGGTTTATCCTATATAAGTGATATATTTGATTAACACTCTCCCAGTTGAGTCATTTCAAATAAAGTATTAAAGTGTTGTGGAGTTTTGGAAAATAAAATATGAGATGCCATGGCTGTAATTTATATCTCAGGCAATAACTATAACGCAATGGTAGATTATGGAATTAAGTTATAACCACCATCTGACTCATGCTACCTGAAGAAAAAATAACTAACCAACATGTAAGTGTTAAAAATATATATAAAGTGACTACAAACACTAAGTAGATTTTTATGGCTTTGTAACTCAGGATTAAATTTTTTAAAAAACAGAATCATACTAAATATATGTATATTAAAATGAAGACATTTTCCCAAGTTCTTTCTTTTCTTTTTATTCTCATTTATTTTTTCCTCCAAACTGTATCCTGTAGTCAATATCTTGATACTTTAAAAACATACACCTTTCCCCTTTTTATAAGAAATTAAATTTACAATTAACAATATGTGAGTTTATATACATATATATATATGTCTGTGTGTGTGTGTGTACTTTTTTCTTTCATACCAAGTATCGCTCTGTCACCCAGGCTGGAGTGCAGTGGCGTGTGATCTTGGCTCACTGCAATCTCCACCTCCTGGGTTCAAGTGATTCTCCTGCCTCAGCCTCCCGAGTAGCCAGGATGACAGGCACACGCCACCATGCCCAGCTAATTTTTGTATTTTTAGTAGAGACGGGGTTTCACCATGCTGGTCAGGTTGGTCTTGAACTCTTGACCTTAGGTCATCCACCCTCATTCGCCTCCCAAAGTGGTGGGTTTACAGGTATGAGCCACCGTGCCCGGTCTATTTTGATATTTTGAAACAGTGACAAAATGTCCAAAATATGTTCTCTTTGTGGAACACAAATAGCAAACAAAATATCAAGGTAAACTCTTGTCGTGTGAACAGAAGAGTTTTGTACAGATACTTATGTTGGAAAAGGTGACATGAATTTTGTACAGAGGGTCATGCTGGGAAAAGTTTGTACAGATAGTCATTTTAGGAAAAGCGACATGAATTATGAATTTCAAGGTTTGGGAGTCTTTTCAGACCTCTGTTCTACACATAAACTCAAGAGCTGGACTGCTCTGTCAGAGGAAAAACAGGGACACTAGACATCGTCCAAGGAAACTTTGAGCTTTGAAAGTTGAAGAGCACAAGGATCATTTCTTCTCACCAAAGTAGCTGATGTGCCACCATCCTTCTCTGGGGAAAGAGGACTGTGACTGTTTGATCTGGGGGAGATGAAGATGGGACACAAGTTTTAATGAAGGCTTGGGAGAGATGAGAGAGAAGGGTGAGGAATAAGGGTTTAAAATTTCAGGTACCAGGAATATCTAAAGAAGGTAAATGCAGGTTGGTTGAGGACAATGGAATGTCCAGAAGAAGAATTTTAAAAGGCAGACAGGAGAGTGTCTTCAGTGGAGCATTCACTGTTCCTTCTATCTAGTCTTGCCCCTTCCTCTGCCATGGGCATCCCCTACTTTTTAAGTTCCTGCTTCCACTCCTGCACGAATGTGTGGTTGAAAAGGGGACTGCCAGGTTCTGCATGATCCAGGCAGTGAGTGGCCCAGGTGAGGGCCTCTGATCCAAGTCAAGCCTGTGCCATTCTTCCTCACATTGACCCAACTGATGAGTCATGGAAGTCTCGTGGAAGTCATGGAAGACTTTGCATATGAGCAAAGTGCAGACAAATGGAGCCTCTCTTCGGCACTTTCAGAATTGGGGCAAAAGGAAGAGGGCTCACAGCGGAGAGACATGAGCCCATGTGACATCCAGTGGCCTTGAAGAAATAGGATGTGAGAAAAAGTCACCTGTATGGGGAGGGGTGAGAGATGAGGAATGAGTTTTGATGGCCATCGAGACTCCGCTGCCAATTCTAAAGAGACTTCACACTGCTCCGCCTCCAGAATTCCACTTCTTAATTCCATAGGCTGCAGTTTCCACTCCAAAACCCTCCTGTCTTACACTATTTCACTCGCTTCCAAAGAAGGTTAGGGCCTCCATAACAAAGCACCACAGACTGGGTGGCTTAAACAACAGCAGCTTATTTTCTCACAATTCTGGAGGCTGGACTCCAAGATCAAGACACAGGCTGGAGACCTCTATCTGTGACTTGCAGATGGCTGCTGTTTCTGTCCTCACACAGCTTTCCTCTGAGTGTGTGCAGACAGAGCTCACCCTTTCTCCCTATGAGGCCACCAATCCTAGTGAAATAGGGGCCCATTCTTATGACCTCATTTAACCTTAATAAGGTTCTCCTAAAGAACCTATCTCCAGATACAGTCACATTGGGTGTTAGGGTTTCAACATACAAACTTTGGGGAGATACCATTCAGTCCACAGGGCCCAGAGGCAGCTGGTTCGGCAGAAATGGAAAGTGTATGTGTCCTGGGCTCAGGAGGGTTAACCTTGAGCTACCTGACCAGAAAAAAGTCAGGCTGACTTTGGAGAAAAATTAGACTCCTTCTTTAAGCACTGCTAAACCAAACCTATCCAAAAAAAAAGGGAAAAAAAGAAAAAAAGAAATTTGTGTATCATTCAATTCAATTCACAACCTTTAATTCAGTGTAAAACTTCCTGTAAGCATTAGTTTCTCTGAGAATACTGAGGTCTGTATCATTGGCTTTTGAAGGAGACAAGCCAAATTTACTTCAATAGTGATAAACAGACACATCTTATTGGGATCTAATTAAACACTGGAGAAATGAGTGGGATTTGACAGTATCCACCAGGATTGTGGCAGAAATTAAAGATCCAGCCATGGGACTACTGTTCAAGATGTGCTGATAATATATACAGAGTTACTTCCTGTCTTGAAAGGCTGTATGTGGAATTCACTGTTGTAGTTCTGCAGACCGTACTTCGCGAAGGACAGAACAATATGAAAGAAATCTTTGGTAATGAGAAGTAGGATGTTGCAAGGATGAGAAGCTAGCCTGTGCCATTGGCTTTATGAAGAAATGCGGGGAGTGGCGGGCGGGGAGCATTAAGAACACAGCTGTTCCAGAAGAGGAGCTGGTGATCCCTGCTGTTCAATAGCACAGCATTTGATCTCGCTCTCATTGCTATATATCTTGGGATACAGCCCTCATATTGGCTAAGAGTGAGGAGTTAGGGAAAATGGCAGAAAGTTGTGTTGGATTGGCTTCCTTTTTTTTTTTAAGACGGAGTCTCGCTCTGTCGCCCAGGCTGGAGTGCAGTGGCACGATCTCGGCTCACTGCAAGCTCCGCCTTCCAGGTTCATGCCATTCTCCTGCCTCAGCCTTCTGAGTAGCTAGGACTACAGGCGCCTGTCACCACGCCGGGCTAATTTTTTGTAATTTTTTTAGTAGAGACGGGTTTCACCGTGTTAGCCAGGATGGTCTCGATCTCCTGACCTCGTGATCCGCCCGCCTCGGCCTCCCAAAGTGCTGGGATTACAGGCGTGAGCCACTGCGCCCGGCCGGGTTGGCTTCTTATGGCGTTCAGCAAGGTCCTACAAGACAGATAGACTCAGGCTAGAAATGCCCAGTCTGAGAGTAAAGTGGAAACAAAGAGCATAACTTCGCTAAAAATTCCCTTTTCATCCTGTAGCCTGTAACTGATACTGATGGGGAATCTCTAACTTGAGGCCCTGAGTTAGATCTCCTGCCACAGTTACCAAAGCAGAGACCTGAAGGGGAAATCAACTGAGTTTTCAAGGGGACTGTACTGTCAACAATCCCTGAAAGCGGCCGGATGTGGTGGTTCACGCCTGTCATCCTAGCACTTTAGGAGGCTGAGGCGGACGGATCACCTGAGGTCAGGAGTTTGAGACCAGTCTGGCCAACATGGCGAAACCCCATCTCTACTAAAAATACAAAAATTAGCTGGGCATGGTGGCGCATGCCTGTACTCCCAGCTACTTGGGAGGCTGAGGCAGGAGAATCGCTTGAACCCGGGAGGCGGAGGTTGCAGTGAGCCGAGATCATGCCACTGCACTCTAGCCTGGGCGACAAGAGCAAAACTCCGTCTCAAAAAAACGAAAAAACAAACAATCCCCCAGAACAATTCCCTACCCCTAAACTCACAACTACACAAAGTGGGCTATGAAATATCACTGATGTGATAAAGGAGATGGATCAAGTTTATATGAAAACAATGCAAAAAAGACTTTTTTAGTCTAAAACAACAAAGGTTATAAAGGGTCCAAGCTGAAGTTTATAAGAACAGAAATTTGCATAGGGGAGGTAGAATTTCCTCAGATTTTAGTATATAGGGAGATAAGCTTAAGAGATAAAAACAGTTGCTAAATTACAGGAGAGAGGTCCCTAATGACACCAAGCAGTGTGTACGTTTGCAGAACCTACACACTAGTTGGTGTCACCAGTGAAAACATAACACTAGACAAAATGGACTATCAGTGTGACCAGGAGTAACTCTCCTTCTCATAAGAAGACAAAACAAAAATATGTATGGTAATGACCTGCTTTGATACTCGCATTCAGCCCGCTAACAAGAGGCTCTGTGGTGGAAATGCGGGTTTTCTTTGTAGAGGCAAAGAAAAGACTTCAGAGCTAAGCCCCAGGTTTCACAGAAGGATGTCACTCTGCCCAGGAGCACGGTGTCCACCTCATGAAAACAATGGGACAATCTGCATTTCTTCAACCATCTTACATGACTCCCAAAATAGGGGACTTGAACATTCATATTATGGGATGCAATTTTACGTGGCACAAGGTCATAGAAGTAATAGCAAATCGAATACTTCCCACTCATTCTGCTCTCTATTCCTCCGAGCACACTAAAGAGATAGTCTCAGATTTGCATCAGAATAATTTTAAAACCACCCAACGCCTCCCCTTCTTCTTTTTGCACAAAGGGAGATGAGCTTCAGGATGACATTCTTCCATAGTCAACAGGCTCTAAAATTTAATAACATTGGCTTTGCTTTCATCTGTTCACTTTTATGCTTACCTGATATTTCTAGCAAAGGATACCGCTTTCCAATTCATGGTAGCACTAAAGGATTTCTTTTTAAAATAGATTTATTTTGAAAAAGTAATCAACTCTCCTAAAAGATATATCGACACAGATGGCAAAAATCATTCAGGTGGACTGAGGGTTTGGGGAACACTAAGTTAACCAAAGAAACCCTTGTTTCTTTGCTGATTTAACCTGTTTTATGTCTGGTCTTAGGGGACTGCTCTGTACCTTTTATTCTTCCTGATGCAGAATTCCAGTGCACCAGTTACTTACAGTATCAGCTTCGTTTGTTTGTTTGTTTGTTTGAGATGGAGTCTCGCTCTGTCGCCCAGGCTGGAGTGCAGTGGCGCCATCTCAGCTCACTGCAAGCTCCGCCTCCCAGGCCATTCTCCTGCCTCCGCCTCCCGACTAGCTGGGACTACAGGTGCCTGCCACCACACCCAGCTAATTTTGTGTATTTTTAGTAGAGACAGGGTTTCACTGAGTTAGCCAGGTTGGTCTCGATCTCCTGACCTTGTGATCCACCCGCCTTGGCCTCCCAAAGTGCTGGGATTACAGGCGTGAGCCACCGTGCCCAGTCCTCAGCTTCTTTTTATAAAGCACTTGGGAAGTGATAGTAATACGCAAAACCCATGAATGTTATTCCTTGTGTCCAGGTGAAGAAACTGATATTCTGGGAGATTAAGTGACTTGACCAAGGTCACATATCTAGAAAATAGTTTATCTGAACCTTGAAATCTAACTTTCTGAACTCTGTATGCTACATCGGTCTGCCCAAATATATTCTGTTTCTTTATATCAAGAAAATGAAAAAGAGATGTGAAGATGATTAAAATTGGCCTACACTGGGGTCTGAAACTATCCTGGGCAACACAGTGAGACCCTGTCTCTACAAAAAATACAAAAATTAGCAAGGTGTAGTGGCATATGCCTGTAGTCCCAGCTACTTGGGAGACCTGAAGCAGAAGGAGCGCTTGAGCCCATGAGTTCAAGACTGCAGTGAGCTATGATCACATCCCTGCACTCCAGCCTGAGTCACAGAGACCCTGTCTCAAAATTTTTAAAAATAATAAAAAATCCCCAGCCCTTTGGGAGGCTGAGGTGGGCAGATCACTTGAGGTCAGGAGTTCGTGATCAGCCTGGCCAACATGGCGAAATCCTGTCTATACTAAAAATACAAAAATTAGCTGAGCATGGTGGTAGGTGCCTGTAATTCCAGCTACTCGTGAGGCTGAGGCAGGAGAATCACCTGAACCCAGGAGGCGGAGGTTGCAGTGAGCAGAGATCATGCCACTGCACTCCAGCTTGGGCAACAAGAGCAAATCTTCGTCTCAAAAATAAATAACTAAGTAAATAAATAAATAAATAAATAATAAATTAAAAAATAAAGTTGGCCTACGAAAAACCTAAGGGAGAACCAAATAGTTCTTTCCATATTAATACTCATGCACCTGCCTTTTTCAACTTATATACACATACCCCACTGTATAAAATAAAAGGACATATGTGCACAATTCCTGCTCTGACAGCCACAGGCAATGCCGTCTCAGGGCCTTTGGCACCCGCCTGCTACTACAGGAATTTTCTGGTGGACTGTGGAAGACGGGTGTGGAAGAACAGCACTATAGGTACTTGACTGCTCTCTGAAAGGACTCAAGTTAAGAGAAAGGCTACAGAAAGGAGCTACCCACACCATCAGCTTCAGGAAAAGGTGAATCCCCAGAATGCGAAATTTCCTGTTATGGACAGGACGTAGCATTCATCCTACCTCCCGGCTCTCATCTCTTACCTCTCTCCCCTTTGCTCCTTCCACCCCAGCCACACCGACCTTCCTTCTGTGCCTTGAACAGGCCTCTGTATTTGCTGTGCCCTCTGCCATAGATGGTTTGCACCAGATCTCTGTACGGCTACCAAGTTTTCATCATCTAATTGTAAGACCAAAGTGACTGACCTCAAAAAAGCTTTTTCTCTTTTACCCTTAATGCTGTTGCTCCCTTTCACCATCATCCCCTTCCAAAACTACCCTGTGTTACCTTTTTTTGTTTTGTTTTGTTTTTGAGACAAAGTCTTGCTCTGTCGCCTGGGCTGGAGTGCAGTGGCGCAATCTCGGCTCACTACAAGCTCCGCCTCCCGGGTTCCCGCCATTCTCCTGCCTCAGCCTCCCAAGTAGCGGGAACTAAAGGCGCCCGTCATCACGCCCGGCTAATTTTTTTGTTTTTTAATAGAGACAGGGTTTCACTGTGTTAGCCAGGATGGTCTCGATCGCCTGACCTTGTGATCCACCTGCCTTGGCCTCCCAAAGTGCTGGGATTACAGGCATGAGCCACCGCACCCGGCCTCCCTGTGTTACATTTTTTAAACGACTTGTAGCTTTCGAGAATCGTCTTGTTTCTTCACTTGCCTGGTGTCTACCTCCAAAACTCCACTGCAGCCTTCATGAGAACAGGGACCCAGTGTCTCGAGTTCACTATGATTACCTCCAGGGCCTGGCACACATTAGGTGTCAAGAAAAACTTGGCGAATGAAAACACACTCACCTGCTTAAAACCCACCCGCCCAAAATATGACCACTGTCCCTTCAAAGAAGCAAAAAAGAAAGTAAAGAGATTCTACCTGGTTCGTGAGGAATCCATGTCCAGCACCAACTTGGCTAAGTGTTTCCTCTGCTTTTGAATATTTGGGATTTCCACCTGTGATTACAGGACATAAAAGATACAATCAAACTGAAGCTCAAGATAAATTCTTTAAGAACCATTCCTGGCCAGTCACGGTGGCTCACGCCTGTAATCCCAGCACTTTGGGAGGCCAAGGCAGGTGGATCACCTGAGGTCAGGAGTTTGAGACCAGCCTGGCCAACATGGCGAAACTCTGTCTCTACTAAAAACACAAAAATTAACCGGGCATGGTGGCAGGCGCCTGTAATCCCAGTTATTTGGGAGGCTGAGGCAGGAGAATCGCTTGAACCCGGGAGGCAGAGGTTGCAGTGAGCCGAGATCATGCCACTGCACTCCAGCCTGGGTGACAGAACAAGACTCCGTCTCAAAAAAAAAAAAAAAAAAAGAACTATTCCTTAGAACAAGTCTTAAAGAACTATTGGCATTCACCCAACAAGTTTACTAGCGGTCTCCCAATCCTTATTTTCAGATGAAATCCTTTTTTCCCCTTTTGCGTTACTGAGGTCTAACTAACAGGAATTGCATATATTTTAGGTGTACAGTTTAATGTTTTCATGTGCACACATTGTGAAATGATTACTACACTCAGGCTAATTAACATATCCATCACATCCCATAGTTTCTATTTTCTGTTTTTGATGGTGAGTACATTTAAGATCTATCCTCTTAGCAAATTTCAAGTCTACAATACAGTATCATTAACTATCACCACACAGTGCTACACATCAGGTCTCCAGAATCTACTCATCTTGCATTAAAGGCAACTTAGCACCCTTTGACCAACATCAGATGAAATTAATGATGCCCTTTCCTGAGCTAACCTCTGCTCCATCTCTGCTGGACACCAGCCAGGCTCTCCATCAACCCAGACCCCCTCATAGGTGCTGTGCTTCTCTGCTCATGCAGGCCTGGCCACTTTCCTGCCCTCACCTTGGCACCACCAAAAAAAAAACAAAAAAAAAAAAAACAGGGCTCAACCACATCCCTCTTCACTTCCAGAAAGGCCAAAAGTGGGAAAAAATGCAGGGAGCCACGCAGTCATGTCTGACACACAGACCTGAGGCAAAACGGACAGCTGAAGGAGGAAGAACGTGGAGAGGCTATGGCTGCATCTAGGATACAGATTCTCTATTTATAAAAAGAAAGGAAGCAAATGTTTATATTTATAGAAATAAAGTAAGACTTTTCCAGTCAATAATGAATAAACATTGCCATCATGGCTTTTCTCGGCTACGAGTTCTTCCATTTTGGTTGTATGTGGATGCTCTTTTTATATTTTTCATTCTAAAAATGGCTTCACTTGAACATCCCAGTGCAGAATTTTGGTTCCGGGCCCAGCAAAAGTAGGGCAGGATGTGAGAATGCAAAACGAAAATTGGCCGAAAATTGAACTAAAATCATCTCAGGCTGCGGTTTTTATATAAGGAAAAAATTCGAGGAGAATCCAGAGTTCTCTGAAGTGCTTTCTATTCACTCGCCCGAGCAGGGATGAGTCATGTTCCGCATGTAACAACTTCCAATAGGAAGGAGAAGTCCCTGGACAACCTGAGTCACCACCCAGCCCCGAAGCTAAGCTGGAGGGCCACTGGGTATCTTGAATGAGCCAAGTGACTGCCAGCACCCACACTGGACTTGCTCCTTGGTTTGCTTCAGGCTTTGGCCAGAGCCAGGACCCTCCTTTTGAGGCACAGAGGGGATCTCGTGAATGCTCCAGGCGAGGAGATGACCTGAGAAGCCAAGAGCTGGTCAGTCCCAAAGCACCTCATCCAGGATTTTCTCCTTGAATACTTTCATGTCCATAAGTAATTACTGGCCCACACCTCTGTCCCAGAAAGAATGTCAGGGGACGTGGAGGTGCTGGATGTGGTTCAGAGAGGAAGTCAGACAGGGTCTAGGGCAATGCAGTTTAATACAGTAGCCTCTAGCCACACGTGGCTATGAAATTCTAAATTTAAATTAACGAAAATTAAAGAAACTAAGCAATTGAGTTCCTGAATCGCACTAGTGCGCAAAAACCACTTAAGGCCAGTGGCTATCAAACGGCACAGACTGAGAATATTTCCATCATGGCAGGGAGTCTGCGAGGGTTAATTTTAGGTGTCAACTTGGCTGGACTGATGGATTGTTTCTGGGTGTGGCTGAGAGGGTGTTTCCAAAAGAGACCCATGTGTCAATCAGCAGGCTGGGAGGAAGACCCACCGCAATGGGGCGGCGCCATCCAATTAGCTGAAACACACAAGAGGAAGGAGGATTCTCTGCTCTCTCTCTCCCTCCCTCTCTCCCGTAGTGAGATACCTTTTCCCCTCATCGGACTCCAGGTTCTCTGGCATTTAATGGGGGTCTCTCTGGCCTTCCACCTCATATTCGGGGTTGCACCATCAGCTTCTGAGATTCCTGGACTGAGTTTTGGGTTCTGAGGTGTCTGGACTGAGCCATGCTACTGGCTTCTCTGGTTCCCTGGCCTACAGATGGTCTATCATGGGACCTCTCCCCCTCTGTGATTATGTGAGCCAACTCCCCCTAATAGGGGAGAACCCTCTTTCATATATCCTATTGGTTCTGTCTCTCTGGAGAACCCTGACTCATACGGGGTTCTCGGGGATAGCGCTGGTTAGATTTTATACAGGTGGAGTGTCTCTTATCTGAAATGCTGGGGACCAGAAATGTTTGGGATTGGGAGTTGTCTGGATTTTGGCATATCTGCATTATATTTACTGGTTGCGCATCGCAAATCCGAATATGTGAAATCCAAAATGCTCTAATGAGCATTTCCTTTGAGAATCATGTCGGTGCTCAAAACACTTCAGATTTTGGAGTGTTTCAGGTTTGAGATGCTCAATCTATTAACAGATGACCAATTAAAAATAATTGTAAAATTGTTATTAATAATTACTAATTAATTAATCATTGACTATTAATAATAATAAACAGTTTAATTGAGTGTCTTTTAAAGTGCAAAGAGAAGGAATCTGTATAAACATAAACTGCGGCTGGGTGCGATGGCTCACGCCTATAATCCCAGCACTTTGGGAGGCCAAGGCGGGTGGATCACCTGAGGTCAGGAGTTCCAGACCAGCCTGGCCAACATGGTGAAATCCCATCTCTACTAAAAATACAATAGTTAGCCGGGCGTGGTGGCGGGTGCCTGTAATCCCAGCTACTCTGGAGGCTTGAGGCAGGAAAATCACTTGAACCCGGGAGGCAGATGTTGCAGTGAACCATGATCATGCCACCGCACTCCAGCCTGGGTGACAGAGCGAGACTCCATCTCACAAAAAAAAAAAAAAAAAAGAAAACATAAACTGCAAGAGGCTTCAGAGAGTCTCTTACGCCTGGTCCCCCAGAATCCTAGTAAGGAGTGGCTGCTGTTCACATCACTGAAGACTTGAGATGGGTGGAGGGTGGGGGTGAAGACAGTCGAGGCTGTGGGTGGGGAAGCGGGTAAGCTGCCAGCTTTCCACCTTACTTCTAGGAATGGCTGCAGGGAAGAGGATGGGTGGGAGAAGGGGTAGCAAATGCTGAAAGGACATAGTTGGGCATCTTGACCGTGTGGTTGGTTAAGAATCCCTGATGAAAAACAACGTCAGGGAGAAGGTTAAGGGACAGAAGTAGAAAGCTGGAAACAGAATGACTGAGAGGCTCCTGTTCGGTACCTCCTTGCTCACTCGGGCCTGGCCTCACTCCTGCTGCTTACCTCGGCCAGCAAAAACAGGGGCTCAATCACGTCTCTCTCAACTTGCAATTCAAAATGTATCAGCTCCTGGGCCAGCTTGTCCTCTGTCTCTCCACAGAGTTTCAGCATCTTCCTGTAATCCAAGGGGGAAACAAATAGTGAAGACTCTTGAAGACAACATTTCACTGGCGTTACCCTCTCCTCACCCCCTGCCTTACTTGTCAACGTTTGCAAGTCAGTGTTAATCAGCTGGTTGATCTCCAGGGCTCCCCCTGGGCCAACCTGCTCCAGCTCTCTGCATTTCTGAAATAATCAATGCTTCCAAAAGGTGTCACTCACTGTGTGCCTGGGGCACAAGGGGACATGTGGGGAAACACGAGAGAGACATGGAGAAAACAGGTACACATGTCGAATTCACATGCCTAAAAATAGTCATGCCGAGAAACAGATGCTTCTCTCTCTGAGAAGAGCACTGGATAGCTAAAATCTGCCTGGTAACAAACCATCACCTTCAAATACACAGCAAAAACTCAATTTCAATAGGTTCTGATAGAAAGAAAATCCTGACTCCTAAGCCATGAAACTGTAATTAGTACAGGGATATATAGACAATTATCCAATGAAAAAAAAATTCCAAAAGTGGATTAATAATGAGCAAATGACAGAAAGACCTGAATGCCATCTTCCCAGATGACACAATATGCTATTTCAAAGATGTTAATTTCTACCCAAATTGTATACAGACCATTCTCTCATTGTCTGGCACCCACGTTAACTGAAACTCAAGTAAAAAGGTTTTACAAACCATCCTGGGCAACATAGTGAAACTCCGTCTCTACTGAAAATACCAAACTGAGCCAGGCGTGATGGTGCATGCCTGTAGTCCCAGGTTCTTGGGAGGCTGAGGCATGAGAATTGCTTGTACCTGGGAGGCAGAGGCTGCAGTGAGCCGAGATCACGCCACTGCACTCTAGCCTGAGTGACAGAGAGAGACCCTGCCTCAAACAAACAAACAAACAAAATCAGTTTTTACAATTCAGCGAAGTATGAGCAGAGGTAACTGCTTTTTTAAAGTGAAGATATTCCTTTCCTGTTGATATTTTCACATTTTTACTCTACATGTATGTGTCCCCATACAATATTAATACTGCTGCTTTGCTTAGTTCAGTCTACATGCATGGTTTTACACTGAACATATCCTGATGCTACTTGCTTTTTCTTGTTTTTTTTTTTTTTTGAGATGGAGTTTCACTCTTGTCGCCCAGGCTGGAGTGCAGTGGCACGACCTCAGCTCACTGCAACCTCCGTCTCCCAGGTGCAAGCCATTCTCCTGCTTCAGCCTCCCAAGTAGCTGGGATTACAGGAGGCTGCCACCACGCCCAGCTAATTTTTTGTATTTTTAGTAGAGATGGAGTGTCATCATGTTGGCCAGGCTGGTCTCGAACTCCTGACCTCAGGTGATCCACCCACGTCGGCCTCCCCAAGTGCTGGGACTACAGGCAGCCTTGCGTTTTTATTTTATCATTATGTTTGGAGCTTACCCATGTTGGTACATGTAGATTTAGATCATTTTGCAATGGAGAATTCTGTTCTATGAATATACCACCATTATGTTAAGCTGTCCCACAAACAAGTTTTTCGCTATTACATGCAGCGCTTCAGTAAATATGTTTGTGCTGTCTCTTTTTGCATGTGTGAAAATTTCACTAGCACAAATGGGAGTTCCCATTGCTCTATACCCTTGCCAACTCTAGGTCTTGGTAGGTGTCTTAATTTCTGCCAAACTGGTGGATACAAATTATTATCTCCTTCTGATTTTAATTTACATTCCTTGACTGCTAGTAAGACTGAATATCCCTCTCCCGTGAAGTGCCTGTTCATATTCCTTGGCTATTTTTGTTTTAGGATCTATTTATTTGTAGGAACTTCATATACATAGGTGTGTGAATGAAGATTTTCACTCTTTTTCCTATCTGCCGCAAACGTCAGCGCCCAGGTGTACTTTTTATCCTTGCATCTCTTTAATGGTGTCTTTTTTCCGGAGACGAAATCTTGCTCTATCACCCAGGCTGGAGTGCAGTGACGCGATCTCGGCTCACCGCAACCTCCGCCTCCCGGGTTCAAGTGATTCTTGTGCCTCAGCCTCCCGAGTGGCTGGGATTACAGGTGCGTGCCACTGCACCTGGCTAACTTTTTGTATTTTCAGTAGAGATGGGGTTTCACCATGTTGGCCGGGCTGCTCTTGAACTCCTGACCTCAGGTAATCCACCCACTTTGGCCTCCCAAAGTGTTAGGATTACAGGCGTGAGCCACTGTGCTCAGCTTAATGGTGCCTTATATCTGGTTTTCTGGTATTTATTCCATATTTCTAATACTACTTAATTAAAAAAATTTAAATATTAGCTATTGACATCACAGAAAATGAGAATTTAGCTATGTTTCCATTTCCCCTCCTTCCCTTTATTTATATTAATAGATGCTTATTATTTATATTACACTTTGACTTCATATTATTTGGAGTTAATCTGGGTAGTATACTATAATTACTGGTTTTCCCCGCACTCTTATTTGTTCTCCCTGAAATTAATAATTGCCTTGTTTGGCTTGCTTGTTTTCTATGTACCCAATTGAATTCAAAATACTTTGCCACTTTCCTAATTCGTCTGTTAAGATATTGAATCAAAATTTGCTTAACTTACTTAAAAAAAAATTAAACCTCATCCTAAGCAGTGATAAACACCAAATTTATGAGTTTTGTGTGCTAATTTTGTTTCTTCGGTTATATATTAAAAACATTACCAAAAAAATATTGAACCATACATCATGTAAATGAATTTCATCTTCTTGAATTAACCCCTCCTGGACCTGTCTCAGTGCGGACTGAGTTTTCCTCTATCCCTAAGGCACATCTGTCTTCCTGGCATCTTTCTTCACCATTCCCTGGGATTCTCTTCCTCTGTCTCGTGCTGGACACTCTGTTATCTTGGGTCTACCTCTCTTTTGGTCACTCCCTCACCAAGGACACATCTTGCTGTCTTGCTTTAGCTTGCTGAGAAAGAATAGGTGGGAAGTCAATTTTTTTGCCACATATGTCATGGCATTCTCCTCTAACCTCTCACTGATTGAAACTTGGGCAGAATATTGAACTCCTAGGTTGAGCATGCTTCCTTCAGAAGCAGAATCCTGAAGGCACTGCTTAAGAATCTTCTATCTGCCATTGCTGCTTTTGCTCAGTCTGGAAGCATTCACATTTCTGATCCTCTGTATGTGACATGTTTTCTCTCTAGAAGGTTGTAGAATCTTTTGTCACCAGTATACATGATGGCGAGCTCTGTGACATAAACTTAATTCTTCCCATTGTATTGGGAGCTCAACGGGCCTTTTCAGTATAGAAACTCATGTCCTCAAGGTCTGGAAAATGCTGTTGGATTATTTATTATTATTTCTTCCTCTCCTTTTCTAAGAACTCCTGTTATTCGGGCATAAGACTTCCTGGATTGGTCCTCGAATTTTCTAATTTTTTCTATTGTCTGTGTCTTTGTCTTTTTGCTTATCTGGATGATTTCTTCATATTTATCTTCTAAACCACCTACTGAGAATTTCATATCTTCTGTCATACTTTTTCATTTCTACAAGCTTGCTTTTGGTCTCAGGGTATTTCTTGCCCATAAACATTTTGTATTAACATTCTGTTTTTCATTTCATGGGCATATTATCTTCCCTTACCACTTGAAAACATAAGTGATTGTTCTCCTAACATTTTTTCCTCCCCTCCACACTCTCTGTTTCTTCCAAGCTGCATTTTATCCACCCCATTGTTTTGGTCTCCAGCTTTCAGGTTAGAGAATTTCCTCAGATGTCTGATGATCTTTGGTGCCTCTCTATATTTAAGAGCGGAGACTAAAAAGCTCAGAGTGTGTGAATTCATCTGTAGAAAGATCTGGTTGGGTCACTTATTGAGGCACTGACCCTCTCCAACGTCCTCAGATCTTTAGGTCCTTCCTTTTGGACTAATCTGATTCCCCAGAGAAGCCTCTTCGAATTTCCTGCTTAGAGGATAAAGGCCTGTGGGCTGCATGACTGGAAGAAGAGGGCTAAGGAGTACCAGCATCCACATCCAGTACACATTAGATCACTCAAGCCTCTTCTTTACTGAATGGTACCCGTACACTCCACTGCACCGAGAGTCCCCCATTCTAGAGATGCTCTCTTATCCCCTCTAGAGAATTCTGTTCAGGTGGGAGTGGGGGGATGAGAGCCACCTAGACGTGTGGATGGGGCAGGGTTTAGTGATCCAAGTGGTAAGTGAAAAGCTTTCAACCACATTCATGGGTTTCATCACCCACTCCACCCCCAAAGACCCACTATTCCAGAGATCCCTGGTGCCAGTTCTTGACGACTCTAAGCATTACCTGATGTAATTTACATGGGATCTTTGCATATCTACTTCTGGCTTGGGAGTCAGCTTTTGGGGACTTGACAGGTTAGTTCCCAGTCATTCATATGCTTTACAGCTCACAAAACTGTGTTGCTGTTGTCTTTCTGCTTTTTCCTGCCATTGTGGGTTTATGTCTTTTAAGAAAAAAAAAAAATCTCCATATTGTAGTTTTAGTGGATTTTGGAAGGAGAGAAAATCAGATGCATGTTCAATCTGTCATCTTTACTTCCAACCTTGCTGTGTCATTATATTACACGCATGACTCTTGGAAATACCATACAACAGGATTTCATGTCTGTCCACCTGAAATTTTCTTTGAACAGTTGAGTTTATTCCATTTGTATCTCTTACGATTGCAGAGATATATGCAATGATTGCTACCATCCTTTTTTCTGTTTTCCAATTATTATGTGTGTTTTTTTGTTTGTTTGTTTTTTTGTTTTTTTTTCTCTTGTAGTGCCTTCTATGTATTTTTTTATTTTCCTTTTTATCCTTTGTTAGTTTGAAAGTTATATATCTTATTTCTATTCTTTTTGTGGTTAGTCTTACTTTTCTAACATGCATATTTGACACTAAATTTATTTTATTTTTTTACTATTTGGACATTAAATTTAAATGTAATACCTTTATCCTCCTTTCAAACAAGACAGGACCTTGAAATACTGATTCTGTCACCACAGAAACTTAAAGTCCTTCTCTTTTGTCTTGTCACATCTCTAAAAAACATTGTTCTTTGTTAAAATGCTACATAAGCATGCCTGTAATCCCAGTACTTTGGGAGGCCAAGGCGGGTGGATCACTTGAGGTCAGGAGTTCATGACCAGCCTGGCCAGCATGGTGAAACCCCATCTCTACTAAAAATACAGAAATTAGCTGGGCGTGGTGGCGCTCGCCTATAATCCCAGCTATTTGGGAGGTGGAGGCAGGAGAATCACTTGCACCCAGGAGGCAGAGGTTGCAGTGAGCCGAGATTGTGCCATTGAACTCCAGCCTGGGTGACAGAGCAAGAATTTATTTCCAAAAAAAAAAAAAGTCTACATAAGCCCATGTTCTAACTATCCTTTGATCTACTAATTCCTGAGTTCTTCCATGTGTATGTGCTATATATTTTAATAAAATCTATTTGCTTTTCTCTTGTTAATCTACCTTCTGTCAATCTAATTTTCAGGGCCCAACCAAAGAACCTAAGATGGTTCGAGAGAGAAAAAAAAAAAGTTTCCTCTCCTACAACACAATTTTTTTCCTACCTTGGTACTTGTACTTCTCATCTGTCTTCTATTTCTGTGAAAGAGATGTAATCTATTTCATATAGCCTTAACTAGCCCTTTCAGTGAGAATATGCAGGTAGTATCTTCTTCAAATCTTTGCCTGAAAATATCCTTACTCTTTCCTATTTTATCATAGAATACTAAGTTTCTTATGTTTTCGCTCAATACTTGAAGACATTACTCCATTATCTCCTGGCGTTCAAATACGTAGTTTGTTATGAGTTTAATTGCTATTTTATAGTAATGATCTTCTTTTCCTATGGTCAATTTTATATTTTTCTCTTTTTTGTTGATGATCTGTGGTCTTACTACAATATGTCCAGGGATGAATTTTTTTCTTGTTGATCTCCATCAAATCATTTTGTGCTCCTTAAATCTAAAAACATGTTTTTCTTTAAATCTGGAAAAGAAAAATTCAATCACAAACTTCCCCTTCTCCCTATTTTCTTCCTCAGGAAATCCCACTAGATGGAATGTTAAGCTTTTGCATTCTTTTTTTTTTTTTTTTTGAGACAGAGTCTCGCTGTGTCGCCCAGGCTGGAGTGCAGTGGCCGGATCTCTGCTCACTGCAAGCTCCGCCTCCCGGGTTTACGCCATTCTCCTGCCTCAGCCTCCCGAGTAGCTGGGACTACAGGCGCCCGCCACCTCGCCCGGCTAGTTTTTTTGTATTTTTTTAGTAGAGACGGGGTTTCACCATGTTAGCCAGGATGGTCTTGATCTCCTGACCTCGTGATCCGCCCGTCTCGGCCTCCCAAAGTGCTGGGATTACAGGCTTGAGCCACCGCGCCCGGCCAAGCTTTTGCATTCTATCACCCATGTTTCTCAGTTTAAGAATGCCTACATCCTTATCTCTGCACTTCATTCTCTTCATTCTGGGTGGCAGCTCTACATCTGTTTTCAAGTTCAGCGATTCTTTATTTGTGTATAATCTTCAGTTTCTTTCGACTAACGATCATTTAACATTTTCAGCATAATTTTGGAAAGTTCTCTTTGGTTGGCCTTCAATCCTGCCTATTCTTTTTTAATATTGTTTGATTCTCTTGTCAAGGATTCTGTTTTTTTAATTTTAAAATTTCCATTTAAACAATTATTTTTTATTTTCTTCCATACAGTTCTATTATTTTTAGTTCTCAGGGTACGGACTCTCCTACTGATTGTGTCTGCTGATGCTCTCTCATGACGATTCTATTTTCAGTTTGTTTTGTTGTAAGCTCAACATGAGCAAGGGCTGCTTTTCTGAGAATCTTGTAAGTTCTGACATTTGAATTGAGAGGTTTCATATTTGCGTCTGCTAGGGCCCGAGGGATTTCAATTGTCCTTCACCAGTTTCATGTTAATCTCTCTCTACTTGGGCCTTGCCTCACTGCACAGACAATACGACTTCAGAGCCAAGAGTTCTGATTTCCCACTGGTAACATTTTCCTTTTTTCCACCAAAGTCCCCAGTGAGAATTCAGGTGCTTCCCTGAGAGGGTCTAGTCCCCTTTGCATAGATGGGGACTTACCTAGATTTGGCACCAACCCACGCAAGGTGTCACCTTACCCAAGAAGTGTGTCATCTCCCAGGATAGCTGACCCCTCCATCAGACACTGAGCCAGTGTTGTCAAAGGCAACTTTTTCTGAAAAGAAAGCAAATGGTGTAATGAAAGCTACTTTCCATATTCATCTGTTGCATCTAAAATAGCAAGAAGTCAAATACTTGCCGAGGTATTTTATCAGCTATGAAACAAGCTGACTTTAAAATAGGTTTAAACCTAGAAATTCATAGTGTACCATGATGGGTTAGACTTAGAGACGTCAAAATTCAGAAAACGAGAACTGAATTATATTTGACACTTTGGGAAATAAGCCTAAGGCTAACATGCTGCATTTTAAAATGAGGTAGGACGGCAAGAAGGAAAAATGAGAAAAATTTAAAATGATGTTAACAAAGATTTGAGCAATGCCTTAATTTCCAAAAATAATATATATCTTAAAGAGTGTATTTGCTTTATTTTAAAAATGAGGCAGTGACTGGGTGTGGTGGCTCACGCCTGTAATCCCAGCACTTTGGGAGGCTGAGGTGGGGAAATCACCTGAGGTCAGGAGTTCGAGACCAGCCTGGCCAGCACGGTGAAACCCTGTCTCTACTAATAATATAAAAATTAACTGGGTGTGGTGGCGCATGCCTGTGATTCCAGCTACTCGCGAGGCTGAGGCAGCAGAATGGCTTAAACCCAGGAGGCAGAGGTTGCAGTGAGCCAAGATTGTGTCATTGCACTCCAGCCTGGGCAACAAGAGTGAAACTCCGTCTCCAAAATAAATAAATAAATAAATGAGGCAGCTATGGTCAAAAAAGAGAGAGAAAAGTGTTCACATGCAATTACAACCCAGAAAGAGTAAGCACCAAAATAAAGACACACTCCAAAAAAGATAGATGGCTGAACAGCACATGAAAAGATAATTAACCTCATTAGTCATTAGGGAAACCCCAATCAAGGTCTCACTTTACACTCACTAAAATGGCTATAATAATATTAATACTTAACAAAACAAAAAAAATAAGGATTGGTGAGCATAAACCTTCATGCATTACTAGTGGAAGTTTAAACTGGTGCAGCACTGTGAAAGTGTACTTAGTATCTCAATAAGTTAAGCAGAATTATCACATGGTATAGCAATTCCACTCCTGGGTATATATCCAAAGTAACTGAAAACAGATGTTCAAAAAAGAGGTACACAAATGTGAAGAGCAACACTATTCACAACGGCCAAAAGGGGGGAACAACTCAAATGTCCACCAATGAATAAATGGATAAACAAAATGTGGTATGTCCATACAATGGAACATTATGCAGCCATGAAAAAGGGAATGCTGCATGCTATAACATGGATGAATCCTGAAGACATCATGCTAAATGAAATAACGTAGACACAAAAGGACACATATTGTGTAACTCTATTTAATGAAATATCCAGAATAAGCAAATTCACAGAGACAGAAAGTAGATTAGTGCTTGTCACAGGACTGCAGGGGTGAGTAAAATGGGGAAGGACTGCTTAAAGGGTATGTGGTTTCCTTTGGGGATGATGGAAACATTCTGGAACTAGATAGTGGTGGTAAATAGCCTGTTAAAACCACTGTACACTTTAAAGTGCTACATTTTATGTTACAGGGAGGGACAGACAAGCTGTGATGGGAGTTTAGCATGACCTGTTCCCCATGCTAAGTATCAAAGAGTTCTCTCCTTTCTGAACTAAGATCAGCCAGTACCCAGACAGAACAAAAACAAGGTAAGAACCACTAGCACCTTCTCAGGTCTTCCAGTCTACATGGCTACAAAGGTAGTTCTTCAAATAGAAAGTGACTGAACTACACCCAGCCCAGAGCCTCCTGGTGTTAACACACAGAGAGTTTCCACTTATAATTCATTTACTAATCCAACATTTATGGAGGGCAGGCACCACACCAGTGATGAATAAAACTAGACACTGTTCTCATGGAACATTTTTCTTTTCTCTTTTCTCTTTTCTTCTTCCTTCTTTCTTTTCTCTTCTTCTGTTTTGTTGTTTGTTTTGTTTTGTTTTTCGATACAAGGTCTTGCCCTATCACCCAGGCTGGAGTACGGTGTTGCAATCATAGCTCACTGAAGCCTCCAGCTCCTGGGCCCAAGCAATCCTCCTGCCTCAGCTTCCCGAGCAACTAGAACTACAGGCACGCACCCCCACGCCTGGCTAATTTTATTTCTAAATTTTTTGTAGAGATGGTGTCTCGCTATGTTTCCCAGGCTGATCTCGAACTCCTTGGCTCAAGCAATCCTCCTGCTTTGGCCTCCCAAAGTGCTGGGATATCAGGTGTGAGCCACCACACCCAGCCACAGAACTTACTTCTAATGGTGAAGATAAACAATAAACATCATCATACCTTGCCCTAAGGTTACTCTTTCCATCTGGTTGTTCATTTGTATCCTTTATAATATCCTAACTGATAAATACAACTAAAGTGTTTCCCTGAGTTCTCCAAGCCATTTTACCAAATTATCAAACCTGAGGAGGGGGTTGCGGAACCCCTAATTTATAGCTGGTTGATCAGAAATAGCAGAAGGCTAGATTTGCGACTGACATGCTAAGTAGGGGCAGTCTCGTAGGACTGAGCCCTTAACCTGTGAGATCTGACACTAGCTCCAGATATACGGTGTCAGAATAAATTGCAAGACACACAGCTGGTGTTCAGAGAGTTGGAGAACGGCTTGGTGTGTGGAGAAAATCCCCCCACACATGTGGTCACAGAAGTGTTATATAAGTGTAGACAAACAGAATGTGTTTTTCAGAGAAGCAGGCATAATATTCCAGTTGTAGCCTCACAGACAGGGCATAGCTTATGGTATTGGTTCTCAACCAGGGGTGATTTTTGTCCCGCTGGGGTCATTTGGCAACATCTGGAGACATTTCTGATTGGTACCGCATGGGAGATGCTATTGGCATCTGATGGGTAGAGGCCAGGGACGTTGCTAAACATCCTACAATGCACAGAACGGTCTCCTCCAACAAAGAATTACTAGGCTCAAAATGTCAATAGTGCCATGCTTGAGAAACCAGGTTTAATTTGCAAGTGTCTACAATGTCCCAGTGACAAGTCAGTGAAGACGCTTCGCCTTGAATGTCAGATGGTACAATCATAGGACTGATGAGCTCACATAAAAAGACCATTTTGGTTTGTGTTAAACATTCACAGTCCCGTGACCTGCCATCAGGGCAAGACTTCAGCGTTTTTGAATCTTTTTGAAATTGGACAGAGAGGATTTGCCTATAGTAAAGGGGACTTCTGACAGTCCAAGAGTTGACATCCTTTGAAGAAATACATCTACCAGAAGGTAAGTAGAGTTTTTCCAACTATGGAAAAAGACTAGTCAGATTATCCTGTCAGTGAGTGGAGCAGGAAACTGTGCCCAAGGGTGACCAAATGCATGAAGGTCAAGATCACCAAGCCAAGACCGGTCACTGGAGGAACATGAGGTTGATCTGACTTCTGGAGGAAAGATGGAGAGGGGACAGCCAAGCAACCGTTCTGCAAAGTGCGACTGGAAAACACAGTTTGGAGTTACAGGGCTGGAGGCACCCTGCTCCTGAGCCCAGGAAGCTACATTTTCTCATCATTTTGAGTCATTTAACACCTGCACTAATGATTCTGAGATCCTCTTAGGTAGCAGAGAGGACAGAATTAAGTGAATTCTCAACGGATATGCTTTTTAATTTTAACAAGGAGCTTAACCTTTCCCTCTTGCCGTTTCTCACTCTCTATCATATCTCTTATAGTAAAAGAATTAATTCGCCTGTAATCCCAGCACTTTGGGGGGCCAAGGCGGGTGGATCATGAGGTCAGGAGTTTGAGACCAGCCTGGCCAATATGGTGAAACGCCATCTCTACTAAAAATACAAAAAAAATTAGCCATGGGTGGTGGTACGCCCCTGTAGTCCCAGCTACTTGGGAAGCTGAGGCAGGGGAATTGCTAGAACCTGGGAGACAGAAGTTGCAGTGGGCCGAGATCGTGCCACTGCACTTCAGCCTGGGTGACAGAGTGAGACTCCGTCTCAAAAAAATAAATAAATAAAACTAAAAGATGCCAGAAGATTTATAGTAAAAAGTCCCTCCCACACTCACTCATCCCTCAACCACCTCATTCCCCTCACCAGAGACCGTGACAGTGACCAGATTTTGTGTATCCTTTCATAAATATTCTAAGCAGATTCAATTATACATACATGTGTGTGCGTCTGCTTTTAGTATTTCTCCCCACGTTAGCATACTCAATTTACACACCACTCTGTGCCTTGCTTTCCTTCCCATCATTACATATGGAACTGTCTTGTTCTTTTATTTTAATGGCTACACAGATCATTGAATGAAGATGAGAAAATGTATTTACTCAAGTACCCTACCAATGGTGTAACTTTCACTCTAGGAGAGATGTTAAGGTGAATCTGAGAGCCTGGATTCCAAGGTGGGGGTAAGTTAGTGAAAATCAACATGAGTTTTTATTTGTGTAGATGCTTTAAGAATCAAGAAATTGGCCAGGCGCCATGGGTCACGCCTGTAATCCCAGCGCTTTGGGAGGCCGAGGCAGGTGGATCATGAGGTCAGCAGATTGAGACCATCCTGGCTAACATGGGGAAGCCCCATCTCTACTAAAAATACAAAAAATTAGCTGGGTGTGGCAGCACGCACCTATAATCCCAGCTACTTGGGAGGCTGAGGCAGGAGAATCGCTTCAACCCAGGAGGCAGTGGTTGCAGTGAGCTGCGATCGCACCACTGCACTCCACCCTGGGCAACAGAACGAGACTCTGTCTCAAATTAAAAAAAAAAAAAGAATCAAGAAATTACAAGGACGTCACCAAATGACAAAAGAAAGGAATGCGTTAGGGGCCGGGCGCGGTGGCTCACGCCTGTAATCCCTGCACTTTGGGAGGCCGAGGCGGGCGGATCACGAGGTCAGGAGATCGAGACCATCCTGGCTAACACGGTGAAACCCCGTCTCTACTAAAATACAAAAAATTAGCCGGGCGCGGTGGCAGGCGCCTGTAGTCCCAGCTACTCGGGAGGCTGAGGCAGGAGAATGGCGCGAACCCGGGAGGCGGAGCTTGCCATGGCACCGAGATGGTGCCACTGCACTCCAGCCTGGGTGATAGAGTGAAGACTCCGCCTCAAAAAAAAAAAAAAAAAAAAAAGAAAGGAATGCGTTAAGATGATATTACTTTCATAACAAAAGGGGGTAAGTGTAACCCCATAATCAAAGACAGTACATAAGAAGAAGTTAATGAACTGTAATCCACAACAGACTACAAATGATTTCTATTTCTAAAAAGATTCCCTAAGGTAAAGGAACATTAACAGCTCAAGAAATGCCAGGCATTGTAGTAATCTCATATAACCTAAGATTGCTTCTAACTGAGACACTGTTTGCTTTCTCCCTCACACTTTTGTCGCCCCCATTTCAAGTATAATGACATCCAATCTTATACAAAGGCATAAGAATGATACAATGGACTCTGGGGACTCAGGGGAAAGGGTGGGAGGGGGTGAGGGATAAAAGATTACACATTGGGTACAGTGTACACTACTCAGGTGATGGGTGCACCAAAATATCAGAAATCACCACTAAAGAACTTATTCATGTAACCAACACCACCTGTTCCCCAAAAACCTATTGAAATAAATTAATTAAATTTTCTTAAAAAAGGATATCCAGTCTTAGAAGAATTAAATTGCTCAAAGATCTAGAAAAGCTCCCAAAATCATTTTCCCTCCAGTACTAAGGATCCATACTGACAAAGCCAGTCCCGATCCCTGGTAAATATTAGTGTCCAGGTAAAAAGATCTTGGCAAACTTCATGCTGGCCAGTGATTTTCAGAGCCAAAGAGGAGCTATGAAAATAATTTTTTTCCCTAGCTCTAGAGTTCAGATAGAACCTTAAGAATTAAGGGAAGGAAAGACAGACTGTCCCAGGGTTTCAATATATAGTCAATCTGACATGTCTGAGATGACTATTCTCTCTAAAATTATCTTGGGCATAAGCAACACAGTTTGTAGGATGACCCAGACAATAAGCCTCATTCTAATATCCACCCCATTCCTACACACACACACACACACACTCTCTCTCTCTCTCTCTCTCTCTCTTTCTCTTTCTTTCTTTCTCTCTCTTTCTCTTTCTCTCTCTTTCTCTTTCTCTCTTTTTCTCTTTCCTCTCTCTTTCTCTCTCTCTTTCTCTCTCTTTGTCTCTGTCTGTCTCTCTCTCTTTCTCTCTCTTTCTCTCTCTCTCATATATTCCCTATCTCTGAAAATTGTTGTCTACTGTCCTCTAATTCCAGGCCCAGGCAACCAGCTCTTCTGTGGTTCAGCCCCAACGAGACACACAGCCCAGGCTTGATGCTCTGGTCTCAGTGGTTCTTAACAGCCACTCCAGCCTAACAGTGGGCCACTGCTAACAGCACCAGGTTACACTTCTTTAATATTTACTTAAGTTAACATTGTGCAAGGCATGTACATGCTTTACCTCACTGACCTCTCAAACAACCCTGCTGGGTAGGGAATTGTTATGATTCTGACATTTTCCAAGTGAAGAAGCTAAGGCTTATGAGGTAATGAACTTGCCCAAGCTCAGGTTAACTTAGGAAGCGACAGAACTGGGCTTCACCCTTCGGTGGTCAGATTCCAGAGCTTAACCTCAGAATTGCCTGTTACAGAAGAGGAAGGGCATGCTAGTGTGGTAGGCAAGTTCTGTGCCTAAAATATTCACAGACCTCCATTCATGACACACATCTACTTGTATCATTGTCCTGTTGTGGCAGGTTCTTTTTTAGGCACAGAGAACAGAACTGATGGGGACACAAGATCCCTGGTCCCATCACAATGATGGAAATGATCACAGTGATTTCAAATACTAATGTGTGCTATAAAGAAAATAAAATAGGGAGATGGGATTAGGGTGAGTGAGGAAGCAGACACATTAGGTGGTCAAGAAAGCCTCCTGGGCCGGGCGCGGTGGCTCAAGCCTGTAATCCCAGCACTTTGGGAGGCCGAGACGGGCGGATCACGAGGTCAGGAGATCGAGACCATCCTGGCTAACACGGTGAAACCCCGTCTCTACTAAAAAAATACAAAAAACTAGCCGGGCGAAGTGGCGGGCGCCTGTGGTCCCAGCTACTCGGGAGGCTGAGGCAGGAGAATGGCGTGAACCCGGGAGGCGGAGCTTGCAGTGAGCTGAGATCCGGCCACCGCACTCCAGCCTGGGCGACAGAGCCAGACTCAGTCTCAAAAAAAAAAAAAAAAAGAAAGCCTCCTGAAAAGGTGACATCTGAGCTGAGAACTGAACAGGTTGCTGGCTTGAAATGCTGGATAAGAGCATTCCCTACGGACAACAGAGCAAGCACAATGGCCGAAGCGGAGAGTGAGCTAGGCATGCTCAATACCAGGTGAGCACAGCTGAAGAACGATGACAGAGGGGAAGGAAGCCCAGAGCCAAGTTCAGAGATGCAGGTAGAAGACACATCATAGTGTCCAAGGAAGATAAGGAGTTCAGATTTCATTCTACAATGGGAATCCCGGAGCAGGATTAGGCAGGAGGGTGACTGGATTTCCAATTCAAACACTGGTTTCTGAGGTTGCAGAGAAAGGAAGAGGAAGGAGGGAAGGGTTGGGGTGGAAGACGTGATAGGAGTCACTGTGTTCAGAAAGAACTGACAGCTGCTTAGACTAGGGTGGTAAATGTTGAAGCCAAATGGAAATTCTCTGGAGGAAGAGTCAGCAGGGCTTACTGATAGCCTAGACGTGGGGGGTATGGAAAGGAGAGAATAAAGAATGGTGTCTGGGATTTAGATGAGCAAGTACATGGATTTACAGTACCATTCTCTACTATTCTGCCCTCTTTGCTGGGTCCTCCTCCTGGTAGAGTGTGAAACGCTGCAGTTCCTGGGGCTACTGATTCAAAAGCCATTTGTCTTCTCACCCTGCATTTTCTCCCGAGGTGATCTCAGCAGCTTCAATGGATTCAACAGTCACTCGGGGTAGAGACCATGAAACCCCTCTCTCCTCTTCATATGGCCACATCCACTCAGTTATCAAGCCCTGATACTCTACCTCCAGGATCTACCATGGACACTGATTTTTCTCCCTTTTCAGGTCCTCGTTGCATCTCACTGAAATTGTTCCCATCTCTGTGTAACTGGTCTCACTTCTGCCATGGTCCCACCCATGAGTCCTTTATTCATACAATTTTCAACAAATCCAATCATGTCTCTCCCTGTTAAAATGTTGGCTTTCCTCTACTCTTAGGGATAAAGTCCAAACCCTCACCATGCCCTACAAGGCGTGATCCCGTCCTCTGTAGTCCCGCCCCATGCCACATCTTCCCCATTCTCTACAGTCTGGTCACTCTGGCCACCTTTATTTTTCTCAAAAATGCCAAACTTGGCCAGGTGTGGTGGCTCACACCTGTAATCCCAGCACTTTGGGAGGCTGAGGTGAGTAGATCACCTGAGGTCAGGAATTCGATACCAGCCTGGTCAACATGGTGAAACCCTGTCTCTACTAAAAATACAAAAATTAGCTGGGTGTGGTGGCACATGCCTGTAATCTCAGCTACTTGGGAGGCTGAGGCAGGAGAACTGCTTGAACCCGGGAGGCGGAGGTTGCAGTGAGCCGAGATCGTGCCATTGCACTCCAGCCTAGGCAACAAGAGTGAAACTTCGTCTCAAGAAATAAAAATAAAAATAAAACTACAGCTAAACTTTTTCCTGTCTCTCGGAACCCGGCACATCTTGCTCCCTGTCTGAGAAGTGTGTTTACCCCTTTTGGTGCTGCTACCTTTTACCTGTCCTTAACGGCCACTTCCTCATGGAAACCTCCCACTATTTAATTCCTAGCAAGCGCTTCTTCTCAGCACTAAGACACGGTCTGAGTAGCAAATGCACTGTGAGTGTGATGCCTGTCTCCCCTTGGGTGGTGAGCTTCTGGAGCACAGAAATCCTGCTCAGCTGACTCAGCACTTAGCATACACACCGCCTTGCATGGCAGACTTGGTGCTTTCTAAATATTTGCTGAATAAGGTGGAGAAACACTTTCACACGGTAGCACTTTATTTGTTGGGCATGACTTCCTAATGAGAAATGCAAGGACTTCAAAAAACTAAACATCTTCATTATATTAAGAGTCCTGGAAACCTAGGAACTAACCAGTTATTATCCAGGACTAAAGATGGCAACATGGAGGCCGGGCATGGTGGCTCACGCCTGTAATCCCAACACTTTGGGAGGCTGAGGCGGGCAGATCACGAGGTCAGGAGTTCGAGACCAGCTTGCCAATATGGTGAAACCCTGTCTCTACTAAAAATACAAAAATTAGCTGGGTGTGGAGGTGGACGTCTGTAATCGCAGCTACTCGGGAGGCTGAGGCAGGAGAATCGCTTGAACTCAGGAGGCGGAGGTTGCAGTGAGCCGAGATGGCGCTATTGCACTCCAGCCTGGGCGACAGAGCAAGGCTCCATCTCAAAAAAATAAAAATAAAAATAAAAAAAGATGGCAACATGGAAAGGTAATTCATATGCTTTCTATTCTTCATCCCACATAAGGAATCCAGTTGTACTCAGTACCCACAAGACAATAATGTTCTCTCTGTTCACTGAGATAACGGCAACAAAATCCCATTTGTACACCTACCCACATCTGGCTGGCAGCCACAGCTTTCAGGGTAAAACTTTTAAAAGTGGTATGACAAAAGTTTAGGAGTTGGAACACACAACTAAAGAGCTACTGAGCTTGTTAAAAGAGAAATAACAAAAAGCAACTTACATGTGCTCAAGTAGCAACTTACATGTGCTCAAATAAAAAGCAGAATATTGCATGGATCCCCATAAAGTCTCTTCTGAACCTGAGATTCCAAGACCCACACTCCCCCTGTGATTGTCCATCTCTGGACCCTCTCACAACATTTAACTCCCAAGACAGCGTCTGTTCATTCACTCCCTCCCTCCCACCCCACCTTCCCTTTACCTGATCCTTTTCATTTTATTTCTTTTCCTTCTCACCAATTGCTCCAATCTTGACATATCTCCCTACTTAATCATGACAAAGAACTGGATATGCATCTCACTATTTGAGGTGATTTATAAATGTCATGTTTCCTATCACATCTCTTAATGTGTTTAGAGAAAAACTGAAAAAAAAATGAGTTTGGAAATTTTTTCCCACAGTTCTTTGATTGTTTCATATTTTAAATGGCTCTTTGACTTTCAGACCATTTATTCAGTCATATGATGACAAGGAAAGATGGATCAGCATAAGAAATCATTGACAAAATCAAGCACTTAAAATCCATGCAGTGAGGCTGGGCACAGTGGCTCACATCTATAATCTCAGCACTTTGGGAGGCCTAGGCGGGCAGATCACGAGGTCAAGAGATCAAGACCATCCTGGCCAACATGGTGAAACCCTGTCTCTACCAAAAATACAAAAATTAGATGGGCATGGTGGCATGCACCTGTAGTTCCCAGCTACTCGGTAGGGTGAGGCAGGAAAATCACTTGAACCTGGGAGGTGGAGGTTGCAGTGAGCCAAGATTGCGCCACTGCACTCCAGTCTGGGCGACAGAGCAAGACTCTGTCTTTAAGAAAAAAAAAATCCATAGAGTAAAATCACTGACCTATAAGTGCTTGGGCACCTACTTCCACAGAGGACTTCTCCCAGTTTACACGTTTATCACTGCATGCACGTGACTGCAGCCTTCAGAGCCTGATAACAACCACTGTGTGTCTTCTCCAGTAAGAAGCCAGATAGACTATGTCCTAGTTGGTGAATCATGGCCAGTCACAGCAAACCCATTTATCTCGGATACATATTCACCTTCTCAGCCTCCCTTGCCGCTAGAGAAACATAAATGAAATTAATTCATGGTCTTAGCGCCCTCCCACTTCCTGCCTGTGATGTGGTTATGTGAAGATGTGATGCATGGAGCTGCAGCAGCCACACTACAGTTGTAAATGGACGCCCAAGCATCACATAGATGCTGACCCAAAGCTGCTAAATAAACCTTGGAACTGGCTACATCAGACATTTTGTTAAGTGAGGCAATTAAGTGCCTTTTTCTCAAGTTTCTAGGAAGCAGTATAGTTATTAACCTTTTTTTTTTTTTATTTTCTGTATTCAGATGCTTTGACAACATCTTGGGCCCTTGCTGATCCTGAAGGGACTGCCCCTCCCAGACTAGGCAATTCCTAGAAATAGTAAACAACTCACCCACAGAATGCTTTTTAAATGCAAGCTTAATCTAGAGTTCACATTTCAACAACCTCCTCTAAGGGGCTCTCATACTCCAGGCCACTGTCCCTCTGCCCTAATTACCCGACTGGGAGGTCAGGTCCCAGACAACTAGAAATAGTCCTTAATAATTCAAACCAATCAATCCTATATCTGCTGCAGACACCACAACAAAGGCTCTGGCCCACCGTCCTCTCTTTTACCTCCTGACCAACCCTGGAGCTTCCCCTGTGGCCCTCTGGGTGATGTGGCCTGTCCCCTTCTCTTGGGAAGCATGAATAACTATCTCTCCTTGGCAATCATCTCCTAATCTGCTGGCTTTGCCATACCTCAAATCTTCTATCCACGAACTATACATCAGATCACTCAGGAACCCAAATGTCCCCTTACTGGGGATTCTCAATTCAGTGAAAACATCACCAATCCAAGTAAATTCATCTGATCCCAGAAAAATAATGTTAGTACTAATCCGCTTACCAACACCAAAGGCCAAATTCAAGTCTCTGGTGGTAACATTCAGATGATACTCTCGATACCAAAACATACTGTACTTTGGACCAGTTATTTTAAAAATGGTGCCTCTTGGAACAACAACAACAAAAAAGGACACGGATGAAAGGCAGGCTTGGCTCCAGCACCCCCATCCGGAACTGTTCCTGGAGTCCCCCATTAGATGTGGGTTTGATAAAAGGGTTTCATGCCCAAAGTCGTTTTGCAAACTCTCCCTTCAGACAGTTCCCCTTGCTGAATTCCTGATACATACAGAATTATTTCTATAGATATTTTTCAGAGCTGTGAAAGTTTTATTTATACACACACAAATGATTCCTGCTGGGAATATTAAGAAAGAAGAAGCCAGGGCTTGGAAAAAAGAAAGAAATGACTGGTAGGGCAAGCAGAGCAGGTTTTTGCACTGCAGCAGTTGCTGGGAAGAAGTATTGTGGCACATTACATGACAGTCCAACAGAAATGAGGCTCACATAAGCCGAGGGGTATCGGGGGACCAAGGGGATGCGGAAGTCAGCAATAACTGCAAGTCAAAAAAAAAGAAAAGTCTAAAAGATACCAATCGTGTAGACTATAAACTCAAGGAAGAAGAAGAAAAGCCTAGATTGCATATCCCTTGTAATAAAGCCAAGTGAATGTCTAAGAATATCTTTTAATCTTTGGTGGGGCTGAGAGGCATGGGGTCAAGAGGAAGGTAAACCTGCAGAGGCTGCTCATGCCCAGGACTGTTGAAATGGAATCGCATTATACAATGCCTGTTATTTCTAATGTGGCTTATAGACAAAGGCATTAGAGAAGCTTTACTTAGCAGGCTCTTTTTATTGTGTCTCATTATAGCGAAAACAATTTTCAAGGGCCTTTATAGGTCACTTGTAACCTCTAAAACCACAATATACTTTTTTTCCAAGAGATCTTAAGATACCATTGAGGCAAATGCAATCTATGAATGAGCTGAATCAGGGTTCAGATATCTATCAAGGATAAAACTTCCCTAGAGGTGGGATCTCATGCACGCCCGTCTTCCCAGTTGCTCCAATCTGGGGAGGACAGGGAGAGGACCTCACCTTGCCTGGGGAGGGCAGGGGATGCTTCAGGCTGGGCTAAAGAGCGAGAACAGTAGGGAGGGTTGTCAGTCCACAGAAAACAGAAAACAGGCAGCTAGAGCTGCTGAGTCAATTCTCAGGCACGTAAGCAGCTACATAAACAGCTACATCCAGGGGGGTCACAGGAGTAGGACCGTTGTCCTCAGTAGGCAAGATTTCAGCTCCCCGGGGCTGGGAGGGCACTTACGGAGCGCTTGTCAGCCTCTGCCCCTTGCTGGCCCTGCAGACATGCGGTGAGCTTCTTGTGCGTGCTGTGTGACACCTGTTTCACCAGCTCCAGACGCTTCTCCACCTGCAGAGAGAAGAGCGGGTGGTGCCACTGAGAGAGCGCAAGGTCAGGGGAGGAGGGATTGTGGGTGTGGACAATCATAACTCAAGTTTCCCTGGAGATAAGGACTCCCAGAGAGACAGCTTTCTTTTTTTTATTATTATTATACTTTAAGTTCTAGGGTACATGTGCACAATGCACAGGTTTGTTACCTATGTATACATGTGCCATGTTGGTGTGCTGAACCCATTAACTCGTCATTTACACTAGGTATATCTCCTAAAGCTATCCCTACCCCCACCCCCCACCCCATGACAGGCCTGGTGTGTGATGTTCCCCATCCTGTGTCCAAGTGTTCTCATTGTTCAATTCCCACCTATGAGTGAGAACATGCGGTGTTTGGTTCTGTTCTTGCGATAGGTTGCTCAGAATGATGGTTTCCAGCTTCATCCATGTCCCTAAAAAGGACCTGAACCCATCCTTTTTCATGGCTGCATAGTATTCCATGGTGTATATGTGCTACATTTTCTTAATCCAGTCTATCATTGACGGACATTTGGGTTGGTTCCAAGTCTTTGCTATTGTGAATAGTGCCATAATAAACATACGTGTGCATGTGTCTTTATAGCTGCATGATTTATAATCCTTTGGGTATATACCCAGTAATGGGATGGCTGGGTCAAATGGTATTTCTAGTTCTAGATCCTTGAGGAATCGCCACACTGTCCTCTACAATGGTTGAACTGGTTTACAGTCCCACCAACAGTGTAAAAGTGTTCCTATTTCTCCACATCCTCTCCAGCACCTGTTGTTTCTTTGACTTTTTAATGATTGCCATTCTAACAAAGAACTTAAACAAACTTACAAGAAAAAATCAAACAACCCCATCAAAAAGTGGGCGAAGGATATGAACAGACACGTCTCAAAAGAAGACATTTATGCGGCCAACAGACACATGAAAAAATGCTCATCATCACTGGCCATCAGAGAAATGTAAATCAAAACCACAATGAGAGACCACTTTTAAAGCTGGAGAACTGGAGGGGCAGCGATCACAGACTCCAGGACCCTCGGGCTAACCATGGTGAAATGACTTTAAACCTCTCCTGAAAGAGCTTAACCCAAACCAGTATTCATCATGCAAAGTACAGTCGTAAAAGATAAAAAATCTTTTCTCCCAACAGTTTGTAAGGAGCAGCTAGAGCAGTTTGAACTGCATTGGGGATGGCTTAGTTTTTTGGTTATTTTTGTTTGTTTGTTTGTTTGTTTTAATGAGATGGAGTCTTGCTCTGTCGCCAGGCTGGAGTGTAGTGGTGCGATCCCGGCTAGCTGCAACCTCCACCTCCTGGGTTCAAGTAATTCTCCTGCCTCAGCCTCCCGTATATCTCTGGTGTCTGTGAGCTGGTGTCAATGGCCGCCTTACCTGAAGAAGGTCTTCACTCAAAACTTCCGTCTTTTCAGCCCTAAAAAGAACATTGAGAAATATATCAGTAAGAAAACTAACAACAGAGCCTCATAATTACTCCCCAATCTCTTCAAGTAAGGCAGTACCAGAAAAACAGAGACATGAGTAGCAGAAACATTTAAGAAGAGCATAGATAAAACTAGAATTTACTAAGAAACTTAAAAAACCAACACATCAGCAAACACAGCAAAGCAGATGCCCTGAAGACTTTCCCGCTATAGATTGGAACCTGGATTCATGACAACAAATGTATGCCTTTGTTCCCAGACACATATATATTTTAAGCATCAGAATTAAGGTTTCTCCAGCCATAACCCTTGGTCTCCCCCAAATAAGTAAGCTAATGTAGCAGAAATCTGAGAAAGGATCAATGAACAACAAACACAGAGACAGTGTTGAATCCTGGCAACTAATGCAAATGCCACCACCATGGTCTGGCAACCAAGTGTTAGGTCCACAAGAAAGTAGAGGGCTTGAACCTGAAACTTCTACATTGAGACAACCTGGATACTGGAGGAATTGGACCCAGCTAACCCGTTAGCACCGCCTGCCTCACGTTAGAGGAGAGTGCTAATTCTCTCAGGAACACAGCATTCTAATTCAATGCGCGCTCTCTCTCTCTCTCTCTCTCACTTTCTCTAACAACATGCACACACACATACTCTCTCTCACACGCAAACACAGCAAATTTACATGAAAACAAATCATCAAGATTTAAGAGTACAGAGAAAGAAGGAACAACATATGAGAAGTCTAAAGAATTTCGACTATTGCAATGATCAAAGACTGCAATGCATGTATAAAATATCAAAGAAAAAATGACATATTAAAAAAATAAGCAGTAGGACTTCCGCTTCCACGAAGAAGGAGTGAATGTATTGTAGCAATTCTTCCCACTCACACAACGAAAAACCTACGATAGTATAGAAACACAAGACCCGGGCCGGGCGCGGTGGCTCAAGCCTGTAATCCCAGCACTTTGGGAGGCCGAGACGGGCGGATCACGAGGTCAGGAGATTGAGACCATCCTGGCTAACACGGTGAAACCCCGTCTCTACTAAAAAATACAAAAAACTAGCCGGGCGAGGTGGTGGGCGCCTGTAGTCCCAGCTACTCGGGAGGCTGAGGCAGGAGAATGGCGTAAACCCGGGAGGCGGATCTTGCAGTGAGCTGAGATCCGGCCACTGCACTCCAGCCTGGGCGACAGAGTAAGACTCCGTCTCAAAAAAAAAAAAAAAAAGAAACACAAGACCCCGAAAAGGAGAAGGAAGGCATACTGGCTGGGAACCTTCAGAATAACATGGTAAAACTGTTGTCCTTCACATGTCTCAGCCTTGGAGCTTAAGAAACTAGCAACAGTAACACCTAAAACACCAACAGGCTCAGACAAAACAAACCCCAACAAAAGCCTGGTCTCTGTAGACAAAGGACCAAGAAAGGAGCAGCTGAGCAAGACAGACACTTTTTAGAAAACTGCTCACTGCAGCCAACACCACATAAAAGAATTGTGTCGTATTCCACCCATGCCAACAAAAGCTGAGTAGGGAGCCCTGACTTCTACCCCTGCCAGGCTGTAACAAGCACCCAAGCCCGTGCCCCTCATCAGTGTGGGAGCATCAGAGAACACTGAGACACATAAAGACAGCATCCATCCCTATGGAGTGGGAGCATCTATCACTACTAGGCAACTGACAAAGTCCATCTTCCTCTGCTGTAGGAGCAGTGGAAATCACATGGTCACCTGGACACCCACGCCCATGTGGTGATGATGAAGCATCTCTTCGCCTTCCCATTGGGGTGATGTCACAGGAGTCCTAGTGGACAGACAAGACTCTTGCCAATGCCCAGCAGTAATGAGGCCACTCCCTTCTGCAGTATTAGTGAAAGCCAAGTAGGGAGCAACAATCAGACACTCATAACCACCCCGCCACCAGCCACTGAGGTATCAGTGGAGGCCCACTAGAGAACCAGAACTCCCACAACCACCCGGTATTAACAAGGAGCACCTCCATCTTTGAACGGTCAGTGAAGGCCAGCCAAGTGGAGAACCTGGACTTCTACCCCAACTCATCAGAAACAAAGCAGGACTCCTGCTCCCCCTGCTAGAGCAGCATCAGAGGAAGCCAGCTCCAAGACAAAGTTTAAATGAGATCCAGAGTCACATAATATAATAGCCATAATATCCAGACTTCAATTACTCATCACACCAAGAACAAGAAAAAAAAAAAAAAAAAAACTCAAACTGAAAGAAAAAAAGACAATAGATTCCAATTAAAGTATTCATCATTAAAATGCTTCAATGTGGCCGGGCGCGGTGGCTCACGCTTGTAATCCCAGCACTTTGGGAGGCTGAGGTGGGCGGATCACGAGGTCAGGCGATCGAGACCACAGTGAAACTCTGTCTCTACTAAAAATACAAAAAATTAGCTGGGCGTGGTGGCGGGCGCCTGCAGTCCCAGCTACTCAGGAGGCTGAGGCAGGAGAATGGCGTGAACCCAGGAGGCGGAGCCTGCAGTGAGCCGAGATGGCGCCACTGCACTCCAGCCTGGGCTACAGAGGGAGACTCTGTCTCAAAAAAAAAAAAAAAAAAAAATGCTTCAATGTGTAGTAATAAACATGCATGAAAGAAATAGGAAGTCTCAGAAAGAAAATAGAAGATATAAAAAAGAAAAATTTTAGATCTGAAAAATATAACAATCTAATTTAAAAAAAAGTTGATGGGTTCAACAGCAGAATGGAGGGGGTAGATGAAAGAATCAGTGAACTGGAGGAAGCATAATAGACATTTTCCAATCTGAACAACACGGCAAAAATAGACCAAACAAATCAACAAACAAAAAAAGCCCCAGGGACCTGCGGGCCTATAACAAAAGATCAAATATTTTATGTCATCAGAGTCCCAGAAGAAGAGGGGAAAAAATGGTAGCTATATTAGACTAAGTTGGCCATGACAAAAAAGTTAAAAAAAGATAGGCTAAAAAATACTCAAAAGAAATAAGGCTAAAAATGCCCCAAATGTGGCAAAAGACACAAATCTACATATTTGAAAAGCTGAACAAACCCCAAAGAGGATAAACATAAAGAAATCCTCATCAAGACACATCATGGTCAAACTTCTAAGAACTAAAGACAAATCTTGAAACCAAGGTGCAAGAAATGATATCTTAACAATGGAGGAAAAGCAATTAGAATGACAGCAGATTTCTCAAGAAAAATGGAGACTGAAAGAAAGTGGCACATCATTTTTCCAGGGTTGAAAGAAAGAAACTGTCAACCTAGAACCCTTTAGCTAATGAAAATATGCTTCAGGAATGAAGGGGAAATCAAGACAATCTCAGATATACAAAAGTTAACAGAATTTATCATCAGCAGGCTTCCTATTGCTAAAGAAAGTTATCTAAAATCAACCCAAAGTCTGGGCGTGGTGGCTCACACCTGTAATCCCAGCACTTTGGGAGGCCGAGGCAGGTGGATCACCTGCGGTCAGAAGTTCGAGACTAGCCTGGCCAACATGGTGAAACCCCGTCTCTGCTAAAAGTACAAAAAATTAGCCAGGTGTGGTGCTGTGCGCCTGTAATCCCAGCACTTTGGGAGGCCAAGGTAGGTGGATCACCTGCGGTCAGAAGTTCGAGACTAGCCTGGCCAACATGGTGAAACCCCGTCTCTGCTAAAAGTACAAAAAATTAGCCAGGTGTGGTGGTGTGTGCCTGTAATCCCAGCTACTTGGGAGGCTGAGGCAGGAGAATCGCTTGAACCTGGGAGGCAGAGGTTGCAGTGAGCCAAGATCATGCCACTGCACTCCAGCCTAGGTGACAAGAGTGAGACTCCATCTCAAAAAAAAAAAAAACCCCAAACATGATAAAAGAAGGAAACTCTAAATACCAGAACTGGGGAAGCTATCACTCAAACTGGTAAAATGATGACAGCAGTAGACTATGGTAAGTTATGTATATAGTATGTAACATCTACAGCCACCTCAACAATACTGCTATGGTTTGGATGTGTTCCACAAAGTTCCTATGATGAAACCTTGATCTCTAAAGCAGTGGTGCTGAAAGGTGGAACCTAACGGGAGGTATATGGGTCACGGGGACACAACCCTCAATGAATTAATACTGTCATTGTGATAGTGTGTTCATTATCATGAGGGTGGGTTTCTTACAAAAGGACAAGGTGAGCTCCCTCTTGCTCTCTCCTGCCCATGTGATGACTTCAATCATGTTACAATGTAGCAAGAAGGACCTTGCCAGACGCTAGCTCCTCCATCTCAAACTTCCCAGCCACCAGAACTGCGGCCAATAAATTTCTGTTTTATTACAAATTAGAGACCATGGTATTCGCTTATGGCAGCACAAAGAAAATTGGTACCAGAGAGTGAGGTACCACTATAACAAATACCTGAAAATGTGGAAAAAGCTTTGGAACTAGATAGTGGACACAGACTAGAAGAGTCTGGAAAAGCAGGTTAGAAAAAGCCTGCATTGCTGTGAACAAAGAGTTAAGGGTGATTCTGGTGAGGGCTCAGAAGAGAAGAGCTGTATGAAGGGTAAAACTTCTTAGAGGTTAGATATTAATGACCACAATGTGGGTAAAAATATGGACAGTAAAGACCACTCTGATGAGGTCTTATATGAAAATGAAAAATATCTTATTAGAAACTGAAGTAAAAGCCATCCTTTTTACAAAGTTATACAGAACTTGACTGAACTACGTCCATCCCCAAGGGTTTTAATGAAGACGGAACTTAAGAGTGATGAACTAGGATATCTGGTGGAAGAAATTTCTAAGTAAAATATTGAAGAATCTGCATGGCTTCCTTTAACTGCATACAGTAAGATGCAAGAGGAGAGAAAATATTTAAAGGTGGAATTTATGATTAAAAGAGAAGCAGAATGTAACTATTTGGAAAATTCACAGCCTGGCCATGTAAAACACAAAAACGTGCCAAGTGTCCCCTTTGAGAAAGGGCTTAGTGTGGATAGAAGGAAGCCAGGTGCTATTCATCAAGGCAATGACAGAATGACCTGCAAGATATTTCCGAGATCTTTGAGGCTGTTCCTCCCATTACAGGCCCAGAGCTCTAGGAGGGCAGAATGGTTTCATTAGACTAGCTCAAGATGCCTTCCACGGGTTCACTGCCCAGGTACTCTGCTCCCTGCATTCCCGTGCAGTGCTCCTTGGTTATACCAGCTGTGATTCAAGTAACCTCAAGTGCAGTCTGGGCTGCTGCTCTCGAGAGAGCATAAGTGGTAAGCTTGGTGGTATCCATATAGTGCTAACTCTGCTGGTGCACAGAGTTCATAAGCTGTGGAGGCATAAATTTTTGGAGCCAGGGCACAATGTTACATCCACCTAGATTTCAAAGGATGTATCAGACAGCCTGGGGATCCAGGCAGAGACAAGTCACAAGAGACATGTCACAAGAGTGGAACCACTACAGAGAGACCCTATTAGGGTGATGCCCAGCAGAACTGTGGGGTCAAAGCCACTGCAGAGTGTACCCACTAATGGAGCCATGGGGACAGGGCTGCCCCCAATCCCCAGAACTGTAGAGCTACCAGAACATAGCCCCAGCCTGGAAGAGCTCGCACAGGTTGAGCCCGGCAAAAACGTGAAAACAGGACTGCCCAAGGCTTTGAGGTCAAAACCTCCACCCATGTGCTCAAAAGGTACACATGGGGTAAAAAAACATTCTCCAGCTTTAAGATTTAACATTTTCCCTATTGGGTGCTGGACTTGGAACCAGTTATCCCTTTCTTCTTGCCTATTTCTGCCTTTTGAGATAGGAACATTTATCCCATGCCTTTCCCTCCACGGTTTTTTAAAGTAGATAACTTGTTTTGATTTCACAAGCTCACAGCTCAAAGAAGTTTGCCTCAGGATGAATTGTGCCTTGAATCTCACCAATATCTGATCTAGATGAGATTCTGGACTTTTGAGGTGGGTTTGGAACCAGTTAAGATTCTGGGGCTATTGGGATGGAGCAAATGTGTTTTTCATGGTAGAAGGACATGAATTTTGGGGGTCAGAGGCAGAATGCTATAAGTTGAATGTGTCTCCTGAAGTTCCTATGTTGGAAACTGGATTCCCAATACAGTGGTGCTGAGAAGTGGGATCTACTGGGAAGTGTTCAGATTAATGCTGTTATTGTGGGAGTGGGTTCATTATCACAGAAGTGGGTTTCTTATAAAAGGACAAGGTTGGTCCCCTCTTGCTCTCTCATCCATGTGTTCCCTTCTGCCATGTTATAATGTTTGAAGAAGGCCTTCACCAGATGCTAGCCCCTTGTTGTTGGACTTCCCAGCCTCCAGAACTCTGAGAAAATAAAATTTCAGTTTATTATAAATTACTCAGACTGTGGCATTCTGTTAGAGCACGAAATGCAACAAGACAAACACAAGAAATACATCAATGAAATTCTCAAAAATGATAAATTAACTCATACAAATACAAGAAAAATAAAAGCAAGAAATGAAAAACAGAAAGAACAGAAAACAAAAAAATAAACAAAAATGGCAGATTTATGTTTAACATGTCTATAATTACATTAAATGTGAACAGCCTAAATATACCAATTAAAAGATAAGAACTAGAAGAATGGATTTTAAAATATGGTGTCTAGAAGAATCTAATTTCAAATAAATTATACCAGCAGCATGAAAATAAAAAATTGGAAAAGACATAATGGAAGCTTTAATCCAAAAAGGCAGAAGTATCTACATTAATGTCAGATAAAGACAATTTCAGAACAAAGAAAATTACCAGAGATAAAGAGGAGCATGAAATAATGATAAAAAGGTCAAGCCCTAAGACACAACAATCCCAAATGTATATCCACCAAAAAACAGAGTTATAAAATATATGAAGCAAAAAACTGATACAATGAAAAGGAGAAATAGACAAATACACAACTATAGTTGGAAACTTCAACACCTTCTCTCTCAACAATTAATAGAACTAAATTTTAAAAATCAGCAACAATATACAAAAAATACAACACCTCCATTAACCAATAAGATCTAATTGATACCTACAGGACACTCCACCCAACATGAGCAAAATACATGTTCTTTTCCAGTTTCAAGGAACATATACTAAGATAGACAACATCTGGAACTACAAAACAAACCTCAACTAATTTGAAAGAATGCAAGTCACATGCAGTTTGTTCTGTGGCCACAATGGAGTCAAATGAGAAATCAGTAACAGCAGGATAAGAAGAAAATTTTCAAACACGTGGAAACTAAACAACTTTTAAATAATCCATGGAGGGTCTTAAGGAAGATGTTTAAAAATTAAACTGAATGAAATAAAAACATAAGATATAAAAATGTTGGGCACAACCAAAGTTGTGCTGGAAAAAAAATTATACCATTAAATCTATACATTAGAAAAGAAGAACAGTCCCAAGTCAATAAAAGATCCTACTCCAACAACCTAGAAAAAAGACCAAATGAAGTCCAAAGCAAGCAGAAGGAAGGAAATTATAAGCATAAGGGAAGAAAATAACGACTTTAACAAGAACAAAAAACAAAAACTAAAGAAACTCGATTAAAGAGCTGGTTCTTTGAAAAGATCAATAAAGTTTAAAAAATCTCTAGCAAGACTGAAAAGAACATTATCAACAATAGGAATGAAGCAGGGAATATCACTACATACCCTGTAGAAATCAAAAGGATGCCTTTGAAAAAACCTACACACACAAATTTGACAACTTAGATAAAATGGACTAACTCCTAAAAAAAAAAACCAAAATGACCGCAATACACATAATATGAAATAGATCATTTGAATATTCTCTGTGGCTATAAAAATTTGAATTTGTACTTTAAAAACTTCCCTGCAAAAATCTTTAGGCCCAGAAGGTTTCACTAGATAATTCTACCAAACGTTTTAAAACGAAATATCACCTATTCTAAACAATCTCTTCCAGAAAATGAAAGAACGCTTCTCAATACATTTTATGAATCTAATATTACTTTGATATCAAAACATGTCAAAAACGAATTATAGACCAATATCGCTCCATGAATATGGGTGTAAAAGTCCTTAACAAAATAAAAGTAAATAGGCTGGGCATGGTGACTCACGTCTGTAATCCCAACATTTCGGGAGGCCCAGGTGAAGGATCACTTGAGGATAGGAGTTTGAAACCAGCCTGCATAACATAATAAAACCTCAACTTTACAAAAACAAAAGGAGAGAGAGAAAAAATTAGCCAGGCGTGGCACTACATGCCTGCAGTCCTAGCTACTAGGGTGGCTGAGGTGGGAGGATCGCTGGAGACCAGGAGGTCAAGGTTCCATGTGAGCCATGATCACTCCTTTGTACTCCAGCCTGGAGAGCAGAGCAAGGCCCTGTCAATCAGTCAATCAATCTATCAGCCAATGCAAACAGAATTCAGCCATGTATAAAAATAATTTTTCATCATTATGACTAATTCACCATTATGAATAACAAAACAAGTGGGGTTTATTCCAAGGACAGAAAGTTGGTTCAACATTTAAATATCAATCAGTGTAATCCACTCACTGTATTAAAAGATTAAGGAAGAAAAACCACATGATCATAGCAATTAATGTAGAAAAAGCATTTGACAAGATTCAAAATCTATTCCTGGCAAAAAAAAAAAAGTCTCAGAAAACCAGGGGTAGAGGGAAACTTCCTCAACTCGATAAATAACATCTATGAAAAAATCTATACTTTTGAAAGACTACATGCTTTCCTCCAAAACAGGAATCAAGCCAAGTGCATTTGCTCTTACCACTCATTCATCATGGTCCTGAAAGTTTAACTTAGTGTAATAAGACAAGAAAAGATAAAAAGCATGTAGATATGAGAGGGACAAATAAAAATGTCTCTATTTGCAGATGATATAATAGTCTATGTAGAAAATGCCAAGGAACCTACAAAAACTAATAAATGGTTTGTGCAAGATTGCATGACATGAGATAAACACATAAAAAATAAATTGTACTTACTAATAATGAACACATGAATACTGAAATAAAATATACCACTAGCAGTTTCTTAAAAAAACACTTAGGTGTTAATCCATTAAAATGCACAGAATTTGTAGGCGGAAAGGTACAAAATGCTTATGAAATAAATAAAAGCAGCTCTAAATAGAGAGAAAAAGCATGTCCGTGGTATTTGTACATGTCAAAGTTATAATTCTCCCCAAACTGATCACAGATTAAATGCAATCCCAATCAAAATCCTAACAAGATTTATTATAGTTATAGACAAACTGGTTCTAAAATTGATATGACAATACAAATGAAATAGTTAAAGTTTTCTAGAAAGAAAAGTAGGACTCACATAATCCAATTTTAAGATTTAGTATAAAATTAAGTAATCAATCAAGAGAGTATGGTCTTGGGAAAAAGAAAGAAACCCAGATCAGTGGAACATAATAAAGAATATACAAAACAGACCTAGACAGATATAATCAGGGATCTCTGAAAAAGGCACAAAGGCAATTCAATGGAGGAAGGATAGTCTACCAAATTGTGACGGAACCCATAAATAGGCAAAACTATGAACGCTGGCCCATTTGTACATCATTTACAAAAATTAATTTATAATAGATCATACACTTCAATAAAAAAGTTATAAAATATTTACAGGAAATAGAAGAAAATATCTGCGACCTTGGTTTAGACAATGGATTGTTAAGACATCAAAATCATGATTCACAATAGAAAAAACATGATACATTAGACTTCTTTAAAACTAAAAGCTTTTGTTCTGTGAAAGACACTGTTAAAAGATGGAAAAGACAACTCAGAAAAAGAGAGAAATTATTTGTAACTCACATATATAAGAATTGTATACAGAACAGGCAAAGAACTCTGAAACTTAACAATAAAAAAAATCCTATTTAAAATGGGCTAGAAATCTGAATAAAAACTTTACCAGTGAAGACAGATAAGTGGAAAATAAGCACAAGAAAAGATGGTTCAACATTATTAGCCCCTAAGACAATGCAAATTACGAGAAAATGAGATACTAGTATTTGAGTGACAACAAACACACACACACACACACACACACGTCAAGTTCTGGACAATATGGAATAACTGGAACTCTCACACATTGCTGGGAGTTGGGCACAGCAAAATGGTACAGCCGATGTAGAAAACACTTTGGCAATTTGTCATAAACTTGAACATACACTTGCCATATGACCCAGCCAAGCCACTCTAGAGAAAAGAACATTTATGTTACACACACCCACACACACACCCCTACTCTGTGAATGTTCACAGAGCTTTATTTGTAATACTAAAAATCTGGAAGCAACTCAAATGCCCTTCAACAGGTGAATGGATAAACTAGAGAATAGGCGTATATGACAGAATATGCTCAGCAGGTGCTGGGCGCGATGGCTCATGCCTGTAATCCCAGCACTTTGGGAGGCCCAGGTGGGCAGATCACGAGGTCAGGAGTTCGAGACCAGCCTGGACAATATGGTGAAACCCCATCTCTACTAAAAATACAAAAATTAGCTGGGCACGGTGGCACGTGTCTGTAGTCTCAGCTACTTGGGAGGCTGAGGCAGAAGAATCGCTTGAACCCAGGAGGCGGAGGTCGCAGTGAGCTGAGATTGTGCCATTGCACTCCAGCCTGGGCGACACAGTGAGACTCCGTCTCAAAAAACAAAAAAAACAAAAAACAAACAACAAAAAAAAAAGCTTAGCAAGATAGAGGAATGGACCATTGATACATGCTACAACATGGATAGATATCAAACCATTATGCCCAGTGTAAAAAGCCAATCCCCAAAGGCTGCATATGTACTGAATGATTCCATTTATAAGGCACCCTGGAAAAGCTAAACCATAGGGATGGAAAGCAGTGCAGTGGGTGATGTAGATGGGGGTGGGGAGGGTTTGCCTGCAAAGATGCTGCATGAGGGAACTTTTTGAGGTAACAGAATTGTTCTGTAATTCGTTTGTGGTGGAGGTTACATAAATCTATGCCTGTGTTAAAACAAATAAGGGTCTACCAAAAAAGTAAATTTTACTTCACGTAAATTTTAAAAGTAAAAAAGAAACTTTGAAGATGGAACTGAGATACAAGGCAACAATATGTGAATCAAGAAGGTGAAATGGTTGAAGTTAAGTGTTCTAAGCTCTTAGCACAGATTTCGTTAAACTAAAATCCAATAAACATTACGAGGGTACCACTGAAAGAGTGGAAATAGAGTATATATCTTCCAAAGTAACAGACAATAAAAACTTAATGATTGAAAACAAAATTAAAAATGGTGCTGCATAAAGCAATATAGAAAAAATAGAAAGCACAAAGTAAAAGAGTAAACACAAACTCAAATATATCACAAAACATAAGTAAACTAAATATTCTAGTTAAAAGCAAAAGATGTTCAGCTTAGATATAAAAAATCTAGCTCTGTGCTAACAATAAAAAGTTGCATCTAAAACACAAACAATCTAAAAAGCTGTATCTAAAACACAAACAACCAGGGAGATCAAAAGAGAAATAAAAACACATACCAGGCTATTTCAAATTAATCTAATAGACTTTGAGGGAGAAAAAAACATTATGAAAGAAAGAGGACAGCAATATAATGTTAGAAAAGTTTAACTCATCAAGAAGTTACGAGAATTCTGAACTTGGTGGTACCTGATAAGAATCATACAATATAAAAATCAAACTGAGAGAACTCAGGGAAGCCCTGGAAATTTTACCACAACAGATGTCATTATTCCTCTTCCAGTTAGAGAAGTAAGGCAGAAATAAAGTGGACATAGAGGATTTGAAAAGGATAAGATAGCAAGATTTATTAGATTGCTTTATGCACACCATAATTTATTTCCAAAGATTAACCACTTATAAACCTGTAAAGCACATCTCAACAAATATCAAAGGACAGAAGTCACAAAGATGACGTTCTGTGACCCCAGTGTAATTTAAATTCAAATAAATAACAAGTTTAAATTAACAGTAAACAAATTTGGATCTTTTAAGCACTTCTAAATAGATAACAGGTCAAAAAGAATTACTGTTAGGAATTTAAAATATTTAGAGTTGAAAGACAATGAAAATACTGTCTATCAAATTTGTTTGGTAGCAAAATGATATGTAGAAAAAAATACAGAAACTCAATTTCTTAGAGAGGCTGAAAATATTTAAGTAGTATAACTGTAAGCAGAATAAACTTCAAGAAATTAGAAGAAAAAACCATAAAAAGAAGAAACTAGTAATATAGAAAAAATCATATTGGTTAATTCTTTGAAAAAAAAAAACTAACAAAATGGCAAGCTTCTACAAGATTTACTCAGAAAAAAAATGAAAAAGAAACAGGTAAATAATAACAGGAAATAAAAACAGAAAAGCTCCAGAGATTTGAAAGGTAACATTTGTGATAAACTTTAAAAAAAAAAAAAAAACTTAGACAAAATGACCATTTAGAAAAACAAAAGCAAGACAAAATTTACTAAAGAATACAGAGGAAGTCTGAATCGTTCTATAAATATCAAAGAAATTAAACCAGTAATTAAACATCATTCCAAAAAGAAAACAGTAGACCAAGATGTTCTACAGGTAAATTTTCAAGAAATATTTCTTTCTAAACCTATACAAAGAATATAAATTCTTAATATGCCTAATATACTATTACGAAAAAGAATAGAAAAAGAAGTAACACAGTGCAACTCATTCTGAGAGACAAGCATAACTGGATACCACAATTAGAAAAGGACAGTATAAAGAAAATTATAGACCATCCTCATGTATTAATGACACAAAAGTCCTAAAAAAAATTAGCACCTTATGAAAAAGTTTGATTAATTACTAGAGAATGTGAGAATGGTTTAACTTTAGCAACCTGCAAGTATAATTCATCACATGAACAAATTAAAGGGCAAAATAAGACTATCTCAAAAATGCAGACAAAGTATTTAATAAAACTCAATGTCTGTTGATAAAAAATGTAACAGGGAAAATCCTTAGCTTAATTTTTAAAAAGCACCTATAAAACATTATTCTTACTGGAAACGTTAAAAACATGCCCTTGGAGAGAGGGTGAATAAAATAAAATACAATATAAAATATACAATAAAATAAAAATAAAATATAAAATAAAATAAAAAAATAAAACCATACTCTTTATAATCACGAGTAAGGCAAGGATTCCTACTATTACTGTCTACCCAGCCCAGTAAGCAACTAAAATAGAAGATTTTAAAACTAAAAAGGAAGAACCTATACTGACATTTGAAGATCATAGGTTTGTTCACAAAGAGAATCCAAAGTAATCTATCGAAATTATTATAAATAATAAAACTTGAGAAAGATGGCTAAATACAAGATCAATATAACAAAATTAATATAACCAGTACATACTCAAAAGTCTAATTTAAAAACTCATTCCATACAGCAAAGAAATTTGAAATAACTTTAACAAAAGGTGAGCAATGTCTTTATAGGGAAAAATTTAAAAATTAGTAAAAGACATGAATGAAGCCAGGTAAAGGGAGATATACAGTGTATATATGAACGGGAAGAATTAATTTTGAAAACATGTCAATTCTCTTCACAGCAGTGCAGCTTCAATTAAATATCTCAATAAGAATTAAAAAAAATAATTTAAGAAGTGGAATCTAAAATTTATCTGGAAGGTTTGGCACAGGACCATAATCCTGGCACTTTGGGAGGCTGAGGCAGGAGGATCACCGAAGGCCAAGAGGTCAAGACCAGCCTAGACAACATAGTGAGACGTTGTCTTACAAAAAATGAGAACATAACTGGGTGTGGAGATGCACGCCTGTAGTCCCAGCTGCTCAAGAGGCTGAGGCAGGAAGATCTCTTAAGCCCAGGCGTACAAGGCTACAGTGAGTTATGATCATACCACTGTACTCCAGCGTGGGCAACAGAGAGATTCTGTCTCAAAACAAACAAACAACAACAAGATAAATAAATAAAATGTGTATGGAAATGCAAAGGCTTAAGAAAAAATACAATTATCCTTAAGTAGAATAAGTTGAGGGAGCTTCAGTGACCACATACTGAAACTTACTGAAGTCACAGTAATTAAGAAAGCATTATATAAATGTTTGCATCGGTCACTGAAACAGAAGAGAGTGTTCAGGAACAAACCCACAAAAATGGAAAAAAATGACAGATAAAAAGAGTGTTATCTAAGATTCGGGGAGAGGGAGAGGAGACACGACTTATTTAATTGGTAGTGCTGCGTCAACTGTTTATCCATATGAGAAAAAATAAAGAAATAGGGTTTTCACACAAAAGTCAAATACTAATGAATTAAAGACTTAAATGTAAAAGGTGAGACATTAAAACGCCTAGGGAAAAAAATATAGAATATCTTATACTTTAGACCATTGAATGACATCACAGAAAATAAAAATAAGAAACACTAACCATAAGAGAAAAGATTAAAAGACATATTTACATTAAAATTAATTGTTATGATGGTTGAAAAAACAATAAAAAGAAAGACACTAGAAAAAAGACATATATAAGAAAATGTAACGGAAAAAAAAATCAGCTCTAAAGAAAATGAGCTAAAGATTAACACTTTCTAAAGGAGGAAATTGTAATGATTACTGAATATATAAAAGCTTGGTCAACTTCATTAGTAATGAGGAATATACAAATTAAAACCACAAAGCGTTACCATTTTATATCTACCATTTTGGTAAAAACGTAGAAGTCTGACAATTCCAACTGGTGGAGATATGGAGTAATGAGAACCCACTATTATAAGGATAACTTGTTAAAAGCATTGTAGAAAACAATGTCATTGTTTTGTATATTTGACAATGAAACTAAGTACCCAAATGAAACACCTTTTAACAGAACAATATTTCCTCTACATCTGATGCACGCTAATCTTTTCCACTATACTCATTAAGTTGATTTCACTATCACCAGTGAGTGGACCAGCATCCAAAAAATGGCCATCAAGAGGAGAATAAAGAAATTGGAATATATTCACATAATGCCATATCATATGGTAATAAAGAGCAATAAAATAAAGTTTACCCAAACAACATGAGTGACTCTTAGAGGTACAATGTTGATTGGAAAAAAATAACAAAAAGACTACTTAAATTATGATAACCATTTTCATAAAGCTCAGAAGCAAACACCATTAAACACCTTATTGGGAAAGGATAAATGTATATGTAATAAAGTGAAAAGAAAGCAAGAGAATTATAAATACAAAATTTTTAATGACGATTATCTCTGAAAAACAGAAAGAGACTGGGTTTGGGAAGGAAATACAGGTGGCTTCAATAGAATCGGTAATGTTTTGGTTCTAAATTTGTGTACAGGTTCATAGACTTCTTCTTAACATGTTTCATAATATATATACAAGCATATGGAATCTATGCATCAAATAATAAATAGGAAAATTAACAAAAACAAAGTACTAAGTATTTAAGCATATTACATAAATGATTCCTACAAGACGAAAAACAAAAAGAAATGTTCATTAGAATCTGTGTATTATGGGGTGTATATAGATATGCGTACACAACACACACACACACACAGACACACATGCCCTCAGACAACCTGAGTTCATTTATAGATGGATTTTCTTCCACCTCTGCCACACCTGAGACAGCAAGACCAACCCCTCTCTATATTTTCTCTTCTTTATGATTTTCTTAATATTTTCTCTAGTTTTATTATAAGAAAACAGTATATAACACACATAACATACAAAATATGTGTTAATTGACTATATATGTTATCAGTAAGACTTCAGGTAAACAGTAGTCTATTAGTAAAGTTTTCAGGGAGTCAAGACTTACACATAAATTTTCAACTGCATGGGGGATGAGTGCCCCAAACCCCTTGTGTGTGTATATATATATATTTATATTTTAACTGTATATATACACACACATATTTATATGTATATAATATGTACTTACATATTTTTATATATAATATATACATATATAATTTTAACTGTAACATTTCTTTAAAGTTTTTACTACTTTTTGCTTAAAAACAAGTGCTGAGTTGTAGGGTATCGTAACAGCTAGCTACAGCAAGTACTCATACATCAACTACATGCAAATTAAAATCACCAATAAGCAATCCCACTCCTGGGTATCTACATAGAGGAAAAGAAGTCATTATACGAAAAAGATACTTGCACATGCAAATTTGTAGCAGCCCAATTTGCAACTGCAAAAATATGGAACTGGACCACTGGACCAAATGCCCACTGATCAATGAGTAAATAAAGAAAATGTGATATACACCATGGAATACTACTCAGCCATAAAAAAGAATAAAATAATGGCATTCCCAGCAACGTGGATGAAATCATAGACCATTGCTCTAAGTGAAGTGACTCAGGAATGGAAAACCAAACATCGTATGTTCTCACTCATAAGTGGGAGCTAAGCTATGAGGATGCAAAGGCATAAGAAGGATACAAAGGACTTTGGGGACTTGGGGGAAAGGGTGGGAGGTGGGTGAGGAATAAAAGACTATGCATTGGGTAGTGTACACTGCTCGGTTGATGGGTGCACCAAAATCTCAGAAATCACCACTAAAGAACTTATTCATGTAACCAAACACCACCCGTTCCCCAAAAACCTATCGAAATAAAAACAATACAGTAAAATTACCAATACAAGTACTGTAGCTACATAGCTGATAAGAGAGGAATAAGCTCTCTTCTTTGAAGGAAAAAGATTTGTGCTAGAAACAAATTCTGCTTAAATTTTTCTTAAAAATGTAAGGTCATAAACTCATTTAATGATCAAAAGGATTTAAGAAGATTCTAGAACAGGTTTCACTGACTGGGGAAAAGACTCATGACTGTTGAGTTGGAAGGAGCAACAGAGGTCACTTAGCCCAATTTCCACTCCGCTGAGACTTCCCTCCTTCACTATCCCTGAAGCACTTCAGTAGAGCATTAGTGAAGGCCTGACCCATGGAAGCCAACCTTCAAGGAAAGGCAGTGGCCTCATAGGTGATACTATTTTTAGGAAGGCGGGTCTTTTAGGTCTCATCTTTGTAAATGAAACAAGGATCATTATTCATTACCAAGGTAAAAAGCACTATCCACCATTTTCAAGGGATGAGTCATTCCGCAGGATGACAGGCGCTGTGTAGATGATATCTGGGTACAAGTCCTATCTTTTTAAACTTTTTGTACACAAGAGACTGAAAGCAAAACAGAGCCTGGGCAAACTGATCTTGAAATTGTGCACTGTTCTACTTATGAGTTTCAGGAGAACAATCAACACCACCCACAAAAATCTTGATTGCCATCAGTGTTATACTTCAGAATGTTAGGTCACCACAGCATTTCCCAAAAAGTGTCCCATGAAAAAATAGATTCATAAGACACTCTGGAAAAAAAAAAAAAAAAAAAAAAAAGGTTCTGTGAACAAATGAGTTAGGGAAACACTGAATACAATAATTTCCATTAAGAGAGTCCCACTACAGTATTAAAGGCTCTGAAAAGTTCTACAGTAAATAAAATGGCTTAATTTTAGTTAACCTGTCATTTCCCAATCTCTAAAAATATGAAAACACATTTCATGTAACAGCTAATTCATAACTGTGGTGTGGATGAACACCACGTGAACACACTTTCAGAATTGTGGAGCTGAATAATCACTACAGCATCTCTTGACTCTTGCAGTATCTTCCTTAACCTGCTACCTGGGAATTCTGGCCTCATCCAAAAAGACATTTATTTGGACTAGAGTCAAGCAAGGAGGACTTCTCTGATGCCATCCAAGAAGTCACTGAACAAAGCAGCAAGACTGCATTTAAGGCAGAGACAATCTTTTTATTTTTTTTAACCTATTAATTACAATAATGTTTATATATCTTTAGTCTTTCTTTTTTTGTGTGTTTTGAGACGGAGTCTCACTCTGTCGCCCAGGCTGGAGTGTGGCGCGATCTCGGCTCACTACAAGCTCTGCCTCCCGGGTTCACGCCATTCTCCCGCCTCAGCCTCCCGAGTAGCTGGGACTACAGGCGCCCGCCACCATGCCCGGCTAATTGTTTGTGTTTTTAGTAGAGACGGGGTTTCGCCGTATTAGCCAGGATGATCTTTGGTCATTTTTTAAAGTTCTTTGAGCATATTAGCAAACTTTATACTTCCTAAATATATTTTAATTAAATTTTCTTTAAATAACTAAGCATTGAAAATTTTATAAACCATCGATGATCTTAAAATGGTTGAGATTCTTTTTCCTTTTTTCCCTTAAAGAGTCTAAGCCAGGGTAGGTCTTTTGTAGACACTCCTATTTTCCAAGGGCATGTGATCGATCAAATCAACTTTTTCCAAATAGAAATTGCTATATGAACAGGACCAGTCTATGGTAAAAGAATTTAGATGACGGCGTTCATTTTCAAAACATCTTTAGTAAGTAAAGGGGCGATGTAAAATGTTGCAGTTTGCTGGGTAAATTTTAACTGCAAAATTTCTTCTTTCAGAACTTTTTTCCTGCTGCATTTGCTGCTTTTTCAACCATGATGCAGAGATGGTCTTATTACAACAATTTCAGATAAATAAGTTTCCAACTTGCAACACTGACAAAACAGTCAAATCCTCTTAATTTTGTATCACAAATATTTTCAGCAACTATTGGTCCCTTTCTATTTGCATAGTGCCAAGCTAGGCCCCATCAGACTTAGCCCTGGACTATCACAATATCTTTCGTTTTTCCTTTTTTTTTTTTGGAGACAGGATCTCACTCTGTCGCCAGGCTGGAGTGTATGGTGCAGTCTCAGCTCACTGCAACGTCTGCCTCCCGGGTTCAAGCGATTCTCCTGCCTCAGCCTCCCAAGTAGCTGCGATTACAAGTGCACACCACCACGCCCAGCTGATTTTTGTATTTTTAGTAGAGACAGGGTTTCACCATGTTAGCCAGGATGGTCTTGATCTCCTGACTTCGTGATCCGCCCACCTCAGCCTCCCAAAGTGCTGGGATTACATGCATGAGCCACCACACCCAGACCACAAGATCTTTCTAACCCATCTCCCCATCTCCACCTCCCATTCATCCTTCACACTACCCTCAGATATTCCTCCTAAAATTCCTCCCAGCAGTCCCTTTTGCCTAGTGCCTAGCAGGTGTTCTGCTGGCACTTTACAAGTATTGTATCACTATTTTTTTTTTTACGTGTTAGCCAGGATGGTCTCCATCTCCTGACCTCGTGATCTGTGTATCACTATTTTAACGTGTACGCAAGATTTGTTTTATTGGCTATGGTAAGACACACAGAGACAAACATGGCAGTCAAGTTTATACTCACAGATCCCTAGAATCAGCAGGTAGGGCCACATGGGGACATACCAGGGCTGGTCAAGGGGCGGAGGGAGTGAGGGGAGAGTATCAGCAAAAGCCTTTCCTGTGGTTTTCGTGGGAGGGAATTAGTAAAGCAAGGTAAGCAAGCTGAACAGGTTTGGGATTGGAAGCTTTTGATAATTTTGGTGGACTCAAGGCTATAGGAAGGTCCTCAGTGCCCAGTACTTGGTCCTGGGATGACTTAGGACAAAAGGAAAGCGGTCAGAGCTGCAGGGGCCTGATAAAAAGAGCTGAGTAGGGGTATGGATGGGTTGGTTTTGAATATCCAAGATATGCTCTCAGGCAAGGTGTCTTCTAGCTCAAGAAAGCAGCTAGAGCTAACTGGTCCGTGTGACCCGCATGACAGAATAACACAGAATATAAGAAAATATCATGAATACATTTCTCTTTTTCTTTCTTTTTTTTTTTTTTTTTTTTTTTGAGACGAAGTCTCGCTCTTGTCCCCCAGGCTGGAATGCAATAGCGCAATCTCGGCTCACTGCAACCTCTGCCTCCCGGGTTCAAGCAATTCTCCTGCCTCAGCCTCCCGAGTAGCTGGGATTATAGGCACCTGCCATAGCACCTGGCCTAATTTTTGTATTTTTAGTAGAGACGGGGTTTCACCATGTTGGCCAGGCTAGACTCGAACTCCGGACCTCAGGCGATCCACCTGCCTCGGACTCTCAAAGTGCTGGGATTACAGGATTACAGGTGTGAGCTGCCGCACCTGGGCACAACTGCTTTTAATGCCTTCTCTTGCCCATTGTGGCGGACTCTGTTACCTTGTTAGCTGGCTCTCCTAAAGTTCATCTCCACCTCTGCTTCTTCACTGCCTCCCACGACAGAGGGTAGAAAGCCATACTGTCCTAGTTTCCCCTGAAACTAGGAGTAGGTCTTCAGCCATGAGACAAAAACAGAAGTATACTGCAAAGTCCTCTGTGAAAGCTTTGCTTTCCTAATAAAAATGAGTAAGACTCAACTGCCAGCCTCTTTCTCTTCTTCCTATTTTGAATGCTGACGTAACGGCAGGAGTGGCAGCAACCATCTTGTAACCATGAAGGATCGGCACAGAGAATTGCAGAGATGGTAGACATGACATCATTGACTCACTGTTCCATCCCCAACAACCACTTATGCCTGGACTTACTTTCAACAGAAACAAACTCCATCTAAAGCCATTCATTTTAAGTGGTGGTTTCTTTCCTTCTTTCTCTTTTTTTTTTTTTTTTTTTTTTTGAGACTGTGTTTTGCTCTGTCATCCAGGCTGGAGTGCAATGGCGTGATCTCGGCTCACTGCAGCCTCTGCCTCCTGGGTTCAAGCGATTGTCCTGCTTTAGCCGCAGCCTCACCAGTAGCTGGGATTACAGGTGCCCACCACCATGCCCAGCTTATTGCTGTATTTTTAGTAGAGATGGGGTTTCACCATGTTAGCCAGGTTGGTCTCAAACTCCTGACCTCAGGTGATCCACCCGCCTTGGCCTCCCAAAGTGTTGGGATTACAGGCATGAGCCACCGCACCCAGCTGGTGGTTTCTTATACTATACTTCAATGCAATTCTAGTTTAATATACTTGCAGCAGAGGAACACTTTTTTTTTTTTTTTTTTTTTTGAGACGGAGTCTCGCTCTGTCGCCCAGGCTGGAGCGCAGTGGCCGGATCTCTGCTCACTGCAAGCTCCACCTCCCGGGTTCACGCCATTCTCCTGCCTCAGCCTCCCGAGTAGCTGGGACTACAGGCGCCCACCACCTCGCTCGGCTAGTTTTTTGTATATTTTAGTAGAGACGGGGTTTCACCGTGTTAGCCAGGATGGTCTCAATCTCCCGACCTTGTGATCCGCCCGTCTCGGCCTCCCAAAGTGCTGGGATTACAGGCTTGAGCCACCGCACCCGGCCAGGAACACATTTTAAGATTAGTTTTATTCAGAGTAAAAATGCAATTATTTGATGTTCTTGAAATTGCACATAGTTCACACAAATCACTAGAGCAATTATTGACTTCTCCCTAAAGCTCTTCATATAACACTAAGCTGTATATAAACCTAAGTACAGAAATACTCACTAGACAGATAGTTTGGAGAGTCATTGAGAAAGGCTTCCTGGAGGAAATGGGCATAGGCAAGCCTTGAAGGCTGGGCAGGATCTGCCACGTAGAGACATGGGAAAAAGTCTGAAATGGCAAAGCAGTCACCAAAAGCTATCCCTTAGCAGCAATGAAAGGATATTAAATAAAGAGAATTAAGCTAAGGAGAGGAAAGTCACCTCATGGGAATTAGGGGACAAGAGAGAGGAGGGGAAAAAATGGCATGGTTACTCTAATGTTGGGATAAATCCACATTTTCAAAACAATGTTACTGCAAAATTGACTAATTTAAGCACAGAGAAAACTTACTAAAAACCAAAAAAAATGCCTAATACTTTCTGCTGAGACTTGCAAAATAAAGTCATGTATGATTGAATAGAAGTTCCTGAAAACAAAGGGAAAATAGAATGGAAAATTTTAAGAAAGAGGGAGAAAAAGAGATAAAGAGAAATATTAATTTTCATAGAGCTGAAGAGACACAAAAGTCCTCAAACTGAAAGGGCCTGAACTGTGAGGGGCAGAGTGAAAAACAGAGAGATCCTAAAAAGCTTTCAGAGAGGGAAAAACTATCAAGCTGTAACAATAACCAGTAACAGAATTTATCAGCAATAATCGATGCTAGCATATAACAGAGCAATTCCAAAGTTCTGAATGAAAATTCACTTGAATCTAAAAATTCATATTACGGTAACTTATCAGTCAAATATAAAAGCAAAATTAAATCAGATTTCGATTTAGGAGGTTACGTATCTTTCTGAGAAAGTTTCTTGAGAATGTACTCCAAGAAAAATAAGGATAAAAACCTAATTCAATAAGATATGATGGACTTAAATCCAAGTCCAGCAAGAAGAAATTCCCGGACGTCAGACCTGCAGGAAGCTTAGAAAGCAGACTATCCAAATTAGAATTCAGTGGGCTCCAAGATAAAGAAAGCAGTCAAAATAACAGATGGAATAAGTAAATTGGAAGGTATGAAGGCATATGATTCTCATGACAGGAAAAACAAGATAGTCCATAAAATTGCAGGCAAAAAAAAAATATGCCCAGGAAAGTTATGATTCAAACATGAATCAAAGAAAAGTCACATACGATTGAATACTTTGTAGAATGCAAGAAAACAGAATCCATTTGGCCTTGGCACTAAGAAAATTCTCCTTTATAAGGAATAGGTATCTTGATATTGGATCCACAGAGAAGGGGATGTGTATTTGTCCTTTCTCACATGGCTATACAGAAATACCTGAGACTGGTAATTCATAAAGAAAAAAAGTTTAATTGGCTTGCAGCTCCACAGGTTGTAGAGGAAGCATCATGCTGGCATCTGCCTGGCTTCTGGGGAGGCCTCAGGAAACTTACAATTACGGTAGAAGGTGAAGGGGAAACAGGCACATCTTACGTGGAAGGAGCAGGAATAAGAGGGGGCAGGGGGAAGGTGCTACACACTTCTAAACAACCAGATCTCAGAAGAACTCACTCATTCACCATCACAAGAACAGGACTGGTATGGTTTGGATTTGTGTCCCCATCCAAATTTCACGTTGAATTGTAATTCCCAGTGTTGGACGAGGGGCCTGGTGGGAGGCGACTGGATCATGGGAGTGGATTTCCCCCTTGCTGTTCTCATGCTAGCGAGTTCTCACGAGATCCGGTTATTGAACAATATGTAGCACCTCCCTTTTTGCTCTCTTCCTCCTGCTCCGGCCATGTAAGACATGACTGCTTCCCCTTCACCTTCCGCCATGAGTGTACGTTTCCTGAGGCCTTCCCTGCCACACTTCCTGTAGAGCCTGTCGAATCATGAGCCAATTAAACCTCTTTTCTTGATAAATTACCTAGTCTCAGGTAGTTCTTTACAGCAGTGGGAGAATGGACTAATACAAGTAGCAAGGGGAATAGTGCTAAACCCTTCATGACAGACCACCCCCATGATCCAGCCACCTCCCCCCAGGCCCCACCTACGACACTGGGGATTACAATTTGACATGAGAGTTGATGGGGACACAGAACCAACTGTATCAGGTGGTAATCAACATGTTACTTAGTTCCACAAGGAACTACATTTAAGGAGCCATGATAGAAGCACTTAATTGACTTTTGAACTTTTAGAGTAAACTTTTGGACAAGGCATAGAAAGCCAAACTATGTGATTACAAAACAAGAAATGTAAATTTTATCCATCTTCAAAATGTAAACAAATACAAAGAGAAAAGGAAGAAGGGAGGGAAAGAAAGTAAAAGAAAGGAGAGAGAGAAAAAGAAAAAAAAATTGATCAAAGCCAAAAGTAGAGAAGGAAAGAAAAGAGTAGAAGAGTCCCATTCCTTAATGCTCACTAAAGCCAGTCAAGAGAAACGGGACTGCCCATGCTAACTGCAGGGAGTTTTAAATATAAGTAAAAAGGTAATATAACAATTTAAAAAATGGGTACGGAGGAGGAAGTGGGTGGTATAATGGAACCAAAACCTCATCTCACCAGCAGGAAGTAAATAGTGTGTAAATAACAGATGTGTGTGTAAACTAGCAGTGTAAGCCTATTATGTAGAGAGATGGAGGTAAATCATCAGAAGAAATAAACACAGAAGGTATTAAAAGTGTCTCCAGGGAGCAGGACTAGGAGCTGGATCAGGCTAAGCGGGCCGATACCTTTTCGTTATAAACCCTTCTCCACTACCCGATTTTGAAAACCACATCCACCTATTATTTCAATTTTATTTCTTTAAGGACAATTCACAGGGTTGCTGGAGGTCTGGAAATAGGCCTGCTCATCCACTGCTGCTGGAAGTATTACCTGATACAACCTTTCTTGAGGGCAATCTGGCAATATGTATTAAAAAACTAAAAATGGAGAAAATCTTCCTCAAAGTAAAGAAGGAATTCAGGCTGGGCACGGTGGCTTATGCCTGTAATCCCGCAGTACTGAGACGGGAGAACTGCTTGAACTCGGGAATTCAAGAATAGCCTGGGGAACATGATGAGACTCTGTGTCTACAATAAAGTACAAAAATTAGCTGGGTGTGGAGGTGCACACTTGTAGTCTCAGCTACTTGGGAGGCTGAGGTGGGAGGATCTCTGGAACCTGGGAGGTGGAGGTTGCAGTGAGCTGAGATCGCGCCACTGCACTCCAGCCTGAGTGACAGAGCAAGACTCTATCTCAAAAAAAAAAAAGAAAAAAAAAGATGGTATTTGTTGACAAGAAATAATTGAGGATGGAAAAAAAAAGTAATCAGTAATCAGAGGATTGCCCTATAAAGATCTATGTTTGTACTTCGTCTTTTGTCCCCAACCCTTCACAGACTGGAAAAAATGCAAAGGGGGTTATTTAAATAAATTGACGTTCAATATTAAAAAGCATGACATTTATTTGACATGTAAAGCTATTGAAGATATACTAAGTGTGAAGGGGCAGACTATAAACCAGTATGCATAGTAAAAAAAAGTTACATATATGTATATGCAGAGAAAAAAAGACATTAAGGTATATGTCAAAATGTTAATAGTTCTCTGTTCCTATTCTTTTAAATTTTCTAATTCTTCTACAATGAACACTACATAGACTGTAAAATGTATTTGCAAAAGTGGTTGCCAGGGGATGGGAGAAGGGGAATGGGGAATTACTCTTTCATGGACACAGTTTTAGCTTCAAAGATGGAAAGAGTTGTGAAGATGGGCGGTGGTGATGGCTGCACAACAGTGTAAACGCACTTAACACCACTGAACTGTACACCTGAAAATGGTTAAGATGGTAAATTTTATGTTGTATGTATTTTTCCAGTTGTAAAAATTAAAAAAAAATTTAAAAATGACAAAATAGTGAAGATTGGAATATTTTGTATACTACATGTAATAAATTTATGAACAAACCAAGTTATAGATAGCTTATCTTAATACTGCTAATGTTAACCAAATGACTACATTTGTAAGAGGAGTTATGAAAATACAGTATATATTTTAGATTCTCTCCAAATGTTACCTTTTCCTTCATCCTAAAATGGGAATTTTCTTGCTCGTTCCAAAATATCTAGACATTATTTTTAAATCTCTAATCCAAATCCTATATTCTTCACTGCTCTCTGAATCTCTCCAACAATATGAATCTTTCCCAAGGTTATTTTCGAGCCCCAAGCTTAAAACTTTCTTCTCAAAAATAAGATGTTTTAACCTCAAATGTCTTTACTTTTATTATACCAAACCCTTAAATATGTATTTCTTGTGCCCTCCAAATAATTTTATGTTCTTTTATGGTAATATATATATAATATATAAAAATATATAATATGTAATATATATAATATATAAATATATGTAATATATAATATATAAATATATTATATGAAATATATATAATATATAATATATAAAAATATATTATATACACTGATGTATACATATTTTTATATATTATATATTTATATATTATATATTTTATTTACATATATTTTATGTATAATATATACACATATACATACATCGGTTGGGTACAGTGGCTCACACCTGTAATCCCAGCACTTTGGGAGGCCAAGGTGGGTGGATCATGAGGTCAGGAATTCCAGACCAGCCTGGCCAATATGGTGAAACTCCGTCTCTACTAAATATACAAAAACTAGCCAGGCGTGATGACACGTGCCTATAATCCTAGCTACTTGTGAGGCTGAGGCAGGAGAATTGCTTGAACCCGGTAGGCAGAGGTTGCAGTGAGCTGAGATCACGCCATTGCACTCCAGCTCTAGGTGACAGAGCAAGACTCCGTCTCGGAAAAAAAATTGAAAAAACAAATAAAATATATATATATGTTTCTAATATATATATAATAATGCATATATATGACTTTTTAAATGACTTTTTGGCTTTTTAGTCTTTCAGTTTATTGCACATGGATTAGGGTTGTGAAGAATGGACTTTCTCCATGATCTTGCATGTGGTTTTGGAATGTAAATATAATGGATATGGTGGTTTTGGCTTTATTTGATTTCTGTAGTTGGTAAGGGCTGAACTGTGTTCCCCCAAAATTTCATATTAAATTCTAATCCCATTACTTCAGAATATGATTGTATCTGACGATACGGTCTTTAAAAGAGGATTCTGGTAAAATGCCATCATTAGGGTGAACCCTAATCCAGTATGACTGGTGTCCCTATAAGAAAAGCAAATGAGAAGGACACGGACACACACAGAGGGAAGACCACATGAAGATGCAGAGAGAAGACGGCATCTACAGTATAAAGAGAGAGCCCTCAGAGGAAAACGACCCTCTGACACCTGGATCATGGACTTCCAGCCTCCAGAAATAGGAGGAAAGAGTCTTTGTCGTGTAACCCCCCAGTCTGGTACTTTGCAATTGCAGCCCAAGTGGACTCATCCCGAAGCATATTCTTCATCTCCCTTATCAACCCTCTCTTGGCCACTGCAAATTCTGAGGGCTCTGGGACCTTTGTGGTTATAAGGGTTGATTATAACATAATCACGGAGCTGTAGAATACAGCAGGAAGCACTGCCTACACTAACCACATCACCTCTCTACTCTCAGTTTTTGGTTTCTTATACGTTAGGTGCTATTCAATCAGATTTATGTGGTTTGTCAGAGACCATGGCATCAATCTGGTTGAATAGCATCTAATCTATACGAAAAGTGTCCCAAGAGGTTCTAATGCCTCCTTCACATTATTTTCCTTGATATCTGTCATTGAAAAAAGGATTCCCTGGGTAGAGTTTATGTGTGACTCTGTCTAATGTGTAAGGATGGATTCCAAGACTTGCCAAAGTCTTTCGCCAGCCTAATGTTCTGGGTACTGTCTTAAAGATAAACCTGTGATCAAGGCCAACAGAAAGGAGCTTGTAAATATAGGTCTCCAAGGTGCAAGTCTGTGATGCTCAAATGACAAAATATCCCGGTGCACAATTATGACTTGCAAATTTCCCCCGGGAAGCCTGCCCCGCTTCCTGTAAGCAGGACTATGGAGACAATTCACTTTGGCGTGAGGACTAAAACAAGAAACAGGGACTTACTCTTTACATGCCTCCCACCCCTGGCATTTCTAGCAGGGCAGGGCTATGACACACTCATAAAAAGCTAGTTCGCTTGAAAGGCTGCTCTTCCCTGATTACCTCCGTGAGACGGGAGAAGAGTCCATGCCTAGATAAAACATTCATGTGAGTGCTTTGTGGCCTTTCTTTTGGTATCCTTCCCCATCCCCCATAATGCTGCTGGAACTGTCAGTTGGTTCCTTCTTATAACTGTGACCTGTCATGTTTCCTTGTGACAGCTGAACATACTAGATCACTCCTCTCACTTTCTGTAATGCCACATTCTTCATAAGTATGACTCAATCAATCTCCAAGCCACACTGTTGTAGAAAATCAGAATAGGCTACCCTATAATATGCCACTTTAGATAAGGATGATTGTGAGCTGTAGGCAAATGTGATAATCAACAGATGCAGAAAGAAGCCTTGTCAGAGGTCCCCTTATCGGGCCAAAAGCAGAGACTCCTGAGAAGTAAAGACTGCTGTAAATCCCCTCTCTTGGGGAAGTTTTACGGACATGAAGATGAAAAGTCAGCACCAAGACAGACCCGCACAAACATTGCTAAGATAGTCCTTATCTTCCATGAGTTTCTCCCGCACATTTACCTTCCCAGGGTTTACAGCTCCTAGAAGCCTAAAAACCTTTTCCCTTTGTCTTTTGACCTCTCTATAAATTGATTCTTCTTTGCTAAGATGCTGTACAAGCCCAGGTTCCAATAACCCCTTTGAATTGCTCATCGCTGAGTTTCTCTCTCCTGCAGGTATGCATACTGCACATGTTAATAAATTCTGTTTCTCTCTTGTTAATCTTTCGCCGGTTTAATTTCCAGGGTCCCAACCAGAGATCTTAAGAGGGTAGATTTTTTTTTTTTCTCTCTCTCTCTCTCTTCTACACTGTGAAGGCTTCTTAGCAGATATGCAGCCACACATGAAGTTAGGCAACTGGGGTCTAGGCTGATGCTGTGGGGTGCAAAGGCTGGGTGCTGATTATGTGTCTTGAGGTTAGAGCTTACAAGTAAAACTCTTCTAAGCAAAATAACCTCAATTCATTTAGGGTCAAAAAATATCAAGGCAGATGATGAGATACAGATCTGTAAGTTATCTACTGAGGATCAGCTAACCTCCCTGTTGTAGGACAATTTACCCAGGAGATTAAAATCTTGATTCAATTCATACAGGAACTTCCAAACCCTAAAATCATAATTTAACTTCTCTAATATCTCAGTAAGAGAGAATTCTGTCCTCCCATCCAGCTATTCTGCCTCCTCAGTCTTCTCCCCAGATCCATTAGAGGAAACATTTAGAACATGTTTATTTTTCCAAGGTCTTCCGCCCCCATCTCCCACCCCACTCTTGAGTTTTGCTGAGATTTGACTTCAAGCTATTATTAGGGTTTTCCCTTCCAGTTTGTCTACTTTGCTGTAATAGTCATTACTTACGACACAGTATGAAGTCCTGGTAAAAACGATCTCATCTCCTTATACTAAATGACATATTCATCACAAGATTCACTGCTCACTACTGATTTCGGACCTCTTATCTTCCGGCTTGTTGAGAGTTCTACTGAAATTGACACTTTACCAATTGCTTTCCCAAGCGAAATTATATGAGTAGTAAACTCTAGGCCATGAAGCCTTTAATGAGTTACAAGAATAATAAACTCCAAGCCTTCATGTGTCAAACTTACAAAAACAAAAAAATATATATGGTTATTGAGCTTGATGTAGAATTTTGTATTACAATGTTTTTTGTATAAATCATCTAGAGATATTGTTCTATTGTCTTCTTCTACTTTCTAGGGCTGGTGATGAGAACTCTGGCACTAGTTTGATTCTTCTACTTCTGCCTCTCCGGATGTATAAAACTTTCTCTTTATCCGTAAAATTCTAGGATTTCACCAGGAAATGTCTATACATGTAGTTTGAAATATTCATTCACCTCGCCTGAACTCAGAGAACTTTTCTTTTACTTTTATTTAACTATTCTTCTTCTTCTCTCTGGTTCTTTTTCTCCTCCAGGCACTCTTGTTACTGATGTTAAGTCAGTCAATCTGTCCTACAAGTTTCATATCTTTTTCCTCTACATGTCTCTAAGTGTCTGTACTCTATGGGATAAAGAATTTCTTCCCCTTGATGTTCCAGAATAGTGATTACGTTCTTAGCAGTGATCTTCTTTTAGTATATCTGAAAAAAAAAATAGTTTTTATATTGTGGAAACAATGCTTTTAGTTCCATACAGTCTTTTATTTTCTTGCATGCTAATTATCTTCCTTATTCCATTTTGTTAAAGTACTCTTCTGTCTCCTTATTCAGTTCTATTTCAATAGCTGCCATGTTTTCTAGTTTAGAGTTTGTGCTCATAACTTCAGGTTACTAAGACTTCCTAAGCAAGCTGTGATGTTTCTCTGCCTACTCACAGTCGTGTGATCCCTCAGTACTTGTACAGGTTAGATATTGGTGTTGAGTGGTAGAACAGCAGCAGATGGTGGAAGATACAATTTCTTGTAGGCTGGTGTTGACGGAGTCAGGTGAGGCACTAGAAGAATACTAGATGCAAATACTCATCATTTCCTAATCACAAGGAGGAATTCAGACCTCCAGTTCAGCCTTCTCTGAATCTCTTGTGGTTGACAGTATCAAATAGCTCCTTCAAAACCAACAGTAGCTACCCTAAGCCTGAGGAGAGTAACACTCTGGCCTCTAAATTCACACTAGTTGCCAAAGAAGAAAAGAAAAACCACACACCCAAATGAAAAACTGAGCTTAGCGTTGTCTCATCTCTGGATATCTTAGATGAAATCCTGGCCTCAGACACAATTGCCAGAGTAGTACTTCCAGCTCATATGACCACCAGAGCCTTTCTACCACTCCATGGAGACGTGAAGTTTATTTCTAACCCCTCGAACCAGGGAAGGTCTTTTTGACTGCTTCATCAAATAAAATGTGACAGTAATGACATCCCAGGGTAGGTGACATGGATGCTCGGTCCTGGAACCCGCCACTATGCTGTGAGGAAGTCCAAGCCACATGGAGTGGCCACATGAGGGTCTTTAGCCATCAGTTCCAGTTAAGGTCCCAGTTGATGGCCAGCACAGATGGACAGACAGTGAACATGACTCCAAATGACACCAGCCCCAGCACTGAAGCCCACATTGAGTGCGAGAGAAATGGGTTGTTCTCTGAGCCCTGCCCAAATAGCAGATTCAAGAGGAAAACAAATGTTGTTATTTTAAGCCATGAGTTTTGAGGTGGTGTGTTAGAGAGCATTAGATAACAATAGCCACCATTTTTGTCCACTGTGCTATTCCCCAGAAGAAATCAGGGACATGGACTCAGACCAGCTTCTCCCTAAAATCCTTTAGGATTAATACTTGGATGCAGAATTTTCATATTGCTCAAGGATTTAGTATTGTCTCCAGGTCGCTCCTTGATCTTAGAAATGGCTTTAAAAAGATTCTGGAACTATCCACTTGTGAGAGGTAAAATGGGAGGAAACTGGCACAGTACAATAATTTTATTTTATAAAAATACACTTAGCAAAAGATGACAAGCTAAATATTATGTCAGTTCTCACACTGAGACTCAAATATCTCGAGTTATCTCAGTGAATGACATCAGATTTTTTATACATTGTAGGGGAAAACACACTTACATGAATTCACTTAACTAGGTCAAGGAATTTTAGAAATGTGATATATAATAGGATTAGCAATCAGAAGTTATTATTTCTCTTTGGGCTGTTTCCAAGCAGTCTATTCTCCAGTGAAGATGCTTAGCTTCTCCAGGTCTCAGTTCCCTCATCTGTTAAGTAAGGAAATTAGGTGCAATGACCTTTAAAAAAATTTTTTTTAATTTTTAAAAATTATTTTCTTAATCTTATTTATTTATTTATTTTAATAGAGATGAAGTCTCGTTTTGTTGCCCAGGCTGGTCTCAAACTCCGAGGCCCAAGCGATCCTCCCGCCTCAGCCTCCCAAAGTGCTGGGATTACAGCCATGAGACATTGTGCTTGGCCTTTATTTAAATTTTATTTTTTTAATAGACAGGGTCTCACTCTGAGGCCCAGGCTGGAGTGCAGTGGCAAATCGTGGCTCATTGCAATCTCAATCTCCCGCCTCAGCCTTCTGAGTAGCTGGGACTACAGGTGTATACCACCACTCAGAGCTCATTTTTTTAAATTGTATTTTTATAGAGACAGGATCTCACTATGTTGTCCAGGCTGGTCTTGAACTCCTGGCTTCAAGTGATCCTGCCACCTCAGCCTGCCAAAGTACTGGGATTATGGGCCTGAGCCACTGCACCTGGCCCCAATCATCTTAAAAAGGATTCTACCAGCTCAGCCATCCCGTGCAAGTTTACTGAACCTTCATATGTAGATACCAAGAACACTGTACATCCAACCCCATTATTTCAGAGACGAAAGACCTGATAAGAACCTGAAAGATTATGATCCACGAGAAAGGAAGAAACAGAATTTCCAGTACTGGAACAATGTGCCACCATGACACTGTGCCTGTGGGTCATCAATGCAGATGTTTTTGATAAAAGGCTGCACCCTATGCTCCAAAGGACAATGAAGGAGGAATTTATTTATGTTGCACCTGCATTACCATCCTCAGAAGGAGGACACATGTAATGATGGTGGCAGTCGATTGACTCAATGACTAAAAGGAGTGAGGGTAGATTTGGCCTCAGTGGCCCTAAGGACAACACCGAGACATGGTCTTGCTCCCCTTGTGTCTCAGGTCTGTTTTCCTTAAGGTTGACTCCATTCTTTGGCAGACTCTCCCCTCACAGATCCAAAGTGGCTGGCGGCAGCTTCAGGTTGAAAGCCCATCTGCTCAGGAATCCCAACGGACCCAGCCAAGGTCCCAGACTGTAGTGTACAGTCCCACTGACTGTAGTGAACAAAATAATGCCCCACCTCCTAAAAGTCCACATCCTAATTCCCAGAACCTCTGAATATGTTATCTTACACGGCAAAAGAGACTTTGCAGATGGCTCAGATAGACCCTGAGATAAGAAGTCTGCTGGATTATCCTGGGGGGTCCAGTGTCACCCATGGGTCCTTAACAGTGGAAGAGGAAGGCCAGCCACAGTGGCTCACTACTGTAATCCCAGCGCTTTGGGAAGCCGAGGCGAGTGGATCACTTGGGACCAGGAGCTCGAGACCAGCCTGGCCAATATGGCAAAACCCTGTCTCTACTGAAAATACAAAAACTAGCCAGGCACGGTAGTGGGCACTGTAGTGCCAGCTATTCGGGAGGCTGAGGCAGAAGAATTGCTTGAACCCAGGAGGCGGAGGTTGCAGTGAGCCGAGATCGCGACACTGCACTCCAGCTTGGGTGACACAGCAAGATTCCATCTCAAAAAAAAAAAAAAACAGTGGAAGAGGAGGCAGAAGAGGAATTCAGAGGGAGATATGACCACAGGAGGATCAGAGCGATGTGGTATGAGGAGAGCGCAACCCAGTGCTACTGGCTCTGAACACGGAGGAAGGGGCCACAAGGCAAAGAATGTGGGCCACCTCTAGAGAAGCCTGAGAAATCAGGGAAGCTAATTCTCCCCTAGAGCCTCCAGAGAGCAGCACCATCCTGCTGCCATCTTGATTTTAGCCCAGTGACACCTGTGCCAGACTTCTGACCTCCAGAACTGTAAGATGATAAATCTGTGTTGTTTTAAAGTCACTAAGTTGGTGATAATTTATCACAGAAGGAATAGAAAAACAATATACCACGGCCAGGCACATGGCGGCTCACACCTGTAACTCCAACACTTTGGGAGGCCGAGGTAGGCAGATCGCTTGAGCTCAGGAGTTTGAGACTACCCCGGCCAACATGGCAAAACTCCACCTCTACAAAAATACAAAAATTAGCCAGATGTAGTGGCTCAGGCCTGTAACCCCAACACTTTGGGAGGGCGAGGTGGGCAGATCATTTGAGTCCAGGAGTTCGAGACCAGCCTGGCCAACATGGCAAAATTCAATCTCTATAAAAACACAAAAGTTAACTGGGCATGGTGGTGAGTACCTGTAGTCCCAGATACTTAAGAGGCTGAGGCACAAGAATCACTTGAACCTGGGAGGTGGAGGTTGCAGTGAGTTGAGATCACGCCACTGCACCAAGAACGACAGAGCAAGACCTTGCCTCAAAAAAAAAAAAAAAAAAAAAACACAATATACTGATTGGTCCAATTTGATTCACCTGCTCTGCCTGAATCAATGATTTTGACTAGACCCAAGTCACATCCCTTCCCTGAATCAAAGGGTGAAGTTAGTCCCACTTACACCACATGGGTCAAGAGTGGGGAAGGGACAGCTCCTTGAAGAAAACCAGAGGCTACAACCAGAGGACTGGGACATGGAAAATAAGCAGGAAAATAAAAAAGATATCCAACCTATATGAGGACAAATGAGGGCCAGACAAAACCCTGATATATCTAATAGATATATCTGTAGATATTGTAGAGATAAGAGTTTCACTATGTTGTCCAGCACTGGAAATGCTGGAGATAAAACTTAGGCTACCGACAACATTCCAACTTTGCTTTCCTCTGAAGGTCACAGCTTTTGAAGAAAGAGGAAATACCAAGAAATGGAACAGCCAAAATCCATGGATAGAGGGTGCTATATAACAAGCCTGGATTTTTCAGATAGTTATCTGACAAGCGACAACACGTTATATCACAAATGCTATTGTCAGGAGCCTTGCTGACCTTATAAGGAATTCTTTAAAGTGTAAATTGAAGTGGGGAGGGAAGAATAACTATATAAAACTGAACAGCTGGATAATGTCAGTATATTAATTATATGTTCCTACTTTCTATATTCTTGATGCTGTGGCATTTGGAGTCTGTGGACTCAAGAAACTGCCCCTCCCAGGATTAATTAACTCCTAGAGGTAACAAGTAACTCACTTGTGGGCATGCCTTTGATATGCCAACCAACTACTTAGAGTCCAGCCCTCCAGGAGTCTGCTTTTCTGCTATGCAATTCTTCTGCCCTAATCTCCATGGAGCCAGGTACAACTGGGGACCACCCTTATAGCCCAGAGCCTGCCTGATAGTAAATTTTTTTTTTCATGAACTACACAGGAGATTTAAGCGTGATAGTGAACTTGTGCCACGTGTTGACTTTGCTTTGCCCACTCCTTTCGGTGTTAACTGCAATCGAGGCTCCTGCGTGCAGCTCCCTCTCTCCATGTCTGCTCATCTGGCTTCAGTGCTTTCCTGTGTGGCCCTGCATGAGCTCATGTGCTTACTGTTTCTTGGCGACTGCGAATGTAATAAAACACTCTTCCTTCCTGGCAATCGTTTTTGCATCTGTGTGTATTATACCTGCTCCAAACAAGTCCTGGGTACATTTGTAGAACAGCAAAAGATGGCAGATATGACTCAACAAGAACAACAATGAGACATCTCAGGAAGTATTAAGAGAGAACAACAGAAGAGTCAGGAAACAATCTTGGCCCCGGTGCCAACCCAAAATGTGGGCAGTAAAGCAACCTCGAAATCATAAGTGATGATGACAAGATGGCTTTTTGCACTGACTGATGGAGAAATGGGTTCATGCCAGGAAAAAGGGGGGCAGATCTAGGACTTATGAAAGGCTCCTGTATTAGCTCCCTATGGCTGCCATAATGAAGTACCACACGCTAGGTGTCTTAAATAACAGAAATTATTGCCACACAGTTTTGCAGCCCAGAAGTCTATATTCAAGGTGTCAGCGGGGTTGGTTCTTCCAAAGGCTGCGAGGGAGAATCTGTCCCAGGCCTCTTGCCTAGCTTGTGGTGGCTGCAAGCATTCCTTGGCTCGTCAACGGCATTCTCCTTATGATGTCACGTCATCTTCTCACAGCACATGTCTGTCTCTATGTCCAAATATCCCATTTTTTAAGGATCCACAGTCATATTGGATTTAAGCTGATATGGTTTGGCTGTGTCCCCACCCAAATCTCATCTTGAATTGTAGCTCCCATAATTCCCATTCGCTGTGGGAGGGACCCCGTGGGAGAGAACTGAATCACGGGGGCAGTTTTCCCTATACTGTTCTTGTGGTCGTAAGTCTCACAAGATCTGATGGTTTATAAGGGGTTTCCCCCTTTCACTTGGCTCTCATTCTCTCTTGCCTGCCACCATGTAAGATGTGCCTTTCACCATCCACCATGGTTGTGATGCCTCCCCAGCCACGTGGAACTGTGAGTCCACTAAACCTCTTTTTCTTTAAAATTATCCAGTCTCAGGTATGTCTTTATAAGCAGCATGAAAATATACTAATACAAAAGCCCACTTGAATAATGGCCTCATCTTAATTTAGTCATCTGTACAGACTTTGTTTCCAAATAAGCTCACATCCATAGATACTGGGGGGTTAGGTCCTCAACATCTTTTGAGGGAGATACAATTTGACCCACAAACCTATAACAGCTTCCTACCCTGGGAGTTCTTTTTCTTTAGTTCATCCTAATTTGCCCCCTTTTGCTATTTCCAAGGTAAAACCCAAAATGCCAAGATAAGGCTGTGGACTTAAACGTTTTTGAAAAGGGCCTGAGAAGGTTGATTTAGTCTGACCTCATGCTTAAGAGACAGAAAAGAATCTTTGCACACCTGCAAGATCCAAGCCAATGTGGTCATAACTCCAGCCAGTAATCTGCAGACTTTCTTAATCATCCATCCCAGGTAACTGAGGTGATAGTCAGTAGGGGTGTGGTTGGAGGATTTTAGAGTCCACATGACTAACAGAGGGCAGGGTAGGTAAAGAAAGGGAAGGAGATAGGGTTGCTATATACACAGTTCACATATTTGGCTGACCTGGGTGTTTTCAGAATAGCAGACTGGATTTCTGTGCCCACACACTACGGACTAATACATAGCCAAAGGCTTACTACAGACTTGGCATAAGACTTAGTCCTGTTCTTCCTTACAAGTGTGAGTAAATGCTGGCATCTCAAAATATACATATGCAAGAACCTACTGGGTTCCTTGCACAAGAAGTATCAGTGGTAAGGGGATGAGCAGGATTAGTGGCAGCCAATCCTCAAGCCACTAATAGTGGCTGAGGTGGTCTAGTTTATTAGTGATCCAAGTCCCCAAAAGCAGATCTTGTCCCAAATCAGACTCTTTAGCAACACCTAGTGATACCTGCTAACTAAATCTGCAAGTCCCCTTTGGAATGGGGCAGGATATAAATAAATAAGTAACATGGGCAAACGAAGCAATAAAGTTTGTGGTGGTTAGGGTATCCTGTTATAGAAAACATGGTCACTAGTCATTTCCTATAAAAGACATCTAGCTCCAAGCTATTCTACCATATTAGAAAAACCTCTCCAGGACAGCTGCATGGGAAGGCCATCTTTTTCTTCTCCAACTTTCATGGGCTGGAAACTTAATTCCCAAATTCATTATGTTGATTGGAGATGGGGCCTTTGGGAGATAATTAGGACTAGGTAAGGTCATCAGGATGGGGCTCCCATGATAGGGCTGGTGGCTTTATAAGATGAGGAAGAGAGACTTGAGCTGACATGCACACTCTTACTCTCTTGCATGTAACACCCTCTGCCATGTTATAACACAGCATGAAGGGCCTCACCAGACGCTAGTTCCATGCTCTTAAGACTTCCCAGCCTCCAGAACCATGAGCTAAATCAACCTCTATTCTTTATAAATTACCCTGTTTATTCTTTTTAAAATACCCAGTCTGTGGTATTCAGTTAAAGCAACAGAAAATGAACTAAGACAGACCTCATCAGCCACTTCGGCCTAAGCAGGAAGGATTTAACCAGATCCTTGCAGATGAACAAGCACCCAGGATAAGGGGAAGAAAGTGGATTGCCAGGGACTTGGAACAGAGGTCTGTATGATGATTAACGGCTTTGCACTAATTAGCAACATGTCATTGAGGTTTAAAGTGCTGAGGCAATTTATATATATCTAAAATGTGGCAAGAGGTGGGAAGAGAGAAATTTTGCTTGAAAAAAGCATATTCATTATACTTCTAATGACATATTATTTTCAGAATACAAACTACAGAAAGTAAATCTCAAAATGTGGGAAAGGACAGGGATATATGGAAAGAGCAACAAGAATGCATTATCATGATTAGGGTCTTTATTCATTAGAAAGCACCAAAACAAACATTAAGCTTTCACTAAGCATCAGATTGTTAAAGCTCGACATTCATTTAACTTTCACAACAACCCCCGAGGTCAGGACTATTAATAACATCATATTATTGATGGGGAAATTGAGGTTTTAGCAAGCTTACAAAACTTGCCCAAGGTCACAAAGCTTAGAGAAGCAGATTAGGAACCCAGTCTGACCTCAGAAGTCACTTTCATAACCCGTATGTTCTAACAGCCTTTCACAAGTTTAGAAATGCAGGCAATCCCCAAAGTGCCTTCCAGATAAAAATTTCTATGGGGAAAGATAGTGAGGACAGGAATGTAAAAATAAACTTCCCTAATTTCACAATTGCCTAGGGCCAACTTCCGATATTTTCCTACATATAGTCATACTGCTTCTAAAAAATAGTAGAAAATTATTGCTCTCAGCCTACCTGTAAGGAAGCAGAGAAGAAGGGTATTTATCTGCCATGCTCAACAGACTTGAGATTCATCTGCCGTAAAACCTCTGGAAGCAGCCACCCGATAGACAATGTGACAACTCCCATCCCTGCAGCCAGAGTTGATTGAACAGGTGAAGAACTACGGTTTACTAGATTCCCCTGGGATTTTAAAACAGGAGAGGACAGTTAGTGGGGCTAGACCTGTAAGGGTCAGTGGCTTCAATGCACCATCTGCAGAAAAATCTACAGGAATACAGGTGGTGAGGACAGAAAGACAGAAGAACATAGGAGATGTGGCCCCTCAGCTATGGAGAAGTCTTGGCTCCCAGTGGTGGTTTATCTCCCATTGCAGGGATACTGGCTATCATTAGCTTCACTAAGCATGCCTACTGCTGAGTCCTTATAAGAAGCTTACTTTTTAGGCCAGGCGCGGTGGCTCACACCTGTAATCCCGGCACTTTGGGAGGTCAAGGCAGGCGGATCACCCGAGGTCAGGAGTTCGAGACCAGCCTGACCAACATGGAGAAACCCCGTCTCGACTAAAAATACACAATTGGCCACATGTGGTGGCACATGCCTGTAATCCCAGCTAGTCGGGCAGCTGAGGCAGGAGAATCACTTGAACCTGGGAGGTGGAGGTTGCGGTAAGCCAAGATCGTGCCATTGCAGTCCAGCCCAGGCAACAAGAGTGAAACTCCGTCTCTACAAACAAACAAACAAACAAACAAAAAAGAAGCTTACTTTTCTTAAAGCAGCCTGAGGGTTTTGTGTTGTTCTGCCTTTTGCAATCCAGGGCCTCACCTGGAGCTCGACCACAAGCATGACTTTTTTATCCAGACACCCTGCCCAACGCATTTCAAAGCCTTATATCCACACTCTCTCTGTTCTTTTTGTTTCTGTGTTACAATAGCATCTTCCATTTAGTGCCAGGGCTCTGCTAGATGCTTCATCACACAAGTGTTTCTCAAATCTTCAACATTAATGGCTCACTTAATTGGGTTTCTGTAGACAGACACTCAAATTTAGACAAATTTTAACAGGCAGTCCAAACAAGTATGAGAATTGGGAACAAACAAACTTGGATCCATTGATTATTCAATAAATAGTTTTGGGGCAACTGGATATCCATTTGAATGTGTTCCATTACCCTGACCACCCGCCCAGAAAAAAAAAATATGAAATGAATTAAATTAGTTGTAAAAAAATAAAATGCCGAAAAAAAATCAGGGGAGGAAAATGAAGATAATGACGAATCTTATGGTGAGAAAGGACTTCCCAAGCAGGACTCCAAATTTAGAAATTGCAATGAAAAAAAGAAAGACTTCCTGACACAATTTTCTTACATTGCTACAGGATAAAGGGCATGATAATAAATGACAAATGATAGACTGGAAGAAAATATTTGCAACTTACACAACAAAGGACTAATTTCTCTTTGCAAAGGTCCATTGTAGGGTTTATCTTGTTTGTTTGTTTATTTATTTATTTTTATCTTTAGAGATGGGGGTCTCACTATGTTGCCCAGGTTGGTCTTGAACTCCTGGCCCCAGAGATCTTCCTCTGGCAGAGTTTATAAAGCTCGAGGTGAAATATGAAAGAACAATGCTGAGTAGATTTCTTTTACCCACCCAATGTTCAAGGTGGTCTTCCACTGCTGAACACCTGTCCCCTAAAGTAATCCTAAAGACTCCCCTTCCTGTCCTTTCTATATATATCTATATACATATACAGACGTGTCTGGACATAGAGCCACGGTTTCTTTTTTCTGTTTTTTTGAGACGGAGTTTCGCTCTTGTTGCCCAGGCTGGAGTGCAATGGCACGATCTCAGCTCACCGCAACCTCCACCTCCTGGGTTCAAGCAATTCTGCTTCCTCAGTCTCCCAAGTAGCTGGGATTACAGGCATGCGCCACCACGGCTGGCTAATTTTGTATTTTTAGTAGAGACGGGGTTTCTCCATATTGGTCAGGCTGGTCTTGAACTCCCAACCTAAGGTGATCCGCCTGCCTCGGCCTCCCAAAGTGCTGGGATTACGGGCATGAGCCACCACGCCCGGCCGAGATACTGTTTCTTTTTGACATAATGGGTTCATATTCTCTCCACTGTTCTGTGACCTGATGTCTTCGATAGAGCATGTCTCAGAGATCTTTTTATGCATCTACTTATAGGTCCACCTCACTTTCTTTATTAGTTGTGTCAGAAACCACTAATTGTACCATCATTCCTTTTATCTTCTCCAATGGACATTTGTTTCCAGTGTTTCACCATTTTAAATGATGTACCCATCAACATCTTATACATTAATCTTTCTGCATACCTGTCATAATATTGTCAAAGGGGAGGCAAGGGGAAACGGTTAGAAACTCTCTCTATATGATATCATTCTAACTTAGTTCAGGGGTATGGTACGCTTTGGGGAAAAAAGACCGCAGCAGATCAGGCCACTCTTAATACAAGCCAACTTTATGCCATCCCCGTCCCTAAGCAGCTAACACTGCTCATTCTCCCTGCTTGCTGTGCCTGCAGAAGCTGTTTGAAACTGCGGTTTTCTTCCTGCACCCTCCCGTGCCATCTCCATCTGGACCGAGGTCATCTGGGAAGGGCTCCTGCAAGCCTGCTCATCACCACCAGCAGACACAACACTTGTTTCTAAATCCAGCCTCCTCCCCACCTGCCTTTTGTTCTGCCAAGCCACAAGGCAGCCTGCCTTGGGGAGACTGAGGCATACCTGCTACAGCTGAGAAGGAACTGACAGGAAATAAGGTGAGAAATCAGGTCAGCGGGAACAGGATGAGCTGGGGCCAGAAGATATGGAAATGGGGAGCTGGGACAAGAGGCAGATCAGAAGCCAGGCAGAGGTAAATGAAGAGTCCACTAGGAAGAAGGGAAAAGGAAGGGCAGGAGACAGAATGCTCCAGCAGCTGAAGTGGAAATGAGAAATTGGCAGGAAGTGAAGGTGGCAAAGCGGTGGTGTAGAACAGGTTTGCAGCCACGCAACAAACGCCGCCCCGATAACAGAGAAAATGTGAGTTAACTGTCATGTCTTGGGGAATTTTATCTACAGTGGATTTGGGTAGTTGAGAACATCTAGCTGACATGAAGGACTGACAGGCCAGTGACAAAAACAGTTTCTGATAGGATACCTCGCTCCTGCCCCAATGCTTCCAGCTCCCTCATTCTTTCTGTCCTCACATTTACTTTTCTGTCCTCTGTGATCGTCCAACCTTTCTTGCAAACGATCCACCTCTGCCTTCTCGATGTTCATTCATTCTATTTTTTGTTTTCTCCACTCTATTCTAGTGGTTCATGTTTTGCCCCCACCTCCTTCTATAGATCAGGGACCCTGGGACGTGGGCATTTCATGACACGTTTTGGTCCTTCGGTGCTTAATATGCTATAAACATAGATGATGCCTCAAAATACTTCCTAAGTGAAGTGCTGTGATGGTTAATATTGAGTGATATTTGCTGATTCTTCTGGCCTCCATCCTTTTCCCGTGCTGGAGGCCTCCTGCCCTTGAACATCAGACTCCAAGTTCTTCAGCTTTTGGACTCTTGGATCCACACCAGTGGTTTGCCAGGGGCGCTCAGCCTTTGGCCACAGAGTGAAGGCTGTACTGTCAGCTTCCCTACTTTGGAGGTTTTGGGACTGGGACTGGCCTCCTTGCTCCTCAGCTTGCAGATGGCGTATTGTGGACTTCACCTTGAGATCACGTGAGTTGATACTCCCTAATAAACGTCCTTTCATATATACATCTATCCTATTAGTCCTGTCCCTCTAGAGAACCCTATTACAAATACCGTTCCTCACACTTCGAATATCTTGCTCTTACGTTCCTCTTTAAAAAATCCACCTGACCATGCAATCTATACTCATGTATCCCTCAAAACACAAAACAATTTTTTTAAAACACAGCAAACAGGCTGGGCGCGGTGGCTCACGCCTGTAATCCCAGCACTTTGGGAAGCCGAGGCGGGCGGATCACAAGGTCAGGAGATTGAGACCATCCTGGCTAACATGGTGAAACCCCGTCTCTACTAAAAATACAAAAAATTAGCTGCACGTGGTGGCGGGCAACTGTAGTCCCAGCTACTTGGGAGGCTGAGGCAGGAGAATGGCGTGAACCCAAGAGGCAGAGCTCGCAGTGAGCCAAGATGGCACCACTGCACTCCAGCCTGGGCGACAGGGCGAGACTCTATCTCAAAAAAAAAAAAAAAAACCACAGCAAACAAACCAAAGAGCATTAAAAATAAGAAATATATGTACGTATAAAAGGTATTTATACATACGTATATGTATGTTTTCATATAAATACAAAAGATACAAGCAATAGAGGGAATTAATGAAAATTAATAGAGGTTCTTCAAAAAGACATAAAATAGACGAGCCCCTGGGAAAACTAATCAAGAAAAAACAAAGGCACAAATGACAAATACTGGAAATGAAAACGAAGAGATTTTTGGTTTAAATGTCCAGAAACATAAAAATTGCTCAAACTGACAAAAAAAAAAAAAAAAAAAAAAAGCTTCAAAAGTGAAGATTTCGTGGTGAAATGTGTTTAATCAGCATTTAAAATCTATCCCACACAAAACCACCCTCCCTATCATTTTGCCTCATCTTAGGGGAGGGTGGTTTTGTGTGGGATAGATTTTAACCTTATTTGAACCTTATCTGATAAGGTTCACATAGCCTTGCACGCAAGCTTTGCACCCAGACAAGGAACAAATGGGTCATTTCAGTCTCATCCGCTCACATGACTCCAAGAACCCTTGAGGTGGAACCCAATTCATTTCTAAACCCTTCAAACCACAGCGAAATAAAGAAAGCACAAAGAAATCAATAGGACAAGCCCGTTTTTATACCAACTGATTTTCAGTGGGGCACACTAACATTCCACCAAACGATTATATTCCCTGGCCTCCTTTCGACTCAGCTGCGGCCACCGTCTCTATTTTGGGCCGATGAGATGAACACAAAAGCGTGCATGACTTGATTTTCTGGAAAGCCTTCTTCAGTTGGGGGAGTGGAGACACAGCCTCTTCCTTCTCCTATTTAGAAAGTAAAGACGGGCTGGGCGCGGTGGCTCACGCCTGTAATCCCAGCACTTTGGGAGGCCGAGGCAGGTGGATCACCTGAGGACAGGAGTTTGAGACCAGCCATGACTAACTTGGTGAAACCCTGTCTCTACTAAAAATAGAAAATTAGCTGGGCCTGGTGGCGCATGGCTGTAATCCCAGCTACATCCCAGCCAAGATCGCGCCACTGTACTCCAGCCTGGGCAACAAGAGCGAAACTCCGTCTCAAAAGAAAAATAAAAAGAACTCATAGGTGGGAACTGAACAATGAGATCACTTGGACTCAGGAAGGGGAACATCACACACCGGGGCCTATCATGGGGAGGGGGGAGGGGGGAGGGATTGCATTGGGAGTTATACCTGATGTAAATGACGAGTTGATGGGTGCAGCACACCAACATGGCACAAGTATACATATGTAACAAACCTGCACGTTATGCACATGTACCCTACAACTTAAAGTATAATAATAATAAATAAATTAAAAAAAAAAAAAAAAAGAAAGTAAAGATAATGGCCTGTGTGTCACGGAGCAGTGAGGGAGGAGGGTGTGATGACAGTGGGTGCCCCCATGGCAAGCATGGCTTTCCTACCTTTTAGACTTCTCTGTAAATGAAAAATAAGCCTCTGCTTTTTTTCCAAGACTTCTATTTGGTTTATAGCTCAACAGTTTGGGATGTTTCTATTATAACCAACTCAAGCTAATTCCAACGGACAGAGATCGGGCCAACTGCACGTGGGAGATGCGGGGAGAGGCCACGGCGGAGGTGCCAGCCTTTACGTGGGCAGGCCACGTGGCTGACAGGCAGGACCCGAGGAATAAACACTGCTACTTCTGATGCTGACAAAGCTGTTCCAAGTCACATTCTGTTGATGCCTGAAGAGCGCAGAACCACAAATTTAAAGCTGAAACAGACTCTACAGATCATATCATCTAACTCTCATTTTATCAATGAGGACAGCAGAAATGATTCCCAAAAGTTGACACACTGTTCGAAGTCGACGTGGGAAGTACAGTCCAGGTCTATGATGTTCTTGTAGGTCCTAGCCTGCCTGTTACATGCATGACACTCAGTGATTCCAAGAAGATTCTATCCTCAGCCAGGTCCTCGTTCATTCATTCACCAAATACTTACTGAGTATCTGCTACATACCAGGAACTGACCTAGGCCCTAGGGGCATAGCAGCGAACACAAAATATCTGTGCTTGTTAAGTTTTTGGGGCAGGAGTCTTGGCAGTCTATGCAGACCCAGGTAGATGAGGATCGATCCTGGTGTCTCCAGGCGGACATCAGGGGGAGATCAGGCTGTGAGTGCTGGTGCCAAGGGGATGGAAAAAGGAGGGTGAGACTCTTTCTGGAGCCCCTGGGCCCTCTCTCCACTCCACCCCATGGTGATATGGAGGCCAACAAAGAGGTGAACTTTGCCAGAGCAAGAGAAAGCCCTTGACGTCCCCCTGAGCCCTGCCCATGGACATGTGGGCTCAGGGACTACCCAGTCTTGGGTAGAAGGCAGGATCCCTTATGAGCCAATGAAACTGAGTAAGGCAATTGCAATTTTTTTAAAAAAATGGTGCTCTGCTCTTTGTCCTCTTGTTGATTGTAAAGTGAGGTCCCTTCTTCACTGCATAAAGAAAGGCAGTGAAAAGCAACTGGCTATACACCATTGTGTGACTGAAAGACTGACTTGGTCCCAGGTCCTTATCACTCAGCTGTGGGTTGAATCCTGAGCAACTTCCTTCATCAGTCTACACCTTCACATCCTTGTCTATTAAATGGAGCTGACTGGAAAATGTTCTCTGAGTTTCCTTGTCTCTAATATTTGATCATGTTCTAGGTATACTTGAGCTATCCTTTGACAAGTCTTTATACGTCAGTGACATTCAACTTCGGCAATGCTTATTATCATCTTCCAACCTGGCAGGCCAAAGTGAATCTGCTGCCCTTAAAGTGAAGCATAAGGGAAATCTGAATGCTCTTTTATGGGCTATTTTTCAGTCTTGGATGAAATGAACATGTCAACGACAAACAAACTGAATCATCCCAGAATCACAGAATCACTCACTCGAACAAACACTTCTTGGACGACCATGCCACACTCAGTCATCCAGCATTAAATGTGGCCTGAAAAAAGACAGCAAAGTTATAAATAAGTAAATGCTACCTTTTTTTTTATGACACATGCCATCCTATTTTTGGATCCCAAAGGAATTAGAAATTTAGAAAGCCAATAATTTGTGGATGCTGTTAAACTTTATTATAAGAATCTGTTAAGAACTAAGTTTGGGCAATTCTTACTGATTAGCAAGAGCAGGGCCTTTTGGGGTCAGACATATCCAAGGTGAAAACACTGAAGCCTAGCAAAAAAAAAAAAAAAAAAAAAGGACAAAAATAGGAAGTAAAGACTAGGTTGCTGCACTAACATCAGAAGCAGAGAGATTTGGTTCCAGGGAGCAACCACAAATCAAACCAGAAACAGAAAATCAGATTCAGGTGAACAAGCCCAGCCAAGGTTACAAATCCATGTAAGGAGTGTCAAGCATTAAAAATGTCAGGCACAGACTCACAGATTGGTACAGGGTTGGGCTGGAAAGGTGGGTGACAAATAGAACAGAGGAAGAGCAACAGGGATAGGTTAAATGCTGGCTTCACCCAGTGCTTTTCATAGACTCTGAAAAGCGCCTTATACAGAATATGAAAAATTCTGTGCACACACACGTGCGCGCGCACACACACACACACACCCACCTTATTTTAAGATCTCTGACGTGCAGACCCTAGAAAAAAACTCATTCTGATTATAACATAATGGATACATTTTGAATGGTCTCTGTGCCTAGAAATTGGAATGCTCTTTTGTGGGCTAGGATCTGAATGCTAGAATCTAGTCAACATTTTTTGTTGTTGTTGTTGTTTTTGAGATGGAGTTTCGCTCTTGATGCCCAGGCTGGAGTGCAATGGCACCGTCTCAGCTCACTGCAACCTCCGCCTCCTGGGTTCAAACGATTCTCCTGCCTCAGCCTCCCGAGTAGCTGGGTTTACAGGTGTGTGCCACCATGCCTGGCTAATTTTGTACTTTTTTTAGTAGAGATGGGGTTTCTCCATTTTGGTCAGTCTGGTCTCAAACTCCTGACTTCCGGTGATCCACCCATCTTGACCCCCCAGAGTGCTGGGATTACAGGCCTGAACCACCGTGCCTGGCGTCAACATTTCTTTTGATAAACATGTATTTAGTTCCTTCTGGGAATGTATGATACTGTCCAAAAAGAAAGAGTCTCTGCACTCAAGGGGCTGAGTCTAGTAAAGATGAAGCCAATGAGTGATTTCAGAAGTATACAAGCGCCCTGGCAGAGACCTACACAGTCACTAACAGAGAATTTGGTAAGCCATTTCCAGAAGTATTTTCTGACTTTAAAAAAAAAAAATTCATCGGTTTTGGCATGAATTACAGGAAAAATGTATTAGCAGGAATACTTCAAGGATACTCGTGTTTCATACCCAATCAACAAATTTAATAAAAAGTGAGAAATGAGTGGGTCGATACTGACAATGTGGTTTGAGGCGGCACATGGTGTTATCATGCAGAATTAACAAATCGTTTTAAAGTCTGAACATCTATCTATACCCGAAAAGGCAGTAAAGGAGATCCCAGGAGAGATGGCTTTTTTCCCAGAAAAAAAAAAAAAATGGCACTTCTACCCTTTGATTCAAATATATTATTAATATTTAAGAGAAAGATTCTATCCTATATTTCATCAAATAAGTTGAACACGAGTTCTCACATTTTCCATTCTAATGGAAAGTAGCAAGTAATAAGAAACAGTCTGATATCTGACTCTATTCAACATCACATCCTAAGTAACACTTGTCCAGTTGTTTGAGCAACTCAACACTGTCTATATCTATAGAACAGAAACACCTCTGCTCCAATGAGATACGAGTTTTCCTGAAAAATGACACATTAGGCAAAAGTGTACACTAATAACAACAAGGCCCAAGAGAAAGACAGGGTTGGGGCAAGCCTACACAATATTGTTAGGACAGCATTAACACAAGCAATAGCAATGCTAATAAAGACATGAGCACAGTTGCAAAGCCACAGAAAACCTAATTTACTTTTTGAAAAATAGAGTTAAGCTGGGTCTCCACCTTTAAAAACAGTAACAGTAGCTTGAAGGTGTAGGGGAGGGCTGAGGCTATGAAGTTATGGAGGGAAGAACAAAATGCACAAAGATCAAAAAGAATTCTCTTCCCAAATCTCTCCCCATCCCAACATAAAGCATCATAAATGATAGCGTATTCCTCCACACCTCATAAGTTCAGCTATATTAGTTTTATTTTCATGCAGCTCCAGTTACTTGGTAAAATAAAGCACTAACATACTGGGGAAACTGTTTGAAACAATGAAACCTCCACTTTGTAGAGACATAGCTCCTCCATTTGCCAATCGTGTGTGGCCCAATCAGCATTGCAAAACACATTTTGTAGCAAATCAGCCTATACTGCTATCCCTAATTATTATTTTAAAGAACTTAACCTATCAAATTAGGAAAATCAATGTGTGCTACATTATGCTGAGCTAATAATGACAGGTAAAAAGGATGTAATTCACAAGAGTCGGAAACACGGCTAACCCAAGTTTCCACTTCAACGACACTGTCTGTGCTGCATTACTTAGTGGGTTAACCTTAAATGGCCTAAAAACGCCATAATAGAAAATTCTAAGCTCCATTCCAGCACCACAAAAGTCTTCCTCTGTATAAGAGGTTATTTAAAACTATTTTGCAGCATAAGTCAACATGACTGCTGTGCACACAAAACGAAATTCAACTGCCTAAAGGAACTAAATAAACAATAAAAGGATTCCACAGTTGAAGTGACTGTCAATAGTCTGTGGTCCTGTTTTTCATTCATTCTGTTTTTTTACTTATATACTTACCTTCATGAATGACAGCATGAGAGGTGTCCTGGCATTTGAAGATGTCTCAGGTTTTCAGGATAACTAAAAACACTGTGAAAGTAACTTTCATTCCTACTTCTTTGACAGATGTTTATCTAGTCTCAAAATATTATGTATTCAGTATAAAACGTTTTTCCATAGGGGACTAGTTAAATACATTACAATGTATCAGTGTAATGAAATACTACACAGTCATTTTAAAAAGCACAACACACCTGCATGGGCTAATAAATGTATTTATGTACAGAAGTATAAGTACGTACAGCATGTGTCTACGTTTTTCAAAAAGGAAGAGGGTACGCACACACAAACAGATGTGTGCACAGCTGTGTGTCCATTGTATACAGCAGTATAAGTATGCACAGCATGTGTCTACGTTTTTCAAAAAGGAAGAGGGTACGCACACACAAACAGATGCGTGCACAGCTGTGTGTCCATTGTAACTGTTAATAGGTGGGGTCTGCCTATGGGACAGGGGGCCTGGGAGATCCAGGGTTGTGGAAATGCTTATACTTTAAATTTGCACTGTTAAAAAAAAAAAGTTAACATGCTTATGAATTTGTTTTCCAACTTAAAGTAGTTGATAAATTATTGACAGAACTCTTTAGTAGATTTTAATTCCTAAGTAGATCACAGTCTGCATTATATTACTGAAGCCCTCGAATATACTTAAATTTATCCATTTGCCAGCTGAATTTTTTTTTTTCCTGGAAACCACCCTTCTCACTATATCACCTTCCTCATAACGGGGTGAAAAACAGAGTTTAAAAACAAGGTCAAAGTTCTCACTCACCTATTTTCAGATACGTTTTCCTAAATAGATTTTTCAATACCAGAACAACCCTGTCTTATGTGTATTTCCTACCACCAGTGGAACCCCAGATCTTACACGATATACAGGGATGAGCTTCATAGCTTACCCAGAATAAGTATTCCATTGAAATTTGCTGAACTGAAGGGAGAGCTTCTGTGGATTTCTTGAGTTACAGTGCATGTGTGTGTGTTGTAAATATCTGGCAAAGGCAGTTGTTAATACAGTTACAGTATAAATTAAAATGTCACAAATGCTGGGATACTCAACCAATTCCAGCCTTCCCAGGTATGGATAAAAGTCCTGCAACTCAGTGGGATAGTCAGATGAAGCATGAACCAATTTAGTTAATAAAAACCAAGAGCCTACTATGTGCAAAGATTTAGAGGTACAGAGAATAAAATGAGAAGCAAGACAGATAAGGTCCTTGTCTTTATGGGTTTAGGTTCTAAAGAAAGAGTTTTGTTTTTTTGTTTTTTTTTGAGATGGAGTCTTGCTCTGTCACCAGGCTGGAGTACTATGGTATGATCTCAGCTCACTGCAACCTCTGCCTTCCGAGTTCAAGCAATTCTCCTGCCTCAGCCTCCCGAGTAGTTGGGACTACAGGCGTGCACCACCACTCCTGGCTATTTTTTGTATTTTTAGTAGAGATGGGGTTTCACCGTGTTAGCCAGGATGGTCTCGATCTCCTGACCTTGTGATCCGCCCGTCTCGGCCTCCCAAAGTGCTGGGATTACAGGCTTGAGCCACCGCGCCCGGCCCGAGATGATTTTTTTTTTTCAAGTAAATGAACAGACAGAATGTCATAAAATGACAAATGCTATGAAGACCAGAACACTGGGTAATAGGATAGAGTAATTCACAGAAGTGAGGATGGGGGAATAGGAGGGTGTCCAGGAGGGTTTCTTTAGCTGGCAATCTTCTACAGACCCTCCAAGATTCAGAACTGAACAGAAGCTCTCAATACTGATGACAGAGTCAGACTAGAATAAAGGGACTAAATCTGAGCCTAGCTCTCAGCAAACGTGGCCATCAATTTAGTTTTGTTTGATTCTTGGCAAATGCTATAAAAGTACACGTCAGTTCTGCTTCTGATAACAGCACAGTATCTCCTATCAGACCAACCTTCCCTCAGATAACCGTAAGGCCTGGCCCAAACAAATACACACATAAAACTACTTGCTGACATTGGAGAATGTACAAATGCAAGCAAAAAAAAAAAAAATAGGAAAAGTTGAACGCTTGGAAGAAGAAAATGAAAATGAGTGAGTTTTTCATTATCTAGCTTTTTGCCTAAGGAAAAAACACATTCTACACCATGAAGGGGAGCTAAAACTTGGTATGTATGTATTATCAGTGTTACTGTTCTTAAAGAACCAGGGAACAGGGTTTGAAGCTACCCTAGCTCAAAGGTGAGTGCTATGATTTGAATGTGTACCCCATAGTTAATGCACTGGAAACTTAATCCCCAGGACAACAGTGTTGAAACGTGGGGCCTAGTAAGAGGTGACTGGGTCATGAGGGCAGAATTCTCGTGAACAAATTAATGTTGTTATTGTGGTAGCAGCTTAGTTATCACAAGAGTCTGTAGCTATACTGTGAGTGCAGCCCCTGGTGCCTGTGTCCCATGTGCTTACTTCCCCTTCTGCCATGTTATGATGCAGCAAGAAGGCTCTCACTGAAGCTGGTGCCAGGCTCTCAGACTTCCCAGCCTCCAGAAACATGAGCCAAATAATCATCTGTTCTTTATAACTTACCCAGTCTCTGGTATTTTGTCATAGCAACAGAAAACAGATTAAGAGAAAAAGATGACTGAGCTCTACACCATAGTGGCCCCCAATCTACACATGAACTTTCCAGATTTCTTGCTGACTCCTGAACTACGCATGCACAGGGTAGCCTCCAAAGAGTCCACATAAGGCTAAAAAACTAAACAGAAATTTCAGCTGCTACCTACTGAGGGAAGACAGAGTTTGGAGTTTGAGCTCAGTCAACACTTACTACTAAAACAAAAAGTAGTCCAGGCACAGTGGCTCATGCCTGTAATCCCAGCACTTTGGGAGGCCAAGGTAGGTGGATCACTTGAGGTCAGGAGTTTGAGACCAGCCTGGCCAACATGGCCAGAAACCCCGTCTCTACTAAAATACAAAAATTAGCCGGGCATGGTGGCACGTGCCTGTAATTCCAGCTACTCGGGAGGCTGAGGCAAGAGAATCACTTGAACCTAGGTGGTGGTGGTTGCAGTGAGCAGAGATCATGCTATTGCACTCCAGCCTGGATAACAGAGGAAACTCCGCCTCCAAAAAAAAAAAAAAAAAAAGTAACCAATAGACTTATGAAAGAATATAATAGCATCCACAGTTTCTAGAATGGGTCATTCCCAACATTCAGGATATAAACTAAAATCACTAGACATAAGAAACAGGAAAACACAATGCAAATCAAGAGAAAAGTTAATCAACTGAGATAAACAAAAAGATGGATGAGGTGCCAAAATCAGCAGATAAGAATTTTAGGGCAGCTGTTAAAAACCATGCTTAAAGACACAAAAGGAAAAAAAAAATGCTTACAATCAATGAACAGATAGCAACTCTCAACAGAGAACAGCGGCTATGGCAGATGATGCCACAGACCTGAAGAGAACCATGGTGAGGTCCACTGAGGTCAATTAAGGTAGCTAGGTACAGATGGTTTCCTGAGATGGGGAGGTGGGGGGAGAAACAGAGGGAGGTAGGGGTAGAAGCAGAGGGAGGCAGAGAGAAGGTTTAGCATTAGAAAAAGGTCAGGAAGCCTTAAGGCCAGTTAACTGCCAGCATAACCTCTCTTAAGCAGCTGCAATAATAGGGCAGAAGGGACATTTGGATGTTCTCTGTCGCAGACACAGCATTTATTTACACAAGGCTTCCACCATAGGCAGCTGCTGACAATGTGGCTGCTAAGGTCAGAGACGAGAGCTATATGAATGGGATTAATAGAAAATTACCCTCTCCCAGCCTCAGCATATAAGGATGGCTGCTTCAGCAAAGCCTTTTAGTTAGGAGAATATACTGACCTTCTGCACCTAGAGGTGACAGGAGTGACCAGGAGCCTGGATGGCTTGAGGGATGATGTGTGTTACTCAGAGTGTTAAATGGGCTATCTCCACATACCACATGACTCTGTACTATCCCATGCTAAGAGTTTAACACACATTAATTCCCACTTCCTGTTACTACTCTTGGGAGAATTATTTTTCTAAACCTATTCTAAGGTTTTTCCCTGTTTTTCTGTCTTCAGGATACACAGTCAGGGTTTAGTCAACATCACATGCTAGCAGTTAAGCAAGCTGTTCTCAAAATATAGTCCCCAACCTCCAGCATTAGGCACCTGGAAATCTGTTAGGAATGCAATTTACCGGCCACCCTCCAGACCTACTGAATCACAAACCCTAGGGATGGATTCTCCAGGTGGTTCTGATGCAAATGAAAGTTGGAGAACCACATTTCACATCAGCATTCTTAACCTCAGCAGGACGCTTGGATAACCTGGGAAGATTTTTTTTTCTTTTCTTTTCTTTTCTTTTTTTTTTGAGATGACCTGGCTCTGTCACCCAGGCTGGAGTGCAGTGGCATGATCATGGCTCACCACAGCCTCGACCTCCTGGTCTCAAGCAATCCTGCCATCTTAGCCTCCTGAGTAGCTAGCATTCAGCCAATTTTTTGATATATATATTTTTTATAGACGGAGTCTCACTACACTATGTTGCTCAGGCTAGTCTTAAAACCCCTGGCCTGAAGTGATCCTCCTGTCTCAGCCCTGGAAAGACTTTTTTTTTTTTTTTTTTTTTTAAACCCAGTGGCCAGGTGTGTCGCAGACCAATGACGTCAAATCTTTGGGCGTGGGATCCAAGCAATTCTCATGTTCAGCCAAGGCTGAGATTCATGGCTGCATAACACTGCCGTCTGTGTTCTCCTTACCTCAGAGGTCATGCAGAATTACTTTCCTTTCCCTAAACTGGTAATGCTGCTTCAAATTTCCTCAGCTTTGGACACACTATTCCTTCTACCAGGAGGCTCTTCTTCAACATGTTTGCATAGCTATATGCACTTGTAAAATCTGCAAACCCTGAACAATTTTTAAAAATTCTTTTCAGAGGGCCTCCCACATCATATGAGCTTCATACCTAGAAACAAACGAAACTGCCTCAATTATCTCCATGTTAACAACGAAGAAATTGCAGCTCAGAGAGGTGAAGTACCATGCTCAGGGTCACAAGTGGAGAAAGTGAAAATGGAGCCCCTGCGTGTCCCTCCAAAGACTATGTTTTGGCCTTTGGGTTTTTGTTTGTGTGTGTGTGTGTGTGTGTGTGTGTGTGTGTGTGAGAGAGAGAGAGAGAGAGAGAGAGAGAGAGAGAGAGAGAGAGGGTCTCACTCTGTTGCCCAGGCTGGAGTGCAGTGGTACAATCTCAGCTCACCTTCTGGCTCCTGGGCTCTCAAGCAATTCTCCTGCCTTCGCCTCCCAAGAAACTGAGTCTACAGGCACACACCACCACACCTAATTTTTGTACAGATGGGGTTTTACCACGTTGCCCAGACTGATCTCAGACTCCTGAGCTCAAGCAGTCTACCCGCCTTGGCCTCCCAAAATGTTAGAATTACAAGCATGAACCACCATGCCTGGCCCCTCCAAAGACTATGTATTGAGGAAGAACTTAAAAGGCACTGGTAATCCATTTCCTAGTTCTGGGACCTCATTCTTGAGGTGAATTTCCTCCATAGCATATTTACACCAAGTTGTGCTTTCCTGTGTACAGGCTGCTGTGGGCCCAGGATGTGCCTCTGTGCAAACTGGAAAAGGCACCTCCCTCAAGTAAAACTCTTCTAAGGTTATTATATATTTGCACAGTGTGAAGACTTTCACTTGGAGGGGCTTTCCCACCCTTGCTGCTTTCACCGGCCGAGACGTCCCTCGGGCACAGGAGACAGTGCGCATTAATCACCCCCAAACACACTATGAGGGGACCAGGCCAAGGTCAGAGTCCTGCAGGACGGGGAACCAACCCCTGAGAACTCCTGAGCTGGGTCAAGTCAGGGTACCACTGCACACAAACGGGATGGTGTGTTCACATCGCGGTCATCAGCAGGGTTTGTGTAGCTGGGGTTCTCTCCTGCAGCTTCAATATCCTTGACTAAGACACCAGAATTTGCTTGTCTACTTGTGCTGTCTCAGGTTAATTTATGTCTATGACATGAATCTCCGCTCCTGTGTGGGGCACACTGAGCAGGTGAAACCTGCAGTCCCCCTCGTGGTGATGCTGAGTGGGAGCCCTAAGCTGCTCCCCGAGGAACTGCACCTCTTCTCTACCTCCTCAACCCAGATGAACCATCCCAATACCTCTCCTCAGTCACCCTACTTTGCTCTGCCAGGCCAGACACTGGGTGTTCCTATTAGAAGAGGGAGAGGTGACCTGGGATACAAGTTGAATCCCAAGGAATTGGGGGACAAAGAAAGCAACTAAAAGACTGATGAGGAGAGCGGCCAACTAGTGGCAAACGAAAGTGATTTGTTTGACTGTGGCTCCCTAGGTCAGCATCCTGGGTACATAATGTGTCATTCCTTTTAAATCTAAGATTACAGTAAAACCAAGATATGGCAGAAGCATTAGGATCCAGCCAGAAGCATCATCCTATGGATGTTTGGATCTCAATAAACTAACCACACACAGGCTGCCAGACTGAAACAATTTGCATCAGATTGCACAGAGGTTATTAAAACAGATCAGTACATAATAATGGGGATCTAGAATTAAATATGTTTATTATTAAACTTCCTGATGACACAAAAACATCTCTGCTGAAAATCTAAACCATAAAAAATTAATTAAGAATTCAAGTGTTGGGCCAGGGGTGGTGGCTCACGCCTGTAATCCCAGCACTTTGGGAGGCCGAGACGGGCGGATCACGAGGTCAGGAGATGGAGACCATCCTGACTAACACGGTTAAACCCCGTCTCTACTAAAAATACAAAAAATTAGCCGGGCGTGGTGGCGGGCACCTGTAGTCCCAGCTACTCGGGAGGCTGAGGCAGGAGAATGGCGTGAACCCAGGAGGCGGAGCTTGCAGTGAGCCGAGATTGCACCACTACACTCCAGCCTTAGCGACAGAGTGAGACTCCGTCTCAAAAAAAAAAAAAAAAAAGAAAAAGAAATCAAGTGTTAATACATATATCCACAGCAAATGGCAATAGGTAGAATGTACTCTGGTGTTTCACTAAAAAAACAATAAAGTCTGAGGGATGTGCTGAGAGCTGAAGGGGGCTGTATCTGAAACTTTTACAACTGAGAAAATAACTCAGTGTGAATGGCGGTTATTTCTTTCCCTTTTTAGGTCAGTCTTCAGGTCGCAGAACAAAACTAACATGATTTTCCTGGAAGTATCAGTGCTTGACTTGCTTTATTCCTGGGTTAATCCCTTAACTGTATTTGAAAATAAATATGATCCACATGAAGATGAGGTATAATATGGAAAGAGAAGAGGAGCCTGAAGGAAAGTAAAAATGAATATCCTTGCAACTTAAAGTACTGAATTCTTCACATTTTAACAACAACAACAACAAAAAAAAAAACTCTTGAAGCCTAGGGTCATTGGTGAAAACCTCTACTAAATCTTTGCAGATTTCCATTCATCTGGTTTGAAAAACTCTGAAGCAGAATATAATCCAGCCAAGAATCTACAAATAATTCCCAGCAAGTTCAGACACGGAAATCATAAAAGGTATCTGAAACCAAGTCTCATCGGTTTAAAGAATGTACTACACTACGGTACTGCGTTTTCTTAAGAAACGAACTGCTGTTTGTGGTAATTCAAGAAGAGATCATTTTAAACAAACCACAGTTCATTTCTACTAATAAAGCTCCCAGGATATGGTAAAGGACCTACGGGGTGACCGAGGAGATAGCAGGGCCCAGGTCAAACAGGTTTCCCTTGGAAGAGTGAGTAACACTAAGGGACACATGCCTCAAAGGGGCAGGACCACAGTCCTCGATTTGGAGATAGGAAGATTACCACCTTCTAAAGATAAACCCCTGGGAAGAAATCAGATACTCTGGGAACAGACCATGACAAATGGCCAATATCCCTTTCATTTGTGTGCCAGTTTTAACCGTTGAATAAACAGTCTAGCAGTGGATCTTTTTCCTGCTGTTACTCCATTAAGTAAAATTCTCAGAGAACACAAAGAAGGTTTGGTGGACATGAAATCAGGTTACAAACTTGGTATAAATAAAACTAGTTTTTAAATTTGGGGTGGGCACGGTGCCTCACATCTGTAATCCCAGCACTTTGCGGGGCCGAGGTGGGCAGATCACTTGAGGTCAGGAGTTTGAGACTAGCCTGGCCAACATGGTGAAACCCCCACGTCTACTGAAAAAAAAAAAAAAAAAAAAAAAAAATTAGCCACGCATGGTGATGGGTGTCTGTAATCCCAGCTACTCGGAAGACTGAGGAAGGAGAATCTCGCTTGAACTCAGGAGGCGGAGTTTGCTGTGAGCCAAGGTGACGCCACTGCACTCCAGCCTGGGGCAGCAAGAGTGAAACTCCATCTCAAAATAAATAAACAAAACTGGAGATGGGCGGGGAGTGGATAAGGTTTTTGAATCTTCCTGCACTCAAACTACAAATTCAGAGGGAATTTTTCCAGCAAGTCAACCTCACCTCCAATTCCCTCCACTGCCACCGCATATAAGACCAATTCACTTTAAAATAGTGAGCACTAGGGCACTTTTTAAAGTTGGAACCACTGATTTCTAGCGTGGAAAATGAATCATAGTCAAAGACTAATACAGGTATTTGCAAAAGAAAGTTGACCATTTGGAAAATGCAGGAAATTACTAAAGAAAAATACATCTGAAATAGTCAAAACCTTTCGACTTTTGGATGTATTTTCTTTTCGATATTATATATTATATATGCAAACAAAGGCATTTTTAACAAAACTGTAAAAATGTGAACACACACAAATGTAAATGTATATGTATCTTACTTTTTTTTCTCACTATTTTTTCAGGGAAACAAATCATTTCAGGTCTTGGGAAATTCTGTAAATACACCATTTTTAGTGAGAAGGATAGTGTTAGTAATTATTCTCAAATAAGATGTATAAAATGACCAAATTGTTTTTATAAGATGTTATTTAAATATTTATAATGATGAGGAAATGAACAATAGTAAAGTAACCCACTGGTTATCTATTATCAAAGAGAGATGGGAGGGGAAGGAAATTGGCTAAGGGCGGCCAAACGCAGGCAGCACAGGGTGATGAGAAAGTGGAGGGGTCCATGAGAGGGAGGATGCTGGAGAAGTCAAAGGATGGGTTCTCAATGGAGCACATTGATCATCTTCAAATATGAGATTATAATGTTGACTCAAACCATCAGTAAACAAGGCAGGGCCCACCTAGCACAATATCATAAACCATTTCCCACCCCTACCCAGAAAGGAGCCCCCAATGTATAATAACGTTATTTACCCAGGTTCACTAACTCTAATGATACATCCCCATGATACATCCCACACTTGTTCACGTATCTCCCAGAAAGTCATTGTTAACCGTTGTCAAAGCCTTGCGCGTTCACCAGTTCTACTACCTGCCTTGATTTTATAGGTTTAGTGGCCTGATTTAAAAAAAAAAAACAACAACATGCAGTTACCCTCCCATGACTTACTCTTACTCCTCTCAGGCTAATTCCTAGTGACCACTGCTTCCTTTCCTAAATTTCCTCAGGTCAACTCATTAGTCATTGGTCCTAGCATCTTGCTTGGGATTTGAGTCCAGCATGCCAATCAACTATACGTTAAAAATCAACCCTCTTTTCTTTTGCTTTTCAATTTTTGTGGGTACGCAGTAACTGCATACACTTATGGGTTACTTATGTTCTCATACAGGCATGCAATGCATAATAATCACATTAGGGTAAATGGGGTCTCCATTCTTCTTTTCTAATGTAAGCATTTAATGCTATTCGATTCTCTCCAACATTAGCTGCACCCCACAAATTTCGACATGTTGTATTTTCCTTTTCATTCAGTTCAGAACATGTTTTTAATTTCCCATAAAATCTCCCTCTTTGACCTATGGATGATTTACTTATATTCCTTAACATTTAGGGTTTCCTAGTCATCTTTCTGTTACAGATTTCTAGTTGACCTCCATTAGAGTCAGAGAACACACTTTGTATCATTTCAAAATTTTAAATCTGTTAAAGTGACTGAGAATCTGGTCAACGTTGGTGAATGTTTTATGAGCACTAGAAAAGAATATGTATCCTCTGTAGATCTTATTGTTGAGTGAAGAATTCTATAAATGCCAATTAGATCCAGTTGATTTACAGTGTGTTCAGTTCCCCTTGTCCTTGCTAATTTTCTGTGAACTGATTCTGCCAATAACGAAGAGAGGAGTGGTGAAGTCCTCACCTATAACAATAGGTTTTTCTACCCGATCCTTCAGTTCTGTCACTTGTTTCTTCATGTATTTTGAGCCTCTGTTCTCAGGTGCATACACACATAGGATTATTGTGTGTTTTTGATAAACCGAGTCTTTTATTAGTGTGTAGTATCTTTCTTTCTTTCTTTCTCTTTTTTTTTTTTTTTTTTTTTTGAGACAGAATCTCACTCTGTCACCCAGGCTGGAGTGCAATGGCATGATCTCGGTGATCTCGGCTCAATGCAATCTCTGCCTCCTGGGTTCAAGCAGTTGTCCTGCCTCAGCCTCCCAAGTAGCTGGGATTACAGGCATGCACCACTATGCCCAGCTAATTTCTGTATTTTTAGTAGAGACAGGGTTCCGCCATGTTGGCCAGGCTGGTCTCAAACTCCTGACCTCAGGGGATCCGCCTGCCTCGGCCTCCCAAAGTGCTGGGATTACAGGTGTGAGCCACCGGGAGCGGCCATGTCTCTCTTTATCTCTATAATTTTCCTTGGTCTGGAGTCCACCATATCTGATATATTAATAAATACATTCCACCTTTCTTTTAAATTGAGCACACTTGCTAAACTCTTTAAAAAAAAAAAAAATGGCATAACTTTGCTCCATTCTGCTCTTCAAGCATTTCTGTCCTTATCTACAAGTTCTTAAGTTGCCAGTCATTCCCACTTCTGGGAATATATAATTCTAAAAGAATTTAAAGCAGGATCTGGAAGAGAGATTTGCACACCCATATTCGTAGCAGCATTATTCACAATAGCCAAAAGATGGAAGCCAGACACAAAAAGGCAAATATGGTATGATTCCAACTCTACGAGATAACTAAAGTAGTCAAATTCACAGAGACAGAAAGTAAAATAGTGGTTACTGGGGCCTGGAGGGAGAGAAAAATGGGAAGTTATTGTTTAATGAGTGCCGAGTTCCAGTGTTGCAAGATGAAAAAGTTCTGGAGATCAATCACACAACAATGTGAATATACTTAACAAGATTGAACTGTACACTTAAAAATGGTTAAGATGAAAAAAAATGGTTAACATGGTAAATTCTATGTCACGTGTTTTTCAAAATTAATTTTTTTAATTATAGAAAATAAAATGACCACCAATTGTTTGGCAATTTGACCATGCCACGTAACAATGGTAAAAACAAGATGATGTTTTCTTACAAAATCTGAGTACTAACTCCAAATCACAAATACTCATTTTATCTTTTTAAGTCAGAAGATTACTGTTCTCAGAAGACAGAAGACAAACAGTAATTGAGGAGTCTAATTTTCTCCTTTTTATTCACCAACTTTTTTCATCGTGCCTACGGTATTGATTTATCTCTTCTGCCTTTTATCAACACCCAGAACCTGATTTTTTTTTTCTTTTTTTTTTTTTTTGAGACAGAGTCTCGCTCTGTCTCCCAGGCTGGAGTGCAGTGACCTGATCTCGGCTCACTACAACCTCCACCTCCCAGGTTCAAGCAATTCTCCTGCCTCAGCCTCCCGAGTAGCTGGGACTGCAGGCGTCCGACACCACTCCCAGCTAATTTTTGTATTTTTAGCAGAGATGGCCATATTGGACAGGCTGGTCTCGAACTCCTGACCTTGTGATCCGTCCGCCTCGGCCTCCCAAAGTGCTGGGATTACAGGCCTGAGCCACTGCGCCTGGCCGATATTTCTTATTAGTCATCTTGTTTGAACATGACTAAAAAAATACCCTACATACACATCTGCATATATCTGTGCACACATTTTTCTTATTCTTGAGGGTGTTGGCAAGCCTCAACTCAACTGGATTTTTTCAATTAAAATTCACACGAACTGACACCATTTGATCATTTACACCTTCGTTGAAAACCTTTCCCCAAGATTTGGTATGTCCGTTCTAAATTAAATTTGTCAAAAGGCCAGGCCCTGCAGCCAAAAGGGTTTCTATGGGATGTTCTTTCTCGACATCACACAGAATCTCTATTTCTCTAATGCAAGATTATTTGGGATGAATTAAAAATGCGTTTTGTTTTTCAGACCTTTACAACCCTCTAGCAAGCTTGCCTTTCAGTCTCCTTAGCAACCAAAAACTCAAAATAATTAAAGGCAATTAAACTTGCAATGATTAGAATAAGCTGTACTTTTATAATCTAACATGGTAGACATAATTATAGGATAAAACAAAATTATGTATCATGTATTTACATTATTAATAATAAAGAGACGCTAGTATCATAAAGAAAACAAAAAACGTGTTGTTTACCCAAATTGTCTATTTCCCACTGATTTCTTCACCTTATTCTCTGACACCCTAATATTATGTCTCTTCTGAGAAAATCACTATTACTAGAAAATAAATGTCATGAGGGAAGGGACTATGTTTGTATATGTTTTTGGCTTATGTTGTTTTATTCAAGAGTACATTTTTGTAATGGGACTACGTTTTATCCCCAGTGTCAACACAGTGTGGAAGACATAACAAACACTCACTAGTAGAATGAATAAGCAAAATACACAATTTTTACTTATTTATTTTTGTGCAGGATTTTTTTCTTTGAGACAGGGTCTTGCTCTGTTGCCCAGGCTGGAATGCAGTGACGCCATCACAGCTCACTGCTGGATTTTAGTGTCACTACATGTTAAAATGTTGAGTGTTATGGCTAGCTTTCCAATGTTTAAGAAATTCATAACACATATATTCCTTACGCAGAGAATGTAAACGCAATGTATATGTTTAGCAGAGTAAGGAGCATATTGTCAGTTAGACATATGGAAGAAGATGCAAGAATGAAATAAATGCAAGGACTTGGTAGCTTAGTGCCAGGAGCAAGAAAAGTGGACAGTGGAGAGGGGAGAGAGGAGCAGCTCCTAGCAATTAAAATGCTTAAAATTCTAAAAACCGAGGTATAAACCAAAAATAAAATTCTGAAGCCCCCCCAACCATCTAATTGGACCCTCCTCTTGGCCAAGGGCATTCCAGCGTTAACCTGAAAAAGTAAATCAGGCCCTGATGGGAAGGGGGAGCTGGACATGCCTTATTATACCCTCCTCCCTTTTGGCGCTACTGATAGAACAGCCTCTTTAAGTCTGAAAAAAAAAAAAAAAAAATCCCAATCTATTCTCTCTGAAGCCTGCTACCTGAAGGTTTCATCTGCATGATAAAACCTTGGTCTCCACAACCCCTTACATTAACCCAGACATTTTTTTCTAATGATAATAACTTTTTCGAACAGTTACCAATCAGAAAATCTCTGAATCCACCTATGGCATGGAAGCCCCACTTCCAATTGTCCCAACTTTCCAGATCAAACCAATGTATACCTTACATATATTGATTGATACCTTATGTCTCCCTAAAACGTATAAAACCAACTTGTGGCCTGACCACCTTGGGGACACATTCTCAGGATCTCCTGAGGACTGTGTCACTCATATTTCACTCAGAATAAATCTCTTCAAATACTGTACAGAGTTTGACTCATTTCATCACCAGGGGTTAGAAAAAGTGAAAAATGAAAGAGGAGGAAGAGCAGAACCAGGTGGTAATCCAAGGGGCCCATCAAGCATCACAGAAACATCCTTCTTCAAGGTAATCAGGTCTGCAACACCACCCATGGGAAATGTGAATTCTAAAATGTACAAAAGGAAAAAACAAAAACAAAACACACAGAAATGAGTGAAGAGACTCAGGGAGGCACTGACTTTAAACTAGTTGGACATCAGCTTCCCAACTGTCAAATGGGGGCTATTATGTCATCAGGACTATGATGAATACAGACAGACACATATGAAAAAGTCCATCAATATGAAACACTATGCAGTGCTAAAGCCTTACACAGACACAGGGCACTATTCAAGGATACTCACAGTCATCCTCAGTAATTCTTACTTGGTCCCCTTTCTTCCCCAAACTTTGCTCCCATCCAGTGGCACTGCCTTCTCTGATAAAACAGAGAAACAGAATGAAGACTACCCTAAGCTGTTCTAGCTAGGACAGTCTCCCCAGCTCTGCCAGAGCCTGGGAATGGAGCAGGAACACAGGGGAGCTCTCAAATAGTACTGTGCCCATCACAGAAGCTGTGATGCCCATGAGTGAAACAGAGGATAGCTATCGTGGGGGAAGGAAAAGGTCAGGCCATGCCAGGTTGTGCTTCTAGCAGAACAAGAGAGATCTGTGATTTTATGACTTGGAACAAAATTCATTCTAGAAACCAACCATGGACAATCCAAAATGATCTTTACAGACTTCCAATGTTTCCCTTTTACAAACGATAGCGGCGACAAAGATTTTCTCCTTCACCAAACTCTAGCTAGGATCCTTGTGAAACTGACTTTGCAAAAATTATAAGAGTGAGAAAATAATGACAATAAAAGACATCTGACCTAACCAACTTCATCTTGCTGCTAAACTCCAAGGTAACTCTTATTCATTCCTGGGCATAGGCTGAACTAACTGTGGGAGGAATTTAGTTTAAAGTTTAACTTTGAAACAAAGATGAGAAGAGCCCTTTCCTAAAACAAAGCCCCTTCTTGCCTAGGGACCAGACTGCTTTTGTAAAAGTAACAAATTAGCCAGAAGGTTAGAAGTGATGGCTCAGGAGTCATAAAGCCAAGAGGCCACAGGATTACTATCCTCCCCAGTTGCTCCTATAGATAATACTAGTATTATAAAACCCAAGATTGGTGTTTACGGTATTTTTCAGACCCTGCACTCAGTGGATCAGCTGGCATCACCCAGATCAATAAACTGGCTCATCTGGCCTTGTGTCCCCAACCCAGGAAACAACTTGGTGCAAGACGACAGCTTCAATCCCCTATGATTTCATCTCCAACCTGACCAATCAACACTCCCGACTCCCTGGCCCCCTACCCATCAAATTATCCTTTAAAAACCCCAGTCTCTGAATAAATTTTGGAGAGACTGATGTGAGTAATAATAAAACTCCAGTCTCCCATTCAGCTGGCTCTGCAGGAATTAAACTCTTTCTCTATTGAAGTTCCCCTGTCTTGGTAAATTGGCTCTTTCTGGGCAGTGGGCAAAGAGAACCCACTGGGCAGTTACAATCAGAGCCCTCTTCCGGCTAGGATTCAGTCTTGGCCTATAAGAACTAAAGACTCTCAACACAGATGGCATCATTCAAACTCCTCCTTGAGTTTGTTAGATTTAACAAACACTAACAGTTTCTAACAGGTCACGGTCTCATCCCTCAAATGACTCTATCCCCTATTAACATGCTTGCCTGAGAAGACTCAAAAGAATTTACTGTTTTTCTAGCCAACACCTGACTGTAGGCCTCTGACCATTGTTTCTTATACTCCTTAGTAAAAAGGGCTTACAGTGATGAATCCTTCCTGTGTCCCTGTGAGATGCATATACATCTCCTACAATTCAGGAGGGTCTTTCTCGAGGACCTGAAAGCCATCCATCCCTCTGAAATGCAATCATCAGAAAGAACAGGGCCTCGATGGGAGGGTTCAATCCTGACTTCTTAGATCATTGCCAGTAAACAGACACAGTTGGTCTAATCAGCATCTACACTCAGCAAGCCTTTGTAATTTTTTTCACTTCCCTGACTCTATGGAGCCTCTGCTCATTCCCCTATTCTCCCTTTAAAACACCAGTAACCTCTGTACAAATGAAGCTGAGTCCAGTTCATGCTGAAACATCTTCCCTACTGTCATAGTATGTTACCCATTAAACTGCCCCTACCACTTTAACAAGTGTCCAGCTTTGCTGATTGTCAACAGAGGTAAACAGGAGATTTTGGTAAAATAACAGGAGAAAGCACAGCACGGGTGAACAGCACGGTTGTCTGGAGACCGGCAACGCAGTCTCACTGCTGGGCTCTTCACTGACTAGCTGGGCAGCCTTAAGATGTTTTCTTGAATCTGTAAACAGTAACCACCCTATCGACCTCACAAGAGTTGTTGAAGAATTTAATGAGATAAGGTATGGCATGAACTTAGGATCATGTTCTGGAGCATAGTAAACACTCAATCCGTAATTCCTTTGAAAGCTAGCCAGAATAAACTTCTGTTAGGGTTCTTAAAAACCGTGCAAGTGGACAAAATCTGATCAGGAGAATGTAATACATTTAAATAAAAATTACTGCAAAGTCAGAAGGGGATGTGCCCCCAGACAAAGTCAACTTTATCTTCCCTTCTCTGCTTTGATAGATGGGATAATGTCCCTTTAAACAACCTTAACTGAACGACTTTCTGAAAGCAGGCAGTTGCTAAGTGTTGCTAAGGGATACAGGCTAAGCTTGTGTGTAAATTAATCATTGTGTGTAAATTAAGCAAAACACCAGATGAGAGCTGTCTGGAATAGCTCCCTATCAAAAAGAAAAAGATAATAACATATTTCTTAGATTTGTGTTTAGCTGCTGGAAAAAAAAAGACCTTACAGGGCACCTAATCTGATTCCCTCATTTTACAGTGGGGGAGGTCTTGACTCTCCAGAGATAAAATGACTTGCCTAAGGTCCCAAGGCAAATGGTGACTAGACTGGACCTAGAAACTAATCCCACCACATCTTCCTGATTCCTCATGTTACCACGTAAAGTAAAGCATAAGACAGACTTAGGAAATATCTCCAATGATAAGAAGTTTGAGCAATGAGACACTGAATTTAAAACAATCTGAGAAGCGAAGAGGTAACAATCTGAGGAATCAGTATTCTCCTCCCAGCCACATCTGACTATAAGAGGGACAGGACTGAAGGCAGAGCCCAAGAGCAGTCAAAGAATCAGGAAGAAAAAAGAAGACCTCTCTTGTAACTAGCTCCAAAGAGCAATCATCCAAAAATTATCCAAAAGTATCCAAAAAGATAATTTTCTCAACAAAGCATCTTAAAAGAAAAAAATAAGCTCTTTGGCTTAAGAGAATTTAGCAATCAGAGGAAAAAGACTCATCATTCTTTTTGGCAAAGATGGGGAAGCATCTGAATAAATATTTACGAAAAAGGCTTCAATCTCCTTGCAATCCCAAAACCCCAGGACTTAAATAACCAGTTCTCCTTTGCTGTTACATAGCGGTAGGAGGACTACACTTCAGGACAAGTTCTTAACTGAAGGCTAACATATTTGGTTTCATTCATTTATTCTAATATTTACTGAGTATTAAATAGGTCCCAGGCACTCTTGTAGGTACCAAGACACATCAGTAAACAATGCAGATTAAAATCTCTGACCCTGATGACCTTGCATTACAATAGGACGAGAAAGAAAATAAACAATATATATGTAGAGTTAGGAAATGTGAAGTACTGTGGGGAAAAAAATAAAGCAGAAGATGGGAGTTGGATCATGAATGTGCGGCAGCAGGACTATGATTTTAAATAGAGTAGTCAAGGAAGGCCATATGAAGAAAATGACATTTGAGCACAGACTCAATAAAACTAGGAATCATGAATGCAGGTACGATGCAAAAGAAGAAAGGGTAGTGAAAAAGCCTTAAGGTAGAATATGTTGGTGTGATTATGTCAATACCAACAGGTCAGGTTGATCAAAGCTGAGTGTGATACAATCAAATGATCACCACTAACAAATAGAACTTCTAAGGTTGGGTTCAATGTACCACTGAGACTTAAAATCCAGGTTTAAATGAGGAGGTGCAGAGGTTCTAGATACATACAAATATGGGGATAAATATTTATGCAATGTTGCTCATGCCAAGGATCAAAAGAGTGAAAGAGACAATAAATACTATAAGAAGCCAAAAATAAGAGGGCTGTTGAAGGCCCAGGGCATCAGAAAGGGTTTCAAGAGTGATTTGGGATGTACCCTGGCCTTAAATGGTAAGGTTTAGACAAACAGAGGAAAGGTAAGTTGTTACATCAAGTAGAACAGCAAGCAGAAATATGCTGAAATAGAAATAGGAATGACGGACCAGCTCAATTAGGTAAGAGGGTGATATAGGAAGAACAGGTAGTTTGGACCCCCCAAGACACAATAGTTTTCAGGTGAGTTCTACCTTTTAATAAGAGTTAATACCTACCTTATACGAATTGTTCCAGAAGACAGAAATGAAAGTTGCCTAACTTGTTTAATGCAACTAAACTTTGCAATCTTGATTCCTAAGCCACATAAGGATTATAAGAAAATAAAGCTATAGGTCAATTTTTATGAATGTAATATAAAAATCCAAAATAAAATATTAGCTAAACAAATCCAACTTTATATTTTTAAAATATATCATAAGTAAGTAGTATTTATCCCAGTAATGCCCAGATGATTCAATATAATAACCTATCAATTTCATTTACTTCATGTATATATACAAAGGAAAACCTATATGATTATCTCAATAGATGCAGAAAGAGCATTTGCTAATTCAACATCTGTGATCAGGGAAAAAAATGAAAACACCTCATTGCAAACTGGGATAAGAAGGAATTTCTTAGGCTTGATAAACTACCTCCACATGAACCCAAAACCTAGAAGAAATGTAGTTAACAGGAAAACTGTAGGATATTCATTACCAATGCTACTTAACACAGTCTAGAAGCTCTGAAAAATCTAGAGAAACAAAAAATATAACGTATAAAGAAAGAGAAAAAAAACTATCATTTGTAGACAATATGATCATCTATTAGGTTGAAATCTTTAAAATTACAGACATTATAGGCAAAAATATGGTCAAACATCAGCACTGCCATATGCTTCAATGTAATATTTTAAAATGTTAATAGATAAGTAACTATTAGACTTTTTTTTTTTTTTTTTTTTTTTTTAGATGGAGTCTCCATCGCCCAGGCTGGAGAGCAGTGGTGTGATCTCTGTTCTGCAACCTCCACCTCCCAGGTTCAAGCAATTCTCCTGCCTCAGCCTCCCGAGTAGCTGGGACTACAGGTGTGCACCACCACACCCAGCTAATTTTTGTATTTGTAGTAGAGACAGGGTTTCACCATATTGTCCAGGCTGGTCTCGAACTCCTGACCTTAAGAGATCTACCCATCTTGGCAGTAAGAGACTTCATCAGTGTTGTTGCTAGTTTTTTAAAAAATCAATCTCATGACTCTACAGCAGTCAAACCTAACTATAAAATATAGCATAACCGTGTATCATTCATAATGGCAATATAAACCATGAAATACAGAAAAATTAACTTAACCAGTACATTAGACCTCTAGGGAGTAAAGTATTAAATTCTAATAAACATATATAGATATATACGAAATAAATAAAATTGAAAGGTTATTATTATATTGAATATATTATTATTCTATTATTATTATATTATGTGGGCACTACCGGAAATAAGTACTACTTAATTGTGATATATTTTAAAAATATAAAATTGGGTTTGTTTAGCTAATATTTTATTTTGGAATTTTTTATTTGACATTCATAAAAAATTGACATAACTTTATTTTCTTATCATCCTTATAATGATGTGAATAAAAAGAAACAGCAATTAAACACATTAGACTGTGTGTTTACACGGCATCATGGAAGGATGTGAAAAAGCAGTGAAATATATAGAACAAAATAAAATGAGATCTAGAGTACATGTCATATAAATTAAAATAACCAAAACAACAATACATATTTTATAAGAACACACAACGACAAAAAACAATATATTCAACTTGTCACTAAAAGAGAATAAAGGAATTAAATAAGTAAGAGAACAGGGTTACAGAGACAAAAATGATAGTATGTCATGGCCTGAGAAGTAAAATTAACTTAATCCTCTATACGGAAGGTCCAGTAGGAAAAGGAAATCAAGTTTGAATCTGAAGCACGCAGAGGACCACCAAGCTTAAGGTGGTGACTGGGTATTGGCAGGCAGGGAGAAGAAAGCACACTCAAGCTAATGCTTAGGAAGATTCATTTGAGGTTGCTGGCTACACAAACCTGAAGCTGGGAGGGAAGAGTCACAGAGACACCAAGAAGAAATCCATTATCTCGCATGAGCCCATAAAGGCTTGTTGTAAGAAATGGAAAAATAAAAAGGATCAATGTTGAAGAACCATAAGAAGAATGAAGAGAATCTTGTAACAGACTAGGAATGGTGAGGGTGGGAAAAGTTAAGGATAAATCCAAGCATTCTTGTCTTGGTGTCTGGCACCAGAGACAGAAATAGAAAACTCTGGACGCAGGGCCAGGATGAGAAGTTTGGTTTTAGAAATAGAATATTCAACACAATGTGCTGCTGTCGCCAAAATGGCCAATAAAATTGAAGAGCATTAGGAAATAAAAATGCAATTATCTCCTTAAATAAAGTCATGGTCCAATTACACTGAAAACAAAGTTGGCTCTGGCTACTACACCCAAGAAAATATAGGAAAAAAGACACAAGAGGAATGTAAGAAAAGAGCCAATCCAACGGTCAAGTCGAATGGCTGATAAGGCTTTTTTATGGGATGAGAATAAAAGAGTCTACAAAGAAACAGGCTAAGAGGGTCTATAAATGAATTATAAGAAAACAAATTTGTCCGGTGAGAACACATGGACACATAGAGGGCATCAACACACACGGGGGCCAATCAGAGAGTGAAGGGTGGGAGGCTGGAGAGGGTCAAGAAAAATACCTAATGAGTACTAGGCTTAATAGCTGAGTGATGAAATAATCTGTACAAACAACCCCAGGACACAAGTTCACCTATGTAACAGACAAATATGCACATGTACCCCTGACTTAAAATAAAAGCTTAAAAATATTTTTTTAAAAACCCAAATTTGTCAAAAATTAGAGATCTCTCTTAAATCACAAAACTGATTATCAGCAAAATATTTTAGAACAAACACAAAGGACTACTCTAAAGAACAGTCCTTATAGCCATGAAATGTACAACACTCACTGGCATTGGCTACAGGTGGAAAGTAGAAATTTAACGCTCTCAAATCCATACAATCAATATTTACTGACTGTCTTCTACATGTCATACATTGTGGCAGACACTGAGAATATAATAATGGGCTAAAGCAGACATGGTCCCTGTGATGTTTAATTTTTGTGTGTCAACTTGGCTAGTTATAGTACCCAGTTACTGGTCAAATATCAGTCTAGATCTCACTGTGAAGTATTTTTTAGATGTAAGAAACATTTAAATCAGTAGACTTTGAGTAACTTGATTACCCTCCATAATGTGGGTGGGCCTCATCAAATCAGTTGGAAACCCTAAGGGAAAAGACTGAGGTCCCCCAGAAAAAAGAGACTTCAGTTTTGAGACAGCAACATCAACTCTCCCTTGGGTCTCCAGCCTGCCACTTGCCCAGCAGATTTCAGACTTAACAATCCCCACAACCACAGGAGCCAACTCCTTAAAATCAATCAATCACTCTCTCTCTATATATAATACACACACACACACACACACTCCTTATTGGTTCTGTTTTATCTAAAGAACCCTAATACAGTCCCTCATGTCATTTAAAAAATTAGTAATCAAAGGGCTGGGAGCAGTGGCTCATGCTGTAATCCCAGCACTTTGGGAAGCCAAGGCGGGAGGATGGCTTGAGCCCAGGAGATTGAGACCAGCCTGGGTAACATGGCAAAACCCCATCTCTAAAAAAAAAATACAAAATTTAGCTGGGCATGGCAGCATGCGCCTGTAGTCCCAGTTACTCAGGAGGCTGAAGCAGGAGGATCACTTGAGCCTAGGGAGGTCGAGGCTATAGTGAGCTGTGATCACACCACTGCACTCCAGCTTGGGTGACAGAGGTGAGACACCATCTCAAAAACGATAGTAATCAAATAATCATATAAATGAGTATGTAGTTGGAAACTAAGATAAGCCTGCAAAAGGAAAGAAACCCAGTTCCACAAGAACATAAAATAAGAGAATTTGACCTAAACTGGGGTAGTTAAGTACTACAGAAAACCTTCCCCAAAAGTGATACTTCAGCCAAAATTCTGGAAGACTAGGAGATGAGTAGACAAACATGGTCAAAGTGGCAGAGAACAACACAAGCAGAAGGCAGAGAAGTGCAGAAGCAAAAGGAAGGAGGTACGAAGGGAGGCTAGGGAGGTACATCAAGGCCAGGATGTGAAGAACCTTAGATGGACATATTCAGATTTTTCTAGTCTTTTTCCTCTGAGTGATGAGAAGCACTGAAAATAATTATCCTGGGGATGGCATCAGATTTGTATTGAAGATAACTCTGGCTACTGTGTTAGAAGCAGAGTGGAAGAGGGCCAGAGTATCAAACGATGAACTGGAAAAAGGAAGTAGGGTCGAGGTTTCCAATTCAACCAGATGGAAGTTGACAACAGGAAGTCTGTGCAGAAATCATGAATTAGGTCATGACATGGGGAGTGTGAGGTTGTTTTGAACATCCGGCTGGATACAACACCCTAGACCCAGCCCCTATAACTTCTTTCCTGGACATTAATCTCCTAAGAGGTTTCCCTGCTTCCACTTTTGCCTCTTCATTATTTACTCTGCACATAGCAGGAAGGGTGGTCTTTTCAAAAATGTAAGCAAAATCATATCACTCCTCTGCTCAAAGTTGAAGCTCTTTTCCATGGTGGATCGACCACGTGCAGCTCAAAGAAGGCTCAGGAGAAGTAAGTTTGAGAGTCTTCCACATAGAATGGTCCCTGAAGCCAAGGGCATGAAGAAAATTGCGCAGGGAGAGACTGTAGAGTGATCCACAAGGATATCCATTATTTCCTGCATTGGAGACCCATAAGGAGTGGCCAGAGAAACAAGAAGAAACCCAGAAGAATGTGGTATCATTCAAGCCAAGGGGAACACAAAGGCAGTTCGAGAAAAAGTGATCCACCATGCCAAATTCTGTTAACAGGTCAAATAAGAAAGACTCACAGGATGTCCCACTGGATTCAGCAAGATGGAGTTTGGTGACTTTGATACTTTATTGCGGTTGGGCAGAGTGGTTTGGTAGAGCAATAGGGTCAGAAGCCAGATAGGGTGACATATACTATGAATGTGAGACAAAGAAATGGAGACAGTGAATACAGACAAGTCTTCCCCAAGGTTTGGAAATATAGAAGGGAGGAAAGCTAGATGGAGTTATGGAGAAGAGTCAAGGGAACTTTTGTTGTTGAGATGGAAGAGATCAAACATGTTCAAATGTAATGGAGCAAACTATTTGAAAGATCAGTTGAATATACAAGAGAGAGAAGGGATACTTGATAATAAAACAAAGTTCAGGAAGACATGAGAACCAGAGCACAGATGGAAGGACAGAGAAAGAATAGCTTCTTTATTAGAACAGGTGGGGCAGAGGAGAGGGATGGTTATAGATATAGTGAGTCTCAACTTCTTAGCAAAAAGTTAAGATCGTTCCACCCATCTGACACAGCTTCAATTTTCTCTAGGAAGGAGAAGGTGAGGCTGGCCATAAGAGAAAGCACTGGGGAGGCAGAAGTTTGAGGAAAGTAGAAAAGGAAAGAAATACTATTGTTCTGGAGAATGAAGAACAAGCTGATCTGACATAAGGTTGTGAGGCAAGAATTGGGGCTCATTTGAGTTAAGCGGTCAAGAAGTCAAAGTGGTACCAAGAAGTCATAGAAGGAGTCACCTCCTCCAACTCAGCTGCAGGCAGAAACATCATGGGAAGTATTTCAAGAGAGTTTGATGGTCACCAAGTTGATTAGAACTATTAAGGGAAACTGAGACTCTGAAGAGTCATTTTATCATAAGGACAATCATGTCCTCCCAAAAAACAAGCTGCTATGGCATCTGCTGTCAAGAGGGATTGACAGATACAATATACCCTATATTATAGAGTCGACAAAAAGTTGCACATTTTAACAAGGCTGATTTCTGAGTTAAGGGCCTCTGCAGATGAAAGAAGATAGAAAGCAAGCAAAATCTATCTTCACAGTGCAGCAGACAAGGGGAGAGGTCTGCCTAGGACCACCGCCATCTGGATACTTGAACAGAACACAAGCTGTGCAATACTTCTTGTTAGCCTTAAGATCAACTGCCCCTTTTACAGACTTCACATTGAATTACCTAAGTCCAGCCTCAGAGTCAGATGTGTGCATTGGGAAGGGGAGGACAGTGGAGTAGCCAGGCAAGGAGGGCAGCCAGGAGAACCAACATTTCACTATTGAACATATGTTCTTCCTGGCTCTGTGGCTGCACAATTGTTTTGTTGAGCTCTCATCACTTCCACTCAAGGCCTAACGTGATGAAATAATTCTATCCTGGTTTGCCAATGGCTTGCATTCTAGACTATGGTTTCTTTCCATAAATAATTAACAGTAATGCTTTATTAAACAGAGTATGGCCTTACGTATGCTTCATAGACCTCTTGGCATTGAACTCCCCGAGGTATCGGAGCTTTAACCCAGGTAAAGAGCAGGAATGCTATCTCTCTTCTTCCCAAGCCAAGGGAAACCAGTGATGACCCATTGCAGGGGTCAGCAAACTATAATCTACACACCAAATTCTGCTCATCACTTGGATTTGTATGGTGCACAAGAATAATTTTCACATTTTTAAATGACTGGAAAAAAAATCAAAAAAAGAATAATATTCTGTGACAAATGAAAATTACATGAAACTCAACTATCCATGACTATAACTCCTTTTACTAGAACATGGCAATGCTCAGTCATTTACATATTGTCCATGACTGTGTATTCCCTATAATAGCAGAGTAGTTTCCCACAAAGCCTAAAATATTTACCATCTGGCCCTGTACAGAAAAGTTTGCCAACCCCTTATTTATTGTAGCCCTCCTTGACCAAACCCAGGCTCCGAGTGTCAATACTTTTATGTTAGTGCCTCAACAAAGTATCAATCAACTAGAATTGGCACCTAGAGCTAACAAAATTCCAAGACCATTCCACACCGGGACTATAGATCTTTATATGTAAGTTGGTAATGTAGTGTATAAATCTTCTAATGGTACTGTCAGAATAATCCTGGGAGATGCCAATCAAAATCAAAGCAATAACTAGGCTACTTACCTTTTCCTATAGTAAGTCAGTTGCTCTACAATACGAAGCTGAGATGTTGTTTTTTTAATGAGCAACATTGTGAAAGTAAAATTTTAACAACTGTGATTCACATTGTTCAGAAAACATCCAAAAGAAAAGAAACATAATGCTCTGTTTCCTATTTTTTGCTTTTCTATTTTCTCCAGTTGGCGTTTTAGGATCAAAGTTTGAGATCAATGCTCAGGCACTGCAACGGCTCTCTAGCTCATGGTAGGCCAGGGAAAGCCACGTGCCCCACCTATGCTGTCTGTTCAACTTCTGTAACTCGTACAGTAACAAGACTGGTTTTCTAGCATTGCACAATGTATGATAGAATGAATCTTGTTTGCCTTAAGGGTATCAAAGCTGAAAGAGCTGCATATACAAAGCCATGCACATTGCAAGGCTCAAGGTACACTTATAACTTTTTTAATTTGTGAATAACCTTCTGACCCAGGTTATAAACAAAAACCACAACAATCCAATCTCAAAACTTCAGTTTTACTGATAACATTGTTTTCTATCATTGATATCCAGATAAACGGAAACACCTGAAGACAACACATCCCTTACTCATCCCCATGCCCACGTTTTTGTTTTTGTCTTTAATCCTTGCTGAGTTGCACAACTGTCCTGTTTTGATTTCAGTCAGATTTGGCCAGTGCCTTCTGCTAGTCTATAATGTCACCTCTTCTGACTCAGCTGTTTGTTCAAATGGATGATAAATTCTCCAAATCAGTGAGATTGTCATCAGTGCCAAATATCTTCCCATACGCCAAACTAAAATCTAATGGGTATATTTGGAAAAACATAAAGATTAGGGCAGTTAACTACAGTTAAAACCTTTATAACTTCTTTCTCTTCCAAAAAGCCAAGAGACATCTATCCATTCTTCAGGGTTTCAGATACGGTCTTCAAAGCCTCTGCCTGAACAAGTGAAAGAAACAAAGGTTCTTCTTCCCAGATTCACATATTCTCATGTCTTCTATAACTATCACACTGGGATAACATAAAATCTCTATCATTCAATCTTCTTTTGTAAGCTCTGTCTTTCAAATCTGCCTGTTTAATAGCCATGTCTTCTTGAAAAACCCGCAATCACATCATTCAACATTGAGTGCCTCATTGAAGGTATCCATGTGGTGTTGAAGGAACACAGACTTACTATACGGTCTCTCACTCATTCGTATGTTCCTCAAGGACAAGATCCATCTTATTCACTTCCCACGATAGTGCCAGTAACACAGTACAAACACCACAACATCTTATCAACTCCATTTTCCAGGTCATAACTTATAAATACATCTTAACCTTAATTTTACTTAAACCTGGAATTTAATACTCTCCACCTATCATAACTGGTCATTTTTTTCCTTTTTGACTTTTTTAGTTCAAGTTTTAAAAATTGCGTTATTAAATCCTGAGTAGTTACAAAAGAATATATAAAACATTTAAAATATGGGTATTATACGTATCAAAACATCAAAATATACCCCACGAATGTGTACAATTATTATCAATTAAGAAAAAATGTTTAAAGATGAATAAACTACAAATACAGTCAAGAAACAGACCTAAATATACTATACTATCAACTGATTTGTGACAGAGTCCACTGCAACACAATGGGGAATAAATGCTGCTGGATAAATTGGATATTCAACTGGAAAAAAATGAAATTGACTCCTATGTTACAACACACTCAAATACTTATTTGAAGTGGATTACAGATCTAAATGTAAAGTCATAAAGCCTCCAAATGAAAATGTAGAATGTCTCCTTCTATGGCATAGGCAATGATTTCTTCAATAGGATACAAAAACTATTAACCATAAAGAAACAACGATAACTTGGACTTGGTCAAAATTAAAAACTCTCTTCATAAAGACATCAAGAAAATGAAAAGGCAAGCAACAATGAGGGGGTAGCATTGGTAATAATACAACCAGCAAATGACTTACATGCAACATATAAAAAGAACTCCTACAAATCAAAACAGAAGAGACGAAGGATCCATTTTTGGTATAAGCAAAGGATTGAACAGAATTTCACAAAAGAAGACATCTGAATGTCCAATAAACTCATGAAAAGATGTTGAACATCATTACCCATTAAGGAAGTACAAATTAAAGCCATGATAAACTACTACAACACAGCTACTGAAGTGGCAAAACAGAAACAAAAACAAAACCTGACAATATCAAATATTAACAAGGGTATGGAACAACTGGACATAACTGGTGGGAGCACCAGATAATATAAATACCTTGGGAAACTGGTGACTTCTTACAAAATTGATCCAGCAACTTTACTACCAGGTACTTATCCAAAGAAATAAAAACACAATTCGTAAAGAGATTTGTTCAATAATGTTGATAGCATATGTTTCTCAAAAAAGGCAAAAACTGGAAATAATTCAAATGTACACCAATAGGTGAATGGATAAACAAATTATGGGATATTTGAGCAACGAAATACTTAAAAAGACCCAAAAAAATCTGATATATGCAACATGTATGAATCTCAAAAATAATGTATTGACAAAGAAGCCAGGCACAAAAGAACACATGCCATGTGATCTAATTTATGTGAAATTCATTCTCCATTGAATTGCCCTGGCATCTTTGTTCAAAATCAATTGATCGTATTTGTATAGGTTTTGTTTTGGACTCTCTAGTCTGCTGAGTTGGATCTAAATGTACACGCCTTTGTCAATACCACACTGCCTTGTTCATAGTAGCTTTACTGTAATTAACGCTGGATAGTGTGATCCTTCCAACTCTGTTCTTCTTTCTAGACTGTTTTGGCTACTTTAGTTCCTTTGCCTATCGATGCAAATTTTAGAGTTGGCTTGTCTGTATCTACAACAATACTTTGCTGAAATTCTGATTGGAACTGCACTAAACCTATAGATCAATATGGGGAGAAATGACATCATAAACAGATTGAATCCTACAATCTCAAATATGCTGTGTCTGCACTTAAAAGTCTTTTAAAATGTCTTTCAACAGTGTTTTGCAGCTTTTGGCACATGGACACTGCACTTATTTTGCTACTTCTCTAAATACTGTTTTCTAAATTGTTCACTGCAGGTATATAGAAATATAAGTGGCATTTAGACATTTCTGTATCTTGAGACTTTCATAAATTGTTATTAGTTCTAGGAGATTTTTCATAGAGTTCTCAGTATTTTATACATAGGTGATCACATCATCTACAAATAGTGGTGGTTTTATTTATTCTTTTTCCGTATGTGTATCTTTTATTTATTTTTCTTGCCTTATTGCACTGATTAGGATCACCACTACAAGGTTAAGTAGAAGACATGAAAGCAAACATCCCTGCCTCGATTTCTGTCTTAGGGGAAAAGCATTCACTCTTTTACCATTCAATGTGATGTGAGTTGTAGGCTTTTTTCTTTTTGTTTTCCAGATGTACCTTACCAGTTTAAAGTTCCTAATAATTCTAGTTTGGTAAAATGTCTTATCATGAATGGATTTTGAATTTTTTCATTTGCTTTGGCTGTAGCAGTTGAGTCATTTTAAACAGGAAATTACAGTGATTTGTGAAAGTTGGCCCAACCATACATTACTGGGATAAACCTCACTTGGTCATAATGTTTTATATTTTTTACATATTACTGCATTTGATTTGTGAAGATTTTTTACATCTATGTTCATGAGGACTATTGGTCTATAAATTCTCTTTTCTGTAATATCTTTGGTTTTATTATCAGTATAACAAAGGCCTCACAAAATAGATGTGAAGTGTTCTCTCTTCTGTTTTCTGAAAGAGATTGTGTTACTCCTTCAAATGTTTTGGTACAATTGTCAGTGAAAACACCTGGTCCTAGAGTTTTGTTTTCAAAAAGAACTCTATTTATTTATAGTAATAAAAGTATTCCAATTATCTCCACTTTTCAAGATAAATTAGCTCTTCTTTGGTGAATTTCAGTAATTTGTGGCTTTCAAGGAGTTGGTATATTTTACTCAAATTGTCCAATTTATGTGCAGAATAGTGTGTGATACTTTTTAATCCTTTAAGCAACTTTCCAGGTCTGTAGTGATATCCCCTTGTTTATTCCTGATATTAGTAATTTGTGTTTTCACTTATATTTTTCCTTAGTCAGTCTGGCCAGATCAACTTTATTGATCTTTTCTGAACATCAGCTTTTGTTTTCATCTATTCTAACATTTTTTCTCTTTTCTATTTCAGTGATTTCTATTCATCTTTTTACTACTTCTTTCATTCTGCTTGATTTGGGTTTATTTTGGTCTTCCTTTTCTATTTTCTTAAAGTAGAACCTTATATTATTGATTTGCTACCATTCTTCTTTTACTTCTTAATTTTTGTGGGTATACAGTAGGTATATATACCTATGTACTACATGAGGTTTATTGACACAGGCATGCAATGCGTAATAATCACAGGGAAAATGGGGTAACCACTCATCTTTTCTAATGTAAGTATTTAATGCTATTAAATTCTCTCCAATCATTAGATGCACCCCCACAAATTTTGATATGTTGTATTTTCATTTTCATTCAGTTCTAAATACTTTTTAATTTACCATGAAATTTCCTCTTTTGACCTATGGATTATTTACTGATAACTATATTACCTGACAACTGGGGTTTCCTATCTAGTTGAACTCCATTATGGTCAGAGAACATACTCTGTATGATTTCACATTTTAAAATCTGTTAAAAATGTATTTTATGGCCGAGGATATAGTCAACCTTGGTGAATGTTTTATGAGCACTAGAAAAGAATATGTATCCTCTGTAGATCTTACTGTTGAGTGAAGTATTCTATAAATGCCAGTTCCAGTTGGTTTACAGTGTTTTTCAGTTCCTCTATGTCCTTGCTAATTTTCTGTGAACTAATTCTATCAATAACTAAGAGAGAAGTGTCAATGTCCTCACCTATAACTGTGGATTTGTCTACTTGCCCTTTTGGTTCTATCATGTTTTTCTTCATGTGTTTTGAGCCTCTATTCTCAGATGCATACACACATAGAATTATTTTGTCTTTCTGGTAAACTGACTCTTTTATCAGTATGTAATGTCTTTCTTTATCGCTGTAATTTTCCTTGGTCTGAAGTCCACTGTATCTGATATGTTAATAAATACACTCCACCTTTCTTTTGAATTGAGCAAACTTGCTAAACTCTTAATAATTCTATTTATTCATTTGCAGGAATTTTTTAGTTTACATAAACAATCATATCTGAAAATAAGGACAGCTTAAAGCTCCTTTCCAATTGTCATCCTTTTCATCATATTTAAGATTTATGACTTTCCCTACCCTAATATAATTCCTCATCATATTCCACTCAAATTAATTTAAGTATCCACCGATTTTGTCCTAAAAAGTTTTATGAGGGGCGGGTGTGTGGTTAGTTTTATACCTTCTCAACTGCAGAAGGTCACCTTCGTTGCTCAAGCTTATAGCTTCAAGATGAATAAAAGAAAAATGCTGAGGAGCAGAGAAAACTATTTCTCACCACCCAAATATGCCTAAAAACCAAGAGGCTCAAACAGATCTGCCTTCTACTTGACATTTTCTTTGTTGGCTTCCTTCATGGCAGGCTCCCGTTTTTCAATTTGCCCTGCCTACTGCAACTAAGGTACTGTTCCAAATCAGCCATGCCTATAATCTCACTTCCCCTTTCAACTGCGTCCAGTAACTCCCACTGCCTCACAGACCACATCTCAACTCCCGTGCTCAGCTTCCACAGCCCCACTAAAAGCCCAGTCTCCCCAGCATTTGACCTTCCACCAACCTCCACAATACCCACTTCCTTCTAAATAGTTCCATCTGTCCAGTGACTGTGAAACACAACATCTATTCCCAACGCTATGTACTTGGTTCTCTTCCTACAGACTGCCTGCTCATCTCCTTATTTAACTCTGAACTATTCTTAAAGGCTCACTTTCAAGTTCCACCTCCTCCATGAAGCTTCTCAAGCAATAAAAGGAGAGGAAACAAGAGTTTTCGATTCTTGTCATGTTGTTGTTATCTGACCTACGTATATACCACCCAACGGCCAATTTGGGACCTGGGCAGTTCCTGAATTCAACTGGGTTCTAGTCTGCCACTTACTTGCTTCAATTTGGGGCAAATTTCTTATCTTCTCCTGACTGGTTTACTCTCCTGTAAAATGGAGTCATGGGGGCTCTAATTTCCTAATAGTTTAAAAATCTATCATTTTCCTCAGGGATCATAACATTCTCCCACTCAACATCCTTCTAATCTTTTAGTCTTTACCTCTTTGTTATGTGCTATATTGTACTGTTCACGCTTCCAGCCTTTTCTATCCCACCAAGGCTATTTCTGTATTTCTCTTAGTATTGAACACAATGCACTTTTATTGGCTATGTGGGGAAACTGCTTATTTCCCTCACAGAATAAGTGCAAGGGGGAATGTTTGCAAGGAAATACAATAGACAGCCGTGTATGAGATTGCACATTCTGAATGCCTACAGGATAACCTTTAGGGGAACCCTGCTTCTCCTCCCTCTTCTATTTTGTTCTACAAAATCCCAGGAGACTCTGGAGAATCAGGAAAGCCAGGACAAGAATCTTTTTTAAAAAAAATCAAAAGAACAACCTGCAGCACAGTCCTTTTGTCCTCACTTCTCTAAAGCCAGGAGAGAGGAGAGGTAAAAGCAGGTGGTGGGGAGGTTCAAGGGAAATCAAACCAGGGTTTCTAATGCCCTGGGTAGGGGTGGGAGAAGGTGAGGAGAGTCAGGAAGGATACTGAACAGTTTCCTCACAACAATCTAACCCTATCAGTCAACTATGATTCAGGAATATTTACCACTTTAAGATGTGTGAAAAGTAAAGAAGGGTTTTCGCTGGGTTTTTTTTTTGGGGGGGGGTTTTTGGGTTTTTTCAGAAAGATAAATCAAAAGTAAAAATAAGGAGGGAGCAGGAGATAAGAAGGAAGAAAGGAAAACAAGAAGAGTTCACCCAGTAGAGGAGTCTGCCAGGTAAACATGAAAAAATAAAACCACTAACAGTATTTGTTATATGTAATGTGAGAGTGTGATATATGCATGCTTGTCTGTATGCATATAAAACATGCATACATATATACGCATGTTTTATATACATATATATGTATGCATGTTACACATACATATATTACTATCAATATATGAACTTGCCTGTCTTTCACTGTGGCCTCTATTCAAGTAATTAATCTATATCTGCTCCAGGTACAGAAAAGTTACACAAACAAGCTTGGGGCCAGGTGCGGTGGCTCACGCATGTAATCCCAGCACTTTGTGAGGGTGAGGCGGGCAAATCACCTGAGGTCAGGAGTTCGAGACCAGCCTGGCCAACATGGTGAAACCCCGTCTCTACTAAAAATACAAAAATTAGCCGGGCGTGGTGTCGGGCACCTGTAATCCCAGCTACTTGGGAGGCTGAGGCTGGGGAGAACTGCTTGAACCCAGGAGGCAGAAGGTGCAGTGAGCCGAGATCACGCCACTGCACTCCAGCCTGGGCGAAAGTGCGAGAGTCCATCTCAAAAAATAAAAAATAAAATAAAATAAACACCAGTTTGAGAGATGACTACAGAGTAACAGGGAAGGATGTGTGACCTGGCAGGCCCCCCACCACCCAAGGAGAGTGTATCAGAGTCTGAAAGACCCCAAAGAGAAAAGCATACACATTTCAGGCTTATCAAAAAGGGACATGGATTAGGAAAGCCTGACAAACACTACTGTAGACAATTAAGCTTTCAGTTAGCAATAAGAAGATAAAACAGAATCGATAACCCCAAAAGAAAGGAAGGGATTGCCCTTATGAATATATAGATGAAATCCCGAAATATAACACCAAGAAGGGGAGGTCGAAGGGGGTAACGGGTCATGATGGCAGAGTGTTGGAGTAAATGTGTCCCAGTTCCACACTGGTACTCACCGTGGGCCAGGAGAAATGCCAGCCTGCAGCAGTCTGGGAATAATTTGCCCACGTGGTTATACGCAATGTGGGGTGCAATATATGTATCCTTGTATATATGCACATAAACATGCCTCCCACCACCCAAGGAGAGCGTATCAGAATCTGAAAGATACACTCTTCTTGTGTGGTGGGGGACGTGCCAAGTCACACACCCATTCCTGTTACTGAGCATCCATCTCCCAAGTTTTTGTAACTTTTCTGTACCTGCAGCAGATATAGATGAATTCTTTACTTGAATAGAAGTCACACTGAAAGACAAAGAAGCTCACGTGCAGATAGAAATACTTGTATTTGTATGCATATATATGCATGTTTATGTGCATACAGACAAGCATACATCTATTGCACCCCTACGTTCCATATAACAAATACTGTTCGTGGTTTTAATTTTTCATGTCTATCTGGCACATTCCTCCACTGAGGTACTCCTCTTATTTTTCTCTCTTCCTTCTTATCTCCTGCTGTCTCCTTATTTTTCCTTTTGATTTGCTGTTTCTCTTTATCTTTCTTAAAAAAAAAAACAAAAAACCTCCTTTACTTTTCACGTATCTTAAAGTGATAAATATTCTTGAATCGCGGTTGGCTGATAGGGTCAAACTGTTGTGAGAAAACTGTTCAATTTCCTTCCTGACTCTCCTCAGCTTCTTCCACCCCCACCCAGGGCAGTAGATTAGAAACAGAGCATGCAAAGCAAATTCAAAACATAAAACATAGCGTGGGCAGGACGGTGCAGAGCAGCTCTAAGGAGACTGGCCTGACTGTAGCATTGGCCAATAGTGAGAAGTAATGGAGCTGAGTAAATCAAGGTCCAATTACCCAAAGGCCCTTGCATGGGTGCATGGAACCTGCCATTGCTGAGTAGGTGGATCAATAAAGGCAATACTCCGGATAAGTAGAGACTTTTATAGAACACCATATGACTGTGATTTTTTAAGTTGTTAAGGGAAATAAGGTATTTCAAAATGCCAAAGTAAGGTCAGTTCAAAGAGTAACTTGTTTAAAAAAAGAGCTGAAAGTAGCTCATGCGTTTGGTAAGAAATGCAGTCTGCTTCTCTTCCCTGTTCCCCAGTCATCAAGAGGTACTGTTCACAATTTTTTATATTCTTCCAGAGATGTTTTATGCATTTATGAGCATGCTAACCATGTGTGTTTGTGAACCTATTTATCCCCCATACAGAAATTATTTCTCTTTACAGAAATTAGGTCAAATACATATACCATGTTGAGCATCTTGCTCTGTTCCCCTGTCAGTGTGTCTTGGAGGTGGCAGCATATTGGTGCATTTGGATCTGATTCAGGTAAAATTCATCTATTGATGTCTCATAATCTATTTAAGGCATTAGTAATGTTTCAAGGAGTAAATTCTATACACATCTAGATCCAGGTCTTAGATTTGCATGTCCCCTTTGCTTTAGTGTACTTTGCTAGCTTAAATCTTCACTTGTATTTTTTCCCTCATCTCCATCTGTCGAAATCCCATGCGTCCTTCCGAAGTCCAACTGAAATCACCTTTTGTTCCTTGCATCCTGGCTGATTACTCAAGCCATACATGATTATTTCTGGCCTCCCAATTATTCTAGCATCTCATACTATCTTAGGGCATAAGTAAAAACCAGCCTCAAGTATCAGCGGTATGTTTAGATCTTATTTTTCCTACTGGACTATAAGCCCCTCGAGGGTAAGATTACCAGACTTACTCATGCTTGCTTGCCTCATGTCCCCCACACCTGACCATGGCACAAAGCAGGCAGAAAAAAATACTGTTTGTTGAATGAGAAATGTTTGCTTCATGGGTGCTGTAGGTTCAATCGTGTCCCCCAGAAGACATGGTGTCCTAACCACAGGAACCTGAAAATGTGAATATAGTTGGAAATAGGGTTGTTATTACAGATGTAATTAGTTAAGAGAAGGTTGTAGTGAGAGTAGGGTAGACCCTGGATCCAATATATGCCCTTTTAAGAGGAGGAGAAGGGACACAGAGAGATAGAGAGAGAACACACAGGATGACAGGGGCAGATATTGGAGGAATGTGCCTATAAGCCAAACAAAACTAAGGACTGCTGCCAACAGTGGAAACTAAAAGAAAGGTATGTCTGTTCCAATACTATTCTCCTGCATCAACTGAGTGTCCTAAAATTCAACTCAATGCTGACACTAACTACCTAGACTTAACATAGACCCAGCAAGGACAGAATATTTCACAAAACTGCCCCATTTCAGATGTATATTCAGTTGACCTTTGAACAACATGGGCTGGAACTGTGCAGGTCCACTTATACACAGACTTTTTCCAATAAAAGTTACACCAAATGTGCCTGCCTGTCCTGCCTCCTCTTCCATCTCTACACCTCTACAGCCTCTGCCACTCTTGAGACAGCAAGACCAACCCATCCTCTTCCTTCTCCTTCTCATCCTACTCAGTGTGAAGACCAGGATGAAGACCTTCATGATGATCCACTTCCATTCAGTGAATGGTAAAAATATTTTCTCTTTCTTATGATTTTCTTAATTCCATTTTCTTTCCTCTAGATTTCTTTATTGTAAAAATACAGTATATAATACATACAACAATAAAATATGTGCTAACTGATTGTTTGTATTATGATAACACTTCCAGTCAACTGGAGGCTATTGGTAGTTAAGTTTTGGGGGAGTCAAAAGTTCTACTTGGATTTTCGACTGCACAAGGGGTTGGTCTCCCTAAATCCCTCCTTTTTCAAGGGTCAACTGTATATGATACAAGTGAGGACCAACCAAATGAAAGAGATACATAGACAGGGAAAGGTCTGGGGTGAAGAGGAGGGGATTCCTCATGGAATTATTCCAGGTGCTTCACCCTCCTAGCACATCAATGTACTCTCACCAGCTGAAAAGCCCTACTGAGCTTCAATGTCCAGAGATCTCATCCCATATGCATGATTTTGATTAAGTCAGTGGCCACAGGACCGAGCTCGATCTCTGCTTCTCCCCTCCCCAGAAGTTGAGGTGGCTCAAAGTTCTAACCCATTTGTCACATGGTTGTTCTTTCTAGTGACCAGCCCTCATCCTCAAGCTTTCTATCCCCCCATTATGAGTCACCATATTAGCATAATAAAGACACTCCTATCACTGAAGATATTCCAAAGATGTTTGAAGCTTTGTGCCAGCAAGTGGGAACCAAGATAAGATATTCCTTATCCTAATACAGCATGGAAGAGATTCTCCCCTAGATTCTTCAGAGAGCACAGCCTTGCTGACACCTTGATTTCAAACTTCTATCCTGCAGAACTGTGCAAGAATTAACTTCTGTTGTTTTAAGCCACCCAGTTTGTGGTGATTTGTTATGGCAGTTCTGGGAAACTAACAAAGTGGGTCAAATGAGGATTTCCCTTATGAGTAACACTCTAAGCTAAATGGGAGCTACCAGTATTTTCTCTTTACTTCCACAACACCTAGTGTTTTCTAATGCCCCACAGGGCATTCCTTAGCCCTCCTCTCTGCTCAGCACTGCCCTGATTAAATGCTTCAGTTCCACCCACTGATGATTCCTCACGACCATCCCCTAGATCTCCCTCCCAAGCTCCAGCCACTCATCCCACCTGCCTGTTAGGTTTCTCTCCTTGCATTTCTCACAGGCTCCTTCTCAGTGACTGGCACAAGCACCCTTTGCCCAAGCACCAACCCCAGCAGCAGCTTTATCTCCTGCTGCTCCTGCAAGTTCCACCATGGCCTTTATCTTTATCTCTGAAACCCTTCCATGGCTCCTTTCCTCAAGGCCACAAATCTGATCTAGATGACCATTATCTCACTTTGACTGCCTAACTAGTCACTGCCTGGATACAATGCCTGGTTGAGTGTATCACATCCTACCTAGTCGCTCTGGCACCAGTCTTCTCCCCTGATATGGTTTGGCTGTGTCCCCACCCAAATCTCATCTTGAATTGTAGCTCCCTTAATTCCCATGTGTCGTGAGAGAAACCCAATGGGAGGTAATTGAATCATGGGATGGGTCTTTCCCATGTTGTTCTTGTCATAGTCAATAAGTCTCATGAAGTTTGATGGTTTTATAAAGGGGAGTTCCCCCGCACAAGCTCTCTTGCCTGCTGCCATGTAAGACACGCTTTTGCTTCTCCTTTACCTTCCACAATGATTGTGAGGCCTCCCCAGCCATGTGGAACTGTGAGTCAATTAAACCTCTTTCCTTTGGGTATGTCTGTATTAGCAGTGTGAGAACAGATTAATATAGTAAATTGGTACCAGGAGTGGGGCTCTGCTGTAAAGATACCTGAAAATGTGGAAGCGACTTTGGAACTGGGTAACAGGCAGAACTGGAACAGTCTAGAGGACTCAGAAGAGTACAGGAAGATGTGGGAAAGCTTGGAACTTCCTACAGACTTGTTGAATGGCTTTGACCAAATGCTGTTCACCTCAGATGGAGATGAAGAACTTGTTGGGAACTGGATAAAGGTGACTCTTGCTATCTTTTAGCAAAGAGACTTAAAGCATTTTGCCCCTGACCTAGAGATCTGTGAAACTTTGAACTTGATGGAGATGATTTAGTGCATCTGGCAGAATAAATTTCTAAGCAGCAAAGCATTCAAGAGATAACTTGGGTGCTCTTAAAAGCATTCAGTTTTACGTATTTACAAAGACATGGTTTGGAATTGAAACTTACGTTTAAAAGGGGAGCAGAGCATAAAAGCTCAGAAAATTTGCAACCTGATGATGCAAGAGAAAAAAAAACACATTTTCTGAGGAGAAATTCAGGCCCGCCCACTGCAGAAATTAGCGTAAGTAACGAGGAGCCAAATGTTAATCGCCAAGACAATGGAGAAAATGTCTCCAGGGCATATCAGAGGTCTTCATGGCAGCCCCTCCCATCATGGGTGTAGAAGCCTAGGAGGAAAAAATGATTTTGTGAGCCAGACTCAGGTTCATTTGTACTCCTTTGTACAGTCTCAGGACTTGGTTCCCTGCATCCCATCCATGGCTAAAAGAGGCCAATGTGCAGCTCGGGCTGTAGCTTCAGAGGATGCAAGCCCCATGCCTTGGCAGCCTCCACATGGTATTGAGCCTGTGGGTGCACAGAAGTCAAGAACTGAGGTTTGAAAACCTCCTCCTAGATTTCAGAGGATGTATGGAATGCCTGGATGTACAGGCAGAAGTGACAGGGCCTTCATAGAGAACCTCTGCTAGGGCAGTATGGAAGGGAAATGGGAGGTTGGAGCCCACACACAGAGTGCCACTGGGGCACCGCCTAGTGGATCTGTGAGAAGAGGGCCACCATTATCCAGAACCCAGAATGGTAGACCCACTGACTGCTTGTACCATGTGCCTGGAAAAGCTGCTCTCAATGCCAGCCCATGAAAGCAGCCAGAAGTGGGGCTATAACCTGCAAAGCCACAAGGGCGAAGCTGCCCCAGGCTGTGGGAGCCACCTGCTGCATCAGTGTGCCCTGAATGTCAGACATGGAGTCAAAGGAAATCATTTTGGAACTTTAAGGTTTAATAACTGCCCTACTGGATTTCAACTTGCATGAGGCCTGTAGCTTTTTTGTCTTGGTCAATTTCTCCCATTTGAAATGAGTATATTTACCCAATGCCTGTATCCCCATTGTAACTATTGTACCTGGGAAGTAACTAACTTGATTTTGGTTTTACAGGCTCATAGGCGGAAGAGACTTGCCTTGTCTCAGATGAGACTTTAGACTGTGGACTTCTGAGTTAAAGCTGAAATGAGTTAACATTTTGGGCTGGGCATGGTTGCTCACGCCTGTAATCCCAGCACTTTGGGAGGCCGAGGTGGGCAGATCACAAGGTCAGGAGATCAAGACCATCCTGGCTAACACAGTGAAACCCCAACTCTACTAAAACTACAAAAAATTAGCCGGGCTTAGTGGTGGGCGCCTGTAGTCCCAGCTACTCAGGAGGCTGAGGCAGAAGAATGGTGTGAACCCAGGAGGCGGAGCTAGCAGTGAGCCAAGATCACACCACTGCACTCCAGCCTGGGTGACAGAGCGAGACTCCATCTCAAAAAAAAAAAAAAAAAAAAAGACTTTGGGGGACTGTTGGGAAGGCATGGTTTGTTTTGAAATGTGAGGACATGAGATTTGGGAGGGACTGGGGTGGAATAATATGGCTTGGCTGTGTCCCCACCCAAATCTCATCTTCAACTATAGCTCCCATAATTCCCACATGTTGTGAGAGGGACCAAGTAGGAGGTAGCAGAATTATGGTGGTGGGTCTTTCCCATGCTCTGGGAAAGTGACCACATGATAGTGGTCACTTTGTGATAGTGACCACGTCTCACAAGACCTGATAGTTTTATAAAGGGGAATTCCCGTGCACACACTCCTTTGCCTGCCACCATGTAAGACATGCCTTTGCTTCTCCTTTGCCTTCTGCCATGATTGTGAGGCCTCCCCAGCCATGTGGAACTGTGAGTCAATTAAACCTCTTTCCTTTATAAATTACCCAGTCTGGGGTGTGTGTTTATTAACAGTGTGAGAACAGACTAATACATCCTCTACATCTGGTTCTCCCCTCTAGATGCTGAGTGATCACCCTAAAACCCAAGCCTGACCTTGCTATTATTAAAATAATATTATTATTAAAATAATATTATTAAAATAATATTATTAAAATAATATTATTAAAATAATATTATTAAAATATAAAAATAATATTATTATTAAAATAATAACAATGGCAATTCACAGTCACTGAGGACTTACTCTGTCCCAGGAACTATTCCTCAGCCCTCCTGTCTGCTCAGCATTGCTCCGATTCAATGCTTCAATTCCACTTTATGTGTATTAATGCATATAAGTGTCAATAAAATTAATTAGAAGGCCATTATGCTGAGATGACATGGTTCCTGTGCCTTGGGTTCCTATGTAAGCAAACTGAAACTCAACCCAATATAAGTTGCAAAATGAAACTTAAGCTTCGGCCCGGCGCGGTGGCTCAAGTCTGTAATCCCAGCACTTTGGGAGGCCGAGACGGGCGGATCACGAGGTCAGGAGATCAAGACCATCCCGGCTAACAGGGTGAAACCCCGTCTCTACTAAAAAATACAAAAAGCTAGCCGGGCGAGGTGGCGGGCGCCTGTAGTCCCAGCTACTCAGGAGGCTGAGGCAGGAGAATGGCGGGAACCCGGGAGGCGGAGCTTGCAGTGAGCTGAGATCCGGCCACTGCACTCCAGCCTGGGCGACAGAACGAGACTTCGTCTCAAAAAAAAAAAAAAAAAGAAAAAAGAAACTTAAGCTTCATCAATCTGAAACTACCAACTAACCTCTAACTAGAGACTTTACCAAGCAAGAAACAGAAACTTACCTCTAACCAGACTTTCCACTTCCATCAATCAAATATTTTTTGTTTTGCTTCCATGACCCCTTATAAAAGTTTCCCTCTTACCCCCCATCAACAGAGCCCTGAACCGCCAGTGGTCTGGTGCTGCCCAATTCATGAATCCCTAAATGCTCAAATAAAGTCATGAAAATTTAAAGGTGCCTAAGTTTATCTTTGAACATAAGATAGATTTATTATTATCTGCATATTGCAGATAAGAAAATTGAGGCTGACAAAACCTAAATGGCTTGTCCATGGTTTTACAACTAGTAAGTGATAGAGCCAAAATATGCACCTATGGGAATCTGACATCAGAATCCACACTCATAACCAAAAACTGTGCAGAGAGGTCAAGTGGCCACTCAGTAATTTACCATTGGTTCTCAGATGGAATCCAAATCTGCACAACCATGTCTTATAAGTAGGGTGACCATACAATTCACCCAGGTTTTCATCTGCTATCCCCGGCATTATTAGTTACATAATCACCCTCAGAAATGGTCCCAGTTTGTATAATACATTAGATGGTCATCCTATTTGCAAGCCTCACCCCAACTCCCAATGATATTCCAAACATGAAGAATTTATTTTACTTTCTTAAAAGAGACATACTCTATATCCCTTGGCAATCATACCCGCCATTCCCACTTTCCTTAGCCTACTAACATGCTTCCCCCTTCAGGTCTCACTTCTAGGACTTTCTTCCAAGCCCCACGACAGCCAAACACAATTATATTCTCATCATGCCATGAACACCTCATTTACCATCAAAGATACCACCTCTATTTTAAAGGCTTATTTAATTGCTTTCTAACCACCCTCATACTTCTAGCAGAGGACTTAGAACACAGCAGATGTAGTGTACACCAGATTTCCCATCAGGAATACGGGACTTATTCCCCACTGCTAGGTAGAAATGCTGTCAGATGGCCACCCTTGGTCATCTGCCCTTTGCCACTGTCTCTGCTGAAGGTCACGCCACCTTTCAAAGGAAGGCCACGTGCAATGACTAATCAATAAAGAGGTTAAAAGGCTCAGTTTCCTTCTTCCCAACTCAGGATAGCTCTGAACTCACCCCTAACATGGAACCAGCTGAAGCCTTTGTGAAGACTGCATCACAGCTCAACTCCCTCTTCCTAGTCCTGCTTCTTTTCACTCCCTTCCACAGATACTGATGCTAAGAGCAACCCCTAGTAAACATGCTGCATGCTATTCTCAGTATCCGCTTTGCAGAGACCCAAGCTGTGACAGTTAAGTGGTCAATAAATATCTGTTTAATGAAGGACATCTGTACTCAATAAGCTGCCATGTCTTATATACCTCTCTTAGCATATATGACTATGCAATTCATAGGTATGGCTTGAGAATGCTTTGGAGATAAAGACAATGCACTAGGAACTACTAATAATTCTCACACCAAAGTCAGATTCCTGTTAGTACAGAAAAATCTTGGAGATTATGAAGGCATGACTATAAGCCAACAGACACATATTTAGCATGGAAAAACCTCAATTTGGGGGCCATAAAAATATCCATCTGTGACACTTTTTAGAAGAGCACATACAGTGTCTTCTTCACGCTCTTGATAAAGACCTGCTTATGCTATTTGCAAAGCACTGTGGGCACCAGTCAGGACACAGAGATGAGGAAACCCCAATCCCGGCAAAGACATACAGCTTCTAGTTGAGTAAGGAAAACAGAACTGACAGCAACTAAAAATCAAGGCAGGAAAAAAATAAGTGGTATAAGAAAATGAGCGGAGTGCTGTGGAAGCACCAAGAAAGAAACAACGCTTCCCCCTTCAGGTCTCCGTTCTAGGACCCTCTTCCAACCCCCTACTACAGCCAAACTCAATTATATTCTCATCATGCCATGAACACCTCATCTACCATCAAAGATACCACCTCTATTTTAGTGGCGTATTTAATTGCTTTCTAACCACCCTCATACTTCTAGCAGAGAACTTAGAACATAGCAGATATAGTGGACACCAGATTCCCACTCAAGAATGAAGGAAGAGGCTAGGAAGGGGGGGATGTCTGAATTGCACTCTGAGAATGAATTTGACAAGCAGTTCTTGAGTCTCTTCTACGTCCACATTCCAGACACTGTGCCGGGGATTTATAGATTAGTACCAGAGACAGATGTGTGCAGAAGTATAACTAGAATACAATATACCAAGTTTTATACCTCAGTGTGATCCAGCGCTCTCGAATCTGAAAGAACAGGTTTGACAAATGGAAAGGAGAGGCAACGGCTTGATCAAAGGTCAAAGTGTTGAATGCTAAGGGGGAATACTTGAACTTCATTGAAGCACAATCTCCATGACAAATCCTACAAACTCTAGTTTGAAGAATGGGTATCCCATGAGAAACAGTATTCACGCTCAAAATGCTGGCTTAAACCAAGTCACAGTGGATAGTGTTGGCTGTTTAGCTAAATGCTTTCTTCCTCCTTTCTTCCCATGAAAACTCTGATTTGTCCAGGTATCCATCCCTTCGCCACGAAGGTCTCCCCACTTAGGTAAGGCTATCCCCACGTCCAACTTCAGATGGGGTCTTGATGGATCTTAGCCAGTCATTATAATAGTACTTTCTGGCTTCAAAGACAGAAGCATGGGCGCCATCAGACCTCTGCAACCCCTCCCTCCAGCATGTGTTAATGGTCAACAGTAAATGTGTGAAATAAATTGGCCTAGACTAGAGGGAAGCACGCTTATTCCACGATCAGGACCACTTGGGCTGCTTCTTTGTCTCCTCTTTGGTTTGTGAACATGGAAGCAAATAACCTAATTGCAGCAAACACCTGTATTTTGACAGTGAAACAGGCCAAGACACAGACGAAGGCTAAGCAAAGAAAAATAGAGAGAAAGATAGCATCTGACCTACTGACAAGGCACCCGGACTCTTCCTACCTTTGGATGCCCTATCATCCCAGAATAAAAGTTCCCTCATTGTTTAAGCGACTCTAAATTATGACATCTGTTGTTATCACCGAAAGCAATCCAAGAGATACAAATGATCACGAGTTTTCTTAACTGCAGAACTTCTTAGAACCTCAAATACAAATATAGCTTGTAAATTTCTAAGATAAATTTATAGTATGCAGTATTTCCAACAGTGCTAGGATTTTTTTTCCCCACAGAATGAAACCTGAAAAAGAAGGAAAATTACATTCTTCAGTTCATGTATTCAAAAATATGGTCTGGGCTGTGTTGCGGGAAGTCAGAGGAAGAGGAGATTCAGGGCAAGAGCACAAGGAAAGGAGGCCCTGTAAAAGTTAAGGCTAGAGAAGCAGACTATAATTAAGATACAGAAATTTAAAAAGCAAGAGGCCTAGATGGGAGGATCATTTGAGCCCAGGAAGTTGAGGATACAGTGACCTACGACCCACGCCACTGCACTCCAGCCTGGGCAACAGAGTGAGACACTGTCTCTAAAATAAAATTTAAATAAATTAAAAAGGAGAAATAGATAAAATATAATTTAGGTAGGAAATAAAAATGGACTTCTTTGGGGGCCAGGCACGGTGGCTCACGCCTGTAATTCTGGCACTCAGGGAGGCAGAGGCAGGTAGATCGCTTGACGTCAAGAGTTCAAGACCAGCCTGGCCAACATAGTGAAACCCCATCTCTGCTAAAAATACAAAACTTGGCCGGGCGTGGTGGCTCACGCTTGTAATCCCAGCACTTTGGGAGGCCAAGGCAGGCAGATCACCTAAGGTCAGGAGTTCGAGACCAGCCTGGTCAATACAATGAAACCCCATCTCTACTAAAAATACAAAACTTAGCTGGGCATGGTGGCAGTCGCCTGTAATCCCAGCTACTCAGGTGGCTGAGGCAGAAGAAATACTTGAACCCGGGAGGCAGAGGTTGCAGTGAGCCGAGATCGCGCCACTGCATTTTAGCCCGGGTGACAGAGCTAGACGCCGCCTCAAAAAAAAAAAAAAAAAATTAGCCAGGCATGGTGGCACATGCCAGTAGTCCCAGTTATTCGGGAGGCCGAGGCACAAGAATCACTTGAACCTAGGAGGCGGAGGTTGCAGTGGAGGGAGCTCACGTCACTGCACTCCAGCCTGGGCGACACAGGGAAACTTCGTATCAAAAAAAAAAAAGAAAAAAGAATGGACTACTTTCAATGCCAGGAAACACACTAAATCAGTAAGTAGAACCCTGGCAAATTGATCAAGGTGGAATCTTTGATGTCACTGATTAAAGGGCCTGGTCAACAACTGGGTATGTTAAACAGCACCGTCCCTTTCCTGTCCTCGGGCCAAGAGTCTGATTTTCCTTTTGCACTCTGCCTCTCCTCACTGCTGTCATGGCAGACTGTCAATCAAAAGAATTCCTATTCTCCCACTGCTTCCAAGTGAAGATCGGACTTAAACAACTAGACTGTCATATGTGAATCACCTGAGTGACCCAATGACAGAAAAGAATTTTGAAGCAACCCCTTTGCCAGTGGCCTCTGACGAGGCTGTCCTTCGCCCTGCAGCAGGGACACTCTGTGGTCACTCCCAGGCCGTACTGTCCAGCTCTTCCCTTTGATTTTTTAACTATCCCCACCCTTCCCAAAACTCCTTTTTTGCTAAAATTAGCTCGAGCCTATTTCGGCTGCTGCACCCAGAGAACCCTAACCGATTATGGGGGAACCAGCAAATTTCAGCTATGTGTCATGCAGACCAAGTCTCAAAATGTTATGTCTTTAAAATTAGTAGCAATGACCCAAAAGGCTATTAGCATATCATTTTCCAATGGCAGACTATTTTATCCTAGAAAATGAGATCTGACATGATGTTCCTTCCAGAACATTAAAGATAAGAGGTTTCTCACATTTAAAACCAGGAGCCGAGGCAACTTGAAACATATTTGTACTTAGACATTTCAGGGCCCCAAATTTAAAATTAAATACCATTCTAAGAAATTCTGACTACAGTTGTCTACTTTGAGTCCTGGAAGCTTTTTTTTTTTTTTTTTTTTCCTCTCTTCAATAAAATACACGTTTATTTTAAGAAATTTGGAAGTTAAAGAAAAGCATAAGCAGCAGAAATCAAATCACTCATAATCCTGCCCAGAGATAACATTTTATGCTTAATCTTCTAGTCTTTCCTGATTTCCTTCCAGACTTTTCTATGCATTTTTTAAAATACTGTACAATCTTAACCCTGTACGCACTCGTATATCCTGTTTCCTTATCGTAAACATCTCTCTCAGCCCTTAGACGTTTTCTGAATGTCATAAAAACACTAATAGTTACAATTGTGTAAATGTACCAGAATTTACTTAATCATTCCATTAATGTTAGGTATTTAATTTTTTATGCTTCTTTCCCTACTGCAGAGTCATTAAAGTACAGTGATGAAAAATATCAATGTCAGAGCCAGCATTTCTGGAAGCAAATCTCAAACCACTTCCCTCACCAACGAGGCAACCAACAGCAACAAGGCACTCATCTGCTCTGAGACTTGTATAGAAAATGGGGGAGACACCAGAACCTATTTTTTTTTTTTTTTTTTTTTTTTTTTTTTTGAGACGGAGTCTCGCTCTGTCGTCCAGGCTGGAGTGCAGTGGCCGGATCTCAGCTCACTGCAAGATCCGCCTCCCGGGTTTACGCCATTCTCCTGCCTCAGCCTCCCTAGTAGCTGGGACTACAGGCGCCCGCCACCTTGCCCAGTAGTTTTTTGTATTTTTTAGTAGAGACGGGGTTTCACCGTGTTAGCCAGGATGGTCTCGATCTCCTGACCTCGTGATCCGCCCGTCTCAGCCTCCCAAAGTGCTGGGATTACAGGCTTGGGGCACTGCGCCCGGCCAAGAACCTACTCTTAAGAGGGATTCTTAAGAGTACCTACTCTTAGGGGAACCTACTCTTAAGAGGGAGGATAAAACAGGAAGGCCTGTGCCATACTGCACAAGTGTCCGTCAGAGGACACCCTTAAACGGCATCTATGAACACCAAGCCAGTGTGCACACACATCTGCAAAGGCAACAGTGTGCACGAGATTCCTAGTGCTAAAAGCTCTGTCCACTTTTCACATTCCTTTCTTAGATTGTATGTTTTCAGGTCCTTGTTTGGTTAACGTGTTACACAGGAGTCTGTAGGGGCTTTTGCAGATAAACTGCTGTCTCTCAGCACAGAGCTGCAAAGAACTTTCTCTTACCTTTTCTGCTGAAATTGCAATAAAAAACAAAGTGAAAGAATCTTCTATTGGCAGAAATTTCACTTGATGCTCCTGGTGGTTAAGGGTATATACAAGACACTCAATTATCTTAAATGAATGTGACACTTTTACTTTTATTCAAGTCATGAGCAGTTAATTAGCATTTCTAAAACCACCTAAACTGAAGTAACTTTGAGGGACTCTGAGGCAGCAGAAATAACAAGATTAGGGAGAGAGGAGCAGGACAGGCATTTGCCTACGACTGACCTACTTAGGCCCTGGTTCAAATCTGGCTCTGCCGCTTTTAGCCTCTATTTCCCCATCTGTGAAATGGAGCTGTAAATAGTCCCATTCACAGAGATGTTGCAATGAGTGAATTAAAATAACACTTATAAACTGCATAACCTAGTTCCTGAAAACAGATGACACAGATGTGGCTTCTGTGGCTCTATTTCTTTTGGCCGGTATCAGGATTGCCTTCTACTTTGAGAGTAGAAGTGGCAGGTGTCACTTTCAGAAGAAATATTCACAGCCAGGATATAACTTATCACATCCTCATTTACTGCCTCTGCCATCACTGCCCCATGTGTGGAACTGAGCCCACAGCAGCCTGGGTCTCAGAAGAGCTGCCTCTAACCCTCCACTGGCCAGTGCTGTAAGCAGCTGAGATTTGGGGGCTTTTGTTACAGCAGCTTAAGCTAGACTTAAATTGAGTGATACAATAACTATTAGTCACAGTGGAGATTCAATGAGTGAAACCATTACAATTACTGATACCTCAAGGTACTGCCTTCAGGCATGCTCTTGGCTACATACAGAAAAACTGGGTTTGATTTGGGAAAAGACGACAAATGGGTATCAATTTCAAGTTGTAATTTTCAGGTAATGAGGAATACAAATGTAACAAAATAAATGCTTCATGTCAAAGACACTTTCAGCACAGCAAGGAATACTGGTAGTAACTGTCATTTATTGAGTGTCATTTATTGACTGTCATTTATTGTCATTTATTGACTGTCATTTATTTATTACAACCAGGGGTTATTCTAAGGATGTTATATTTATTATCTTACTTAACCTTGACAAGAACCCCATAAAGTAGGTGCCATTCCAGTACGGTAGGATAATTTCTGTTCTCTTCATTATTCCTCTCCCTGTTGTAGAAAGGGTTCAAAATAAAAAAGTAATTTTCTCGGGCTGGGCGCAGTGGCTTACACCTGTAATCCCAGTAATCCCAGCACTTTGGGAGGCTGAGGTGGGTGGATCTCCTGAGGTCAGGAGTTCAAGACCAGCCTGGCCAACATGGTGAAACCCTGTCTCTACTAAAAATACAAAAATTAGCCTGGTATGGTGGCAGGGGCCTATAATCTCAGCTACTTGGGAGGCTGAGGCAGGAGAATCGCTTGAACCCGGGAGGCGGAGTTTGCAGTGAGCATACCTGAACATCGGAGGGTAGGACAGGGCAGAGAGGACTGCAGATTCAAAAGACAGTTATGCACAGTGGAAGTAGAGAGAAAGAAGACTGCTGGAGATTCAACAGCGGTGAAGGCTTCCTGTCTCCAGTCATATCCTGGGTACTAGCGAGGGCCCATGAAAAGTGAACATAAGTGACGTTTGTGAATTCCAGGCCCAGGCATCTAAGAGCCAGTATATCACTTCTATATTCTCTTTTACCTTTAGCACTTACCGAAAACCACATACTGAGATTTTGAGGTGGAGGGGAAGATGGATAGACTAGATTCCAGAATCACACACAGAGGAGGAGAGCTGTCCATGGGAGTCCTCCTGACTTACATCACATTCACATGAGCTTAAAGGAAGCTTTTGCTATGTTAAGTCCCTGAAATTCCAGAGCTCATGTGTTATCATAGCAGAGCCTAATCTATCCTAATACCACATGGAAGACTGAAGACCAGGAAAAGAACAAAGTAAACGCAGGGAAATCAGGAGGAAAGAATCTGAAAAAAGCAGAATTTACTAGAAAACATATATGCCGATCAAAAGCTAATGGAGAAAGAAATCTAAATAAGAATAGCCTAAACCGAAGAGCTGACCTGGGTAGGGAGAGAACTTCCTCAGGGGCAAAACTTGTCCAAGGGAAAAAGAGAATTGTAAATTAGGAACGACAATGGAAATACGACGATATACTCAAAAAGATTCTATTAAATTTTAAAATCATAACATAATGAATGCTTTTCTATCAAATATGTTATTCAAACTGACTCAAGAAAAGACAGACAACATGAACAGTCCAATAACCATTCCAGAAATCTGGAAAACTGTCAAAGAATGACATCTAGAAAACACCCTTGGAAAGTTGTTTTTATCTTCAAAGAATGAGTACTTCTCCATCTTACCATTCTATAGGAACAAAAAGAACAATGAACAACTCATTTTACACAATTAACAAAACATGACACATATGGGGGAAAAAAATCAAATGCTTTCATTTATGAATGCTGAATGCCAACATCCTAAATAATAAATTAAATCAAGCAGTACAGAAAAACATGAACGCACCACAGTCAAGATTAATTGCAGGAAGGCAAGGAGAGCTCAATATCAGAAAATCTACTAAGGTTCAAGCACCCAAAGCACAAGCTCCTCATGGGTACCGACTCTATCATTGATGTATCAATGATGCCTGGAACATAAGAGTGCCCAGTAAATACATATGGAATAAATTATTGAGTGATATTAAAATCCAAGAAAAAAACACATTGTGATTATCTGCAAAGGCCATGATAAATCAAATTTAAGTTTGATGTCAAAAAAAAACTCAAAGTAAAATAATAAAATTATGCAATATGTAACATAATTAAAAAACAAAACATCTCAAACCAATCATCATGTATTTTAATTGAGGTTAATAAGACATGAATGCCCACATATTGCCACAATATTTTAACACTGTTCTGTAAGTCCTAGGCAACGCAATTAGATGAGAAAATAAGTATAAACACTAGAGAGTAAAATATAAAATTATTATTTGCAGAAGATACAATTGTCTACCTAGAAAATCCCACAGACTTAATTTTTTTAAAAAAAGTATTTAAAAGTAATGAGATAATTCATGAAGGCAGTTGTTAAGATAATTACATAAAAATCAACAACATTGCTATATCGCAGCAATAAAGAGTAAGAAAAAATATATAATTTAAGAAAAGATTCAAATCACTGCAGCTACAGTAACAACACTGACAAATTACCTATAAGTAAAAGCAAAATTGTATAGGAGCGAAACGGACAAAAACTACTTTATAGGATTATAAATAGATTGGAATACACATGCCCTATTCCCAGATGAGAAGAATTCTCATTATACTCAATATTGTAAAAATGTCCATTTTTCTCCATCTTAATATATACTTTTAAAAAGTAATACTGAGAGACAATAAACAAATGAGCACAGTCAAGAAAACTGATCAACTTTCTTTCATAACGGAGCAATTTGGAGGTTAACTGTGGTTAAGACACAGCAAGATCCTTAGGCAAAGGCTGTTGAGCTCTGAAGACCCAGGGGCGGCCCGGGTTGAAGCTGAGCGAGGAGTTTCAGCCTGACTGCACTCCCACCCAATGGATGGGGTCTCATGATAAGGATTAACCCACCACTGCTTATCTGGGTAGCTGAGTCTGTCTCAAATTCCTACCAGAACCAACAGACAAGAAAACAAACTAGAAATCCTAGAAAAAGATAAAAGTAGATGAAATGTTTTAGTACATAATGATGATGATATTTCAATATGGTGGGTATGAATTACACTATTCAATAGCGGGATAATCAATTTTAAAAAGCCTAAGTATTATACCTAAGCCATGTCATACATCAAAATCAATGACTGACATGTTAGAGATCTGAAGGTAAAATGAAATTATTATAAATAGTAATAAAAATGTACGCATATTTATATAATCTGCGTCTTGGCAAAGTATCCCCAAACATAACATTGAAGAACAGACCACAAATAGATAGACTTAAGATCACAAAATGTTAAATTTATATATGGCCAAAAAAAGAAAGACATACAACAAAAATTTTTAAAACCAGTAGGGAGATGTGTGTGACAAAGCATATATATGCTTAATATATTAAAAATTACCTTAACATCTATAAGAAAACAATTGTGAACATGACTTTAGAAAAATGGGGCAAAGACAAATGCAGGCAATTTAGAAAAGGCAACTAATGTCAAGAGAACTTTAAAAATGTTCAGCCTCAAGGCCAGGCGCGCTGGCTCACGCCTGTAATCCCAGCACTTTGGGAGGTTGAGGCGGGCAGATCACGAGGTCAGGAGATCGAGACCATCCTGGCTAACGTGGGGAAACCCTGTCTCCACTAAAAATAAAAAATAATAATAATAAAAAAAATTAGCCAGGTGTGGTGGCAGGCACCTGTAGTCCCAGCTACTCGGGAGGCTGAGGCAGGACCGGGAGGCAGAGCTTGCAGTGAGCCAAGATCATGCCACTGCACTCCAGCCTGGGTGACAGAGTGAGACTTCGTCTCAAAAAAAAAAAAAAAAATTCAGCCTCACTAGAAAATAAAAGAGGTGGAGCCAGGTAGGGTGTTGCACACCTGTAATCCCAGCACTTGGGGAGGCTGAGGATGGAGGATCGCTTGAGCAGAGGAGTTCAAGGCTGCAGTGAAAGTAGTGTGTGTGTGTGTGTGTGTGTGTGTGTATAATATACACATTCACAGTCTTAAAAATTCACATATTCTTTGACCCAGCAATTACATTTCTAAGACTTCATCCTAAGAAGCTAAATTCATGAGAAATATTTGCTAAGTGAATGGCAAAAGAAAATGAGTTAACTACAGTGGAATATTATATAGCCTTGAAAAATTACGCTGGGGATTAACAGTTATTGACATGGGATCATATCCAAGATGTCATATGAAGGAAAAAAAACAGGTTACAAAACAGTGTACAGAGTATGGTCTCTACACTTTTTAAATAATATATATATATACTGCTCAAAAACTGAAAGACTATATCCAAAATATTAACTATGGTCTCTGGGTAATGAGATTATAGGTGATTTTTTTTTTTCCTTTTAGCCCATCCATAAGTTTACGATTTTTCTACCATAAACAAATATTACTTATATAACCAAAATGAAGGTTAAAAAAAGTAAATTGAATTCTGTGGGAAAATAAACATTTATTCTAAAAATAAGCTCTAAAGTTGGAAAATGAAAGCAAAACATCTGCTTCCTGGACAGAAAAAGGAATTTGAAATTGCTAGACAGCCACAAGCTTCCCAAAGGCGGTGGAGTTCCAGGTGCCGGCTCAATAGGGTGCCCCACGCCCCAAGGAAGAGGCCTGACTCTCTGACTCTCCCCCACAACCTCCTGCCTGATCTACAACTACATCCACACAGAGCTGAAGCATAATTGTATTATTTGCTGTCTTTATCAAATAGCATCTGAAATAATCTGCTCTTGATTACTAATAAAAGGGATACTTACTAATCCCCTCTAAAAGGAATCACTATAAATTACCAGCATATTCGTATGGCTACTGATTCGCTTTCTCTAGAGGAAAAAAAAAAATGGTCCTTATTGCCCATCATTAAAAAAAAATCACTGATAAGTTTCTTTGATGGAGACAAAATGGAAAGGAATATGATTAATTGCTATTTAAGAGCATGGCTTCCTCACAATGACTTGCAGGTCTGGGATAACGGAATTCTGCAGGAAATCTAGGCAGCTTCAGGCTGACTGCTGAGAGCAGCTCAGCAGAAGGTGAGACCCAGCAGACCCACACAGTAAGGATCTTAGAGGATAAGAGCAAAGAATATTCTCTCCAGATTTGCTAGCCCAGTAATCAGTGGGTTAGTACACTCTGTTATCTTTCACATATATACAGCACAACAGGCAGTAAGGCCTGGGCTTCCATAAAACTCTAATGAAAAACTTTGCTCTGAGACCCAATGTGCGCAGCAGCGCTCCTTGGGGGACAGGTTGGGGTCTGCCCAGCCCTGCTGGGCTAACAGGAAGCCCATGGCAGGACCTGTGTTGGTCTGGCAGGTCTAACCCACTGTAAGGGAAATAGAAGGGAAGGAACAAAGCAGTCCAAAGCCAAATTTGGAATTGGTTCTGATTTTCCTCTAATGTCCTATTCATTGGGTCATGGCTCCCAGAAGGGCTACTACAAGGCAGGGCAGTGTCTCAGAGAAACCTTCAAGGAAAAGATCCTCACTGACTTTGGCAGCTTTGGCTCAAACAAAAATGTCTGCAGCACCAGTGCTCCTGGAGGCTGCTGCGGCCTCAGCATCCAGCTCCCAGGCTCCCCAGCACTGGCTAATGCCTGGGCCTCTGCAGCTGAATTCCAAGAGCTGCACAGCAGCAACGATACTTGCAAAGCTGTGCATCGGAAACCAAGCCTGCTTTGCAATGTACGCGAAGCAGTCAAGGAATAGAAAACAGGGCTCCAGGGACAAAACTTTGTCTTCACTCCCCAACTCATAGCCTCTAAATCCACACACTTCAACCCGACCCAACCAGCCTTCTCCTTCCCGCACACGCACCGCTCCTCACCTACTCCCAGACACTTTGAACATCATCCATTTTAAACAAGAGCATAAACCTCACTTGGGCCATCACTGGGCAGTAGCTGTTGAAATCGTTTCTAAGAATCCTTTTCTACTTAGGAGGCCAACATTATTTTTGGAAGACTGAATGGGTGTTCAGTGACAACGAACCACCTCAACCATTTGGTGGGCACTTCAGTGGACCAGGCTCCCTCCAACCTCGTGACAGCCCTCTGAGGATGTGAACCCCCTGTGCAGACTGGAAAAAAAAAAGTCCTCCCCACCAAATCAAGGTGCCATTACTTCTTCCATTTTCTTTCTCTTAGTACGTCTCTTGGGTGCTAAATTTTAGCTCAGGGCTTTGCTCCACCCAACACCAACCAAATGTCACTTCCAAGAAATATACTCTATGCCTTTTGGTATGCTTCTCACTCCAGCAGCCACTAGACTCTCTCGAAGGTAAAAAGAAAAATGCTGCCATCAATCAGGCCTGAACCAAATTCTCCCTTAAATCTTGCTCTATCCTTCCAATGCCCAGCAGTGCAGCTGTTCCTTTCTCCTCTGACCACCATCACAACGTTCAAGAAACATGGTATCAGGAGCTTTCCCCATCTTTGAACTACTTCAAAAGACTCCCTTATCTATAGCTCATGGATCTTATTGTTCACTTACTCATTCCATTGCCAAAGAATGACAGAGGACCTTCTACACAGGGCAGTATTAGGGCAGTTGTCCCTGCCTCCAAAGAGTTTAAAGTCTAGTGGGGAAAAGTAAATGACAAAATATAAAAATTGTAATACAAGTGAGCCATTATAACCATAGCATGCTTTTAGAATACAGGTTCCTTTTTTGTTTGTTTGTTTTTGTTTTCGAGATGGAGTCTCACTCTGTCACCCAGGATGGAGCATAGTGGCGCAACCTCAGCTCAATGCAACCTCCATCTCCGGGGTTCAAGCGATTCTCCCGCCTCAGCCTCCCCAATAGCTGGGATTACAGGCGCCTGCAACCATGCCCAGCTAATTTTTGTATTTTTAGTAGAGACAGGGTTTTGCCATGTTGGCCAGGCTGGTCTCGAACTCCTGACCTCAGGTGATCCACACTCCTTCGCCTCCCAAAGTGCCGGGATTACAGGTGTGCGCCACGGCACTCGGTCTAGAATGCAGGTTCCAAGCGAACAGGAATTTTGTTTGCCCTGTACCGCAATATTCCCTGAACCAGAGCAGTGTCTGGCACACAGTAGGTATCTAATAAATGTACATATACCATAGTGCATATAATTCAATAGCACTCAGAACATTTGCCCAGATATACTTGTAGCTACTATTTATGAAGCATTTTCTAGTGCTGAGCACTGCTAGGTACTTTTCACAGTATCTCTTTTTTTTTTTTTTTTTTTTTTTGAGACAGAGTCTTGCTCTGTCACCCAGGTTGGAGTGCAGTGGTGAGATCTCTGCTCGCTGCAAGCTCCACCTCCCGGGTTCACCATTCTCCTGCTTTAGCCTACCGAGTAGCTGGGACTACAGGCGCTCGCCACCATGCCCAGCTAATTTTTTGTATTTTTAGTAGAGACGGGGTTTCACCGTGTCATTCAGGATGGTCTCGATCTCCTGACCTCGTGATCCGCCTGCCTCAGCCTCTCAAAGTGCTGGGATTACAGGCGTGAGCCACCACGCCCAGCCACTTCTCACAGTACCTCATGTTATCACTGCAGTTTCCACATTACCACAGTACAATCCTTATTACTCCCATTTTGCAAGTTAGAAAATTAATGTGCAGAGAATTAAGCTTAGGATTCCATAGTCAGCAACAAACTAAACCTGTCCCTGTGGAAAAAGCCTGTCCTCCTAACCATGAGGCACACAGCGGCCAGGGAGTGTCTCCATAAGGACGGACTGAAGTGAAGGGACAGAAAGGGGAAGGTTCAAAGCAGAAGGAACATGTGCAGACTAAGGAAACAGACCAAGGAGGGGCTGAAACTTTTCTCAGTTAAATACAATGGGTTTTATCAAATCTTTTCATAGTTGCTGACGCCCTCAATACGCCTTGGATGTAAGCACTTCAAGAGAAAGTACTAGTAACCCAACAGAGTATGTTTAAGTAGGGTAACTCCTACATTGTTAAAATGACTTGAAGTTTTATATTCAGAACTCCAGAACCTGCAACTTAGGGAAGGCGAGCCGTGAGGAAGGACTTTCAGTCCTCTCAGTCCTCCCTCAGAAAGAGGAAAACTTTAGAAACACACAAGGATAAAAAACAAGTGCTTTATGACTGTACACCTAAAGTCCAAATTCCAATCCTATGTGCTTCTGATTTAAGAAATTAACAAGCAACTGCGGGTTGTTTTACTCCAATACTCACAGGATCACAACCCAAAACATTCTCAATAATAGAAGAAATGCTGCATCTCTCGCCCACCCTCATGGACCCTGGGGTAAGCTGTTTTCATCTAGGCAATAAACATCGATTGAGAGTCAGTAGCCTAAACGGCACTGCACTGTCTACACAGGCATACGACAGCAATCAATATATTCGGCTGGAGGCAGGCAGACAAGGAAATAAAAAATAAAAGCGTTTCAATCAGTGATGAGTGCTGTCCAGAAATGAAAAAACGATGAGCTGGAGGTAAATAGGGGAGGAAGGGCCTCTTGAAGGTCTTGGAACCAAGACTGAAATGATGAGAAAAAGCTACTTGGAAGGAGCACATTCTCAGCCAAGTTAAAAAAAAAAAAAGGGAAAACATTAAAAACAAAACCCTCAAGGTGGATATGAGCTCAGTGTGTTTGGGGCAAGAAAGGCCACATGGCTAGAGCTCCACAAATGTGGAAAGAGTGGAAGAGATGAGAATGGGGAGAAAAAAGAGTTAAGAAAAAAAGCCAACCAAGGGTGGTCCTGCAGGACCCTGGCAAGATGTGAGATGCTAAGCGCAATGAGGTGTCGCTGGAAGCTTTTCAGCAGCAAGGTCACACGAACTGGTTTTTGCTTTAAAGGTTTGCTCTGGATTTCATCAAAAGCCATACAGGCTGGCCCTCACCTGGCCCCAGTGCACAACACAATGGCTACCAACGGAGAAACGCAGAATTCATCCATATGCCAACATCCACCAGAGTCCCAACAAAGAAGAGAAAAGAACCTCTTGGTGACCAGCTGCTTGGACTTCCAAGAACGTGCTCTCAATACCTAAGACCACTTTTTCTGAAATCCAACCTCCCCTCACCATTTTGCATTCCCCCCACGGATGAGGCTGAAAAATAAGATATGATGCCATGGCACAAAAAGGTCCCCCATTTCAAAACAGGTCCTGAAAAAATAGAATTGTGTTTCAGGAAGCCAGGGAGGAGGCATAAACACGTTCTGAACATTCAGATTCTAGCACTGCACGGAAACCCCAAGACCCAGAGAAACCAGCAACCCAAGTCTAGTGTCAGGGGCCTCCTGGTCACTGGGCTGGTCTCAGGTGATGGTCAATACCCGCCTGCAGGGTGATGAAGAAGCCAAGATATTAAAGACGGGTCGGCTTGACTGTCATCTGCTAAACAACGAATACCAGGAAACACTATCTCGGCATCCAACACATCAAAAGGCAGTCCACGTGAGGCTATATCTGTGGCAATACCATGCCAGAAATCTGGGCTAATCTGACTCTGCTATTCATAAATTCCCCCTCATGTTAAAGCACATGTGTTTGGGAAGGAAAAATGAATCCAAGTCAATTTTAGACATTGTTACTTGGAAACCATCTGGAGTCCCTGGAAGCATAAGAAGCCACCGCATCCCCTGCCCTCAAATGCCCACTGTAACTAGGGCAGTATGCTTAGATGGGAGTTCAGATGTCCCCTATTCCCCAGGGCTGTCCCCACCCCCATCCTACCAGGTGCCAGTTCAGGCTCCACTTCCCACCCCGGAAAGGTATTTGGTTTCTCGGTAAACCTAGTGGAGAGCCCTCGATGCGTTGAGCTTGCATTTGAACTGCACCCAAGGCTGGATTCTTTGCTTTCTGATTGCTTTAGAACTGCACACCTGAATTCCTTTGCCACAGCAGCAGCGGAAATCCCTCCCCAGGAGTACGGGTTCCAGGAAAAATCCCCTCTACCTAACGATCCTGTGCTCAATGAATGCCTCGTCTTGGGAGAGACCCACCAGGATTTTTACGTAACCTTAATAGATGTTGGCACCCTGCAGAGCCGCTCCTGGAGTCCAGATGTAGCCCATTTTCACCGTGATGGCAGCAGGCGGGGTCTTGCAGCTTCCCCGGGCCTGACTCTTCTGACTGTGGGGCCTCTGTCCCCCTCCCCTACCTGGCTGCGATTCTCATCTTCCCGAGGACTTGGGCCTCGTTTTTGCAGCCTCCCTCCCTCCACTGAAATCAGTCTTAACACCAAGCAGGCAGCAACGCCATTCCACCAGCACCTTCCTTCCTCTCCCACCCCTCACTCTTTCCCCCAACCAAACGCCTTAAGAAACCCGGCCAGGAAAGTGATCCAGAATCTCGTACAGCCATAGTCCCTGAAAATAAACACGGCGGGAGGGGCAGGCCAACCAGGCCCAGCACTTTCCCTGGACCCGGGAGCAGCCCTGAACTCGGCGCAGGGGAGGGGAGGAAAGAGATCTCCGGAGACCGACTGCGGTTCAGCTGCCTCCAGCACAATCTGAGCAAACACCTGTTTCCAGGAAGATAGGCGGCCAGAGGGAGAAGGGAGTCCCGGGGAAAGGCAGGGAGGACGAAGCGAAGGGGCAGCCGGGGACGCAGGTAAAGGATGCGTCACACTTTGCGCTTGGCAACCGGAGCCCGGAGCAGAAGGCGGCGCGTGTGAAGGGCTCCGGGGTCTAGGAAGTTCAGGGAGGAGGGGTCGCCTCTGCGAGCAGCGCCTGGAGGCAGCTGCTGCAGGGGAAGGGACGGAAAGAAGGAGGACAGGAGGCCGGGCGGGATCCATCACCTGCGCGCCCCGGCGGATGCAGCCTCGCGGGCGCGCACCGGCCCCGGTGCCCGCGGGTGACCTACCTGCCCACCGTCTGGTTGGCCAGCTGGCGCATGCGATTGAACTGCTTCTTCATCGTGGCCCCGCTGCCGCGCTAGCCCAGGAGCTGGGGAAGGACGGAGCAGCCCGGAGCCCGCCGCAGGGTTACATGGCTCCCGCGCGGAGCCTCCCGGGCGGCGGCGGCGGCACTGCGGAGCCTCCGGGAGCCGTCTGGCCCGCGCGCAGCTCCCTCCCGAGGGCACCGCCGCCTACGCCTCCTCCCGCCGCGCCGCCTCCTGCCGCATCCCCCTCACGCGCGCCGCGCAATGCCCGGGGCAGAGCAATGCCCGGGGCCGCCCTCGGCACCGGCCCGCTCCGCCCGGGCTGCCTACCCCCAGTCCCAGTCCGGCGCGGGGACCCGGGAGTCTCCGCAGGCTGGCTGGCCGGCTGGCCGGGCTGTCCCCGTGCGCCTGTGCGGAGAACGCCGTGCATGCCGGGACTTGTAGTTTCGCGCCCCGTGCCCACCTTTCCTCTGTCCAAAGTTTGCAAGGACAGTGGAGTGCGGAGGTGGAAGAAGGCAGCGTCCACAGCAGCTTTGCACTTTAGCGTTCAAGTAAGGGAAACGTTTTCCTGTTTTAAAAATGGCAAAGTGGGACCAAGAATACAACAGCAAATAAAGAAAGTGAGCATCTGTCTCTGATTGTATTTTTAGTGAATGTGAGGCATCTGTGTTCTCAATTCACAGAAGGGAGATTTATGCTAGCAGATACGTGGCTGATAAAACGGTCTAAGGTCACCTGATTAATGATGAGGTTCAGGGTTACGCTTGAAACACAGGGGCTGACAGCAGATTTTGAACTCGGCATAGCTTGCATCCCAGAAGTCTGATTCTTAATTTTTACCAAACCAAACCCAATAGGTAACCAGAAGCCAATATAGATAGTGACATTGTGCTTACTGGCCCAACCTGAGACAGCTTTTTTGTATGGCTTAGACGCCAATCTCGTATCTAGTCCCATTTCCCTTCCACCAGCAGGAAACCAAGGGGCATGAGCTGTAGCACCCCACAAGTGTCCTGCACCACAGCATCCCATGGACGTCAGCTGGTTCCTTGAAAGGGGTTGTGGCTTCTTCGTTCTCTATCCTTAGAAAAAGATAGGTGAGCCGGGCGCAGTGGCTCACGCTTGTAATCCCAGCAGTTTGGGAGACCAAGGCGGGTGGATCATGAGGTCAGGAGTTCGAGACCAGCCTGGCCAACACAGTGAATCCCTGTCTCTGCTAAAAATACAAAAATTAGCTGGGCGTGGTGGTGGGCGCCAGTAATCCCAGCTACTCGGGAGGCTGAGGCAGAGGAATCGCTTGAACCCGGGAGGCAGAGGTTGCAGTGAGCCGAGATTGTGCCACTGCACTCCAACCTGAGCGACAGAGCTAGACTCTGTCTCAAAAAAAAAGAAAAGAAAAAAAAAAAGAAAAAGATAGGTGATTGCAGTTAGGTTTTATCATTATATATCAAGGTTTTATCATTATCTATCAAGTAAGAGCAGTATTGTTGGGTGCTAGGCGCTTTGGATTAAACAGATAGGAGTTCCTGCGTCAGAATTCCACATACCTGTTATATAACCTTAGGAAAATTGCCTAACCTCTCCAAACCTCTGTTTCCTCATCCCTAGATAGAGAAATATGCTTCCTGAACTCCGGTAAGAGAACTATTTGTTAAATTACCAATAATCAAATTACATATAAATTTTCATGTAGTACATTGCCATATTCATTTACTACAAAATGATTATACTTAGCATAATAGAGAAAAATCCTATTCGTACAACAGAATTACTAATCTTATAAAGGAAGGATCTTCTTTGAAACGGGATATTTTGCATATGTTGATTATAGTTGCAAGATGTCCTAAATATGGCTCTAAGTATCTTGCTGGCCAGCTAAACAAAAAATGGTTTGAGGCATGTCTTGGCTGAATGAACATGAAATCTTTAATTAATTGTGAATTTAGCCTCTGCTTATTAGGTCAGACAGCTCTAGCCAGTGAATAAACGAAGGCATTATTTGCTTTTTTTTTTTTTTTTTTTTTAAGACGGAGTCTTGCTCTGTCGCCCAGGCTGGAGTGCAGTGGCCAGATCTCTGTTCACTGCAAGCTCCGCCTCCTGGGTTCACGCCATTCTCCTGCCTCAGCCTCCCGAGTAGCTGGGACTACAGGCGCCCGCCACCTCGCCCGGCTAGTTTTTTGTATTTTTTAGTAGAGACAGGGTTTCACCGTGTTAGCCAGGATGGTCTCGATCTCCTGACCTCGTGATCCGCCCGTCTCGGCCTCCCAAAGTGCTGGGATTACAGGCTTAAGCCACCGCGCCCGGCCATTATTTGCTTTTAAGCAACTATGTTGTACCTATAATGTCTATATGATGTCTATATTAAGTGAAATTGTTTCCATTTTGAGATTTTTAAAAAAGCAAAGTACAACATGCTTTTTATGTGTATAAATAATAGTAAAACATTAAGGTCACTGTATGACTTTTAGCAACACTATCTCTGGTAACTTCTAGAACTGCACTGTTGAATATAGTAGCCCCTCACCACAAGCGGTTGTTGAAATTTAAACTAATTAAAATTCAAAATTTAGTTCCTCACTTTTGCACTGTTGGTGGGAGTGTAAATTAGTTTAACCATGGTGGAAGACAGTGTGGCGATTCCTCAAGGATCTAGAACTAGAAATACCATTTGACCCAGCAATCCCATTACTGGATATATACCCAAAGGATTATAAATCATTCTACTATAAAGCCACATGTACATGTATGTTTATTGCGGCACTGTTCACAATAGCAAAGACTTGGAACCAACCCAAGTGCCTCAGTGATAGACTGGATAAAGAAAATGTGGCACATATACACCATGGAATACTATGCAGCCATAAAAAAGGATGGGTTCATGTCCTTTGCAGGGACATGGACGAAGGTGTAAACCATCATTCTCAGCAAACTAACACAAGAACAGAAAACCAAACACTGCATGCTCTCACTCATAAGTGGGAGTTGAACAAAGAGAACATGTGGACACAGGGAGGGGAACATCATACACCGGGGCCTGTCGGGGGTTGAGCATTAGGAGAAATACCTAATGTAGATGACGCTGATGGATGCAGCAAACCACCATGGCACCTGTATACCTATGTAACAAACCTGCACGTTCTGTACATGTACCCCAGAACTTAAAGTATCATAAAAAAATAAAAATAAATAAAAAAAGAATTTAGTTCCTCAGTCACCCAAGTCACATTCGAAGTGCTTAAGAGCCACATGTGGCTAAACGCTACTGTATTGGACAGCACAGATAAAGAACATTCCTATCCTCTCAGAAAGTTCTACTGGTCAGCACTAATCCTCAAGAACTCTGGTAGACAACTCCGATATCATGCCAGCCCCTGCCTTCAATCCCGAGATTTTTCCGTTCCAAAGGGAAATCCCCTTGGCTGCCTCCCCTGACAGAGTGTGGTCCAATAATATTTTATTAACTGGTGGCTTCTCCACATATTTTCTGTCTTCCTTTGAATGCTCCCTCCACTCAGGAAGCAGCTAGTGCATGTTCTGCTTTCTACCCCAGGGAAGGGATATTAGTGCAGAAACAAGAGCTTCAGAAACACATGTGACAGAATAGAGTTCTTCAGGACAGAGTTTTAAGTTTCCAGAATACAGGCTTTGGAGCTTTAATAGTCTATGTCAGAAATAGTAGATTATAAAGAATATATCATCTTGCTTAGTCTAAATAAAGAACCCACAGGCTGTAAGATGTTGAAAATGGTGATGGGGACTGCAAAGCAGGAGAGAAAGAGAGAAGAAAAGTAGATGATGCTTGTGTAGATACTATTAATGTCCAAAAAATTTCACTGCCAATGCCTATGGGAAGGATGCTATTTTACCTTACTGTTGAGTTAAAGATCGGTCATGTGATTTTCTTTGAGCAATGAATATGCACAGGAGTGACTTTTACACTTCTTCTGAGGGCAGACGTTTTAGGAGTCATTTTGTGATCCTGCCCTCTTCTTCTTAATACTGGCAATGAACCACTTGGGGGCTGCCGTGGAACAACGATGTGGCCCTCCAGCTGGAGTGAAAAAGGTATCTTTGCTGTTTTAAATCAGAGGTTTGGGGATTGTTTGTTGCTGTAACATAATTGAGTCTAAGCTGACTGCTATGGTGGGTTTCTCTGAGAAAGCAGCATGCGTCTTGCTTTTCCCCATGGTCAACAATGAAGTTGGGGGCAGGCAGACTGGAGACAGATATATCATTTTGGGGCATCTGAGCACAGTGGAGAAACTGTACACCGCTCCTGCAGTGAAGGCTAGGCGTGGCCAAGCTCACAGAGATCTTCTGCCTTGTAAGACACAGGACCAGTAAGATATCTACATGAAGTGTCTACAGTACCTGTACCACAGGCCAGTGGTAGCCCCAGAACTCCTACACCCAAGCCATGTGCAGTGATTTGGTGTCTGCATGTGTCGTGTGGGGATATACAAATGTACCTGAAAGAGCTGGATGTGAAAGCTATTGGGATCAAAGACGGTGATCACGAGGAGGAGGCAGCTTTGGCCAAGATGGGGAATGAAGATGGAATTGCCTAAAACTTAATTTGTGCCACCCTTCTAAAAGAATAGATTTAAAATAAAATTTAAATGTATTTGCAAAAGACGAAGGGGAGGTGAGGAAGAACGGTGGGAAGGGGAAAGAAGAGGAGGAAGAGGAGGAAGAAGAAGAGAAAAGAAGAAAGAAATTTCTATGTCTTATATACCTAGCTTTGACCTATGGGAAGATTACACGTCCCTGTTCCTGTTGACCTTCCCTTTGACCTTGTCACTTGCTTTGGCCAACAATATATGGGCTTCTTACTTGCTTCAGCAATGTTGTAGTACCATTTGTCTGAGATATGTTTCCGTGGAAATCTGATACTCCCTTTAGAAGCCTCCGAATTAGAATGGTTTTAACCCCTACTCTGACAGCAAGCATTCACTGGCCAACATGGGGATCACTAGCTCCATGTGGTTACTTAAATATTATTTTAAATTAGGTTAAATAAAACAAAAGTTTCAGTTTTCCATTTCAAGTGCCCAATAACTACCTGTGGCTAGTGGTTGCCGTAGCAGACAATGTAAAATAAACATTTTCATCATCATAGAAAGCTCTATTGGACAAGGCTGGTCTACAGAACAGAATTCAGAATAACCTCATGTTTCACTTAACGACAGGGATATGTTCTGAGAAATACATTATTAGGTGATTTTGTTGTTGCACAAACATCATAGAAAGTACTTACACAGCCAGGTGTGGTGGCTCACGCCTGTAATTCCAGCACTTTGGGACACCAAGGCAGGTGGATCACCTGAGGTCAAGAGTTCGAAACCAGCCTGGCCAATGTGGTGAAAACCCATCTTTACTAGAATTACAAAATTTAGTTAGGTGTGGTGGTGGGTGCCTGTAATTCCAGCTACTCGGGAGGCTGAGGCAGGAGAATCTCTTGAAACCAGGAGGCAGAGTTTGTAGTGAGCTGAGATCGCGCCACTGCACTCCAGCCTAGGTGACAGAGCGAGAGTCCATTTCAAAAAAAAAAGGAAAGAAAATACTTACACAGACCTAGATGGTGTAGCCTACTACACACGTAGGTTATAGGGTATAGCCTAAGCTACAAACCTGTATAGCATGTCACTATACTGAATAGTGTAGACAATTGTAACACGATGGTAAGTGTTTGTGTTATCTGAACACATCTAAACATAGAAAAAGTATGGTAAAAATACAGTGTTTCGAGGTCAGGAGATCGAGACCATCCTGGCTAACACGGTGAAACCCCGTCTCTATTAAGAAATACAAAAAACTAGCCGGGCGAGGTGGCGGGCGCCTGTAGTCCCAGCTACTCGGGAGGCTGAGGCCGGAGAATGGCGTGAACCCGGGAGGCGGAGCTTGCAGTGAGCTGAGATCCGGCCACTGCACTCCAGCCTGGACGACAGAGCGAGACTCCGTCTCAAAAAAAAAAAAAAAAAAAAAAAATACAGTGTTATACCCTTATGGGATCACTGTGGTATATGCAGTTCTTTGTTGACTGAAACATCCTATACATTGGGGTCCACAGAAGAGAGAAAGCAGAACAGGAAGCTCGAGCTCATTATAATTATGGCCAATCATCTTGCTGGACTTCTCCAGGACACTCTTTTCTTATCTACTATATGGGGATTTGTAGTACAAAATCTCTAAGTAGTATGTTTTGGGGAATTAATTGGCCAGTCTATTTGCTCAATAAATTGCTGTTGGAGAAGATACACCTATGCCTTACAGTATCTGATGTGTCAAAACAACATTCAGTGCTACAATACGACTGAAGGATATTACAGATTCCAATCACCTTTTTGCTTGCAGGTATCAAACTTGACTTGCACCATTCAAGTATATCTGTTAGTCCAAACTATTTTTAAAAATAGGGTAATAGATGTTCCCATCTTTGGGCATGGTATTAATAGATGTCATTAACTCCAATTTTCAGCCTTCCCTTAATAGACCTTTGCATGGTCTCATCATAGGCAGAGTGTATTTTCCCACTTAATAACTTAGGACTTGACCAAGAGACTTCTTCGGCTAATGGCCTGTGGGTGGAAGTGATATATCGTACTTCCAAGCTGTGCATTAAGAGGCTTTGTACATTTTCCTCTGGCCTTCTGGCACATTTACCACTGCCATAAGAAAAACCTTTCTCCAGATAGTGGCTTGTCTTCTGTCTTGGTCTCCAGGGGAACACTTGTACAGCAGGCCCAATACAGACCTTAGAATGAATTAAGGGTGTAATTGATCCATTAATTTCAGGACTTGTTATTTCAAAGAGATACATAAAATGAATAGATAGTCAAAAAGAAGAAAAACACACAACTTTAGACACGAGAAAAAGGTTTTAATCACAGATGCAAAAAAAGTATAAGAGAATACTTTTGCAATCTTATGTTTACTTATTTTAAAGTAAGCTCTTTATTTGCTTGGAGAATATGAACTGCTATAGGTGTTTCTTTCTTTCTTTTCTTTTTTTTTGAGATGGAGTCTTGCTCTGTCTCCCAGGCTGGAGTGCAGTGGTGCAATCTCGGCTCACTGCAACCTCCACCTCCTGGGTTCAAACGATTCTCGTGCCTCAGCCTCCCTGAGTAGCTGGAATTACAGGTGCCTACCACCATGCCCAGCTAATTTTTGTATTTTTAGTAAAGATGGAGTTTCACCATGTTGGCCAGGCTGTGTTCGAACTCCTGACCTCAGGTGATCCCCCGCCTCTGCCACCCAAAGTGCTGAGATTACAGGCATGAGCCACTGTGCCTGGCCTGCTACAGGTTTTTCAAAAATGGGTAGGAAGCATGAGGGGACCAGGAACACTGAAAAACTTGGAAAACTTTTCAAGGAACAATACTCCCCAAAGTAGCCAGGCCCATATGGTTTTATGGTGAACACTTTCAAAGCTTCAAACAACAGATAATTCTTCTGCTACTTAACTATTTCAGAGCACAGAAACAAAATGAAAGCATCCAAACTCACTTTATGAAATTGCCTTAACTCTGTTATCAAACCCGATGAAGATGGCACAAATGCAAAAACAACAAACCAATATCGCCTACAAGAATAGATATAAAAATTATTAATAAAATGTTAGTAAATAAAGTCCAGCAGCATATGTGTTTATATATAAACGTGTTATACATTTTAACGTTATTGAGGGAAAAAATGGGAAAATTAGGATTCATTTAAAAAATGAAAAATGGGCCGGGCGCGGTGGCTCAAGCCTGTAATCCCAGCACTTTGGGAGGCCGAGATGGGCGGATCACGAGGTCAGGAGATCGAGACCATCCTGGCGAACACTGTGAAACCCCATCTCCACTAAAAATTACAAAAAACTAGCCAGGCGAGGTGGCGGGCGCCTGTAGTCCCAGCTACTCGGGAGGCTGAGGCAGGAGAATGGCGTGAACCCGGGAGGCGGAGCTTGCAGTGAGCTGAGATCCGGCCACTGCACTCCAGTCCGGGCGACAGAGCGAGACTCCGTCTCAAAAAAAAAAAAAAAAAAAAAAGAAAAATGCCCAGATTCTTACTAATCAAGGTAACACTGGGAATCTATAAACGTGTTTCAAAAATAGGATCAGACTATTGTTAGGACAATATGTTCTTTCTTATCTTCTGTTATTCTAAATATCTCTGTGATCAACATGTTAATGGTTAAAACTTTTTGCATATATTTATTTAATTAAGATCAACATTAAATAATCAGAATTTCTGCACTGAAGTGTGTCATGTTTTAAAGCTTTTTATATGTATTGCCAAATTATCCTGTAGATAAAAAATGGAAATTTTCACCATCCCAACTACAGCGTGTAAATACACCATTTTCCCCATACTCTAATCTGTGCTGAGTATCACCGCTCTTAATAATCCTGCGAGATGAATAGATGAAAAATAGCATTATTATGCCATTTTAATTTGCACTTGTTTTTACCACATTAAACATTTTCCCACATGTTTCATGGCCGTTAGTATTTCTTCTTTGGTTAATTAATTCTCCATGTCCTTAACCCATTTTTCTGTTGTAGGTCTACATTTTCTTATCAATTTTTAAAAGCTTTGTAGTCATATTAATTACACTAATGCTATTGTATCTTATGGCAAATGTTTTCTCTAGTTTGGCCTTTCCTTTTCAACATCTCTAATGTTGGTTTTTATCTTCCAGGAATTCTACTTTTTTTTTTTTTTTTTTTTTTTTTTTCTGAGATGGAGTTTCACCCTTGTTGCCCAGGTTGGAGTGCAATAGCACAATCTTGGCTCACTGCAACCTGCATCTCCCGGGCTCAAGTGATTCTCCTACCTCAGCCTCCCAAGTAGTTGGGATTACAGGCATGAGCCACCACACCTGGCCAATTTTGTATTTTTAGTAAAGACAGGGTTTCAACCTGTTGGTCAGGCTGCTTTTGAACTGCTGACCTCAGGTGATCCACCTGCCTCAGCCTCCTGAAGTGCTGGGATTACAGGCGTGAGCCGCTGCACCCAGCAAGAATTCTACATTTTTGATGTGGTCAGATCTATCAATCTTTTCCTTTATGTTTTATGCCTTTGGTTTAATGCTTAGAAAGTCTCCCTTATCCCCAAAGGATAGAAATATTTGACTACATTTTTATCTAAAACATTTATGTGTTAATTTTCTTTATTTTTAGTAAATTTTACATTCAACTTCTGGTAACAAAATGTTAACAAAAGCCAGTAGTTTTGACTCATTTCTCCCTCCAATATCCGTTTGAAATAACTCATCAAACGTAATAGAGCAATTCTGTGTCACTCATGGAAATTAGAGAAAGGTCCCTTTCACAATCTTGTCAAAAAATGGTACAGGTGATTTCTGAGTGAGGGAGTCCTGGCCAGATAGATTTACTATGTGTAGTAACTTGGGGAAAATTAAACTGAGATCTGCACCATTTCTGACCTGATGCCTTTCTGTCCAACTCAGCTACCAAGTCTTAAGTAACCAGACCTCTCTATGTGAGACTGACAAGCAGAAAAAAGACTTAGTATTTCAATATAATAGTAATGAGAATGAAGAAGGTAATAATAATAAACTATATAGCCAAGTACTACTGTAAGTGCTATAACATACATTATCTTATTTAATCCTTAGAAGAACTCTAGAATGAGGGTTTGACTCTACCTATCAAATAAACCAAGCTCAGAGGGTTTAGGTTAACTGCCATTCAAGGTTCAGAACTAGGATTCAAACCCAAGTTTTTCTAGTTCAAATGCCTGTGCTTTTATTATAGGCTATGACCTCCATAAAACAGGGAGACTAATCTGAGAATCCAGAGAAAATAGCTGCTAGTGAAAGTTATGCAAGAAGTAAGGGAAATATATTTTTTCACTCTAATTTGTATTCTTGGTGAGAACTGAGAGAAAGCTGCTTTAATATAACAAGAGCTGGTTGCCATGAAGAAGAGCCACATTAAACAAGAAAGAGTTCTTGGATAAGAAACGCATGACTTCCAAACTAATGAAACTCCACAGAGGCAGGAAATAGCAGATCTGGCACTGCCCAAAATGGAATTACTGCATTAGAAGATGGGCTGGAAGAATGATCCCAAAATTCAGCGGGAAAAAGTAGGTAATGCAATGAAATGGTGAGGAAAAAGAAACTAGACGTGGAATCTTTTTTCAAAATATTCAAACAAATATGTAATAGAATTTGCAGAGCAGATGATGAAGAAGAAATAAGCATAAAAAATACTAAAAAAGGCCAGGCGCGGTAGCTCATGCCTGGAATCCCAGCACTTTGGGAGGCCGAGGTGGGCGGATCACCTGAGGTTGGAAGTTCGAAACCAGCCTGACCAACATGGAGAAACCCCTGTCTCTACTAAAAATACAAAATTATCTGGGCATGGTGGTGCAGGCCTGTAATCCCAGCTACTTGGCAGGCGGAAGTCATGGAGAGCCAAGATCGGGCTGTTGTACTACAGCCTAGGCAATAACAGCGAAACTCCGTCTCAAAAAACAAAACAAAGAAACAAACAAAAAAACATTTTGCAGAGCTGAAGAAAGGCCCAAGTCAAAATTAAAATAATTCACGAAGGGCTAGAAAATATTACTGCACAAGAAAAACAAAATCCTAGACATATCTTGGTTAAATTTCTGAATTTCGAAGACACACACACACACACACACACACACACACACACCAGAAAAAAAGAAGTTTGTCTTCAAAAAGAGAAGCTGGTTTGCCTCATGCTGACATCTGCAATGCTCAATGCCAATAAAATTCAGAGCAAGATTACAGGGCACCCATGAAAATAGGTCATAACTCAAATGCAACTCAAAAGTCTACATCTGGCCTAACATTCACAAACAAGGGCAAAAGGAAGTCGACATGTAATGACTGAAACGGTTTATCAACTACCCATTTTTTCTGGAAAACAAACCTCAAAAATTATTGTTTTTCAAAAGAAATAAAAATCAAAATATAAAACAGGAGAAAAAGTTCTTCATGATCTTGTGGTAGACAATGATTTCTTAAACATGACACCAAATATTCTAATCTTAAAGGAAATATTGGCAAATTGGACTACTTAACAGTTAAGAACTTTAGTTCTTAATGGTTCATCTGATGATACCATTAAGAGAACTAAAAAGGCCAAGCTCCATGGCACATGTCTGTCATCCCAGCACTTTAGAAAGGCTGAGACGGGAAGATCACTCGAGCTCAAGAGTTCGAGACTAGCCTGGGCAACTCCAAAACTCCATTTCTACAGGAAAAAAAAAAAAATCAACAGTTTCCCAGACCTGGTGGCAGGGCCTGTAGTCTCAGCTACTCTGAAGACTGAGGTGGGAGGATCACTTGAGCCTGGGAGGGTGGAGGCTGAATTGAGTGAGACTGTGCCACTGAATTCCAGCCTTGGGAATACAGTGAGGCCCTGTCTCAAAAAATAAAAAACAGAATGAAAAAGAAATCATCAGAGTGGGACGAATTATTTGCAATACATTCGACCTTCATAAAACAGAGAGAGAGAGAACTAAACTCCAAAATATATAAAGAATCCGGATGGGTATGGTGGCTCACGCCTGTAATCTTGGCACTTTGGGAAGCCGCGGTGGACAGATCACTTGAGCCCAGGGGTTCAAGACCAGTCTAGGCAACATCTCTACTAAAAAAACACAAAAATTAGCCAGGCCTGGTGGCGCATGCCTGTAGTCCCAGCTACCCGGGAGGCTGAGGTAGGAGAATCACCTGAGCCCAGGGAGTCAAAGCTGCAGTAAGCCGAGATCAGGCCGCTACACTCCAACCTGGGCAACAGAGCAACAGTGCAAGACCCTGTCTCAAAGAAAAATAGATGATTGATTGATCAATAGATAGATAGATAGATAGATAGATAGATAGATAGATAGATAGATAGATGTGTGTGTATATATATATGTGTATACATGTGTGCGTGTATATGTGTGTGTGTGTGTGTGTGTATAGAGAGAGAGAGAGACTCCAGGGCTGGGAGTGGTGGCTCACGCCTGTAATCCCAGCCCTTTGGGAGGCCGAGGCTGGTGGATCACCTGAGGTCAGGAGTTCAAGAACAGCCTGGCCAACATGGTAAAACCCCCGTCTCTACTAAAAATACAAAAAAATTTAGCCGGGCATGGTGGTGGGTGCCTGTAATCCCAGCTACTTGGGAGGTTGAGGCAGGAGAATCGCTTGAACCCGGGAGATGAGGTTGCCATGAGCCAAGATCGTGCCACTGCACTCCAGTCCAGGTGACAGAGCAAGACTCCATCACAAAAAAGAAAAAAAAAAAAAAAAGAAAGAGAAGAATCCTACAAATCAATGGGAAAAAGGAAGAAGCCTTCAGGATAAATTGACAAGAGATCAAGAGATTTGAATGGTCACTTTTCCACAGTCACTATCCAACTGGCCCAAGAACACAAAAAGTTGCTCAACCTTGTTAATCATCCAATATATGCCATTGATATGAGAATGAAATTCCACCACACACCCATGGAAGAGCTAAAATGGAAAGAGACTGGCTAAACCAGTGTTGGTGAGGATGCAGACCAAGTGGGACTGTCATATAATGCATTTTGGTGGGAGGGAAATTAGAGTGCTGTGCTTGCAGTATGCGCTAAGGCTAAGCAGTATGCACCCTTCATGACCCAGCAATTTCACTTGTTCAACAGAAATGTGGACATATTTACCACAAAAGGCACGTGCTAGAATGTTTGTATTGGCAGCATTTGTAATAGTCAAAAATTAAAACCACTTGAAGTCTCCATTGACAACACAGTGGAGAAATAAAAAGGTGGTGTATTCATACAATACAACGAATCGTATGAATTCATTATCATACAAAGGTGGCATATACATGGAAAGAAAAAGGAATGTAATCACGCTTCACCTAACAATGGATGAAAATGTGGATGAATCTCACAATGGAGGCTGAGCAAGAAAAGCCAGATACAGAACAGTATATACTGTATGATTTCATTTACATCCAGTTTAAAAACAAGCAAAGTGAATCAATGGTAATAGAAGTCAGTATGGAATTTATCTTGGGGGAGCTGGGAATGGGTGCTGTAGTACCTGGGAGGTGGCACACAGAGGGCGTCTACAGTTCTGGTAACAGAAATGTCCAATTTCTTGATTTAATTGGTGGTTACATTGAGAATACTCATTTTATAAAAATTTATCAAGCTCTACACTTATGTTGGTGCACTTCTCTGTATCATATTTTAAAAATTAATATTTACATATAAATTAACAAATAGAAGCTTAAACACTTGGAAATTATAAGTCAGTCTTCTAAGCTACCTCTTAGATCAAAAAGGAAATCAAGAATGTAATTACAGAATATATAGAAACATACTAGTATGTAAATATTGCATAAAAACCCATAGTTTCACCTCAAAACTGCACTCAAATTCAGAGAGATATTTTTAATGTTATCAGAAAGAAAGAAACAAGTTATGCTTTTATCTCAAAAAGCCCCAAAAGAGGAAAAATAGAAAATCATTATCAACCAGGCGCTGTTTTTCACACCTGTAATCCCAGCACTTTGGGAGGCTGAGGCAGTTGGATCACCTGAGATCGGGAGTTTGAGACCAGCCTGACCAACATGGAGAAACCCCATCTTTACTAAAAATACAAAAATTAGCCGGGTGTGGTGGCACATGCCTGTAATCCCAGCTACTCGGGAGGCTGAGGCGGGAGAATCGCTTGAACCCAGGAGGCGGAGGTTGCAGTGAGCCGAGATAGTCCTATTGCACTCCAGCCTGGGCAACAAGAGCCAAACTCCGTCTCAAAAAAAAAAAAAAAAAAAAAAGAAAGAAAAAAAAGAAAAGAAAAGAAAAGAAAAGAAAATCAATATCTAGCAACATGGAGGAATACATTTGTAAAGGTAGAAGAATATGGATAAAAACAAAAATTGATTAATAAATATAAAAATTACTGTTATGATAAAACAATAAAAGAAATAGGTGGCGAGTCCAAGAGAGAAAACAGAGATACGCAACATTAGGAAGGAGAAAAGAGTAGTAGGTTCGGATTCCAATTCACAAACTCAGGTGTATTTTCCATGACTGGACTTTGCGTCTTCAGACCCATTTTATGAAGTGACAGAAACAATGTTAGGCATTCAAGAGTTATCTCGTTTTTCCTGCATTGGCACTCATTTTTCTCAGGGGCAGAGGGTATGCCATATGTAGTACCATGACTGGAGGGTGGAGGAGAGGTTGTTGAGCTTCAGCCTGGGTTATTACACTTACTTGCCATCATCTGCTCAGAAGTCCGTATGCATCCAATTTCCGGATGTCAGTTTAGGTCACTGTTGAGTATATCCTCGTTACAGACCACAAGGCTTTTTCATCAGTCTATCTCTCTTCCACCTAACTGCAATGCCCGCTTCTTATAAGTGCTAGGAGAAAATTCTACAGCTTCCATGCCGCTCTAGATGATAAGCAACTCATTTGCACCTCTCCAAGATGCTTGGGTTCCCAGAAAACCCCCTATGGCAGTGGAGCAAACCTCCAAGGTAGGTCAGGTCTGTCTGTCTGTCTGTCTGCCTGCCTGGACCTAGCAGAGCCCTTTCCATTGTAACGGTCCATGCACTGCTCGCATGTTAACCTTAGATATCTTTCTTCTCTGTGGGGATTTTGATGGTAGAGGTAGGGTGGGTGCCAGGTGCAAAAATTAAAAATACCTAGTAGAGGAGCAAGGGGATACATCTGTTGGTGGATCATCAGAATCTCATGTGACAACATGCAGATGTAGAGGCCAGAAAAATAATTTTAAGAGAATATTATGTATTTTGTTTAATCTTGATTGAGCATTCACAGTTGGGAAGGCACTGTGGTAAAGGCAGGGCTATAGAAGTAATGATAGACAAGAATGACTCTTGGATCTTCCCTTTCTCTCCTCTCTTCCTATCCCACCTTTTCTATTCTATCAATTTCAAAGTCTTTGTATTTCTACTACTACTTATAAATATTTGCTGGATCTGCCCAGCTTCCTCTACTTTTTTTTTTTTTTTTTTTTTTTTTTGAGACGGAGTTTCGCTCGTGTTGTCCAGGCTGGAGTGCAATGGTGCGATCTCAGCTCACTGCAACCTCCGCCATTGGGTTCAAGCGATTCTCTTGCCTCAGCCTCTCCAGTAACTGGGATTACAGGCATGTGCCACCACACCTGGCTAATTTTGTATTTTTAGTAGAGATGGGGTTTCTCCATGTTGGTCAGGTTGAGGTTGATCACTCCCAACCTCAGGTGATCCACCCACCTCAGCCTCCCAAAGTGCTGTGATTACAGGCATGAGCCACCGTGCCCAACCAGCTTCCTCCACTTTTGTGACCCTCACTCTGGCCTTCTGTCTGGATATTTCCAGCAATTCTTCCCGGTCTTCCCCTCCCTCCACCCTAGCTGTGCGACTGTCCTCTGTTCCAACTGTTCTGCAATTCACCCAGCTTTCTGCAATGCAACTTATTTATTTTGCCTGTAAGTCCTCACACATGTGAATTCCTCTGGTGGGAGTACTTTTGACTCCTCTGTGGCTTTTTTTTTTTTTTTCTGTCATTTCATCTTTTATTTTAGATTCAAGGAATACATGTGCAGGTTTGCTACATGGGTCTATCGTGTAATGCTGAGGTTTGGGGTACAATTGATCCCATCACCCAGGTACTGAGCATAGTACCCAATAGGTAGTTTTTCAAACCTTGAAAAGCTCCCTCCCTCCCTCTTTTCATAGTCCCCATCGTCTACTGTTGTCATCTTTACAGCTGTGAGTACTCAATGTTTAGCTCCCGCTTATAAGTGAAAGCATGCAGTATCTGGTTTTCTGTTTCTGCCTTAATTCACTTAGGATAATGGCCTCCAGCTGCATCCGTGTTGCTGCAAAGAACATGATTTCATTCTTTTTTATGCCTGTGTAGTATTCCATGGTACATATGTACCACACTTGCTTTATCCAATCCATTGTTGATGGGCACCAAGGCTGATTGCATGTCTTTGCTATTATTCATGCTGCAATGAACATACGAGTGCATGTCATTTTGGTAGAACAATTTATTTTGCCTTGGATAGATACACAGCAATGGGATTGCTGGATCGAATGATAGTTCTATTTTAAGTTCTTTGAGAAATATCCAAACCATTTCCCACAGTGGCTGAACTAATGTACATTCCCACTAACACCGTATGTGTTCCCTTTTCTCTGCAGCCTCACCAGCATCTGTTGTTCTGTTGTTTTTAGATCTTGGTTTTTTTTGGTTTTGTTTTGTTTTGTTTTTTGAGATGAAATCTCTCTCTGTTGCCAGGCCAGAGTGCAGTGTCACAATCTCGGCTCACTGCAACCTCCACCTCCCGGGTTCAAGGGATTCTTGTGCCTCAGCCTCCCGAGTAGCTGGGACTATAGGCGTGCGCCACTGCACCCAGCTAATTTTTTTGTATTTTTAGTAGAGAGGGGTTTCACCATGTTGGCCAGGATGGTCTCGATTTCTTGACCTCATGATCTACCCACCTCAGCCTCTGAAAGTGCTGGGATTACAGGCGTGAGACACCGCACCTGGCCAGACCTTTTAGTAATAGCCGTTCTGACTGGTGTGAGATGGTATCTCAATGTGAACTCCTTCTCTTTGATGACCCAAACTTGATGTCTAGAAAACTTTCCCTACCCCACTTCCCCAACTATGTTATTAACCCAACTATATACTCTAAGATCACCTAACGTTTCTTCTACCATAGCCCTTATCCCGTTTCATTGCCAATACGTATAATAAGAGGTAACATTATCCAGTGTTTACTGTTTGCCAGGAACTGGGCAAAGTCCTTTGAAAATATTATCCATTTAATCTGCATCACACAGCCTTGAGAGATAGGTACTATGATTTACTCCATTTCTCCAGTGGGGAAATTGAGGTTCAGAAGAATGTTTAAAATTTGTTTTGAATTGTACAAGTGGTAGTCATAGGATTCAAACCCAGGTCTTACTCATCCCCAAGCTTACCTGCTGTCTCCCACATTCATGGACTGCTCACGGCACTAGGACTTCCTCAAACACACAGTAAATCCAGGCTGTGGTTAATTCCCTCTGAGAAGTCACCTCCTCTGTCAGCAATCTATCTGGGAGATAATAGAACACAGTAGCATTAGAAGGACTTAAAGACCCCCCTCATTCCTGAAATTTTCTCCAGCCTTGCTGATAGGCATACCATCCTTTCTTGGTTTTCTACCCACTCCCTCTCATTCTCCTTTGCCAATACCTTAAATGTTGGCATTCCTCAAGATCCTCTTTTATTCTCACTCCACATATTGTATAGGTCATAGCTATTCTCTTGATCTCAGTTAACATCTGAATGCTGACCCCTTCCATATCTGTATCTCTGTTGAAGGCACTCTGAACTCCAGACCTCTCTGTCTGAGAGATTGCTGAATGAATTCTTTCAGCAGCCCTGTGGCTAGGTAAACACACCATGGCTCCCATCTCTGATATTCTTCATCCCTGCCTATGATGTAAGCTCCAGCAGATCACACATAATCTCCTGTACTTTTTTTTTTTTTTTTTTTTGAGACAGAGTCTCACCCTATCGCCCAGGCTGGAGCACAATGGCACCATCTCCGCTCACTGCAACCTCCACCTCCCGGGTTCAAGTGATTCTCCTGCCTCAGCCTCCCAAGTAGCTGGGGTTACAGGCGCACACCACCACACCCGGCTGACTTTTTGTGTCTTTAGTAGAGGTGGGTTTTCACCATGTTGGCCAGGCCCATCTCGAACTCCTGACCTTGTGATCTGCCCACCTCAGCCTCCCAAAGTGCTGAGATTACAGCCTAAGCCACCGAGCCTGGCCCTGTACTTTCATCTCCATACTGCCCTAGCCACTGGTCCACACTCAAACTGCTTCTTTTCCTCCAAACTTCCTCTCTGTCCTATGGTAAGTCAGTGTCCCCGCATCTACAACATCTGTGGCTGGATCTCATCACTTCTCAACACTCTGAGGTGGGGGCTTCCCTATCTCCCCATTCCCATATACCTTGGGATTTGGCAGCGAGGTTGAAATCCTCCACATCCTCACCCCTGCTTCTAGACTCTTATTAATCCACCTTCATGCAAGAGCTCCTGCTTATCAGAAGCATATGCTGTGGAGTTCTGGGGCTTTACCACTCCCCCTCCTTCCTTCCTGTTGTCATCTTCATACTTCTCAGTTATTTCTCCTCACTCATTGACAATTTTTTTTTTTTAAGACAGAGTCGTGCTCTGTCACCCAGGCTGAAGTGCAGTGGCGCTATCTCAGCTCACTGAAACCTCTGTCTCCTGAGTTCAAGCGATTCTCCTGCCTCAGCCTCCCAAAAAGCTGGGATTACAGGTGTGTACCACCACACCTGGCTAATTTTTTTTTTTTTTTTTTTTTTTTTTTTTGTATTTTTAGTAGAGATGGAGTTTCACCATGTTGGTCAGGCTGGTCTCGAACTCCTGGCCTCAAGTGATCCGCCCACCTCAGCCTCCCAAAATGCTGGGATTACAGGCTGTGAGCCACCATGCCCGGCCTCACTGACAACGTTTAAGCTTGGATTGACCTACTCCTGCACTCCACGTCCTGCTGTCATTTTGGATTATATTGATGTCTACATGGCTGCGGATTTCCAGCCCTTTTACCTTGTCCATCCCAATAACTTTCACATCTGCTTCATTTCAGTTACATATCCCCAAGGCATCCTGTGGTCTTCATGGGGAGCTCCTCTTCTGCAGAATCATCAATTCAGACATGCTCCTCTGAGACAGCCTCCTGGTCTGAAAATATTCTTGCTCACCTCATATCGCACCATGAGAACTTGGGGGAGACAATATAGCACCTGTGCCAGAATCAACCACACTGGGGTTCAAATCCTGACTCTACCGTCTACTGTGCACTCTTGGGCAAATCATTTACTTTTCCCTGTCTTAAAAATGGAGATGATAGTAGAATCCAACTCTCAGAATTTAAAGAGGTAAATGAGAAAGTGTATGTAGAATTGACTTATTTCATACCAGGCAAGTGACACAGGACACATTAAATTAATATTAGCTAATGCAAGACGGTGCCTCATGGCACGCCCTCTGGGCTGCAGTGTTCTGTTTTGGAGGAGATTGTTTTTATTATGGGGAGTTCTCACTTTAGTGACCTCTCTTGATGGTGTAGAGGTAAGGTAGGTAGGTCCTTATTGTTCTGGGGACAGACATCCCAACCCTTCAGATCAATATAGGCTGTTTCTCCAGATGCCTCTTGTCACAGGTAGTGCTGAAGAAGGTTGGATTGGTTTGTATGTCAATCCCAGAGGTTTTGAGGAGGGCAGAGACCAAGAGGTGAAGGTTTTAGCTTCAAATTTAAAGTTAGAGAGACCTTGCAGGGAGAAGTGGGTTGGAAATCCACTTCTAAAGAAAACCTGGGCTGGGTGCAGTAGCTCACGTCTGTAATCCCAGCACTTTGGGAGGCTGAGGCGAGTGGATCACCTGAGATCAGGAGTTTGAGACCGGCCTGGCCAACATGGTGAAACCCCATCTCTACTAAAAAACTATTTAAAAATTACCTAGGTGTGGTGGCAGGTGTCTGTAATCCCAGCTACTTGGGTGGCTGAGGCAGGAGAATCACTAGAGCCTGGGAGGTGGAGGTTGCAGTGAGCTGAGACCGCGCCATTGCACTCCAGCTTGGGCGACAAGAACTCTGTCTCAAAAGAAGAAGGAGAAGGAGAGAAAGAAAGAGAGGAAAGAAGGAAGGAAGGAAGGAAGGAAGGAAGGAAGGAAGGAAGGAAGGAAGGAAGGAGGAAGGAAGGAAGGAAGGAAGGAAGGAAGGAAGGAAAACCTGGTGTTAGGCAAGGGGCAAGGTTGCCACTCAAATTATCTTGAAGCTAGAAAGAGGTAAGACCGAGTAGCCTGGCCCCTGCACTGTGTCAGCTGAACAACTATGGTGCATGAAAGTGTATGAGGGTTCTAGGTCCTTCAAGTGGCTTGTATTTAGGGTGACCATGGCCCTTATTTTGCCTGAGATAGTCCAGAATATGCCTATTGTCTTGGCCTCCTTTAGGATTTCACATTTGTCCTGAACAGAAGTGTTGTGCTCTAGATGATAAATTATATGGTCACCCTCACGGGGTCTTGTCCTTGCCAGACCCTGGGGAAGTAACTGTGTGAAGCTTTACCAATTTGATACACAGCAGAGGCACACAGGGCTCAAATCTTGCCCTGGGAAAAGCGTAACAAGAGCACAGGATTTAACACCCTGTTCTAGAGGGTCATACCACTCAGAGTTCTCTGCCAGCCCCTGGTGGAAGTCCAAGCTTACTTGGGCAGGGGAATGTCTTGTCTAAGCATGACACCAAGGGAGTAACACCACACCTTTCGATGAGCCTCCTAGGCTGGTAGCAGGAGTAAATGGAAAATCCCTGGACTTCCCTCTTGGCAGCTGTGATACCAAATCCTTCACCTAGAGGCCAGGAGGCACCCAGGCCCATCTCAAAACAACCCATCTTAGTTGATTATTGTAGGATCTCTAGTCTCGAAGAATATGTGTTTCTGTTCCATTACAAAAGATAGGAGCAGTGGATCCCTCTTCCCATTACTGGACACAAGGACATGCCTTAACATTTGGGTGTGATATGGGTTTTGGTGTGATAACATGGACTTCTTGTCAGTCTAGGCATGTGGGTACTAAGGCTTCCATTTTGAGCCATTCCCAAGTCTCCACCCACCTAGCCTCAAGACTGTACCCAAGTTACTCTCACTTTGGTTACCTGCAATCTTCTTATTAAATCAAATGAACACTTTTCAGTCCTTATCTTTCCTACTAAACTGTGAACATGGGTACCCATTTACATTATGATCACAATGATGGCAATATAATTACATGATTAGTAGTATTGCATCAATACTTAGTCCGCTTCTAATTTTTTTATCCTACCACTTTCTGACTCCTATCTTCACTTTTAGCATAATACTTTGCGTATTCCATGGTTCGCTATTTTACTTCCTCTATAGTCCTATCCTGAGCCCCCAGTTCTGTTTTCTTGTTTTCATACCCATTTCTAAAGCACCGTCAACCTGGCTCAACTTGCCTCTCTGCCTTCTCTGCTTCCACTTTTGGGCTGTTGATGCTGTTGATGAAAAGTCCTACCATTGTGCAGAAGGCATGATCTCCAGTCAAGTTTTCCAACTCTTCCCAGGCATCCTTCTATGTCTGCCAATCAGTTCTCTCTCCCATTCTCCACAGCTCTTAATTCAGACATTATCCACTGTTATTAAAACTCCCACTTCACTCATCTTCTGCCGCATAGGTGAGTGTTACCTCTCCATCTCGTTTCGAGTATCAAATGGAAGCCACCCTCTGAAAATTTCCTCAGTGCCCTCCCACCACACCTGTATGACCCACATACAGACCTGCATCTCCACCCATCCTCCTCTTTCTCTCCTGCCTCAACATCCCAAAGGCAACCTAACCTGGATCTCATTCTCTGCCTCCTTTTCTCTATCTTATACTACCTAATTCTCATTAGCTTTGAAATCAGCTCATCTCTCGCTCCTCTTGAAAATCAATCCTTTAAATGTCTGACTGTCTGCTATGATCTTGTGTGTCTTCCTCTTACATTGCCACACTTCTTGAGAGAAACACCTGAATTCACTGTCTCCACTTACTGACCTCCTTTTAATTCCTCAGTTTGTACCCACCTGGCCTCACCACTACATCCAAATTGCTCTCACCTTGATTATAAAACACCTTCTTATTATTAAATCAAATGAACACTTTTCATTCCATATCTTAGTGGAACACAGTAGCATTAGAAGGAATTAAAGACGCCCCTCTTTTCTGAAAATTTCTCCAGGCTTAGTGATAGAAATACCATCCCCTCTTGGTTTTCTAGCCACTCCCTCTCATTCTCCTTTGCCAATACCTTAAATGTTGGCATTCCTCAGGATCCTCTTTTATTCTCACTCCACATACTGTATAGGTCATAGCTATTCTCATGATCTCAGTTAACATCTGAATGCTGACCCCTTTCATATCTATATCTCCACTGAAGGCACTCTGAGCTCCAGACCTCTCTAGTGAAGAATTTTGGCTTGAGTGTCCCTCAGACACCAGATGATCAAAAATCAAATTCATTATTTTTCCTATCAAGTAACTCTTCCTCATCCTGGTCTTTACTTCTGTGAATGGCACTAACATATGCTCCAAATTGAGCTCTTCCTCCTCCAAATCCAGAACCTCTCTCTCCTTGCCCATCCACATCCAATAATAAGTTCCGTATTTTGCATTCTATTAACATGTTTCAAACCTACCTTCATCTCTCCATTTCCACCACCATCTGCCCTTTGGCTGGGTTATTGCCATGAGCTAAGTTGTTACCTTTTCTTTTGCCTGCCTCCCAAACCCCATCATTCTTTTTTTTTTTTTTTTTTTTGAGACAGAGTCTTACTCTGTCACCCAGGCTGGAGTGCAGTGGCACGATCTCGACTCACAGCAACCTCCGATTCCCAGGTTCAAGAGATTCTCCTGCTTCAGCCTCCCAAGTATCTGGGACTACAGGTGCGTGCCACCACGCCTGGCTAATTTTTGTATTTTTAGTAGAGATGGGAGTTTGCCATGTTAGCCAGGCTGGTCTTGAACTCCTGACCTAGGTGATCCACCCACCTCGACCTCCCAAAGTGTTGGGATTACAGGCATGAGCCACCGCACTTGGCCACCCCATCATTCTTTGTGTCCTAAATTCGATGTGTTGGGTTACTCATCATTTCTCATGTCTGTAGAATAAGGAGGGCACAGCAATTTATCAGATGAATTCACACAGATGTACTGTGCTACCCTTCCCATGTCCTTGACACTCCAATCCACCCTATAGCTGGAATCATCTTTCTAAGGTGAAAGGGTTATAGCAGCACTGTCTTGCTTAAAACTCTTCTATTGTGGCACTATTCACAATAGCAAAGACTTGGAATCAACCCAAATGTCCATCAGTGACAGACTGGATTAAGAAAATGTGGCACATATACACCATGGAATACTATGCAGCCATAAAAAAGGATGAATTTGTGTCCTTTGTAGGGACATGGATGCAGCTGGAAACCATCATTCTCAGCAAACTATCACAAGAACAGAAAACCAAACACCGCATGTTCTCACTCATAGGTGGGAACTGAACAATGAGATCACTTGGACTTGGGAAGGGGAACATCACACACCGGGGCCTACCATGGGGAGGGGGGAGGGGGGAGGGATTGCACTGGGAGTTATACCTGATGTAAATGACGAGTTGATGGGTGCTGACGAGTTGATGGCTGCAGCACACCAACACGGCACAAGTATACATATGTAACAAACCTGCACGTTATGCACATGTACCCTAGAACTCAAAGTATAATAATAAAAAAAAAAGATATTAAAAAAAAAAAAAACTCTTCAGTGATGCCCCGCTGTCTTCAAAACAAGTCTAGACTCCTCAATGTGTCTTATGAGTCCCTTCATGATCTGGCCCCCATCTTGCCCCCTGTTATGGATTGAATTGTGTTCCCTTAAAATTCCTACATTGAAGTCCTAACCCTCAGCACCTCAGAATGTGAGCTTACTTGGAGCTAGGGCCTTTACAGAGGTAATCAAGTTAAAGTGAGGTCATTAGGCAGGGCACGGTGGCTCACACCTGTAATCCCAACACTTTGGGAGGCCGAGGTGGGTGGATCACCTGAGGTCGGGAGTTCAAGACCAGCCTGACCAATATGGAGAAGCCCCATCTCTACTAAAAATACAAAATTAGCTGGAAATACGGTGGCAGGTGCCTGTAATCCCAGCTACTTCGGAGGCCGAGGCAGGGGAATTGCTTGAACCTGGGAGGCAGAGGTTGGAGTGAGCTGAGATTGTGCCATTGCACTCCAGCCTGGGCAACGAGAGTGAAACTCCGTCTCAAATAAATAAATAAATAAAATAAAATGAAGTCATTAGGATGGGCTCTAATCCTAGACAGCTGGAGTCCTTATAAAAATGAGAAATTTGGACACAGAGACAGACACATACAGAAGGAAAATGATGCGGAGATACAGGGAGAATGCCATGTGGACATGAACGTGGCCATCTGTAAGCCAAGGAGAAAGGACAGGAGCAGCCCCTTTCCTCACAGCCTCAGAGGGAACCAACCCCGCTGACACCTTGATTCCAAGCATCTGGCCTCCAGAATTGTGAGGCAACCCATTTCTGTTGCTTCAGCCACCCTGTTGGTTGTTCTTTTTGTTTTTCTTTGAAATGGAGTTTCGCTGGAGTGCAGTGGTGCGATCTTGGTTCACTCCAACCTCTGCCTCCCGGGTTCAAGTGACTCTCCTGCCTCAGCCTTCCGAGCCCACCATCACGCCGGGCTAATTTTTGTATTTTTAGTAGAGACAGGGTTTCACCATGTTGGTCAGGCTGGTCTCAAACTCCTGACCTCACGATCCACCTACCTCGGCCTCCCAAAGTACTGGGATTACAGGTGGGAGCCGCCGCGCCCGGCCACTGTGGTACTTTCTTCTGATAGCCCTGGCCCTCTTTTCTTTCCTACGCTTCTACCAGCAGTACCCCTGCCCCCTTGTTCTACTCTCTACATCCCCCGAAGACGGTCAATTCTCTTAAATCTTCAGGCCTTTGCACGGGCTATTTCCTCAGCCTGAATGCCCCTTTCCTTAGTAGTTTGCCTGCCTAACTCCTGTGTCATTTCATGTCTTGGCTTAGTGGCTTCCTCCTCTGGAAGAGTTCTTCCTGGCCATCCATCCTTCCTCCACCTCCACCCACAAGACTTTATTAAATGCCCTGCTGGGTAGCACATAGCATGCAATTAATCAGATTACGCATTATTCCCTATTTTCTTGTCTCCTCGCTAGATGGCAAACTTCCTGAAAGTAGGAATTATGTCGTAGAAATCTACTATTTCTGCCTTTTCAGCACCCTCTGGTACTAGCACCCCAGTTTTCTCTTAGAAGAACTCACCTTCCCTACTGCCGGTCCATAAGATTCAAATGATCCCACTCCACAGCTCAGGGCTGAGCAGGGAATCCAGACCCTGTGCGTGTATTTATATCCGCTTCTCATGGCCATAGAGATGGATTCAGGGATGACCATTACCTGCTGGGACCACTGAGAGCAAGCTCTGAGATTTCTGCCAGGACTCCCAGGACTGAGAAACTCTCTTGTTGCTGGAATTGCTACACGTGGGGCTGCCGGTAACCCATGACCTTGTTGATTCTACATGAGAGAGCCTACCAGAAAGTAAGGCTGACATAGGGGCAGAGAGAGCTGTGGTAGGGAGAAAGACCAGTTCTTAGCTAAACCAGGGCTTGGGATGTTTGTCCACTCCAGGGCTCTTTTCACAGTCTGACATTTTCCCCCTATGTGGTTCATATGTTCACCAATGACAAAATAATAGGCAGGAATAAACTTAAGAGGAAAAGGTAGATTAAAAACTAGGTCTTATTTAGGGTGTCTATATATACAGGCCTCTTGATACCCAATTTATCCTGTGTTGTTATTCAACGTGCTCAGTTACTAAACTGATGAAAACATTGAATTGGCTAAGTTGTATATGTACGTGTGTATCTTAATGGGCATATGCATAGCTTGAGAATCTGTTTTGTAAAGGTTCTGATTGTATTAGTATGATCCACAGTAAGTATCAGCTCAGGCAGTGTGTGCAGGTGCTCAAGATCTGGGCTTTGGAGGTGAGCAAATTGCAGTCTGACTCTTGGCTCTGCCATTTCTCAGTCGTGTAACTTTAGGCAATTTATGTATCCTCTGAGCCTGGTGTCTTTATTTGCAAAAACGAGGATGATAATGATACTACTTCATGGGGTCATTGTGGGAATAAAAGGAAACAACACATATAAATAGAACAGAAAACCAAACACCGCATGTTCTCACTCATAGGTGGGAACTGAACAATGAGATCACTTGGACTCAGGAAGGGGAACATCACACACCGGGGCCTATCATGGGGAGGGGGGAGGGGGGAGGGATTGCATGGGGAGTTATACCTGATGTAAATGACGAGTTGATGGGTGCAGCACACCAACATGGCACAAGTATACATATGTGACAAACCTGCACGTTATGCACATGTACCCTAGAACTTAAAGTATAATAATAATAATAAATAAATAAATAAATAACAATAAATAGCACATTCCACAAGGCCTGGGTACATCACACAGCCACGAGAAAAAAAAAAAAGCTTTACATTTCTTTTTAAAATAAACATTTTATTTAAAAATATATGCATTTTCTTTTAAAAAAAAGAACATATGCCAACTTTGGTATTTTAGCCACTGCTTTTTGTCTCTTCCCAGTAACCCACATTTCTTTCTGATTATGCATAATGGAGCCAAAGAGACCAACGTGAAAACACCACTCCACAAGGTCCCACAGAGAACCTATGCTTGCTCTTTTTTTCTTTACAAAGTGTCTCTTTATGCTTCGCTGAGGGAGGATTTTAAGCACCCAGCAATACATTGTCCTCCGTTCCCACTGCAGGGCCATTGGAGAGGAACTCTGGGGAGCAGTGTGGGTTCCTTTCCTTTGGAAAACATTAAAATAACTTCCAGGATCCCCCATCGTTATACTCCCCTTTTCCACTAACACACAGGAGCTATGAAACCACTTCGAGGAAATGCATGCTCCAGTGTTCATGGCGGGAGCAGATGGTTAAAATAAGCACAGGAGACCTTCAGGCGTTGGTTTGTCTTAATCCACAGGGAAAATCGCTGAGTCCCAGAATCAAAAGGGAACTTACTCACATGTTATTGCATTCAGTGGGTCCTATGACAATTTCCCTGGCAGATGACAACAAAATTCTTCCCAGATCTCATCCTGTCTTGCAATCGTCTCCCCATGGGTAATCTCAATCTAACCATGGTTTCTCTGTAAACCTGGACTCTAGAATCAAACTCAGCTCCTTAACGCAACTGACCAGATCTTGGCACTATAGGATTGTCTTGTTCCAGGACCTGGGCTTTGTGCGTCTGTCAGTATCATCTGTCTAATAAACCATTGGCAATTTCGACCCTGAACCAACCTACCAGTTTATATTGGATTTATGAGAAAACCAAGAACCCAGACTCTTTTCACTACAAGTTTTCTCATATCTGATATTTGATAGCAAACTGTGTACCAGCAATTAGGAACTTCCTTCTGTGAGGAAGGCAGCTGAGGGCTGTAGGGGGAAATCAAATTGCCTTCGTATTCTTAGATGATTTTCTTTTAAGGGCAAGAGGCTCACCAGTAAGTGTCCCTTTTGTCTATAAAGCTGCTATGATACATAGGGATAGGACACAAAAAAAAGCTTCCTCCACCCTTTCCTTACTTTCAAGGGGCTTCTGTATCTGGCAATCAAAACAAATCTTCAAACTCTCATGGATGTTTTAAATGATAGGAAATATTAAAAGATCTCCAAGTGATAGACTACTGGTGTTTGTCCACCAAGAATAGTGCAAGAATTTTGGAGTGAGAGATAGCTTTTGGCTAAAAAGTGATCCCCACCTCTACCCTCCCTTTTGGAAAAATGAAGACCCCCCCCCCCCTTTTTTTTTTTTATCATAGCTAAAAGGTTTCTAGTTTGAGAACTGGCAGATTCTCAGTGTTCTTACATGTAGCAAATACAACTCCCTGGTCATTCAAATCTGAACAATCTGTGCTGAATCAATTCAGTATTGTTTATCTGAAGATTTGTGTGCTTTGCCCATGGTGGGTATCAAATATTAGCCACTGGATGAGTAAATCTGATGTGGGAGTTTTCAGCCAGACCAGAATCTGTTTCTAGAAGAGCCGACTGACTTTAAAATAAATAATATTTGGAAAGAACCATTTTGAATGCTTCGGATAGGTTTTACTGATTCTTTTTTTTTTTTTTTTTTCAGGTTGGATGTAAATGTTTTTGAATGGCAAAAGGCTGACAGTTCTCAGATCCTTGATTGTTCAGGTGAATGTTGTCTTGGTTTCCTCAATTACTGGTACAATTATTGTAGTGCTAAGAATGACTTCTCCTTAAAAAAATTCTGATTTACTTCTCATAGTGTTACATCTTAGCTGAACTGAGAAGTTCATAGATCAGAAAGTTTGGCCCTTTTTTCCTTCCCTTCCTTCTTTCCTCTCTTCTTTCCTTCCTTCCCTTCTCCTTCCTTCTCTCTTTGCCTCCCTTCCCATCTCCTGTCTTCCCTTCCTTTCTCCCTCCCTCTCCTTCCTCCCTCCGTCCCTCTCTTCCTCCCTCCGTCCCTCTCTTCCTCCCTCTTTCTCCCTTACAATAGAATATGTGTTGTCTCATTAACGTTGTTAGAAGCAGGGTCACGACTAATAAGCACTGGCTTGCCGCAAGCACTTGCACGAATAAATTTTTTGACTTCTTTAGGTAAGTATGAATCTACTAGGCTGCAGGAGATAGCTGCAAATGTCTTCAAGTCTTCATCACCACGGGGGTTCAGAGGTCCTAGGAAAACTGCACATGGTCATCTTCAGGTTCTAAGAGCATTAGGAAACTTGAATGTGACCATCTTTGTAAGTCTCTGTACATCTTTTAGTCGTGCCTGAATTGTCATCACAAAAGACACAACTAAGAGTTTAAAAGAATTTAAAATAAAATTCTCAATGGGAGACAAATTCATGGATTATCTGATGTACTGGAAGCAGCCAACTTCATCAATTTTCTCCCAATTATCTCCAGTTTTCTCCCTCAAATTTCATGTCTGAGCTATGCAGAGAGAGGGTGAATGTGGTTTGTGGAGACTGTGGAAGGAGGTTGAGAGCAGTTATCCAGAGATCTGCTCTTTTAACTGTGTTGGTTTGCATTGGGATATAGGAACCATTTTATCTTTTGTCTACCGTCAGGCGTATCTATCAGTCCTGGGTCATAGCCCAAAAGATCCCCATAAAAAAGCACAATCTGGAGAAGTACAGAGGCCTCCTAACTAGGTCTAGTCTCTCAGATAGAAATACCCAAAGGAAAAATATAATTAACACTCAGTCCCAGGTCTCAGAATAGGGGCACTGTGTGAATTTGTTTTCCAAAGGAAGTAAGGGGAAGAAAAAGAACGTACAAACAGCAAAACGTGACACCTGAAAAGTGCACTGACCAGCAAGCTTTGTCAAGACCCCAAGAAAACATCAACAGCTGAGGAATGAACAAATGTGTGGAGTGTATTAATAAGGTTTTCTTCCCCAGTAGCTTCATCTTCGAAGGAAACACTGGCAATTTTTTCTTCTGGATTGTGTTGGTTCTGATGACTGACATAAAAGCAAAATAAAAAATTTACCATGTGGATCTTTTAAAACACAATGCAGATAAAGGAATGTAAAATGATTTTCATGTTCCTTTCATATTCCTCTATAAGAGACTGTGATGCCATTTCCAGCTACTAATGGTGAAGCCGTTCTGTCTTTTCACATCCATATTCACTGCCAAGATGAGCTTGTTCACGATAAGCAAGTAGCTGTGAGTCATCGGGTTGGAGTCGTTAGTCATACACAGAGAGACAACGTGTAGTCTGGTTGATTAATCAGAAATTCATAGTGAGAAAGGCCAGGTATCATTCACATCAGATTAAGGGTTAAAGGCTTTTGGTGTAGAACTCAGTAGTGCTGCTTTTGAAGATACACGCACACACACATATAATATACGTGTATGTATATATCTATCATACATACATGTGTATTTGTGTGTGTATGTGTATTCGCCCACATCCCACCCCCAGAATAAGATCTGGCAGCTTTCAGAGTAGCAATCACCAAAACCTCTCTGTGTTCACACATTTTTTACAAGTTAACAATGGAATGACTTCTAAATCTTTGGTTTATCAAAAAGAGAGCTTCTAAAATCACAACATTTTTGATTATTTTTTCTATAAGTGCACAGTGAACAACATTTTTTTTTACAAAAGATAAAAACAGTGCCTTAGTGATTTAAATAAAAAAACAAAACAACAGCAATAGCTCCTTTCTACAGCATGCAACAATATAAAATGGTGAACTGGAGCCACAGTGAGCCTTACAGAGACTGTCCCGAAATTTCAGTTTTTTCCAACTCCCAGCCAAAGCCACGAGAGGTAACGAGGAATGCACACTCGACCATTGTCTTTTTCCTTCCATTGTTTTCAATGTGCAATTCTGTTTTCTTTCAAAAACCCAGATCTGAAATTCTCTCCTGTAAATATCATCCGTATTTGTCTTTACAATGTAACGATTTCCAATTTCCCCAGAGCAACACAAACCAATAATTTCTTGAAAACTAAATGAGAATAGAAGGAACGTGGTGACTGATGGACCAAGTCACCAGTTTCTTCCTCAAGAAATTCTTGCGACTTCCTTTTGCTGCAAACTGTGCGTGTGGAGAATGAGTTCTCCAGAAGAACCTGGATTATTACATTTGTCAAAAATGGCTTTCTTAGGAGTATGGCAGCTTGTTAGAGCTGAGAAGTCCTCCCCTCCCAATGTTGGGGCAGAAAAAGAAAGATGGCCAAATGAGGAACAGGAAAGGATTGGTACCTTGAGGGAAAAGTGGAGTGAGAGAAAGATAAACTGATAATAGCAAAACAAAAGGAGAAGTTGGACTCCCATAAGTAACGGTCCTGTTATAGGAACCCAGGGTGTTTATTCCAGGGTATGTGAAATGATGTTATTCTCTAGTCCTGTCTGAAGTATCCCTGGTACGGCTTCCTTCCTGTGCCTCGAGATACGTTTCTACCAATGTGGTCATCTCTAGTCTTTGGAACTAAAGGGGGCTGGTGGTGTTGGGGAGCTTGTGGCATCTCCTTCGGGGGAAGAAGGTCTGCATCCTTCAGGGTTCTCATCTAGGACACGTACTTATCAGCAGAGATATGGCGGGAATGATTGGGTCACTGGTTGAAAAAGAAGAAAGTTCTGGGTGGCGTTCTGTGGACTCAGTTCAGGTTAACTGTTATTAGTGACCACACAGAGTCCTGGGTACAGGTTCAGAACCACTCCAGTGGGGCAGTTTTGTGGTAGAGGGACATTGAGTTGATTTAGCTTTCCTCGAAAAAGATTGGTTTTGGCCCTCTGTCTCAAGAACTTTTGATTTGAAGCCGGGTCTGGCTTCTCTTTTGAAAGATAGTAATGGAGACATTGGGCAACAGCTTCCATCGTAGGTATGTCTTCCATAACCTTGGAGGGCTGGCTTCCCTGTGCTCCCAAAAGACTGTGTTTCCTTTCCATGTTATCGCTAGTGAATTCGTAAGAAAAGCTTACAGTGTGAGCTTTTGCCTGAGAAAAATAATGGGCTAGAAAATATACTGGTCTTTGAAAAGGCAGTGAAATATCTTTTTTGGCATCCTTAATCTGAGAAAGCCCATTTTTGAACACACTGTTGAAATCATGAACAGGTACTGAATGTTGGTAAATATTACAGTATTTGTATTTCTAAAAATGTCTCCTATTTGTTCTTGTTGACTGGCACAGAAGTCTCCATTGCTTCTCTTTAATTCTCTTCTTCTTCTTCTATTTTTGGACAGTAAAGTACGTATGGCTGTGTGCTTTCCCCCATGGTACTCCTATTGGTCTTCCGTAGCGCTGGTGCATCGAGCATTCTACCACTGCTGTAAGTGAAGGTCCATGGAAGAACTCAAATTGAGATCAGTGACATCCAGGAAATCGATGTTGAAGATGCTGGGACTGCTGGTGGTGAGGGCGCTAAAGCCTGGTGTGGAACTTGGCGGAGTGAGGTCCAGCCACTCCATGGTTTCCCAGGGAGATTCAGTGAAGCTTAACTGCAGCCCACTGCTGTCTACAGAAGAGGGTGAAAACTGTGTCTGCATCGGAGAGAGGGGGCCTGGCAAGATCTCATGTGCATTGAAGAGGTCTTCTGCAGCCTTCCCAGAGAATCCATCCATTATCCCATCAAAATGAGGTTCTTCGCTCCCAATTTTTAGAAGGGTGACATCACTCACCTTTCCTAGGGGGCTCTGGGAATTTAATAAGACTTCAAGATGCTCATCACTGTCAGTGACATAGGGATCAAAGGGGATCTGGCTGCCTGAAGAGGCTTGTTCAAAGGAAGCCGCGGGCTTGGGGAGGACAGCAGTTGGACTTCGGGAAGATCTGGGTATCTTTGGGACTTTTTGAAGACATGAGTGATCCTCTCTAGCGTCTGCTGGCATTTCTGTGGGCAATACACGATGTGACTTGTTAAATCACTTCAAATTGAGCATGCCACGCAATATGAGTGAGTTACACTTAGATACAGAAGACAGCCACGCTTCCCTGGTCACCGCTCACCACCCAATCTCATCTCTAAGCTGCTCTGTCAATCTCCAATTCATCATCCCTCTGGTTTTTCCCAAACCCTTTCCTCTTGGGAATTCCACTCTGTGATTCTGAAACTCTCTTCCCCGAAGGTTCCTGTGCCTACTTCTCTGACCCCTGGTAGTCCCTTGAGGACACTGAGTCCATCCCGACACCCTCAGTGAGGGCCTGAAGATGAGGGACCAGGTGCCACGCCATTGCCACTTTCTGATTGCTACTCCACTTCCTTCTGATGACAACTCAGCAGTTTTGGGTTTTGAGGGTGACACCAATGCCTCACCCCCGCCTCCTGGTCACTCCTCCTCATTCACTGAAAACTCTACTTCCTACTCCATTGCCTTTTCCCCACTTCAGCCCTTCTCATTCTGTAACCTGAGCATCCTTGGAAATCACAGCATTCATGGTGGCCTCTCAGCTCCCGACTTGCTCCTCAACTCCAGTGATTCCCTCTTTCCCACCCTGTCAGACACACCTTGGATTGTGTCATCTCCAAATACTGCATCCCTCTGAAAGCTCACTTTCAAGCTATATTTTCTACTCTCTGTCCATCCTCTCCCAACCCTCCAAGCCACTTATTAAGTACCTCATAACAATAATTTCCCAACCATTTACAGTCACGCCAATCCATAGACTCTACTACGTTATCACTGTCCACCAGTCCCTCTGGTCTTCACTTCTTTCCCTGTCCAGCCTGTAGTTTTGGCAGAACCCCACCCCTGGAAGAACCTGATCGTCTGCCTTCGCTGAGCATGCTCTGGATCAGCAGAACGTTGCAAGAGAAAAATTAAACAACTAAGCTGACTTGGTTTCACTTTAGATTTCTGATGTCAGACCTACCGCTGGCATTTAAGACGGCAAAACAACCCTGCTGGGTTTCTCCAGAAAACTCAATTCATTCATGATTAAGTCATAACTGCTCTTCTTCCTCTGAATCTTCCACACTCCCCTTCTGCATCCTCATGCGTTTCTGGCCTTGCCACATATTTCATTAAAGATATACAAGGGCAGGCCGGGTGCGGTGGCTCACGCCTGTAATCCCAGCACTTTGGGAGGCTGAGGTGGGCGGATCATGAGGTCAGGGGATCGAGACCATCCTGGCCAACATGGTGAAACCCCGTCTCTAATAAATATACAAAAAATTAGCTGGGCGTGGTGGCGCACGCCTGTAGTCCCAGGTACTTGGGAGGCTGAGGCAGGAGAATTGCTTGATCCCGGGAGGCGGAGGTCGCAGTGAGCCGAGATTGTGCCACTGCACTTCAGCCTGGTGACATAGTGAGACTCCGTCTCAAAAAATATATATATATATATAGATATATGTGTGTGTGTGTGTGTGTGTATATATATATATATATATAAAAATACAGGCATCTGATATGAACTCTTCTCATTTTTCCATCACAGAACTCATATACACACATATGTTTGTACCCATCTCTTTCTTCTTCCCTCTTGTTACAGTGGAGAAATGGTCTGTTCACTTGCTTGTTGTCTGTCTCCCTTACCAGACTATAAACTCCATAGAAATCAGGACTTCGTCTGATGCGGCACTGAGACTAGCACAATGCCGGGCTACCCCTTCTCTGAGTCCTTTGCTACCTCCGTCTCTGAAATTTTAAATGTTTTTGGCACAAAGATTCCTCCCTGAGTTCTTTTCTTTTTTTCTACACATCCTCCTCAGGTCATCTTATTTATTTGTGTGGTTTGAAATTCTAGGTACACACTCTGTAATTTTTTAAGTAAATAAATGAACAAATTAAAAGATGACAAAAAGCACATGTTGATTATGTTTTATTGCTAGCATGAATAACATGTAAGCCTGAATGAACCATCCAGTGGAAGGTTACTAATTGAATTTCACTTTGAGTAGGTGGCACAAAACGTTCATTATCTGCTTTTTTCTTTTCTCATAATTGAGAAGGCAGGCACATTGAGATTAGACCATAGAAAGAAGTAGTGCAGCAAGAGAAAACACTTAAGGAAACAAGGATTAAGCCGAAACATGAAAACTATTAAAATGATTCTGAAAAATGCTCCTAGGACAAAGGCAGTGAGGAATCATCCACTATGCTTTCTTTTATCAGCTCTAAAAATGTGCGAGAAGCTCAAAGGAAATGACTCTCCCTGAGGACTGCCTGGTACATCCGACTCACAGTGTGCGTCTGATCTTGCTACCAAGAGTTCATTCCTTAAGAGTTCACGCGGGCTCAGAGTGTCCTAATGGACAGGACACAGGCAGTCTTACCTCCACTTTCAATAAGCACGTCCAGGAGTTCATCCATCTGCTGACTCCGGGTCATTTGCTATTACAGATTAACCAAAGGAGGACAGATAATTTAGAAGGTGGTTATCTCCGTAGGAAATCATTAGAAGCAGCACTGCAGGATTTTGAACTAGGTTTGGTTAAGGTTTTTTTTTTTTCTTTCCCTAATTGTGGTAAAATACACATAACTTTAAATTTACTATCAACCATTTTTAAGTGTACAGTTAAGGGGCATTAGGTACATTCACAGTGTTGTGTGACCATCACCACCATCTGTCTTCAGAATTCTTTTCATCCTGCAAGATTAAAACTGTGTACCCATTAAACCAGAATTTCCCACACCCCATCCTTTAGCCCCTGGCGACCACCATTTTCCTTTCTGCCTTTACAAATTTGACTATTCTAAGTCCCTCCTGTGAGTGAACCAGACAGCATTTGTTCTTTTGCAACTAGCTTATTTCCCTAAGCGTAATGTCCTCAAGGTTGATCTATGTTGTGACATGTGTCAGAATTTCTGTTTTTTAAAGACTGAATAAAATTCCATTGTATAGATATAACGCGTGTTGTTTATCCATTCATTTGTCAATGGACATGTGGGTTGCGTGTACCTTTGGGCTACGATGTATCATGCTGCTATGAACATGGGTGTATTGCTTAATGGTTTTTTAACCACGTTTGATTAAGTTTCAGTATTAATTTTAGGCAGATAAACTGCTGAATGAAACAGTCTACTACAACAGGAGAAAGGAAAAAGAAGGCACAATGCTTCCCAGCACAGAGTACTTTAGAGTCAGTTCTATTGTTTGAGAGGTTTTCATCCCAGGAGCAGGACATCTTAGCATATAGAAAATGTCTTTTTAGGCTCTTACTTTGAAGTGACCTGAATCTACCTCTTGTTTGGTTTCTGCAATGTGGTCCAAGAACTTAGCTCATATTTTGTTGGTTCCTCATTGCAGTAGCTTGAGGAAGCTGTAGACACTTGTAGGGTATGTCCCCTCCTCTCTGGCTCATCTCAGTAGAGTCTTATATCTGGACGTCCACTTTGCCTGGCTCTCTTCTTTTGAAACTGAAGAATCAGCTGATGTTTACAGAAACCAGGGGAGAGGAGTGGGGAGAACAAAGGCATATATCCATCTCACTACTCGGAGAGCCCAGACTCAATAAACGCAGGTATCAGTAATCAATATGGATGGGAGCACTGACCAAAAAATGAGTCATTTATCAGTTCAGAAGGTACCAGAAGCCTAAGTGTCTGGCAAGTAATTGAAATGAACTGAATATAGAATAAGAAAAAGAGGCAGAGAGCAGAGCACAGCTGTGGCTCAAAGTAGCAGGAGAACCTTGCTTTCGGCAATTGTCTCGCAGCAATGTGGCTCCTGGGTTGCCAGATCCTCTAACTTTTTAGAAATGAGAAAGCCCACTTTGCATACCATCTCCTGTTATTTAAAATATTCTTTAAGCCAAACAAAACTTAACCGCAGGCTGACTTTGATCTGTGGGATATCCGTATACAGCAACTGACGTAAATGCTCTTCTCTGGGTTAAACACATATGAAGGGCTATCAAATACCTTATCCAAGCTCAGACTATTTGAAATAGGGGATCATTAATTGTTTTCTGTTTTTCTTTTCTTTCTTTTTTTTTTTTTGAGACAGGGTTTTGCTCTTGTCACCTGGGCTGGAGTACAGTGCTGCGAACTCAGCTCACTGCAACCTCCGCCTCCCCGGTTCAAGCAATTCCTCTGCCTCAGCCTCCCGAGTAGCTGGGATTACAGGCACGCGCCACCACACCCAGCTAATTTTTGTATTTTTAGTAGAGACGGGGTCTCACCATATTGGTCAGGCTGGTCTCAAACTCCTGGCCTCAGGTGATCCACCCGCCTTGGCCTCCCAAAGTGCTGGGATTACAGGTGTGAACCACCAGACCCAGCCTTGTTTTTTCTGTTTCCTACTTTTTAATTTTGAGGCTTTCCAAATACAAACGAAAGCAGAGGATATAGTGAACGTCCTTGAGTTTATTATCCAGCTTCAACACCCATCAATGTTTTGGCAGGGTCATTGAATTTTAAAGCCAGGGAGGACCTTAGGAAGTATTATTACCCTGACAATCACTGTCATCTATTTGAGAAGCTATTATGTACCTGAACAAAGTGGTAAGTGTTAGGTTATCTAGAATCCTTACCAAGTAAATATCACTATTTTGTGTAAGAGAGCTGAAGTGTTCATCTGAGCGACAGTGGCAGCTGGCAGATGGCAGAGCTGGTACCAAAGCCAGACAGGTGATCCTCTCTTCTCTCCCTGCCTCACACAGCTACACACGCCAACACTGTTTTCCAATTATTGTCCACATAATTTGCTCATTCTGGTGGCGTGGCACATGACACACTCAGTATCAGAATTTACAAACTGCATGAAGTTTAATCGTATAAAACAATGTCTGTTCATTGAGTCAGTCTATTTATTCTTCTATAAAGAACAAATCACATGGTTACCTGCTTTACGGCATCTTCATAGGATGGAGGCTGTGTTACCTCTGAAATTGCTGAACTTGACTTAGAAAAAGTTGGGGATGGAATTGAAAACTTTGGCCCCACCTTATCAGAAGAGTGTAAACCAGCCATCTGCATGGGTAAAATACGGAGAAAGGCATTGAATTCATGGGTCTGACATGATACTGTTTCTGTTCTAGAAACAACAGGCTAAATTTTGGAAAAAATGATCTAAGAGGAAAAGAAAAGGTCCAGGGCTTAGAAAACAACTCCCATATATTAACAATAGTGAATGCTACCGTGGGTTTATTGGTGGTGGCATCTTAGAATGGGAACCTTGCAGATCTATTTTCCCCCTTAAGGTGCACCCTCTTCTTTTAGGGGAAAATAAGTAAGAGTCCAGTTCAATACAAAAAAGATCAGGCCGGGTGCGGTGGCTCATGGCTGTAATCCTAGCACTTTGGGAGGCCGAGGTGGGCAGATCACCTGAGGTCAGGAGTTCGAGACCAGCCTGGCCAACATGGTGAAACCCTGTCTCACTAAAAATAAAAAAAAAAATCAGCCAGGCATAGTGGCGCACCTGTAGTCCCAGCTACTCGGGATGCTGAGGCAGGAGAATCGCTTGAACCTGGGAGGTGGAGGTTGCAGTGAGCCGAGATTGCACCACTGCATTCCAGTCTGGGTGACAGAGTGAGACCATGTCTCAAAAAAACAAACAAACAAACAAACAAACAAAAAAACAAATCAACCCAGGAATTTTCAGAGTAATCTATCCTACAGGTCATTTATTCCAAATGGGTTATTTTGCAGAGAGCTGGAGGCATTGCTGAGGTCTCTTTATGAACCAGCTTTGTTTATTGTGAGTGTGTTCTCCTGTGGAGTGCCTGGCCCACGTCAGGGTCTCTGTCCCTTCCCTGACTTGTGGTATGTGGCACTTTTATGTCATGCTTATGTTGTTTGTCTCCTTTCTGCCACCTCTTCTTTGCCCCTTGAGACTCTCCATACCCTGAATCCTTCATACCCTTGACTTCTTCCACCAGCTGAAAGGTGACGTCTCTTCCTTTTCCATAAAGATATTGCACTGTGACCCCTGCTTTGCACATCTCTCCAATCCTGTCCAGGGATCTGTGTCCCTCTCTCTTCCTCCAACATTGTTTCCCACACACCCTGATCCCAATCTTTAACTTCACAGAAACTGGTTAATTGTTCACGTTGTTTTGCAAACAGATTACGGCCATTTTAGTCACCACGATTGCTGGGATGACCCCAGGAAATGACTCCCTGGGAAAACTTCTAACTCATATTTGTACATCCTTTTACACACACTTGGAGTGGATTTGTTTCTCTCTAAAATGAAATTTACTTCTGCCTTTAAAGGGAACTTCATTATTGCTCACGTTGGAGGACCTTTCCAGCCCTTTATAATCAATCTGTCCCTCCCTCCCACCAGCATTTAATGTTGTAAGCATAGATCAGTCATTATTAACCTATATTGTTCTTTATTTATTTATTTTATTTATTTATTTTTTGAGACGGAGTCTCGCTCTGTCGCCCGGGCTGGAGTGCAGTGGTGCGATCTCGGCTCATTGCAACCTCTGCCTCCCGGGTTACAGAAGAGAGAAGAGGCAAAGTGAATCCCATGTTGAAGCCTTTTTTCAGGTGCTTACCTTTTGCTGTACACATGGGCTTTTGGGACAAGGGTTGCCCCCAGCACCGTGACTGCTGTCTGCTTGGGCTCCAGAGAAGGGTGGGTGGAGGCTGGAAGAACGGGGAGAGAAGCTTGGAGGATGGCCATCGTGAGCTCCTGAGTTCTGTAAAGGAAGAAGTGACAAATTACATGGCCAGCAGCAGCTTACTTGAGTGTGACCTTGGCTGACAATTCTGGTTCCTGCCCTGTGTCCACTGGTGTCATTTTTACAAACCTTCCTAAATTCCATTACCAGATGAACTTGCCTAAAATCTGGCTTTTTAGACGTCACCTACTGCTCAAAAACTTTCAGTGGCTCCAGATATCCACATTGTAGGATTTCCACTTTCAACCCAGATGGGTGTTCAAGACTCTACAGTTTGGTGCTATTTACTTCTGCAAGCTTAAGTTCTACTATTCCCACCATGGACCTCGAGCAGCATGCCCCGTACATTCCATCTCCCTACCTTGTCCCTTTCCTGGCCCTCTACTTTTTAACATGACACTTCCTGTCAAGTCCAAGCCCTTCACAAAAGCTTCCTGGACCTTTCCAGCCCTTTATAATCAATCTGTCCCTCCCTCCCACAAGCATTTAATGTTGTAAGCATAGATCAGTCATTGTTAACCTATATTGTTCTTTATTTTTAAATTTTATTCTTTTTTTTTAGATGGAGTCTCGCTCTGTTGCCTGGGCTGGAGTGCAGTGGTGCGATCTCAGCTCACTGCAACCTCTGCCTCCCGGGTTCAAGATATTCTCCTGCCTCAGCCTCCTGAGTAGCTGGGACTACAGGCGCGTGCCACCACGCCTGGCTAATTTTTGTACTTTTAGTAGAGATGGGGTTTCACGATATCGGTCATATTGGCCAGGTTGGTCTCTATCTCCTGACCTCATGATCCACCCGCCTCAGCCTCCCAAAGTGCTGGGATTGCAGGCATGAACCACCGCGCCTAACCTAATTTTTGTATTTTTAGTAGAGATGAGGTTTCACCATATTGGCCAGGCTGGCCTTGAACTCCTGACCTTGTGATCCACCTGCTCAGCCTCCCAAAGTGCTGGGATTACAGGCATGAGCAACTGCGCCTGGCCTAATTTTTGTATTTTTAGTAGAGATGGGATGTCACTGTGTTGGCCAGGCTGGTCTTGAACTCTTGACCTTGTGATCCGCCCACCTTGGCCTCCCAAAGTGCTAGGGTTACAGGTGTGAGCCACTGCACCCGGCCTGTTCTTTATTGTTTTATCATGAAATTTTTAATGTCTTTAAAGAGTCTTTGTGAACCATAAATCACTGTACAATGTTAGCAGCAATATCATCAGTACTGAAAAGTTTGGTCCAGAGCTACGTCTCAAGAGCTATTTTTACCTTTGTTTCCCAGGACACTACACACTCAATACATGTTTGTTAATTATGACAATAATTTATTTAGGTCCTAATTTCTCCCAGAGCGCCCCTCAGGGGTAGACATCATTCATTGGAATGCATGGTTCCTGTAGGTTTGTAAAAATTAATTCCCATTAGCTTTTGCTACCCTTCACACTCTTGGGGTAGAGATATTCCACTTGAATAAGGCATGCACTTAGAATTAACAGATCTTGGGTTCCTGTGATCCTAGGTAACTAATTTAAGCTCTCTGAGCCTCATTTTCTTCAATGACAAATAAAGAAGAATACATTGGAGCTCATACGTTTCTTGTGACAATAACTGAGATTACTCATAGACGTGTCTCTTAATGGTTGGCACTTAGCAGGTATTCAATTAATGTGAGTTTTCTTCCGATTCCTTTTCTAATAATGTTGATTTCAGAACCTTCTGATAACGTAACCTTTCTCAACTTGACTTATATAGGCTTTCCTAGTAATTCCTCAGCTCATGAGCATAAAAGTCTTTGTCAGTCACTTTTGCCTAGTCTTTGAATTAGTGAGTCTCCTAAGCCATCTCCTATGACCACTCCCATTCTAGTCCAGCCACTGGCCCTCTTTCTGATCCTTGAACAGTCCCTACAAGCTCCAACCTCAGGGCCTCTGCATGTGCTATTTCTCCTTTGCCTTCAATGCCTTCACCCCAAATATCCACAACATTTTCTTTTTACTGCCTTCAAGGTTTTGCTAAATGTCCCTGGCCCTTCTAATTAAAGTTGCAAATTTCCAGCTGGGCGTGGTGGCTCACGCCTGTAATCCCAGCACTTTGGGAGGCCAAGGCGGGCAGATCACGAGGTCAGGAGATCGAGACCAGCCTGGCCAATATGGTGAAACTCTGTCTCTACTAAAAATACAAAAATTAGCCAGGCGTGGTGGCGTGTGCCTGTAGTCCCAGCTACTTGGGAGGCTGAGGCAGAAGAATCGCTTGAACCCGGGAGGCAGAGGTTGCAGTGAGCCAAGATCGTGCCACTGCACTCCAGCCTGGATGATAGAGCGAGACTCCATCTCAAGAAAAAAGTAGCAAACTTCCAAATTACACACACACACACCCTTTTGCTTTTTCTCCATAAGATGTATCATCTTCTAATATAGTACATAATTTACTTTGAAATTGTTTCATTTGCTTTTAAACTGTCTCTGTTCCCATGAGAACAGAAATTTTTGTTTGACTAGCTCGGCACTAATTCCCAGAGATGAGAACAGGGCCTGGCACATAGTAGGTGCTCAGTAAATGTTTGCACTATGCAGACCATTACATGAAGAGTAAGATCTGATGATTTCCCCATTAAACGTTTGAGGCACTGGTTTGGCCTATGATAAGGTTGGATACTAAGGAATCCTGGGAATCCTGAGAGCAGTGGTCAGCAAACTGCAGCCCACAAGCCAAGTCTTGCTCACTGACTATTTTTTAAAATAAAGTTTCATTGGGACATAGCCATGTGCATTTGCTTACATGATGTCTGTGGCTGCTTTTGTGATACAAAGGCAAAATTGGGTAGGGATGACACAGACAGTGTGACCTGCAAAGCAAAAAATATTTATCATCTGGCCCTTTACAGAGCAAGTTTGCCAACCCCTGCCTTAGAGGATGAGTGAGTTTGGTCTACCATGGAGATTCAAGGATTGTAGTGTCTGGGAGATGCTGCTATGCTTTTGGTAAACCCTTCACATTTAAAGTTCTGACATTAGCTCTTTAGCAGTTGAAAATGTGTAACCCGGCCGGGCGCGGTAGCTCACGCCTGTAATCCTAGCACTTTGGGAGGCCGAGGCGGGCGGATCACAAGGTCAGGAAATCGAGACCATCCTGGCTAACATGGTGAAACCCCGTCTCTACTAAAAATACAAAAAAAATTAGCCGGGTGATGTGGCGGGCACCTGTAGTCCCAGCTACTTGGGAGGCTGAGGCAGGAGAATGGCGTAAACCCGGGAAGCGGAGCTTGCAGTGAGCCAAGATTGCGCCACTGCACTCCAGCCTGGGTGACAAAGCGAGATTCCGCCTCAAAAAAAAAAAAAAGAAAATTTGTAACCCACTTCCAGAAAGAGGTGTGCACCAGGCATGGTGCAAGGTGCTCTTACCTGTGCAGTGCACACCTGGCTGCTGATGGGCGAGGAGACCCTGTGTCCTTCTCCCTGGGCCCCGGAGGATGAGGGCAGAAAGTGCGGGTTGTTGGGTGATGGGGGCAAACTGATGTGCTGTGGGCTTTTCACAACCCCAAGCGGTGAATGCTGAGGGGAACACTGGGGGCTGAGAAATGTGGAAGAAAGTACATTGGTTTGATCTGAGGACTCCACACAATGAGCATTTCCAAGAGGCTGGAGTTGAGCCGCTTCACAGGCTGGCGCGTGACACTCTGAGCTGCCGCTTTGTCTTTTCACAGGTACTTGGGATGCAAAAGGACAGCTGGAGACGGCCTCTTCCTGCTTGATGGAGGCAGCCAGGAAAGGCAGCGGCTTCTTCTCTGAACAGTTATTCCTTTTCTGCTTCTGAAGCTGCATCCTCAGCTCCTCCACCTGCCTCTGCTCTTGCTGGAGTTTCCAGGTGAGTTCATTGATCACCTTCTGCTTCTCCACCAGCATCTTGTCCTTCTCGGAGTCCAGCCCATCCAGCTCAGAAGGAACAGAGCCCCCATTCAGGCTGCTCATGAGACTTTCCTCTGTGCACACGTGGACCGGGGACGGGTGCAGGCCGAAGGAGGGGGAGGCATCATTGAAGGTGTCCGGCAGGGACCCGGCGACCGACAGGTCAGAGGAGGCTGGGGAGATCGGGGGGCTGGAGCTGGTGCTGCCAAAGTGGTAGAAACCATTGGAGAGGGCGCTGGTGGAAGAAGTCTGGTAATTGGGCAGCGTGTTGGGTGTGACAGGAAAAGTGACAGTCGTTATATCCCCAAAGTTCGGCCCTGGGTTGCCAGAGCAGTCCTGGAAGGGTCGAAGCCGGTCCATGAGGGCCGTTTTGGTGCCTGACACAGGCAGGCCCCGAATTCGAAGCTGTTGTCTTAATTCAGAGACCTAAAGAAATCAGAATGTGGTTAGTGTGCTGTTTAACGACAATATTTTTAAAAGTGTATTCATTATAAAATTAGCTTCAAAACATCACAAATGGAATTCTACAATACCCACTCTTTTTTATACTTCTTTCCAATTTCCTCTCCTACCCCTGATATAAACCAGTTTTGCACAATTTTAACAATTACTTTTAACTTTATCATATATGATGTTTTCACGGCCTTAGAGTCATACAAATGTACAGCTTGAATGAATGGTAGAAGTCATCTAATCTACTGCCCGTCATCCCTCATGGCGATCCGTGTCCCCATTTTCTAGATGAGAAAACATATCCGCCTGGGTTTAGACACAAACCCTCCAACAATAGTCTTGAAGTACAGCGAGGTCGGCAGCTTTTCTGGCTTCCTTGGTGAGGGCTCTTCCTACCACGTTCTCTTCCTCAAACCCGAGCGTGCACCAGAACCACCGGAGGGTGTGTTACAAAGCAGACGGCAGGGCCCCACTGTGGGGTTTCTGGCTCAGTTGATATGTATTTCTAACAAGTCCCCAGGTGATGCCCAGACCTGACTTTGAGAACCACGGCTCCTTATGAACATTTATACCCTAATTTTAAAGACCAGCTGGATAATAGTCGTCTACTGAGAGAGTAGGCGGTGATAAGGCCATCGGTTCAAATCCTGGCCCTGCCTGTTACTAACTCAGTGATCAATCACTCCGTGCCTCAGTTTCCCTTCTGGGAAATGGAAGGAATAATACTTTATGCATTTTTGTGAGGGTTAAAATGGCTTAAAATGCATAAAGCACTTGGAATAGTGCCTGGCAGATGGTTGTGCAAAATAAAGTTTTACTAATATTATTATGTTAATTCACATGTAATTATCTTATCCCTGTATTTTGTATAAAGTTCTTAAATTGTAAACTCTAAATATCTACAAATATGAGAACTGGTTAGGTAAATGATGGTGTATGCAAATGATGGGACACTACAGATCCATTAAAGCTGATGCTATAAATATTTGCTGACATTGGATGATTAATTGCTTGTGGTATAGTAATAAGTGAACAAAGTTTGAATTGATTATATTTTTCTAAAAATTATATAAACAAGGTATGGATATATATACATATATATATTTAAAGCTATGTTTGCATATGAAATTGTCCGGATAAAAATATGCTAAAATGTTAACAATGGTTCTCCTTATCTGTAAGTTCCAAATAATTCACATAAATGTATTACTTTTGTAATTGAAACAGGAAACATATTAAACACCTAAATTTCAATAGTTTCATAAAACAGAAGACTATAGGCAAATATTCTGATATTATAGGAAATTCTGATATCTGTAGGAAAAGGTTGCTTGAGAAAAATATTGAAAACAAAATTTAAAACTTCTGTAAGTCAAGAAACTACAAAGCGCAAATACGAATAGCTACCTTGGGAAAAACTAATTGCAACACAAATAATAAAGTGTTAAAAAGCTCAATGTATCAAGTGTGTTAATTGATTAAAAAGAAGATTGATACCCAGTATAAAAATGGGTAAGGGATATATGATCCAGCTTTTCAGAAACAAAAATAAAATTTAAAGTATGGACAATAACATATGCATATCATCATTAGTAATCCAAGAAACGCAAATCAAAAGAATATATATATATTTGTATTTATTAAATTGGCAAAGGAATAAGAAGACTTTGTGTTAGTTAAGTAGCAGCAAAAATTAAACAAAACTAATTTTTTTTTGAGGCAGAGTCTTGCTCTGTTGGTCAGGCTGGAGTGCACTGGCACAATCTCAGCTCACTCCAACCTCCACCTCCTGAGTTCAAGCAATTCTCCCTTCTCAGCCTCCCAAGTAGCTGGGATTACAGGCGCGCACCACCACACCGGGCTAATTTTTGCATTTTAAGTAGAGACGGGGTTTCACCATGTTGGCCAGGCTGATCTGGAACTCCTGACCTTAGATGATCCACTCACCTCAGCCTCCCAAAGTGCTGGGATTACAGGCGTGAGCCACAGCGCCCCACCCCAAATTACAACATTTTTGAAAAGCTCTTTACTACATTGCTATTCAAAGTATGGCCCTTAGACAAACAGCATCAGCATCGCCTGGGAGCTAGTTGGAAATGCAGAATATTGGGCCCCTCCGCAAACCTGAATCAGAATCTGCATTGCTACCAAGAGCCCGGGTGATTCAGTTCACACACGATTGCTTGAGAAGGGCTGCTTCTGGGAACAGACTGACACAAACGTTCAGGGCAGAAATTTTACAATATATATCAAAAACTTTAAACAATATTAATATATTTCATTCAGGAATTTTATTCTAGCCTGAGGAAATAATCAGAGAAACTAATAAATGTAGGCACAAAGGTCACTGAAATCATTCATATATATATATATATATATATATATATGGCACTTGGAATAGTGCCTGGCAAATATTTGTGCAATATAGAGTTTTACTAATATTATTATATTAATTCACATGTATGTGTATATATAGGTTTTGAGACAGAGTCTCGCTCTGTCACCCAGGCTGGAGTACAGTGGCACGATCTCAGCTCCCTGCAACCTCCACCTCCCGGGTTCAAGCAATTCCCCTGCCTCAGCCTCCTGAGTAGCTGGGATTACAGGTGTGCACTACCACACCCGGCTAATTGTTTGTATTTTTAGTAGAGATGGGGTTTCACCATGTTGGCCAAGCTGGTTTTGAACACCTGACCTCAAGTGATCTGCCCACCTTGGCCTCCCAAACTGCTAGGATTACAGGCATGAGCCACTGCGCCTGGACTAAAATCACAGTTTGAATAGCCAAAATCTGGTAGCTAGTTAAGTGGCCAGTAGTGGAATGTTAACTAGGTGGTGAAGTGATATGCTGCTGTTAAAAATAAAAAATTTATTGAATATTAACAGTTATGAAAAATGTTCGTGATGTGTTAAGAAAAGAAGTATGCTAGTAATTTATGTACACGTCATTTTTTCAAGACAATTATTTTAAAACAAAATGTTTATATGCATTTTAAACCTAGAAGGAAATATAATCTGCTTTCTGTGAGTCTTAATTATTTTTAAAAATACTGTTGACTTTTCTACATACTATCATATTTCGACAGTCAATATATGTTACTTTATAATCACCTAAAAGTTATCAGAAAGGATTGAATTAACTTACATTAGCGATTATTTAGTTATTCACCCTACAGTCTTGCTGGAATTGTTTTATCATTATCTTTTAGATTTGCTGGTTTGAAAAAGTACAAAATGGCATCTCATTATTGTTTTAATCTTGAATTAATTAAAATTGATGAGTTCTACATTTATTTTTAGAATCTGTCTTGGCACTGAATAATTTAACTACATTATTAAATAATGTGGCTCATATTCTAAAATAAAATGAATACGGTTGAGTTTAATTTACCTTAAACTTCAGAATATTACACTGTATGGGCTTGTTTAGGACAAAGGTTTGTATACACCTTTTTCCTCCATTCACTGGTGTCTTAATCATTAATAACTTTTAAAACTATTACAAAAAAAATGAAACATACACAAAAGTAGATAGAAAAGTCTAATGAACCCTATCTACTTATCAACAAACTTCAACAATTTTCACTCATGTCCAATCTTGTTTATTTTATACTCCAACCCACTTCTCCTACCTTTCCTGAATTATTTTGAAGCAAATCATATAATTTCATCCAAATAATTTGATCTCTAGCTCTAAAAGATAAATACTCTTAAAAAACCATAGATACAATAACATTATCACACCTTAAAATATGAATCATTATTTCTTAATATCAATAAGATATTCTCCCAGTTTTTTAAACTTTCAGTCTCTCTCTCTCTCTCTGTCTCTCTGGTATGCTCTCTCTCTCTCCAATTTTTTTTTTTGAGATGGAGTCTCGCTCTGTCGCCAGGCTGGAGTGCAGTGGCGCGATCTTGGCTCACTGCAACCTCCGCCTCCCGGGTTCACGCCATTCTCCTGCCTCAACCTCCCAAGTAGCTGGGATTACAGGCGCCCGCCACCACGCCCCGCTAATTTTTGTATTTTTAGTAGAGATGGGGTTTCACCATGTTGGTCAGGCTGGTCTCGATCTCCTGACCTCATGATCCGCCCGCCTCGGCCTCCCAAAGTGCTGGGATTACAGGCATGAGCCACTGCACCCGGCTCTATGATTCTGGTTTTATTTTCACTTTTTAAATTGGGGAGACAAAACTTACCTTGCAGGGTGAAAATTAAAGCAAATCTACACAGAATAAATGATGGATGGCTTATATTAAAAAATACAAATTGGTAGGGGCTGGGCAGGGTGGCTCGTGCCTGTAATCCCAGGACTTTATGAGGCCAAGGCCGGCGAATCACCTGAGGTCAGGAGTTCAAGACCAGCCTGGCCAACTTGGTGAAACCCTGTCCCTACTAAAAACACAAAAATTAGCCAGGTGTGGTGGTAGGCGCCTGTAGTCCCAGCTACTAGGGAAGCCGAGGCAGAAGAATTGCTTGAACCCAAGAGGCAGAGCTTGCAGTGAGCCGAGATTGTGCCACTGCACTCCAGCTTGGATGACAGAGCGAGACTCCACCTCAAAAAAAAAAAAAACAAAAGGAAAAATTGATAGGCACCATCGTCATCATCATCATCATCTCTTTATACCTATACTAATTATCATAACTCTCACCAGCCAATGATTCTGAGTATGTGTATCTAGAGGGATCCACCTGCCTCAGCCTCCCAAAAGTGGGTTTTGAGGGGTCTGACAGATGGCACTCTCATATCTGGATCATGTTTCTCTGTGACTAAGGCATCTCCTGTCTTACTGGTCTCCTGTCTTACTCTTATCTAGAAATAGCCTACTTAAAAATTATTTTTTTTTACTATGGTGAAATAAACATAACGTTTGTCTTTTCCCTCTATCTCAAATGCTCTTGCCCTTCCACCATCTGCCCTTTTACCATGGGGTGGCATTCACCAGATACTGGTGCCATGTCCTTGGACTTCTCAGCCCTAGAACTGTGAGAAATAAATTTCTTTTCTTCACAAATTTCCCAGTTTCCGGTATCCTGTTACGGCTGCGTAAAATGGGCTAGTCAACTGGGGTGTTCAACCACAGCAGGATAAATTCTGCCACCTCCTTCAGCGTTTCCTATGGTCTTCTTTCCCTCCCACTCTCTTACTCCAGATACCAGTTGGTCGTGGTGCTGTTAACAACATACTGTTGTATTTGTTTAAAAAAAGAAAGAAACTCGTGCAAAATCCTATACCTTCAGATCATCCAGGTTAGGTGGGAGTGGGCCGGGTTTGAAAGAAGAGACACCAGTTTGTCCAGAAAAACTGTTCTTGACAGGAGACAAGGGGGTATTGCTCAGTGGCGTTGAAGAAGAGCTTGGATTTCTGACCATCTGTTCATTTGGTTCTCTAAAAGACAAACAAAGAGGCACTTCAGGTACAATCAAATATTGGTGGTATAACTTGCGTTTAGATCGGATCCCAAAGTGATGGCCTGCAAGGGTCAGGCACATAATAAACCAGCAGAAGGCAGCAGGGTGAGGAAAACCAACAGGGCCGGCTAGATGGCAAGTGGTGTGTGACATCTGAACTTTGTTTAGGGAGATAAGAGGGAGTGGTGGGGACTGTGGCACACATCCACCTGTGATTCAGCTGCTGCTCTGTCCTGGGGAGGCCAAACCCACCTGGTGAAGCTTGGTTGTGTTTAGTGCTTGGCGTAATTGCTAGCATAGTCTGAGGAGGACAGGAGGAGTCCATACCTCAACTTTACATGTAGGGATATTGACGATTTAAAAGGTGACGTAGCAATGTGGTCACACAACCTGAACCTGGGCTCAGGAGTCAATCTTTGAGGGTGTCTCTCCGCTGCTCAGCAATGTTCTTTCCAAAAGCAGAAGTGTATCGGAATTGCTCATAATTCCAATATCACATTCTTAGACATTCCACAGTCCAATTTGAAAGTGCTAATCCTTTTCTTTTTCCCAAAGGGGCCTCTTACCAAGGGCACTGATTTATAGTCATCCACCCGTTATTGGCGGTTTCACTTTACAAGATTTCAGTTACCTGAGGTCAACTGTGGTTCAAAAATAGATGTGTACAGTACAGTAAGTTATTCTGAGAGAGAAACCACCACATCCACATACGTTTTATTGTAGTATCTTGCTATAATTGTTCTATATTGTTGCTAGCTATTATTGTTAATCTCTCACTGTGCCTAATTTATAAATGAAACCTTGTCATAGATATGTATGCCTAAGAAAAATACACTATACGTAGAGCTCAGTACTATCTGAGGTTTTAGGTACCCACTGAGGGTTTGGAATACATCTGCAGATAAAGAGGGCCCCGTATTCGCTTCCTCCCAGTCTTATGGCTCTGAAAAGGTGTGCATAGTTTCTAAATTGAATCACCTTCCAAACATACTGGATGAGGAAATGGTGCAATACAGGACTTGCTAGGCCCCACGGTGCTGGCCCCAGGTACCTCAGATAAATATGAACAGACACCCTTCTCCATCTCTGCCCACAGCCACCCTCCCAGGCTTGCTGGACTTACTTAAGCTGAGCTTGGTGCATCCCTGGGTAGCTGAATCGGTGTTGCTGCTGCTGCTGCTGGCTGAGGATCTGGAGCTGCAGGAACAGCTGCTGTTGCTGTAGCAGCCGAGCGTAGGCTGAGTCCATAGGTGGAGGGGACTTCTCTGCCTTCTGGTCTGGGGGAATGTACTGGTGATATTTAAGCTTCTTCACCTTTGGCTTGGGGTCCTTGGGCTTTTTGTGGCGGTTCTTACTGTCACCCAAGGATTTGGACTGCAAAGAGGATGAGGAAATGGCATGTGCTTTAGGCCGTGACTGAGAATGACTTTGCATCATGGACACATTGTGAGGCAGTTTTGTCTGATGGCCATTCTTGAACCTCAGAAATACAATATAGCAAAGGCATGATGTACAAAGAGCTCCTAGAACACTAACGTTGCTAATGAACAAATTCACTGCAAATGTATCACACTGGAAGGACACTCCTTAGACAAGGAAAGTTGAATCTTAGAAGCAGCTCCAGAATTTTTCTTTTCTGGAGTACAGCAAAATGTAATCCTGTGTTTCAATGAATGCATTCTCCTAACCTAAAACCAACTGATGGCCTAACAAAGGCTGCCTTCTGATCTTAAGACTATTTGTAGAAAGTTCTTTCGTGGCTGGGCGCGATGGCTCACACCGGTAATGCCAACACTTTGGGAGGACGAGGCGGGTGGATCACTTGAGGTCATGAGTTAAAGACCAGCCTGACCAACATGGTGAAACCCCACCTCTACTAAAAATACAAAAATTAGCTGGGCGTGGTGGCGGGTGCCTGTAATCCCAGCTACTCAGGAAACTGAGGCAGGAGAATTGCTTGAACCCGAGAGGCAGAGGTTGCAGTGAGATGAGATCGCGCCACTACACCCCAGCCTGGGCAACAAGAGCGAAACTCCATCTCAAAACAAAACAAAACAACAGCAACAACAACAAAAGAACGTTCATATGCATATGGGCAGTCACCTTTAGTTAAACACTTAATAAGTTGACTTATTAATGACATAAACTTAGATGAAACTAAGATTTTCTTTGAAAGTCTAGGATGTGGTTATTTGTTGCTTTGGACTGAAAGTAAGATAAACCCTGCCTATCTGCCTGCTTAACACCCTCTCGCCTGCCTGCCAAATACCGATGAAAGATCAGGAAGCAACACCTTTTGAAATAAGGATACTTTACTTATTATGGGAAGGGTTATCCACCTACTGGAACACTTCCCAGAGTCGGAACCCAAAGCATGTATTGCATGATTCGGACACACTGAATCAGGAAGTTAAGGGTATAGTCTTGGAAGATAAGACACATATTTGAAAGTGGTACAATCACTTAACTTTAATTCATCTCAGTTTCCTCATCTGCAAGTTGGAGAAAATATTCTTTACTTTTTCTCTCACGAATCGGTATAAAGACTATAAAAGATAATATTGAAATAATAACAGGTAGTCAATGAGCAGGTAATTGTGTCTATAACCTGCTCCTGAAATAAAAGACTTTTGTATTTAGGAAGGAATGGGTCCATCCTGTTATCAGGTTTAAAAAAAGTAGGCCGGGCGCGGTGGCTCAAGCCTGTAATCCCAGCACTTTGGGAGGTGGAGGTGGGCGGATCACTTGAGGTCACGAGTTCAAGACCAGCCTGGTCAACATGGTGAAACCCTATCTCTGGTAAAAATAGAAACAATTAGCTGGGCATGGTGGTGGATGCCTGTAGTCTCAGCTACTTGGGAGGCTGAGGCAGGAGAATAGTTTGAACCCAGGAGGCGGAGGTTGCAGTAAGCCAAGACTGCGCCACTACGCTCCAGTCTGGGTGACAGAGCGAGACTCCCCCTCAAAAAAAACAAAAAAACAAAAAAAACGGAATTTTCAAACCCTGACTTTATTACAGAAGGTTGAAATGAAGAACATGGATGTCATGACCTCAAGTGATCAAGGATTTGGGGGAACATTGGAAGAAAAGTGTGTTACCACCGGTGTCCAGAAGAGGGGGCTCCTGAACAGCTGGCAGGGATATTCTGACTTGGCAGCTTCTCCACTTCAACCACAAACTACACATCTGAATGTGACCTTACCCAAAGGAGCTTACAACTCGCTTGGACTCAGCGCAGTGCACCCCCAAAGGCTCTTTTGTTTTCCAAAGAGACTTCTTCCTGGCGACTAATGAATAATGAGCACAAGTATTTCTGTGTGTTTGGTGGCTCCGTTTCTCCCTGCTTACTAATCGATTAGCATTCTAGTTAATTAATCAGTCTTCTGTCCTTGGAGAGTTTCTGCAGGGCTCCCGAAACCAGCTCTGCCCTGGCTTGCTCCAGATCAGCTGCTGTTGTCACCTCATTCTAGGGCTTGCCTTGTCTGGGAAGGATGGGAGCTGCAGCCCTGGCAGGGTCCTGCAGCTAAGTCGGGGGTCCAGGAGCTTTTTTTCTCTGTGTTGCCTTAGCACATTCCAGAAGGTACTGAAATCGGATCATTTACTCTGGATAGTGTGGGGTAAAGGCTACTACTACTATTCGCTTTTCGAGCCCAGGGCATACTAAGGTTGTGTGTGTTTGTTGACCAAGCAGAAAAAAATGATGGCTCTTCTACAAATAGCCAGCCTGCCGGGACCAGCTGGGTGTCTGTAAGAATCGCCCTTTTCATTGAAAGTGATCTGTTCATCTCCTGGGCTTCTATCATACTTTCTACTACAGTGAGGTTGAAGGCTTTGCGAATTGTTTTGTTTTGTTTTGTTTTGAGACAGAGTCTCGCTCTGTCGACCAGGCTAGAGTGCAGTGATTGCGATCTCGGGTCACTGCCACTACCGCCTCCCGGGTTCAAGCCATTCGATTCTCCTGCCTCAGCCTCCCAAATAGCTGGGACTACAGGCACGCACCACCACGTTTGGCTAATTTTTACATTTTTTGGTAGAGACGAGGTTTCACCATGTTGGCCAGGCTGGTCTCGAACTCATGACCTCAGGTGATCCGCCCAACTCGGCCTCCCAAAGTGCTGGGATTACAGGTGTGAGCCACCGGGCCCGGCTGCTAATTTGAATTATGCAAAATTTAAATACTGCGATAGAAATATGAATAACATTTCTCTTTATACTCAGCTTTAGAAATAATGGGACTCATCTCCTCCTCCTTCCCCTGCAATGAACAAAATGCATTGATAGTCACATAACAAACCTGTTGAGCTGAGTGAATTTTCAGATGGGTTTAAGCTCTTGTGGTTCGGTGGGGGAGCCTTACTGAGAAACTGAAGTGTCTATCATCCATTAGACCATAAAACTATTACTATATCGTTGATTTTTACTTCAATTTACCATCTTTCTTAAATCCCATAAGAGTCATTTTAACATTCATTAAGTGGTGGCACTCGAGCTGAGAAAACGTGTTCCCAAATCAGTCAGAAGTTATTTGGGAGAGGCCAGGCACAGTGGCTTACGCCTGTAATCCCAGCACTTTGGGAGGCCGAGGCAGTCCGATCACCTAAGGCCAGGAGTTCAAGACCAGCCTGACCAACATGGAGAAACCCTGTCTTTACTAAAAATACAAAATTAGCCAGGCATGGTGGTGAGCACCTGTAATCCCAGCTACTGGGGAGGCTGAGGCAGGAGAATCACTTGAACCCGGGAGGTGGAGGTTGCGATGAGCTGAGATCGCACCATTGCACTCCAGCCTGGGCAACAAGAGTGAAACTCCGTCTCAAAAGAAAAAAAAAAAAAGTGATTTGGGAATTTGGGATAAAACATTATGAAGAAGGCCACATGATTACCAGGCATCCAGTTAACTGAAGAGAGAGCAGCCTGTGTACTGTGAGATACGACGCTGGTGTTTATAGAAGCACAATTCGCAAGTACAAAGATATGGACCCAACTTAAGTGCCCATCAATCAACAAGTGGATAAAGAAAATGTAGTACATATACAACATGGAATGCTACTCAGCCATAAGAAAGAACGAAATAATGTCTTTTGCAGCAATTTGGATGGAGCTGCAGGCCATTATTCTAAGTGAAGTAACTCAGGAATGAAAAACTAAATATCATGTGTTCTCACTTATAAGTGGGAGCTAAGCTATGAGGATGCAGAGGCATAAGATTATGTAATGGAATCTGGGGACTGGGAGAAGATTGGGAGTGGGGTGAGGGATAAAAGATTACATATTGCCTACAGTGTACACTGCTCAGGTGATGGGTGCACTAAAATCTCAGAAATCACCACTAAAGGGCCAGGCGTGGTGGCTCACGCCTGTAATCCCCGCACTTTGGGAGGCCGAGGCGGGCGGATCACGAGGTCAGGAGTTGGAGACCATCCTGGCTAACATGGTGAAACCCCGTCTCTACTAAAAACACAAAAAAATTAGCTGGGCATGGTGGCTGGTGCCTGTAGTCCCAGATACTCAGGAGACTGAGGCAGGAGAATCACTTGAACCTGGGAGGCGGAGCTTGCAGTGAGCTAAGATCGTGCCACTGTATTCCAGCCTAGGCAACAGAGAGAAACTCTGTCTCAAAAAAAAAAAGGAAAAGAAAAGAAAAAAAAGAGAAATCACCACTAAAGAACTTACCCATGTAACCAAAAATCACCTGCACCCCCAAAACTATTGAAATAAAAATAAAAATTAACAAAAAGAAAATGCTGAGAAAACGAAACATTTGCTATAATGAGTCTAACTACCTGCCTACTGTGAATGAAATTCCGTGTTTATTTCCTGAATGATGTAAATGTTACTTTATGCAAGCTTTTCAGGGATACTTCCCTTGCATAAAATTCAACGGCTGTATACCTGTTTTACGAAACTTGCAAATCCTGCTTTACAATCAGTTGTAGCTACCTCAAGGGTGAGCTTATGAAATCTTTGGAAACATGCTGGCTAAGCTGTGATCCCAAAGAAATGCAAATCCACAGCTTTCTCCACGGCAGAGGTGGCCTCTGCTGTGCTGCACGGATAATGAAATCTTGGTCCATATACACTGGTGACCCATTTCCCATCTCCTGTTTTGTGACCCTCCCAGTGAGCCGAACCTCTGCACGGGTCCTCCGTGTAACTCTCCTCGCGTTGTCAGACCTAACTCAGAAAGCTGTGCTTCAAGTTGGCTCCGTGAGCCGCGCGTTCAGGCGGGGCTCCGAGGCTGGTGCGATCATACCTTTACAGCAGCATGCACGGCTATGGGGGTGCTGGGGGGGCCAAGCCCCTGCTTCCCCGCATCTGACTGGTGGCTGGGCTGGGAGGCTGAGTCATTTCTGTCGTTTTCTGAGCCAGAAGCAAGATCCTGAAATCCAAATGTTACGGATATTAGGAAGCTACAGGAATAAGTTGTGTGACACAGAAATGTCAGAGTCCGTGAACATACACCTCTGCTGCTTTCATCCTAGCTTCTTACCCGAGTAAACATCAGCCTACCTTCCCAGGGGGAGGAGTCACATACATATATGTGTGTATATATGTATACGTGTGTGTGTGTGTATATGTATGTGTGTGTGTGTATATATATATGCTTGTTATCCAGCTGAGAACACTTTTGAGAGAGAAAGGGAATCATTCTAAGTAACAATTCCAAAGACAGGTATAAAACTGGTCTGTTCTAGGCAAACTGGGACATCTGGTCTCGCTGTGTGAGCATTCCACCTGTCTGTGACAAGGTCCACCTGTCTTGATAATGCAATTGAAAAAGAAAGCAGCAGGGAAGAGTGGGTGTAGGAATGTGGGGGGAAAGTAGGACAATGAACAAGGTAGAGGAAAAGAATGTTAGCAGAGAAAGGGAAAGTGTGTGTGTGCAAGTGTGTGCAAGTGTGTGCAAGTGTGTGTGTGTGTATGTCCAAGTGTGTGTCTGAGTGTGTATATGTGCATGCATGCTTCTGTGCATGTGTGTGCATATATGTGTGCATATGTTAGGTATATACATGTGTATATATGTGCACATGTCTCGTGTATGTGTATGCACATATGTGAATACATGCGTGCACACAGGCATGTATATGTACATGTGGTTTTGTGTGTATACATATGTGAGTGTGTGTGTGTACGTATGCATGTGTATAAAGACATAAGAAACCTTTATCAGAGGCAGAGTCTGTAAAGGGAAAAATTATTTTCTCTTTCTCTCCTACATTCTTGTGTTTCAACTCTGACAAAATGGAGCCAGGGCTGCCCATGATCTCTCCATGCGGGGGTTAGGAATGAGCTTTGCAGTTCTTCCCTGAGCCCTGCCTCGCACCTGTCAAAGGCCTGAAGGATTCTTTTCTCTTGGAGCCTCAGGGTCCTCATCTGTCAAACATGAATGCCGGGAGAAATGACATACAACGACTTTCGCATCTTGCCCGGCATTGTTAGGTGCTTGTTCTCTTTTTTCCCTCTCCTAAGGTGAAGCAGAAAAGAACTTGCCTTTTCCTCAAACCATTCTTAAATCAGAAGCTGAGGAATTTACTGTCAGAATAATGTGTACAAATGATCTGATATACCGTTTGATGTTATCAAAGAAATTTGGCTGCAAAGACTAACTGTGGCTTGCAGGGGAAGGAAAAAATGCTTTGATTATAAACTCTTGCACAATAAACACACGAATAACTCAGCTCAGCTTTCCATGCCTCCCTTTTTTCCTCCCATTTCACTTTTTCTCCTTGGCAGCGTTAGGTTTGCTCTGATGGGGTGAAGATAGGCATGACGATAAACAGTAACTGGCATGGTTTTGGGAAACGAGGCACTGAATGATAATTATTTTAACTGTCCCTAATATCTGTATGGTACTTTTCAGTGGGGAGGGGAAAAAAAACCCCCAGCTTTCAAATATATCTAATTTCAGTTCATTGCACAATTTACATGAGGCCAGGAGGGGTAAATCCTTCCTAAAGAGAAGGGACTGCGGGTCTGAAGGACTCTCCGGATAGAGGCAGAATTGGAAGAGCTCACATCTGGCTTCCACACTTACGCATCTCCTTCCCCTCATATGTGGACGCCCGCGGGCATTTCTCTTAGGGGCTCCATGAATACCCTCTGGCTGGATTTCCCCAGCGTGGCTGGCACTCCGCTGTATTTCTAGAGCCCACCCAGTTGCTCGGCCTCACAGAGTTTTAGTTCCTCCTCTGTCAGAATCAACCTCGATGATACCTACTTGGAGAGGTCTCTGATTTCAAATGAGGAAATTTTGCGAAGCACTTGGCACTGCCCCTGGCCCAGAATGAGCACTTAATATGTGGCTGGAGCTGTTGTTCATAATCATCATCATTCTTTTTTGTTTTCCTTTGAGACGGAGTTTCTCTCTCGTGGCCGAGGCTGGAGTGCCGTGGCTTGGCTCACTGCAACCTCCGTCTCCCGGGTTCAAATGATTCTCCTGCCTCAGCCTCCTGAGTAGCTGGGATTACAGGCGTGCACCCCCATGCCTGGCTAATTTTTGTATTTTTAGTAGAGATGGGGTTTCACCTTGTTGGCCAGGCTGGTCTCGATCTCCTGACCTCAGGTGATCCGCTCACCTCGGCCTCCCAAAGTGCTGAGGTTACAGGCGTGAGCCACCGCGCCCGGCCCATAATCATCATTATTCTTTATAAATGTGCTTTAAGAGTATTCTCAATACACGTTCCTCATGCTCAAGGGTTTGTAGATTTGTCCAGAAAGAGGTGAATGCTACGGTTGGGTTGGGGCTGAATTTTGCTCAGCTTGCTAGGTAGAAACCTGCTAAGAGTAGAAGCAACGTGGGCCTCCCTGCCTTGGAGAGAGCCAGCGTTTCCTTCTCTGCACTCCCCAGAGCCCTGTAGCGAGTCCTCAGTGCACAGAGAGATGGTGAACTTTGAATCAGTCCCGGCTCTGGCACTTTCTAGCTGGGAGATTGTTGGCCAGTCATCCAATATCACTGAGCCTTAGCTACTTTGTCCATAAAAATGGAGATAAAAAGTATCTGCTTGGCAGAGCAGATGCTTTAATGGATAAGTTAAAGGATGTAGTTCTGGAAGTTCTCTTTCAGCGTTTTCTGGAGCTTTTGTCACCCCACACAGAGGCCTGTGCTGAACAGAGTGAGAAGGGGCATCAAAATGCCGTGGCAGCCAGGGACATCTCCGGGTTCTCTAAGCAAAACCAGCTGTAACAGATTTTAAGACTGTGAAACGATAATACACCGAGATGCTGTTTTACTTTTTTTTGTTGTTGTTTTTTACCTGGTTTGTCCCCAGAGAACCTGTCGAAGGGGTCTCTGAGGCTTTATCGTCTGGCGGGGATCCCGCTGAGTTTTGGGGGTCTTCACTTCGAGTCTGATCCGGAGAAAGCCCATCACTGCTACTGTCCTCTTCAAAAGCAAAAGCATCCGTGGATTTGGAGAAACTCACCTGGTTACCTGAGGGGGTGAAATCCAGGAACTCAGTGAATGGCTTAGGAGAGTCAAAGAGCTTTTTTAGAAACGCTTCAATGTGTCACTTCTATTAAAAATACACCCCTCTCTCTCTCCAGTTTGTTTTAAGTTTAGGTAAGAGTGAAGCTGTACTTTAAATTATTGTGTTTATAAAAAAGTGGTTTGTTTGGCGTGTAGGAAAGAGTGCTCTATCAAAGGTCTGTCATCATTCGTTAAACTTTATTCTCAGGTTTCTGCACATCTTCCCATTTTCTATGGGAACCCATATGTTTTTGAAACTAAACTGGGGAAGGAGAAGGAAAGAACAGGGAATGCTGGGTGCAGAATGAGGCCAGAGGAAAATGTGGTGGGAGCATGCGCCCATGTCCCTTGGGTTTTACCATGAGAAACGGAATCGAGATGACAGCCTGCCGTTTGCATCATCTTCAAACATAAAGCGGGGCACACAGCACACAATGTTTAGCAAACTTTGTTCATAAGGATAAGCGAGGACAGCTACTGAGTTTAAATTCCTAAATGTCAGAATTAGCTAATGTCACCACCGTGTCCCGAAGAGCCATTCAACGAGTGCATGACTGTTTACAAAAGCCATAAATGTGTCTCAGAAACTTCAGCTTGATCCTTATTTTTCATTATTTGGAATTTCTTTGTATTCCTCGTATCTTTGTGTCTATTTTGGAACTCCTCAATGGCTCACACAAGCAGGGACTCTTCCTCAGCAGCCTGCATGGTTTTGCAAAGGGAACAGAAAAATTGGTGTGGGAGAGGGGTTATCGCACCAGATGGGACTAGAATGACATCCTTATATGTCCCTTATGTTTTTATTCGCCACATTTCATCTGGTTTATTATCCAGCTGCACAGTACACAATGTACTGAAGCCACATAGCTCTCCTGACCCCATTCCAGGGACTGCTCTGCTAAAGGAATTTAGGTATTATCAGGAAGTTTTCCAGCCCGATATTCTGCAATCGCCCCGACAAGAACTTTTGACTCTTGTCTTGTGCAGATAAGAGAAAGGAGCTCTCACTGCAGGGATTGGAAAGGCAACGAGGAGCTGGAAGTAATGGAACAAATGTGGCTTTGGGCTTGTCATCGCCACCACTGCTGGCATCTGTCACAGGCCCTCTCACAGGCATTCAAGTGTCACATCAGGAAGGAGGCCGTGCAAGGACAGGGCAGGGGGAAACTCCAGTCACAGGCCCGGGGCGGCCTGCTAACTGGGAAGGGTTTGGGGCTGAGCATTTCTGCTCCATGGATTATTTATAAAAGTCATTACTGCTTTTCCATGAATATAAAAGTCACACATGTTCATCATAGAAACTCATACCTTAGAAAAATGCCTAATGTGGCTGCACACAGTGGCTCATGCCTGTAATCCCAGCACTTTGGGAGGCCAAGGCAGGTGGATCCTGAGGTCAGGAATTTGAGACCAGCCTGGCCAACGTGGTGAAACCCCGTCTCTACTAAAAATAAAAAAAAATAGCCAGGCACGGTGACAGGCGCCTGTAATCCCAGCTACTCGGGAGGCTGAGGCAGGAGAATCGCTTGAACCCGGGAGGCAGAGTTTGCAGTGAGCCGAGATCACGCCACTGCACTCCAGCCTGGGTGACAGAGCAAGACCCTATCTCAAAACAAAACAAAACAAAACAAAACAAAACAAAACGGGGGATGATGCGTATTACTGAGGGTCAGGTAGGCAGGCAGTAGGTAGGTGGGTGGGTGGGGGTTAGGGGGTTAACTGTTCCACATTCCAGAAGTCACTGTATTTTCTTAGGATCCACATGGCACGTGCCCTGGCTGGGCCAGTGCCATTCACATTGTCAGAGACCCTGCATGTGACTTCATTAGACTCTCAGGGCAGCCAGTCTTCTCTGCCCAGCGGGACCCTCTGTCTGAGAGCTTCGCCATCTTACCTCCCCTGCCCACTTCCTTCAGTCTAAATCCATGTGAACCTTCTCTGATCTGATACTTCTCGTGACAAAGACCCCTCCTGTCTCCACACAGGGTATCATATCCCAGGTGTGTACACATTAGAGGAAATTAACCAAATTGCAACATTTTCTACATATTCTAACATGTGGGTAGAGACGTTAAGAGAAGGAAGAGAGAGGGGTTTCTCCTCTTATCCTCCGAAAACCCAACTTCCATTGTTTTGAGTGGAGAGAGAGCAAATAATAACAATAGCAGTTGGATGAGGAGTTCACCTAGCAGTGGCAGCAATAGCAAAAACAGCCAACTTGGTTAGACTTCCTAATAGTTCAGGAAAGGGGCACGTTTTCTCATTTCTTTCTTTTTTTTTTTTTTTTTTTGAGACGGAGTCTTGCTCTGTCACCCAGGCTGGAGTGCAGTGGCGTGATCTCGACTCACTGAAACCTCCGCCTCCCAGGTTTAAGTGATTCTCTGGCCTCAGCCTCCTAAGTAGCTGGGACTACAGGCATGTGCCACCACACCCAGCTCATTTGTGTATTTTTAGTGGAGACAGGGTTTCACCATGTTGGCCAGGCTGGTCTTGAAGTCCTGACCTCAAGTGACCCACCCACCTCGGCCTCCTAAAGTGCTGGGATTACAGGTGTGAGCCACTGCACCCAGCCTTCTCGTTTCTTTTTAATAAATGAACACATTGTAAGGTAAGGTCTGGTCCACCCAGTTATTTCGGGACTGAACTAGGACAGCAGTGCAAGCCTTTGGAATCTCAGACTCACCTGGCAGAGGGGGCGGCAGAATTAGTCATCCTTCCTGGAAGTCAGCAGGTGACGCCATTGTGTGGTTTACGGAACATCATCAGCCTGCCCGGTTGATGGGGGGGTAGGTGGGGCAGGGGTAGCATAGAAAATGACCAACATCTCTACTTTTTTTTTTTTTTCTGAGATGCAGTCTCGCCCTGTTGCCCAGACTGGAGTGCAGTGGCACAATCTCGACTCACTGCAACCTCCTCCTCCTGGGTTCAAGCGATTCTCCTGTCTCAACCTCTCAAGTAGCTGGGACTATAGGCACGTGCCACCATATCCAGCTAATTTTTTGTATTTTTAGTAGAGACAGCGTTTCACCGTGTTAGCCAGGATGGTTTTGATCTCCTGACCTTGTGATCCACCTGCCGCAGCCTCCCAAAGTGCTAGGATTACAGGTTGAGCCACCGCGCCCGGCCTACTCTGTATACATAGGTCATATACTAAGGGTGTCTCCAGAATTCCACAAAATAGCTGAATTTTTGAGATCTCAGGGACTGACTGTGACATCTTGCTTTTCAGGAACGAAAAGCAAGGGATTCTGGGAAGGGAGAGTCCCAATGAATTTTATTTGGACTTGCCTTAGTGAAGGGGTGGAAAGACTGTTGGAGCCCTGAAGTTACCGCCAGTGAATCAGCCCTTTCCACTCTGACACCTGGCATTTGGTGACCTCAGGTCGAAGCACTAGAATGATGTGCAAAAGTCTAGAAGTTGAGTATCTGGAATAAAGGTGCAGGTGATCTATCCCCCCTTCCCCAGGGCTGGACAGAGCATTCCTAAGCTATTGCGTTTAACTCCAGCCTTCCCATTTTAAGAGGAGTAGAGACAAGCTGAGGTGTGATCAGATAAGATATGGCTAAGAGAAGAGACAGAAAACCATGAGAAAGGAGATCCTTGTATCTCGATGGGACGCAATCAGAGAATCTGTCACGGGCCAGACTGCCTGGTGAGTGCTAGTGGTGGTTACAGGGAGGAGAGAGCGATGCGAAGTTGTCCAAGAAGCCTCCCGGAGGAGGTGGGATTGAATGGAGCCTGAAGTGACTGTCAGCGGTGGACAGGACAGCAGAAAGGGAGAGGGGGTGCGTCTGACAATGAAAGGATGGGGTGCGTGGATGAGAAATGATAGAGTGGCCATTAGCAGGGTTGGGTTGGGGAGGATGACAAAGAAGTGCTTTCAGCCGGGGGAGAGGGCTATTTTAGGAGCCAACCCCTGGAGAGACATTGCTTGTAGGAGACAATTGGGGGTACGTAGGGCAGGGGTAGCACAGGAGGGACATTCCCATGCTTAACTCAATGAAATCAGGAAACCATGAGCGCTTGGAACTCCATCCCAAGGACAGCTTTACACCTGTGTAAACAACCAGGATGAGTGCCACGGCCCAAATATGACTCCTCTCCGGTATCTAAAAAGCACGATGTGCCAGGTTAGAACCCTCTGACAGCTGCACTGAGGATCACTGGTCGCTGTCCAGGCCACAAGACCCCACCATGGGGGCCCCTGTCAATCACCACTCCTTCAGGGTTACTAGTGGCTGGTTTAGATTTGCCACTGCCAGGGCAGAAGACGAGGGCAAGGGCAGGGAGCCCACACACAGCTATAGACTTGACTCAGTCGCTGTCAATGGGAAAAACCTTAACAGTGAAAGCGTTCCTGTAAGTACATAGCAGTGGCTTCCGTTTGGCATGAACGCCACCTACGGTGTTCGGTGTGGTCCACAAGGCCCTGGGTTCTGGAGTCAGACGCATTTGAGTTTGCTTTTTGGTTCTACCAGTTCAGGGACAGCGTGACTGTTGGCAAGTTATTTGACCTCTCTGAGCCTCAGTGTCCCCATCTATAAAATGGAAATCATCATCATAGTAGCTAGCTCTCAGGGTAACAACATATGGAAAGCACGGGGCCCGGTTCCTGACGTGTAAGTGATGAATAATTTCTTGCGGTTATTGTTGCTATTGTTTTTTGGTAGGAGCATCTGTTTGTCTCAAGTGTAACATCCTCGAGAAATAAACAGACCACCCGGGAGGCAGTTTATCCTCTGGTCAGCCTGGCAAAGGTCAGCACAACTCCAGAACCAGAAAAACTGGTTGGTCCTCAGAGGTTCATGCTGGGAAAGCAAAGGCGGACCCTCCTCAGAGTAGGAGGAGTGTGGGTGGAAAGGCTGGCATGCCACTCCCTCTCCTTCCTGTTCAGGCCAAGCCCATGCAGAGAGGGACAAAGGTCACCTTATCTGACTGCCTCTGGAACGACCAAGTCTACTGGCTCCGTGGTGTGACCCTGGGCCTCCGCTCCAATCTCCCCCAGCATGAGACTGGCTGGGAGCTGACGGAGAGCGGTGTGCTGGCTATTGTCCCTGCAGACGCGTCAGGGGTGTGATGACAAGGACCTGCTTTGGGAAGCCCTGACATCATCCTCTGGCTATGCTCGCAGGGCTGGCTCTGGGCACCGGCCCCTTGGGGATCTTGGGCCGGTGACTCGGAGCCTTCCCTCTCCCTCTTGGAAGTGATCAGATGAATGAGTCAGTTGTACTTTCTTTGCATAAACATTTAAAATGCCAAGATTAAAGCAAGATAATTGGAGTCCTAGTTACCTTTCTGTGAGGACCCACACCGCGGGCAGGAAATCATGAAGTGAAATGTGAAAATGCACCTCCTTCCTTATCAACCTGTGAGCTGGTTCACTCCACTGCAACGGGAGCTCTTTTAACTCATGGACAGACTACCTCCTAACATCCCACAAGAGACTGAAGCAAAATTTGCTTCCTCAGGGAGAAAGTCATACACAGAAAAGTAGCTATTGTTTCAGTGTTAGCTGTTGCCTAAAGATATTTGTATAGATTTAGCATGTCATAGTCTACAGACTGATTGGACTATCTAACCAAAGTCAGAACTCATTGCTCTTGAAGGGGAGTAGATGCCTTTATTATGGAAATGGCAGAATAGGTAGATGTTTGAATGAATAATTTTTTTTACTCAGATCCCTGGCACTTTAGAAATTAGCCTTATGTACTTTTTTTTTTTGAGATGGAGTTTCGCTTTTGTCGCCCAAACTGGAGTGCAATGGTGCGATCTTGGCTCACCGCACCCTCCACCTCCCAGGTTTAAACGATTCTCCTGCCTCAGCCTCTCGAGTAGCTAGGATTACAGATGCCTGTCACCACGCCCAGCTAATTTTGTATTTTTAGTAGAGACGGGGTTTCTCCATGTTGGTCAGGTTGGTCTCGAACTCCTGACCCCAGGTGATCACCCCCACCCCCGGCCCTCAGCCTCCCAAAGTGCTGGGATTGCAGGCATGAGCCACCACACCTGGCCTTTTTTTTTCTTTTTTTGAGAGATAGGGTCTCACTCTGTCACCCAGGCTGGAGTGCAGTGGTTTGATCATAGCTTACTGCAGCCTCAAATTCCTGGGTTCAAGTGATCCTCCTGCCTCAGCCTCCCAAGTAACTAGGACTACAGGCATGCACCATCACGCCTGGCTAATTTTAAAAGTTTTTGTAAAGATGAAGTCTCACTATGCCGCCCAGGATGATCTTCGTGTCTTTTGATATACCTGATCCTAGGGCCACACAGGTCAGGAAAAGCAGTTAACCTGTGTAAATACTCGTCCTGCATTTCTCTTGAGATGAATCCTCTAGGGACAAAAAATAGCATCAGGCAAGGCGGGGGGATCACGAGGTCAGGAGTTCAAGACCATCCTGGCCAACATGGTGAAACCCCATCTCTACTAAAAATACAAAAATTAGCTGGGTATGGTGCTGCGTGCCTGTAATCCCAGCTACTTGGGAGGCTGAGGCAGGAGAATCGTTTGAACCCGGGAGGTGGAGGTTGCAGTGAGCCAAGATCGCGCCATTGCACTCCAGCCTGGGTGACAACAGCGAAACTCCATCTCAAAAAAAAGTGCTTTATCCTGTCTCCCTTTTCTCTTTTATAGGATCCTCCTCAGCCCCTCCCAGAGCCTCAGGCTACCCTCAGATTTCTAGAGGCATCTCCTCAACCTCAGCTCCCCCTTGGGCATGCCCTGCCCACCTCTCAATGATGCCTGAGATGACTTCCAGGGAGGCAAAGCCGTTACTTCACTGGGCAGCAGAGGCAGACTCCAGGCACTGCTTTTCTCTCTCTGCGCTCACCCTTTCCTCTCCCACACTCCCTTCCCGCCACTCCCACACGCCCCAGCGCTCCCAGCTCCCCGATTCTCTTGCCCTCCTCTTTCCCAGGACCATCCTCAGCAAAGTGTTTGTCATGTATGCCACAGTGTGTTTCTTTACCCCAAGGGTCGTTTGCTCTTTGGAAATTATTTCTCATGATGGAGTGACAGATTTTGTTCATGAGAAAGTTATGCCAAAGCAAAATTTCCTTTTTTATGCCAAAGCCCTACCATCTCACTCAGGGCCACGGTTATTATCTAGCTGCCTTCAAAATGAATGATCAGAGAGGGTGCAGACTTCCGGCTTCTCTGAAGAATGACTAGATTCTTAGTGAATAGGAAGGTTTTGTTATGAAGGCTAAGCGCGGGGCACGTTGGTGAGCAGTGACTAGTGTTGGATCTTTTATAAATGTAAGTGATAGAAATGGGTAGCTTCTGGGCCAGCCCTGGAGGATCAGAATTATTGCTTTCTACATGTAAGGGTCACGGTGATAAAAAGAACAAATTTAGCTTTGACAATGGGTCTATATATTCTAAATCACGGGTTCTTTTTTAAAAAAAAGCCTGGCTGGGCACGGTGGCTCACACCTGTAATCCCAGCACTGGGAGGCTGAGGTGGGGAGTTCGAGACAAGCCTGACCCACGTGGAGAAACCCTGTCTCTAATTACAAAATTAGCTGGGCGTGGTGGTGGATGCCTGTAATCCCAGCTACGTGGGAGGCTGAGGCAGGAGAATCACTGGACCCCGGGAGGCGGAGGTTGCGGTGAGCTGAGATCACACCATTGCACTCCAGCCTGGGCAACAAGAGCGAAACTCTGTCTCGAAAACAACAACAACAACAAAAAAACCTGACTCAGGTGAAGACTGGCCCAGTCCCATGAAAAGGTGAGAACACTTTAGGAGGAGATGCTTGTCTTTTGGAGCTGAAAACCTGGGCCCTTCTACTGTTGGGAAGGCTGGGAAGGTCAGCCCGGGTTCTGTTTTACTCAAGCTAGGAGTCAGACGTCTGGACAATATATGACTTTCGCGGGAGCTAAGGGATGTTCACGTTAAGTGAAGAAAATGCTCTAATGACCAGCGAGAGAATTAACAAGCTAGAAGTAAGCCTGTAGGGGTCTCAACACAGAGGGATATTTCAGTAATAATGACCACTCATAAACTGAGCAAGGCCATGCTAAACTCCAGGATATAATATCTGTTCTCATGAATCATTGCTTCCATGTAACATAGTGCTTTTCGTATTCAGTGTTCTGGCCTGATCAGCGGTTTTCTACAAGGTAGAAATAGGCCATGAGGTGCACGCTCCAAGGAGGACCAAGTCCCCTATTCCCCCACAGAATGTCATTTTAGGGTGATGAGCCTGTTTTTTTCCCTCCATCTGGAAACTGTAAGACTCTATGAATTCAGAAAGTCAGCCTGCAGGCTGGGAGTGGGATCAGAAACTGGTACTCAAGAGGAGAGGGGAACAGACATGGTGCTTTCATCCTGCTGACTGCAAGAGAGATGATGTCTGCGAGTAAGAGGGAAAATCCCAGGGTAGGGACAGTCCTCTGTCAATAATGTCCTTCCCTGTGTTGTTGGGAGAGGCTCTAGATTCTAGAGTTTCTATTGCAGGGTTGGAGACTTGTTGGTCCTTAATGAAGTTTGGAGGGAGGGAGACAATGATGGAATGATCCTCTCAGAGCTTGGCAGAAACTCAGAAACACAGCTGCAGAGAGAGCCGGAAAATGTAAACACATCTGGAAAGGCACGTGGACAGGGGAGGGAAAATACACAGAGGCTGGAAGAATGATACACAGTGCAACCACAACCAAGGGAGAAGATACGATCACAAGACATGACACACAGAAGAGAGAGCTGGGTCACCTTTGCCATTGGAAGGACTATAGCTGTCGCTATAGCTGTCTTTAAGTCCGCTCTCTCTAGCTGTCTCTAAGCAAGTCCCTCTGTCTTTATGATATTCCTGTTCACCTTGCCCATAAAAACTCTTAGGCACATTCAAAGGGTGACTGCTAAAGAGGCTGATGCGTAGATGAGTAACAGGTGTTTAATTGCCCATTACTGTTGTCCACTTTTGGATTTTTCTTGGATTAAGTCACCCTGTATCCTCTGCCTCTTTCTCTAGCCATTCCTTCTGTTTATTAGTCACAGATTCCCTGCTTCTATCTTAAATACTACTGCTTGGGAGCCTCATTGTAGCCCTCTTCTCTTTTTATACATCCTCATTTCCCGCAACTACCTTCCTCCACTGGGCGCTCATGATTCTTCAGAGAAACTTAGAACAACTGGGAGCCAATACTGTCTACTTCTTGAGGCCAATAACTTTAAAATTCAGGAGGGGAGTGAGACTTTTTAGTAATAGGTAAGTTGTACAAATTAAGGAGAAAATTTGAGTGCACAAATAACTATGGACAACATTGAAAAAAACTCAAAGAACTACTCTTGAAAAAGGTACTGGTTTCTTAATTTCCTTGGTTTCCTACGATTTTAGTAAGCAATGTTTTAAAGCAACCACTCATTGTGATCATATTTAAATGCTTCCAGAACATGAAAAAATATGAAAAGGTAATTATAAACTATTTTGTGAAGTATGTGTAGGTTTGAATTTAAATCTGAAAAATATAAAACAACAACATAGACCAGCATCATTTATGAATATTGTGGCAGACAGGACTAGCTACTTATCAAAAGCTAGGATCCCTCTTCCGTAATATAAAGGCACTGCCGGAAATGGCTGTTCAGCCAGAGAATACCTTTCTCAGCCATATGTACTGTTCTCGCAATGGAATGTGAGTGCAGGTGATGTGGTCATTTCCAGGTTGAGAGTTTTTTAACAAGTGGATGAACCTTCTCATCTTTTCTTCCCCCTTTGCTGGATACATTCAGAGAATGACAAAGCTCCAGGGCAGAGACTGGCAAACTAAGGCCTGTGTGCCTGCTGCCTGTTTTTGTAAATTGGAACATAGCCATGCCTATTTGTTTACTTACTGCCCATGGCAACCTTCCTGCTACAACATCAGAGTTGAGTAGTGACAGGGACAGTCTCAAGTATTTATTATCTGCTCCCTTGAGAAAAAGTGCCACCCTCGCTGTAGGGAATGGTGGCACAACAAGACTGAAGGAGGCTTTTCATGGAGGAAAAGCCTCTTTGAACTCTTTCCAAGCAAGAAATACATCTTTCTTGTTAAACTGTTGAAGTTTTGTGGTTTGCTCCCCAGCCAGCATTATCCCAACTAATAACGAAATAGACGCAAAATCCCAAATAAGATACTAGCAATTTCTAAAACCAAATTTATGAGAGATTGTTTTCCCCTAGAAATTCAAGGAAGATTAGGAAAGGTAGCAATACTACATTACTTGGTCAAAGAAGAAAAGCCACGTCATCATCTTTTGAAATGCTTTGAAAGCATTTAAAAAAACTCAACATCTGTCTTGCAAACTACTCTTATTGCGACAGGAATAGAGAAATACTTCCTTAGAAAATCTATCCTATACCAAAGGTTACATCATATACAGATGTGAGTGACTAGAAAAATCCACATTTAAGAGAGAAACAAAACAAAAATGTATGTAATCATCAATATAACACATTATAACATAATATAAAACATAAGGCAGCACTAATATAATATAAAATATAATATAATATTACTTTTGAGACACTGGCAAGGTACCAATAATAATAGTATTCTGCTATGTAATATATAATTTAACAATAACTATTAAATTATATATTACCACATTATTGATTGTATAATATAAACATGTGCTTTATGTAATTCATACATATAGTTTTATATATAAGATAAACATCTATATGATATAGATATTTTATATAAGATATATATTATTTGGTTTGTATAATATAGTATATTATACTTTATAATATATAATTTGTATAAAATGTATATAATGTATAAATAATATATTCATAAATAAAATACATAAACATTATATGTAATTTATTTCATTAATGTACTACATAGACTTTTAGAAACTATATTAATTCTATAATATGCTAATCATGTTGTTGTGGAAAAGTACCAGCCAGTGTACCAAGGCAGAAAATAAAAATGAAGCAGAAAACAAATTTCCATTCCCTTAGACCTGGACAACTTAAGATAAACTGAGAAACTATTGGAACTATTAAGATCTTTGACACTGCCCAGTTATAAAATAAATGTGTGAAATTAATAGGTTTCCCATATATGAGCAATAATCAACATGACTTTACTTAAAAACAACAAACTTTGCAAAGGGAAATAAAAAAAGACATGAATAAGTGGAGATAGATACTGTGGAAGAATTTATAAAATTATGTATTTTAAACATATGAATTCACTATAAACTAACACATAAATTCAGTGCAATCCTAAACAAAATTACAATAGAATTGAAGATGACACAAAAAATTGATTCTAATTTTCACTTAAAATATACTTGCAAGAGTAGCCATGAAACATTAGAAAAATCAGACAATTGTAAAGAAACTTGTGAAGACAGATATTAACACAAAATGCAAAACAGATCATAAAACTGTGATAAACAAAAAAAATTAGACCTTTCTCGTAAACCAACTACTTAAATAATTTCAGAAACACTAAGGATTTAAATGTAAAAATAAAAGTATATAGATATTATAAGGCAATCTAAGTGCATAAACTCTATATTTTTGACTTAGGAAATACTTTCAATAAACACGAATTCAGAAAATATAATGAAAAAGATGAGGGGATTTGACTATACATTAATTAGGAACTGCTATAGGTAAAATTAACTATATAAAAAAAATCAAAAGTGAAGGACAAACTGGTAAAAGGATGCGAAATACCTGTGACAGATGGAGGATTAGCATTTTTTTCCCTATATAAATAGCATACACAAAGCAGTAAAGCGAGAACATGCTCAGCACGGAAGAAGATAAAAAGCCAAGTATTGCCAATGATACATAATCACAAGGAAAAATATAATCTACTAGAAACCTAAGAATGCAAATTAAAAGGAAACCTTTTGCCTATCGTGTAAAAATAAGTCACAAATGTACGTGCACCCAACAAAAGAAAAATAAATAAATACATGTACAGGCACAGAGCAGAATGCTTTAAGAAACAATAAGAGATGCCCGATGGAGATTTTTACCTGCCCGATGAGCTTATCAGAGTAAAGATGGTGGCAGTGCACTCCTGAATACTCAAGGCCAAGTCCAAAGGCCCCAGATATTTAGTGGGGAGGGAGAGAGTAGAGGAGAGAGAAAATCACAGTGGGATATGTAAGTGGGTACTGACAGACGAGTACATTGCCTCTCCTGGAGTTGATATTTTCATATTTACCAGTTCCAAAGGCAAAATTCATGTGGCCTCTGAATCGCTGGGCGAGAGCAAGATTTTAGAATGTGAATAAACTGGACGACAAGTTTTATAATAAACTTAGTTTTGGATAAAATGCGCTTATACATACTTTTTGACAATGTGTCAAAACATTTAAATGTACTCTGCTTATTAACATCTACCAATAGTTTTCAGAGCGGATTGCGGGCATAGCTGGAGAAAGTTAAGTGTGTCTGTAGGAGAATTAAGCTCCCTTTCTCCCTGTTACCATAGTTTTCCTGGTTTCCAGCCCAAAGCCTCTATGAGTGAATTCAGTACTGGCAGGATGTTTGGGTTCACCTAGTATCAGTTGTTCAAAAAGTCTACAAAATGATTTTATACAGTTTATAACAGAATCAATATTTGTGTCTCCTTTTTGAGTATTTGTCCTTTGACTTCGTGGAGCAAGTGAGAGCTGTCAGAGTTTTTACATGCATTGTTTACCATGAACTTCAGTCCCAGGAGCCTGTGAGCTGGGTAGGGTGGGTACTGTCACCTCCATCTCGAGGTGAAGTGACGGGGGCAACTGGGCCTGAGGTCCGGGTTTTCTAGGCCAGTGCTCTTTCTGCTGATATAGTCTACCTCTCTTTAAACAAGGAAGGCTAAAGAGGACCGTGATTGTGACTCCTAAGTAAAGGACGTCTTATAGGGGAGATGTATTGAGGATTATACCTGGTCAGGTTCTCAACTTGCCTGACTAGAGCAAAATTATCCTGTGTTGACTTGGCCTTGGGGAGTACAAGAATGGGAGTTGCAACCAATGCCCAGGATCTCTGGTTATGGAGAATTAACTGGACTAACAACCCATGGTATGGCTCTTGTCAGGTGAGAGGCCCTCATCCCCAAAGGTCCTAGTATGTCAGAGCTCCAGGCTGCCCTCAGATCTCAAGAGCACCAAGGACAGACATGCCATGTGTTCTAACTACCTTTTATGGCCTCTTTCACAGCAGAATCCACAGGAAGAATGTTTTTTTCCACCAGCTCCAGTGGCCCTGGTCGTAGAGCAATTTTTTCATTGAGATCATCGGCGAGTCGGGCTCTTTTCAGCTTCATCTGAGCAGTTGGAATGGACCTCTCTGCAGTGGAAGCTAAAGGGTTGAAATGAAAAGGATCAGTTCTAGAATTTGATGTCTCTCTCTCTCTCTCTCCCCCCCGTCTCTTTTGTTTTTTGGCTTGTGGTCACAAAAGATTGTGTCACATTGTGCTCTACCATCCTAATAATTTTTTGATGCAATCATCATCACTTTACAGGGATTATCACCAAGGCCTAGACACTTCCAAATAAAGGCAAATCGAGAGGCACATGGAAAAGTTAGAGACGCTTGCTTTGCGAGGATTTGTGAAAAAAATGTGCAATTAGGAGATTTTGTAAGCAAGCAGTCTGCAGGCTCTGTATTGCTTGCCTGACCCTAAGCTATGGCACTTGGATACACATTTCATCTGCATAGTGACCGGCATAGGCTAGGCCTGCAGTAAATGTTATCTGTTGTTATTATTAGTAGTACTAGTATGACTTTTAAAGGATTTTGGACTAGTCAAGGCTGTGACCGACTGAGTCAAACGTCCAGGTCAGTTGCGAAAGAAAAAAAATTCCATTGAAACAGTTATCTAATGAAACAGAGGGATTTTTAAAAGTTGAATTCATCCACAGGCAGTTTCTCCTCATTTGGAGGGTGTGAAAGGTCACGTACAGAGCCTTAAATCCACTTCGATACAGCTGACACCACACTTCCTTTTTAGGTTGGGCCCTGACTTATTTCTGTGGGAGAACTCAGAGGAGAATCCAGCTTTGTTCTCATGGAGAACTGTAAGTTAAGATCCTATAAGAGTTTGCAACTTCACTCTCAACTTCGTAAATCTAGAAAGTGAGATATTTACAGACAAGTCCCTTAGCCCCATTATTTTATTAGTAACCACCTGCTAACCCCAGACCCTGTGTCTGGCACTGATCTAGAACTCTCCATACAGAAGAGGTCTAGGGATGTCCCATCGGTTGCCACAGGCTTGGCTGTGGAAGCTGCCCCTTCAAAGCATTTCACATTCAATGGAGGGAATGTGGATACTCTAAACAAAAGAACGGTCGTACCAAAGCCCATGTCCTCTCCAAAGCACCCCTTACAGTACCTTGCAAGGGCAGCTTGCTGGCTCTCTGCCTCAGCCATCTTTCTGACTCATCCTGTGTACCAACTCAGGACTGATGTTCAGAAAGCCCTCCTTTCTTCTGGTGCCTCCGTACGAGATGCTTCCTACCATCCACGTCTCTCAACCCAGTTTTTCAAGACTGCTACAAATTTCATCTACCTCCTGTCATGACCTGTGGCTCTCCAGCCCAAATCTACCATTCCAGAGAGCCTGGTCCTTCTCCTTCTGTCTTCTATGTCTTGCATTCACCTTTGCACCCTGGCTTATTTCCTTTCCCCACCTTGAACTTCTTCCCCACTCCCCACTACCAACATCGTACTTTTAGGTCCCAGCATAAGGCTTTCCTAACTCTTCCTGTTCTTACAGATCCCTTTCGCTTTGACTGCCTCTAGCAGTTACAAGCACAAACCCTTCACCTTGTTGCTTCTGAAATTGGACAACAAACTCCTGGGCAGCAGGAGTCATTTTGTATCTAGCAGATCTTTTATGTTCCAAGAAGCTAATTCCCAATTTCTGTTGACAAAAGAGGACCCCACGGGAGGCACCAGAGACGTGCAATTGAACTGGGGGTTGGTGCAGTTCACACCCTGATATTTTAATTCAAGACCGTATTGGTGGAAGAAATAACATTTCGTATGTTTTTTGATTATAACATTACTGTGTACTCATTGTCATAAATGTGAAAAATGCTAAAAAAGTGTGCAAAAAAAGGAAGGTTTCAGGAAAATCCCCACTTAGTGTCACCTACTTTTTTTTTGTTTGTTTGAGACAGAGTCTCACTCTGTCGCCCAGGCTGCAGTGCAGTGGCTGGATCTCAGCTCACTGCCAGCTTCGCCTCCCGGGTTCATGCCATTCTCCTGCCTCAGCCTCCTGAGTAACCGGGACTACAGGTGCCCGCCACCGCGCCCAGCTAATTGTTTGTATTTTTAGTAGAGACGGGATTTCACCGTGTTAGCCAGGATGGTCTCGATCTCCTGACCTCACGATCCACCCGCCCTGGCCTCCCAAAGTGCTGGGATTACAGGTGTGAGCCACCGCACCCGGCTTGAAAAGTCTGTATGTCATTTAAAATGACATCGCTTGGATTTTTGTGCAGCTGTGATTTTTGTGCTGACACAGCCGCTGCCTCTAGGCTTGTAGACACCACTGCAAAGGAGGTAAGAATTCTGTCACCTCCCTTTGAGGGCCTTTTCTCCCTGTTTTCCAGACACCTGGCATCCTTTGGCTGCCTCATGCAGATCAGAGCCTTCCATCCCACACAGCCTTCCCTTCAGCGTTGGCCTCTTTCTCTTCCCTACCCTGAAAACAGTTCTCCGTCTTAAAATGTCCCACCTACTTTAAGGTTGAAAAAGGGTCAGTCTTGGAAAGCCAGAAAAAAATAACCAATGATGCCAATCAAAGAACCAAGGTTCACAATTCCCAGGATATCTCAGAGCCTTTCGTGTGCTTTAAAGCTAGTGTTCAGTCTTGGAAGGAAATCCACATTCTAGAGAAACAGTGTTCAGCTTTGTGCAGGCTGTTCCCTCAGACTGTGACACCCTTCCATCTTTTTCTACCTGGCTCAGTCCTCACATTCCAGCCCATTTCCTCACTCCTCCCCTGTCCATTCTGATTCCGATGGCTCTTTTCTCTGATCCTCTTCCATACACCCACCACACCAGGCATTTCCTTTCTTTCCGTGCTGGATTGTAAATGTGATTCTCATGTCCTCTGTTATACTGTGAGACCATCTGAGGGCACAAACCTGTGGCTTATTCATCGTTGAACCCACTGGCCTGGCAGAGCAGCCAACTCCTAGCAGACATCCAATACGGTGTGTGTTCAAGGAACAAATATCTCATAGGTAACCGTCAAATTAGGGGTTGGACCTCTTTTAGGGTGGGCACCAATGGTCTCGGGGATTCTGTCTCAGTTAAGGCAACTTACCAGGCAGGAGTAGAAGCCTCTCCTCCTGCATCCGGATGTCAGAATATGGGGACCAATTAGTTGTTTGTTTGCCTTGTCTCACACGCCCCAGCACAGAGGTGGCACCCTAAAGCAGCACTAGGCCTGCTTTGATCAGTACTAATTTCCTCAGATTGTATTCCCTGCACACCAGAAGGTAAAGGCGTCAGCAAAGCGCAATCAATTACCTGGAGGATACAAAGGCAGCAAGGGAACCGTGATCCCCTGCCAAAGTGAGTGATGATCCAGATTAGTGATAATGGTCAGCACATGTTGGACATGTTCCTTGCACTCCTAGAAGTTATATGATTTGCCGAGGCCTTAGAGTTAGGAGATGGGACAGCTGAGATCAGAGCCAGAGTCTCTAACCCGCTTAACCATTTTACAGCTTCCCAACTTGGTTATCTACGTGGCCTAGAAGGCTTAGATGATTGCTTGAAACTACCACTTTGTAATGACAATGGAGATTTTTAAGAGGGCTCAGCAACTGTACAGACACAAGTAACTCTGGGAAAATGGCCCACCATTCTATAGCATCTCTTGGTGTCTGATTTCTTGCAGGCTTACCTTGGAGTATGTGCATATTAACCAAGTTGGCACTGTTGCACCTGTTTCTGGCTTTGCGCTTCAGGGAATTTTTAGCCTGTAGAACCCAAACAAAGAGAATCACCTAGTTTTACCTTTTAAAAAACTCTATCTCACATGAGAAAATAACCTTTTAAAATAATAAATGAAACATGAAAATATTCTTGGTGTCTCACATTTTGATGAAGGAACATTTACAAAGACCCCTCCCGTAATTTTTAGATGGGAAAATAAGAAGGTAAAGAGCTTGGGTCTGCGTCAGGGCTACAAACCTAAAGCTCTTTCAGGGGCAGGCAGGTTGGTACATGTTAATAAAATGTTATTATAACAGGATACTAGGCTGCTTGTATTATAACCAATCTTATTCTATTGCCTTTTTTTTCTTTTTCTTCGAGACAGGGTCTCTGTCATCCAGGCTGGAATGCAGTGGCACGATCATAGCTCACTGCAGCCTCGACCTCCTGGGCACAAGTGATCCTCCTGCCTTAGTCCCATGAGTAGCTGGGACTACAGGCATGCATCACCAAACCCAGCTAATTTTTTTTTTTAATCTTTAATTTTTGGTAGAGACAGGATTTCACCATGTTTCCTAGGCTGGTCTTGAACTCCTGGACTCAAGCAATCTGCCCGCCTCAGCCTCCCAAAGTGCTGGGACAGCCGTGAGCCACAGCACCCAGCCTCCATTTCCTCTGAAAACAGTCACAAAATTAACCAAGATCAGAGCTAAAACATTGCCTAAATCTAAAATAACAGGACGACGTATGCCTCTTTCCCATTATTCACCTGACTTCTCTTTTAGGACATGTGAACATGTAAAGCCTACAGATTCAGGCCCACCAGGAGATGGACGGGCATGAAGAGATAGGTTATTTACCCAGTCTCATGATCTTCTTGATGGGACTGTCGGTAGGGCTGTTGCAGGCTGTGGGAGGGCCAACACTGGACCCCAGGTTTCTGATGTCTAGTTCTGGATTTTTAATCTCACTGTAGTGGATCTCCCAGTGGCCCCCTGAGAGGGGTCTGAGAATCACTCCCATTCTGATAAGAGTCGGCTGTTCTTTGCTATTCTCCAGGTAATAGGAATCACAGCCACCTGTGAGCTACTTTGAAGAGTAGCAGATCCCTCCTCTTCCTCTCTACCCACAGACAAGTTGCAAAGCTAGCGCTCTCAGGCAAGGAAACATCGGCAGGCAGATACTCTCTTTGCCTTTCCTTCTCACTCTAAGTGTTGATACTTGCTAAATAGTATCCATTAACATGTTATTGACAAACTCAGGTTGCAGAGATTTGTTATGAAGGTACAGAATATATGCCGAATCTCACCCTCGAATGCTACAAAAAAAGAAGGGAAAAAAGCAAATAACCTTTTGCCTTTCAGTAGCCACAGATAAGTTCTGTATGCATAAACCATGCCTTAGCATTGAATTGGATTTTTAAAAATCTAGTTGTTGTTAAAAAATGACAGGAATAAAAGGTAAGGCTGCTTGAAAGCCGACTCCACTTCCCTCTCTAAAGTGTTTTTTTTGTTTTTTTTTTTTTGAGACGGAGTCTCACTCTGTTGCCCAGGCTGGAGTGCAGTGGCCGGATCTCAGCTCACTGCAAGCTCCGCCTCCCGGGTTCACGCCATTCTCCTGCCTCACCCTCCCAAGTAGCTGGGACTACAAGCGCCTGCCACCTCGCCCGGCTAGTTTTTTGTTTTTTTTTTTAGTAGAGACGGGGTTTCACCGTGTTAGCCAGGATGGTCTCAATCTCCTGACCTCGTGATCTGCCCGTCTCGGCCTCCCAAAGTGCTGGGATTACAGGCTTGAGCCACCACGCCCAGCCTCTAAAGTGTTTTTGACTCTAGTGCATCCTTACTGTAATTTCTTCCAACATTAGAAAAATGGGGGACTTTTTAAAAAAAAGCTAAAAAATAGGAGTTTCAAAGCTAACATAGTTGATCCCATTTCTATAGTTACTGGTTAATAGGAGTCAAATTCCATATGATATGAGGGCAGGGGACTGGCAAATTGACTGAGTTTGTTTTAGGAATTCTACACGCATCCGCCAAGGGTTAGCATTCAGAGAGTCATAACCTGTAGCCTAAGCTTGGGTAAAGACATGTGCAAAAATTACCTTGTCGCTCTCCAAATGTTTTCTTTGCTCATGGAATTCAGCTGGACGTTTCAGTGCTGAAACAGACACACAAAACCATGAGTGCAGACTGGGTTATGGGCATCGGTCAGTATCACAGAGTTTGCCGGTGTGCTTGCTGAGTTATGCACAGTAGGGAGGTGATTGCCTTTATTAGGCCACAAGCAATGAGAGAGGACAGGCCTGGAGGACACCAGCGGCCCTGAAGCCATAGGAGACAGAGGAAGTGGAATCGAAGCCTCAAACGGGGGATTAGCAGAGGCAGGATGTGCAACAAGAAGAGAAGTGATGGAGGCAGGGCATTCCAAGTTCTGGAGGAAATAGAAGGGGTGGTGGATAGCTGAAAACAGAAAGAATGCTCTGGTTTGAGGGAGAGGTGTAGACTTGGGTAACTAACACCCTCTTTGACTTTGCTCTGTCCTAGAGTGCAAAAGGCTCAGGGGATGACTGTGGTCTGTGTCTGTGGGGTGGGGTGGGGTGGTGCTTTGGAGGAAGGGACTGTACTCTGGATAAAGTGTGTGGCTGGTAGGTCAGGAACATGCAACTGAGGGTGTTGAGTGAGAAGCAGAGAATCAAACTTTGAGGGCTGGAAGGAACCTTGGAGACAGGGAAGTTAACTCCAACAGTGAACAGAATGGGGAAACTGAGGTCCACAGAAATTGACTGACTTGCTCAGGATCAATTAGGGCTGGGAACATAGGTCCTGTGACAACTCTAACCTCTTTCAAGGTGTGATATGTAAAATATGAACAACCAGTAGACACAGGCACTGGTCAGTCGTACAGAACACACGGCAGCTGTGAACAACCTGCTTCACTCTCTTCCCATGACCTCCTCCTCATCACAACTTCATAGCACCTCTTATGGGGGTTTAATAAACTCCTTTGAGCAAAGAAGTAGAACATCATTTTGCAAAATTCTACATTTTGCCTTGATTTTCCTAATCTAGAACAATCTCAGTCAGGAGCCACAAATAATCACTTTTCATGGTAAGTGATAAGGTGGATTAGCAGTTACAGACTTGCATTGATTTTTCTCCCCCTGAATTGTATGTCTGGACAACTTGAGGAATCACATGATCCAGAGTTCCAATATTACTCGAACAGTGGTTTACCATAAGCTGCAGGCAATGCAATATTCTTCCAAATCTTGGCCAGCACAAAAATTAGGTTTCTGACCAGATCAGGGTGTGTGTGTGTGTGTGAGTGTGTGTATGTGCGTGTGCGTGTGCGTGTGTGTGCACACATGCCTCATTCAACCCTTAAGACCATGCTGAATCTGGACATAGTTCTCAGCAGGGTTTGCTGGAGATCAAGCAGACATAGTTGTAGTCACGGTGGCTACCATAATGGTAGTTGGCCATAGTATCCTCTTTAAGGATGCTGCTTGGGGAGTTAATAAGTCACACTCTCTATAAATCTCCCTGTTCACCCCCAACATTAACAATGTTGCAGAACTACCCCATCTGGCTTCCTTGTGCCAAAAATAGTTGACAGGCATCCTTCTCACTTTGACCAAAGATTAAGAGACTTCCCTTCTTATAGAAAAAAAAAAAAATGAACACGCTTCTTGAATACCATTGATCTGGAAACTGTTTTACAGTTGTCTTTGCTTTCTGCTTTGTCCTCTTAAAATGAGCTTCTCTGCAAAACCTCCCTTTTTAGATGACCCTTTTCTCCCATTTCTCCCAACTCAGTGATTCTGAGAAATTTATATGCAGTTGTCCTGTGTTGCTCATGCATTTTCTTTGATTGGGTCTGGTCATCATCCTTAACAAGGCTTGCCTTTGCCTGCGTTTGATCGCAGGTGGAATTTATGTCGAGGGAGTTCTGCAAAGCAACTCCCTTTCCCCGTAAGCAACCAGATTATGATACAAAGTCTGCTTGAAGTCCCGTGGGCCATTGCGGATCTATACAATCTCTATCAATAGCTCCTTCCTCTGTCTTGTCTCCTGGTAATCATTTAGTTAGGTATTGCATATTGGTGTAGTTTAATTACTTACATAACCCAAAAAAGGAATCGATCTTCGTGTAGTCTTATTAAGTGGTTAAAAAGAATAGCATAGCCTTTTCATCTAGAAACTCCCCGAAGGGAATAGCATGAATAGATCTTGGGATATCTCTGACATTCCAAACACAATTGGTTTTAACTGGGCTTGGGGTTTAGGAGGAATTTAACGGGTTCTCATGTCTCTGAGGCTGTTCAATGCTTATTAGCAAAGCGTATTAATTGTTCTAAGAAACACTGTATTTCCTGTATCTCAGCTTCATAGAGCTACAATTCATCACTTCTTGGTGTTAATAACTCCCCTGGGAGATGATTCACACGGTCCAGTTCTCTGATGCCAGGAGCACAAAGGTCTTCTGGAATCTTCTACCACAGGGTGGAAGAAACTATCTCCATTTAGCAAGGACTTGGGAAGAAAGCCAGAGAGGTCCACATGCTGTATTTTACCACATGCCCTTCTCCTCAGAGGTTAAGGGGTGTTCTATGGGGCACTGGCTTGAGGTCACACCATGGAAAACTATCCTGCCATGGACCTGGGCTTGAGGTTTGCCTTCTCAGTGACCGCAGAGACCGTGGGTTTTAGCCACCTCCCATGAAGGCCAACAAAAGCAATGGAGCTCCCCACCTCTCAGTTGGCTTTTGGGAAAATACATAAAAAACCACTTCTGCTGCCAGCCTGGGGAGTATCAAATGGCAACATTCTGTATTTAAAGAACTTTGACATTTAAGATCGAAAAGGAATTTGGATTCTACATTTTTAAAAAACTCCATGTGATTTTCAGTTAAAATACTGTTGTAAATTCAATCAGCCACACATCTAACTCATTCCCCCTGGAGGAAGATTAATGGCTCCTCACGAGGGAATTTGTGTTCTTGCCTCAGAGTTTTGTTGCAGGCTATTCCTATTTCTGTCCCCAAAGCTCTCGCTAATTTGGGTCAGCCGAGCATATAAACATTTGCTTACTTAGAACTTAGAAAAAAGATTCCGAGATAAGAACAGTCTTCCTGCAGTCCTCTGCTCTCCGCCGTAACCTCATGCCTCCAGCAGGATCCCAGTAAAAGGAGAAAACAGGCCGTGGAGCCACAGAGAACTCAGTGAAGGCAGGGGCCTCACTCCTCAGCACAGGGTAGGGTCCCTGGAGTTGGGCAACTCTGGCAGCAGAAGCAGGGCGGTACCTGGTGTTGGGCTGTGCCTGGTGCAGGCCCTGACTTCTCTTAATGGGACCATTCAGCCGCAGGCTTGGAGCAATCCCAGATCCATTGCTACTAACAGGACCAAGAGGCAGAATTAAAGAGCCAGAGACTTCAGGGCATCAATGAGTGCAGCGTTCTCAAAGTGCAGCCTCCGGACCAGCATCTTCAGCAACTGGGAACGTGTTAGAAATCCCAATTCTTGGCTGGGTGTGGTGACTCACCCCTGTAATCCCAGCACTTTGGGAGGCCAAAGCAGGTGGATCACAAGGTCAGGAGTCCAAGACCAGCCTGGCCAAGATGGTGAAACCCTGTCTCTACTAAAAATACAAAAATTAGGTGGGCACGGTGGCAGAAGCCTGTAATTCCAGCTATTCGGGAGGGTGAGGCAGGAGAATCGCTTGAATCCAGGAGGCAGAGGTTGCAGGGAGCCAAAATCGCACCACTGCACTTCAACCTGGGTGACAGAGTGAGACTCTGTCTCAAAAAAAAAAAAAGAAAAAAAGAAAAAAAGAAATCCCAATTCTTGGGCCCCAACCCAGCCCCACAGAATCAGAAACTCTGCCAGTAGGACCCAGGAATCTGTGTTTTAACAAGACTTCTGGGTGAGTCTGATGCAAAAGCTTCAGAACCGCTGTGATGGGCTTTATAAGTCCAGTGGATCTAGATCTAGGGGTGTTGGGAACCTAGGACTTCCAAACGGGAGCAATGAATGACCAGGACTGATTTTCAGCATTTCAAAAAGCTGAACAGAAAGAGTATGTCTGCCCGGAGAAAGGCTGCTTAGACTCACAAAGCTGTCACTTTTCATTGCTCCGGCCCGGAATCATAGAGACTTGGTTTAGTTACGGTAGTTCTCATCAACAAGCACTAGCTGGTAAATTTATATACCATGAATTAGAAAATTAACTTAAAAACATAACATTAACTATTTAAAAATGCGTGGATTAATAATTAATGTATGTAGGATTCTTTAGGGGGACAGGGAAGACAACGCTATTTTAAACGTAAAACTTATGGCGGTGTTGGGTAGAATTGAAGAAGTCCCGGGTGGCTAAAATTTTGGGAACCATCCATTTGAGCTCTGCTCTTGCTCTACCATCTACTTTTGGTATAACTTGGAGTAGGCCTGAGAGTTTTCCTGTGCTCTCTCTTTCCCACTTATAAAAATGGGCTTATTCATGCTTGTCTTCTCTCCGTCTTGCTTTTAAAGACAAATCGGGTCATAAGAACTTTTTTTTTTTTTTCAAACAGGATACATACTATGCATAATGATAATGCTTTGGAGATTATATTTTCTTTTACGCTTGGAAAAAAATTGCCAGTTCAGTACTCCAATGATAGTCTTAAGGGTCTGTTACCCCAATGATAGTCTTAACGGTCTGAAAACAGTGCATTTCCTAGTGTAGCTTTGTAATGTTCAAGACCTGGCTAGCGCACTTGGAGAATTTGATGCAACATCTGTGAACGCTTTGGAATTTCTCAGAAGGAGGGTACAAGGACGAATTCAAAGTGTGCCTGTAATGACTGGTTTTCTAGTTTCTAAGGAACAGGGAAATGGGAAAATTGAAGGAGAGATGGGGGGAAAAGAAGGAAGGTAAGATTTTTGACCCAAATGGGATCGACATGAAAATCCAGGGCACCTTTCTCTATCTCTGAATTTGAGATGTTAGAAAGAAGGGAAGAGGCAGACAGATTCATTCCCTTGCGCCGTGTACTGCTCAAACAGCCGACAGTGTGTGGTAGGGTGCTGTAGGGAAAAGCCAAGTCAAATGAATGCACTGAGAAAAGGAAGAGAGGCTTTGTCCGGTCAACTTCTCAAAACTATCGTGAAGCTGCATGTGATAGGGGTGCGGGAATTGCCCCGGTCATTCTTCTTGCTATTCAGAAGTACCACAAAATTCAGGGATTTACCAAGGTTTTGCAGTAAGTATGTGGCTGCTGTAGCTTGGATTAGTCTGCAAAAAAAATAAAGGCAGCACCATTCATAGACAGCTCATTGTATCTTTAAATTCATTTACATCGATCAGATCATGGAACTAGGCTGCCCAGACATTTCATTCTGGCCAGCAGCGGCTTTCTCTGAGACTCTGTGGACATGTAGCAGCCTCTGTGGGCCCCGTGTCCTCTCAAATCCACTTTAGCTCCCTAATCTCATCTTCTGTATTCCAGGAGAATAAATTAAACCTTCTTACATCTTTCCCCTGGGTGAAACACCATAGATTCACTTTAGTGGGAGAGGGAGAGGAAAAAGCGATTTTTCCTTCAATTTTCCTGGCTACCCATTCTTATGCAGTGGTGTGAAGTTGTCCAAAATTATTCAATGAGATGATTAAATGGGGGTGGTTTGGGACCCCTCCTAGACTGGAAGCACTTTGAAACAGAAGTTGAGTCCGACTTCTCTGTGTGTGTTCCCCAGAGCCTTTCTCACAGCAAAGGATTAATAAATATTTATTGAAATGCTCTATGACCAGTTTATTGAGTCTGATTTACATGGCTGGTCATCTTTCCACATCAAGTCTTCTGAAGTGGTTGGAATAAAATGGTGTTATTTAAAATTTTACCCAGGAGAGTGATACCCAGGGAGAAGAGTTGCAGGAGAGAAAATTTGCATAAGAAATAATGAACAGGCCCAACAGGTCTAGGGAAGGAGGTGGCCTCTGTCCTAATGCCACAAGAATGTAGAGAACCTTGATGTCCTCTTGCAACCTTGAGCCCAAAAGGGAGGGATAGTGAAACCATTTCCTATGAATCCTGGTTGATGATGGCGAAGTAGGCAATTTGAAATCTCCATATTGAGATTTAGAGGTGAGATTTTGGAGAGAAATCTAAACAATAAGTCCTGTAAGTAATATTTCTAAGTTAACTTTGAGAGGACATTTCATTAAGGTTTCATGCCGATTTTGAAAATGTGAATTTCACAACTGCCATTGTAAATGCACCTGGACTGAGAACCCTTTACCTGCTATTTAAAGTTGTTCTGGTGATTCTGTCCTGGCCTCAGAACCCTGCCCATCATGATTAAAAATCAAGAGATGGTGCCTTTAAATTCATTCAAAGCACATAAAGAGGGAAATTAGCCTAAACTCATAATGCCCACACATAAGAATAAAGCGAATGTTTAAGAGAATTGATTTACAAGGATTATAAAAAAGAATTTGTTGCTGGTTGCTAATGACTGTTTATTACTCTGCAGCAAGCTCCAAACCTGCAGGATGCATGCCCAGGAAAAGGGAAGGAAGAAAATTTCCATTTGGATTAGTTTCACTAGAATTACACATGATTCACCTCATTAGAGTCAATGGGGGAGGAGCCTCATAATTTAATTATCAGTTTGGAATGCCATTGAAGGGAGACCTGCCATACAGGTAAGTCAGTGAAATCTTTCATTCGATGCTCATCACAGCGAAGCATACATTATGATGTAGAACTTGAAGCCACTGCATTTAAATCATTGGTTTATCTTTGGCATTTTCACATGATACACTTTTTAAATTTTCCAAGTTCTAACTGAATTTTTTGGCAGTAAAATGCCTTATGATAGCAATATAAGTAAGTGTTTTTAAAGGCCAAGCAATTCATTTTGAACGTTTGAGAAAAGGAGCCTAGGCAGGGATCAGGAGATACAGGTTCTGGCCTCAGCTCCTCCCCAATAGGAGGGAGTTGCATGTTATCCAGTGGATAAGCCCTGAAGATTTAACCTAATGTAAAACTCACAACTAATTCTTGGCAGGTGCTTCTGTTGATGAGTTAAAAATAGTAAGTCTGGCCAGGTGCGGTGGCTCACGCCTGTAATCCTAGCAGTTTGGGAGGCCGAGGCGGGTGGATCACGAGGTCAGGAGATAGAGACCATCCTGGCTAACATGGTGAAACCCATCTCTACTAAAAATACAAAAAATTAGCCAGGCGTGGTGGCAGGCGCCTGTAGTCCCAGCTACTCGGGAGGCTGAGGCAGGAGAATAGTGTGAACCCAGGAGGCGGAGGTTGCAGTGAGTTGAAATCACGCTATTGTACTCCAGCCTGGGCGACAGAGCAAGACTCTGTCCCAAAAAAAAAAAAAAAAAAATAGTATTGCTATTTTATAAGGACAATTAACAGTTCACTTAGCCATCAGCTTTGAGTTTTGACAATTTACGACATGTTTAAAAAGATTGCAACTATTTCAAATTTTATGAATAAAGTGAGAGATTTTATGAATAATTTTATCTGGCATGGGTTTACATTCTCATAAATGAAACTGTAGAAAATGGGACCACATGAGATCTAGGCTTTGCGACGTTGGAAAAATCTCTTAGGCCTCTTCAACCTCAGTTTCATGAACAAGAAAGACAAACAGGGATTGGGATGGGTCAGGGGTTTTCAAACTCTATTCTGAGGAGAACCAGCACCACAGAGAGAATGATCAGGGGGCTTCTGGAAGGGATGAGGAGGGGCCTAGTAAATGGGGCAGACACCCTTGACACTGCCTCAGCCAGTGCATATATATATGTATATATGTACACACACACACACACACATATATATAGTGCATACGATTTAACAATTAAAAAATTAGAAAATCACAGAATTAGGTAGGCTTTAAGGAATATTAACTTTTTTTTTCCTCCTTTCCTTTCTCCTTTTCTTTCACTTTCTATTTCAAAAAATGTAAATAATAGAATGAAAACATAAAGTCTTCTTGTGTCAGGTAATGAGTTGCACACTGGATTATGGTTTTTTTTGTTTGTTTGTTTTGTTTTTGGACGGAGTCTCGTGCTGTCGCCCAGGCTGGAGTGCAGTGGTGCGATCTCGGCTCACTGCAAGCTCCACCTCCTGGGTTCACGCCATTCTCCTGCCTCAGCCTCCCAAGTAGCTGGGACTACAGGCGCCCGCCACCAGGCCCGGCTAATTTTTTTTGTGTGTGTATTTTTAGTAGAGACGGGGTTTCACCACGTTAGCCAGGATGGTCTCGATCTCCTGACCTCGTGATCTGCCCGCCTCAGCCTCCCAAAGTGCTGGGATTACAGGCTTGAGCCACCGTGCACGGCCTGCTTCTATGTGCTTTTTATCAGCTTTCTCCCTAATATCTTGACTCTCTCTGAGGGGCCATCTTGCTTGTTATCGTTATCCCTAAAGTGCCTGTCACAGTCCCCTGTATATAGCCTGGTTTATAATAAAATTTGTTGAATTAAATTGAATTGAAAACATCCTGAGGCCCTTGGTTCCTCTTTCCTTCTCCCAATCGTTTGCATTTAGACATGTTTCCTTAGGTGCCAGAGGAAACACATTGCTCTGCTGAAATGCATGTAGATAGAGTGCATGTTTAATCTCTGATTGGGCTGAAGAGGCTAACCATCAGCAGGTGAAGAGATGCATCCTATCTCTAGCTTCCTGAGAAGAGCTAAGTAGAAAAGATCTGTACAGGCGGGGCCTGCGGTGTGCACCTGTCATGACTTGGACACTTTTCCATAGCAGAATCTACACTCTTGGAAAGCCTGGTTGAGAGGAGGTAGCTGAAGATTGGGGAAAGCCTTCATCATAGTGTGTGATTTTAAAATACTTTATTATTTCATGGTTTGTAGGATTTTTTTTTTCTAGAAATTATCTTAATGATGCAATGGACTAAAGATGCAAAATTTCAGTTAAGTGGTATTTTGTTAATATGGATAGTATTTGATTCTGGAATTCCTGCAGAACAAAATACTATATCTTCATTGGACTCTACTATACAAATGAACATTTGACTTATATAACTTACATGACAGGTGTTATTTAAAAATGTATGATAGTGTGAATTACCATCTTCATTGGGTGTTTTTACTAATTTTCAGATTTAACCCCGTATCCCTCAAAAAATATTTATTCTCAGCCAAATGCCAGCTGCAAGACCCAGGCCCAGAGTATTTAAGCATATGAGTCAAACTTTAAATCAGGTGTGCACAACTTGGGCTTACGGAAAGGTCCTGGGTCCATCTGCTCCATTTGGCTTTCCAGAATTAAGGAGAAAGAAACATCAGTGAAGGGATAGATTATCAGCTTTGAGCGAAATTGTCTTGACCTGATCTGACATCTGCAGACCTTTGGTTTCTCCCTGTCTTTAGCACCTCCAAGGAAAGGCTAAGATGAAACAGGCCACACATGGACTTGCTCCTTTGCTTTCTCAGCATAGTTGTCAACGTTGCTTAAACAGCCTTGAAATAGCAGGCTGAGCTGTTTCTTTTGTACTTCACAAACCTCTGAAAGAGTTGTCCCAGTTTAAGGTCACATACTGTTTACTATTTGTAGAGCTCAGCCACGAACAAAGGATTACTTTTGAATTACAAAACAAGAGGCTTGAAAAATTCTTAGTTTTGTTCTGTCTCTGAAACAAAGACTAAACTTTCAGTGTTCAGCCATGGGTCACAGTGCTTCCACATAACTAACTACGCAACATTTTTTCTAACTAATATAACTAACTACACTATACAGACCTACACATAGGGCTTCCATATAACTAACTACACTACAGTTTTTCAAGGGCAGACTTTTGCTTGTTGTGTACTGAACTCTGAAGTAACAGTCACAACAGCATTTTACAGACACCTGAATTTCTGCACAAGTCATTATAGATCTTGATTTTTAAATTTTATTGGAGAGGAAGTTAGAATCTGTGGCCTAGAACAGCTTCACCCATGACTTATTCATCCACAGTACCCTTTTCTCTGTTTCCACAGATAACCAGGAATTAGCTTTCATTGCTGAATTGGTAGAAAATTTAAAATATATCTTCTAAAATATACAATAATCCTTCTTCTTTTACCCAGATCGTGGCCAGTAAGTCAACATTATATCATTTATGCTAAAATGGTATTGCCACTCCACCTTCTAGAAAGGAAATACTTGACCAATATTCAATTACTTGTGGACTCAAATACCCCAAACAGAACTGAAACTGAGGAGGTGAGAAAAAGACGATGTAATTGATGCTTCTGGAATGAATATTAATTATATCCAATTTTAAAAGTAGATGAGTCAGGGGTGCCCATACTGAATTGTGTTTACCCTGAGAACAAATCCACTACATTGGAATTTTAGGCATAACCAGTATCATTAAAAGGAGCCCCTTGCAGGTGAGTAGTTAGCAGCTGGGGCAAAGCATCCAAGGTCTGGGATTTCTGCTGATACCAATGCTTTGAAGATCTTGGGAGACCATGGCATTGGCTTAAACTAAATGACCTCTGAGGCACTTTCCAGCTCCCAAATGGTGTGGCCCTACGTACATCAGTAATTAAGAGATGCAGGTACTCACGTGGTATTAAGCCTTGGTTAGCCAGCTGTTCCTGAGTCCTTCTTTGTTGAAGTCTTAACTGTAAAACTTAGAAAAGGAAGTGTTAGTTTGTGAGTTGGGCTAAATATCATTACAATCATTATACTTTCATTATACATTCATAGCTCATCTCATTTTATTTCTAAAAGGGTTCTGAAAATTATTATGAAGTACATTTTAATTTCTGTTGTAGACACAGTGGAAGAAGAAGGAGAGAAGCTGAGAAAGTTACAAGGTTTTGCAGTAAGTCTGTCCCAAACTAGAATTAGAATACTTGTCTCCTCTTTGAAGCGCATGTTATTTTCGCAGTGCCACACTCTCTCTCTCCACATTCTGTCATTTGTAAGATATGTCATTTGTAAGATAAATATCATCTAATTCCACTTGGGTGGCAACCAATGATATCAAGAGGGGAGACAGAGTCCCACCTAGGTTCAAATCTCATCTCTACCCCCTTAATAGCTGTGTATCCCTGAGCAAGTTGCTTAACATCTCTTACGCTCAGTTTCCTCATTTGTAAATGAAAACAACGCCTACCTGGTGGTGTTGCTATAAAGTTTGATAAAACAGTGTATGCACATTGCTTAGCAGAATGTGTGGCACATGTAAAGACATTTTGATAAGTGGTAGTAGTATGAGAATCTGGAATTCTCCTGGGAATTCAAAGGCCTATTGGGGTTGTGCTTTTCTTAGAAAAATTAAAACACTGTAAGATTGTCAAAATTATATATTATAAATAAATATAAGTATGTTCCCAATATTATGTATCTATAGCACAAATAGATTGTATGTATCATAGACATGTAATGGTAAAAGTTAAATAATATTGAATTATTAACTTCTGAGGGCAGTATTTACAGTGTTCTCCTTCCCACTGCCCCTCTCCTCCAAACACATTCTATCTTTGCAAATTCAGACTCCTCCTCATGGATATTCCATGTTCTCTGTATATATTGACGAGAGATCTTAAAGTTTGAATCCACTTGGATTAATCATCGCTAAAATAAAAACCATGTTTTCCAGAGGACTGCCACAGAACTCGGAGTCTGTATAACGTAAGGCTCACAATGTCCAGAATACAATCTAAAATACTCTAACACAAAAAACTGGGAAAATGTGACCAATTCTAAATGGAAAAGACGATGAACAGATGCAAACCTTGAGATGAGTCAGATGTTGAAATGATCAGACAAATACTTTAAAATAGTTATTTCCAACTAGGTTCAATGAAGTAAAAGAAATGGACAAAAAATAGGAAATCTCAGCAGCAAAACAGAACACATAAAGAAACAAAGTAGAACATTAAAACTTAATACGGTATCTGGAATAAAAAATTATTGAATGGACTTAATAGAAGAATATCAAAAGAGTGAGTCAGTAAACTTGAAGATAGATCAAACTGGAGAAGAGAGAGAAAAAAGATGAAAAAAAAAATGAGCAGAGCTTCAGGGACTAATGTGACAATATCTAAAAGTCTAACGTTAGCCTCAGGGACCAGTGTGACAATATCTAAAAGTTTAATGTTAGGTAATTGAGGTCCCAGAAGTACAGCAGAGCCATAGAGCAAGTTTTAATTTAATTGAAGTAGAGCAGATTAATGTCACATAAAATGGACATCAAGTCACAGAGTATCGTCAGAGATCAAGAATGGAAATTTCATAATTATAAGAGGGAAGACGTAGCAATTATAAATGGATAGGCATTTAAGAACAGAACCTCAAAATACATAAAGCAAAAATGGACAGAATTAAAAGAATAAATAGACAATTTCCAAATCACAAAAGCTTCCTGAAATTGGTGAAAAAAAAAGTACAGATTCAAAAGGCTCAATAAACCCTACACCAAATGTATACACAGAAAACCACACTTGGATACATAATAATCCAATGACTGAAGCCAAAGATAAAGAGAAAAAATCTTAAAAACAGGTGGGGGAGAAACAACACATTGTATAAAGAAAAGTGTTGATTTAAATAGCCACAGACTTCTCTTCAGAAACGATGAAAGCTAGAAAATAAAAAACTAAAAGAGAAACAAATAAACACCCCATCCCCCAATCTACCAACTCAGAATAGAAAATGTCCTCTAGGAATGAAGGCAAAATAAAGACATTTTCAGGTAAAGAAAAAATAATATAATTTCTTACAAGAAATGCTGAAGTAAATTCTTCAGGCTCAAGGGAAATGATACCAGAAGATAACACAGATATTCAGGAATGAATAAAGAATGTCAGAAATGGTAACTCTATTAATAAATATTAAAGATATTTATTTTTCTTCTTAATTAAACATATACAACTTTATAAGGAAAAATTATACCTTTGTCTTGCGATGCTCTTAAGGAACATAGATGTAATACAGATTACAGTGATAACGTAAAGGACTTCTTATGATTGCCAAATTTCTATAGTTTACATGCAGTGGTATAATACTAACTATAGATAGACAGTCGTAATTAATGATTATACTGTAACCAATAATAAGAACACAAAGGGTATAACTAAAAACACCCTATAAATTGAAATGGAATGCTAAAAGTGTCAAGTAATCCAAAGAAGGCAAGAGAGGGGGAATATAGGAACGGAAAGCATAGGGACAAACAAAAAACAAGTAATATAATGGTAGATCCAAATCCAACCATGTCAATAATTACATCAAATTTTAATCGTTGAAAAGCTCAAATAAAACAGAGTTTATCAGAAAAAATTTATAAAAGCCATATTCAATTATATGTTGTCTGCAGGAGACACACTTTATATATAGACTGTCAGACTGGTTGAAAGTAAGTAGATGGAAAAAAGATATACCATACAGACAGCAAGCATAAGAAAGCTGGAATAACTATATTAATGTCACATAAAATAGACATCAAGTCACAGAGTATTGTTAGCGATAAATAATGGAAATTTTATAATTATAAGAGGGAGAATTCATCAGGAAGACATAGCAATTATAAATGGATATGCATTTAAGAACAGAACCTCAAAATACATGAAACAAAAATGGACAGAATTAAAGGACTAGATAGACAATTTCAAAATGACAGTAGGAGATTTTAAGACTCCTCTGTCAACATCTGACATAATTAGATTTAAAAAAATACTAATGACAGAGAGGATTTGAGCAATAATATCAAACATCTTGATATAATTAATAGCTGTTTAGCACTACAGCCAACAACTGCAGAATAAACATTCTTTTCAAGTGTACATGGTACATTTACCAATATATACTAGGCCATAGAATACGTTTTAATAAATTTGAAATAATTGATATCATGTAGAGTACATTTTCTGTCCACAGTGGAATTAATTATTACTCAAAAGCAATATGCTATTAACACAAATGTTTGGTAATACATTTCTAGATAATTCATAGTTAAAACAGAATCACAAGAGTAATAAAAAATATTTTAAACTGAATAATAAAAAATATACAACATATTATGACTCTTTCATGTTACAATTTCCCATAACCCATATTACAGTTTATAAGATACAGCTAAAGCAGTGATTAGAGGGAAATTTAGAGTTTTAAATACTTATATTAGAAAAAGAGAAAGGTTTGAAATCAATGACCTAAGATTCTACCATAAGAAGATAAAAAAGAAGTATGCTCATAGTAAGTAGAAATAAGAAATAATAAAGATTAAAGCAGAAATCTTTATAATAGAAAACAGACAAGTAGTAGAAAATATTAACAATGCCCAAAGCTGGTTATTTGCAAAGATCAACAAAACTGAGAAACTCCTAACTAGACTGACTTTATTTTATTTTATTTTATTTTATTTTATTTTATTTTATTTTATTTATTTATTTTGAGACAGAGTCTCACTCTGTCACCCAGGCTGGAGTGCAGTAGTACGATCTCGGCTCACTGCAACCTTTGTCTCCCGGGTTCAAGCAATTCTCCTGCCAACGCCTCCTGAGTAGCTGGGATTACAAGCGTGTGCCACCATGCCAGGCTAATTTTTGTATTTTTAGTAGAGACGGGTTTCACCATGTTGGTGAGTTTGGTCTAGAACTCCTAACCTCAAGTGATCCACCTGCCTCGGTCTCCCAAAGTATCTGATTATAAAAGTAGAGAATAAAATTTATCAATAACGGGACTAAAAAATGTGTTATAACCATATATTCTAGACATTAAAGATAATGAGAAAATATCATTAACACATATGTGCTAATAAATTAAACACTTAAAGTGGATACATTTCTTGAAAACTAAAGCTTGCCAAAATTGATACCAAAAAAAACACAGTAAATCTGAATAGCAATATGTTTATTAAATCATTATTGATTATTATAGCCCCTCCCCCCCACACACACATACAAAAATATTCAGGCCCAGGCAGTTTTACTGGTGAATTTTTATCCAAATGTGATAGGAACAAGTTGTTTTCCAAGTTTTCCATTAAACAACACATTGTATACATTATAACCATTATAAATAAGAATTCTCAATTATTTTGTCTTTCAATATCATAGATCTTAATCAAATGAAGACAAAAGTTTATAAAGATCTCCCATTGTTAGAGTTAGCCAATTAGAAGACTCTTTCAGTTATCTAGCTATTAAGTCATTCTGACTTAGATTGAACTGGACAAAGGCAGTGGAAATGGAAACAAAAGGGGAAAATATTAAAAACACTTTGAACAAAAAGAATTAGAAGATTTTGGTGACGTGAAGGAGGATAGAATTATATGCTTACTGGCTGGGTGCGGTGGCTCACGTTTATAATCCCAGCACTTTGGGAGGCCGAGGTGGGTGGATCACGAGGTCAGGAGTCCAAGACCAGCCTGGCCAACATGGTGAAATCCCGTCTCTACTAAAAATACAAAAAATTAGCAGAGTGTGGTGGCATGTGCCTGTAGTCCCAGCTAGTCGGGAGGCTGCGGCAGGAGAATTGCTTGAACCTGGGAGGCAGAGGTTGCAGTGAGCCGAGATTGTGCCATTGCACTCCAGCCCGGGTGACAAGAGCAAGACTCCGTCTCAAAAAAAAAAAGAAACAAATACATATTACTATCTTTCAAGGGGCTGTTAGTGTGGGATCTTTGGATATGTTGCAAGAAATACAGCTACTTAATGTATGCAACTATATCTGCATATATGCATTTTTTTTCTTGGGTATGGGTCCATAGCACACATTAGATTCCCAAAGAAAGCCACGGCTTCCAAATTTAAGCTCCTTTAATTTAAAGCTTAAAGATTTAGGGTTCTGAAAACATGTGTTAGAGTTATGCTATAATAAAGTTGACAGAGAACTCTGAAAAAATGATGAGCTTCGTTTTAGATGATCTGAATTTTTGGTGTCCTGGTAAATAAGAAACAAGGTGCCTGATAAACAATTAAGATATAGGGCTGGAGAAAGGCTGAGAGGTCAGGGCTGGAACACTGATATGGGGCATCATCTTTAAGCAAGTGGCCACAAAACCTTTTAGCAGAATTTCTAAAGGAAGAGAGAGATATATTATTAAAGGAGGCTAGGCATGGTGGCTCATGCCTGTAATCCCAGCACTTTGAGAGGCCGGGGGTATCACCTGAGGTCAGAGCTCAAGAGCGGCCTGGTTAACATGGCAAAATCCCATCTCTACTAAAAATACAAAACTTAGCTGGGCATGGTGGTGCACATCTGTAATCCCAGCCACTCGGGAGGCTGAGGCATGAGAATCGCTTGAACCTGGGAGGCGGAGGTTGCAGTGAGCCGAGATTGAGCCACTGCACTCCAGCCTGGGTAACAAGCGAGACCCTGTCTCAAAAAAAAAAAAAAAAAAATTATCAGAGGAGATGGGAGATAAGAAAACAGAGAGAAAAATTCCATTACAAATAGTGAAAGAATGACACTAAAGAGGGTCTGGTAGGAGACAAAATTTCTTTGCTTCGATATGGAGAAATCACTGGACTACTTGACATCACCCATTCGCATACTTTTTTTTTTGTTTAATTGTTTGCGGATTTTTCAGTTCTAAAGATTGAAGGCATTAATTCATTACATTCATTCAATCATTCATTACATATTAGACTGCCTACTAAGCGAAAGCATTGCTTGCTGTTGGCATACAGTGGTGAATAGGACAGTTACTATCCTCACGACCGTAACATGCTAGCTGGGGAGATAAACTCAATTTTCCCTGAATACAAAATAAATTCCTTTCCCTCCCACCTCAAGAACTTGGTCTTCAGGGACCCTGTTAAATCTCTGACTCTGTATGCAAAAATGTTGCTTGCATGTGTGTCAATGCGTATTTCTATGGACTGGCTTATGACTTTTATCAGATTTGCGGAAGTCTCTGAGACTTACAAAAGTTAAGAATCGTCAGTTCAGATCTGGACTAAACCATCTCACGTCTTTCTTTTCTTATTTTTATTAGTGGGCTCTCCTCGCAATACACATTACACAGCGTTACCAGATCAATTTCCCCAAACTCCTTTTTTATAAGATTACTTGGTATAGCATCTTGCGGTGACTGCTTATTCTAGCCTTTGAGGTCTTTTCCTATATGCGCATTATTCCCCACACAAACTCTCTTTTCCAGTTCATCCTGCCCCTCCTGAGCCTAACCTATGTGTTCACGTTCTTTGTCTTTGATTATGATATCTCTGCATATGGAATTTGGTATATGGTTTGAGGCTAGGCTATAACTCTAATTTATTCCAAATAGTTGGGAAACTATATATAACTGCCACTTATTAAAACATTTCCTTTGCTTACTGATGTATAATGTCAACTTCTTCATTTACTTAAATTCTAACATAAGTCACAATCTTGTTCTAGGTGCTAATCTGTAGTAATTTATACTTCCTATTCTATTTTTTTAGTAGCAAAAATACCAAATATTTTCTGTTTCAAGATGGCAAACTCAGCAAACACCTGATTCCTATAAATAACAGAAATGACAGTTTTAAAAATGTATACCTAGGCCGGGCGCGGTGGCTCACGCCTGTAATCCCAGCACTTTGGGAGGCCAAGGTGGGCAGATCACAAGGTCAGGAGATCGAGACCATCCTGGCTAACACAGACTCCAAACTTAACCAAAGGAAAGAACATGCCCTTAAGGGAACAATATGAACAAAGGGAACAGGCCTTTCTCAGAAACAGGCAAGAGAATTCATCAACAGAAAAATAATACATTAATCACTTCACACCCATAGGGATGGCTACCGTCCGTAAAACAGAAAACAAGTGTTGACATGGATATGGAGAGATAAAAACCCTTGTGTGCTGTTGATGGGAATGCAAAATGGGCAACTACTGTGGAAAAGAGTATGGCAGCTCCTCAAAATATTAAACACAGTATTACTGTATGATCCGTCAATTCCACCTGTGGTTATATACTCAAAAGAATCGAAGGCAGAGACATGAAGAGATACTTGAACGTCTACCCTCATAGCAGCATTATTCTTAATAGCCAAAAGGGGAAGTGACACAAGCATCCATCAATGGGCGAAGGATAAACACAATGTGGTATATTTAGAAAATGGGGCCGGGTGCGGTGGCTCACACTTGTAATCCCAGCACTTTGGGAGGCTGAGGCGGGCAGATCGCGAGGTCAAGAGATCGAGAGCATCCTGGCCAACATGGTGAAAACCTGTCTCTACTAAAAAAAAAATACAAAAATTAGCTGGGCATGGTGGCGTGCACCTGTAGTCGCAGCTACTGTGGAGGCTGAGGCAAGAGAATCGCTTGAATCCGGGAGGTGGATGTTGCAGTGCGGTGAGCCGAGATTGCACCACTGCACTCCAGCCTGGTGACAGGGTGAGACTCTGTCATAAAAAAACAAAACAAAACAAAACAAAAACAAAAAAGGAATATTATTCAGCCTTAAAAGGAAGGAAATTCTGACATGCTATGACTTGGATGAAACTTGAAGACATTATACTGAGTGAGATAAGCCAATTACAAAAGTAGAAACACTGTATAAATCCACTTATATAAGGTACCTAGAGTAGTCAATCTCATAGAGACAGAAAGTAGAAGGGGGGTTCTAGGGGCTGGAAGAAGAGAGAATGGGGAGTTATAGTTTAATGGAACCAGAATTTCAGCTTTGCAAGATCTTAGTGATGATTACACAACAGTGTGAATGTACTTAATGCCACTGAATTGTAGAGTTAAAATGGTTAATAGGGTATATTTTATGTGTATTGTACTACAATTAAAAAAATTAAAAGTCAAAAAATAATATCTTTCCTATTAACACTAATTGCAAAGTAAAAATTCATTCATCAAAATAAACTCAACTAAAAATGAATTTGTGAACTAGAAGGTTGAACTAAACTGTCCTCTTAGAATGTAGCACAAAGGAATAAAGGGATAAGAAGCAAAAACAATATGGGCTTAATGCAGAAACATTGCAAAATATAGAAAAGCTTCTAGGAGAAAACATACTCATCTGCTCTGATCTTAATGTTTGTGTCTCTCCAAAAGTTATACGTTGCAATCTTAATCCTCAAGATGATGGTGTTAAGAAGTTTGAGAGGTCACTAGGTCATGGGGGCAGAGTCCTCATATTTGGGATGGGTGCCCTTGTAAAGGAGGCCCCAGAGAGCTGTCTGGCCCCTTCCACTATGGGAGGAAGCAGTGAGAGAGGGACTTCTATGAACTAGGAAAGGGGCCCTCATCAGACACCAAACCCGCCGGTAACTTTAACTTTCCAGCCTCTGGAATGGTGAGAAATAAATTATTGTGGCTTATAAATTACCCAGTTTATGGCATTTTGTTATGGCAGTCTGAACAGACTAAGATAATCTCTAAACTAGGGATACTTCTTGCTAATATTTCATTCATGAAGTTTAGGTCCCTTTTCCTATATGTTTGTGTGGGATCACATTATAAGGGTTCCTTCATTAGCTGATTTTTATTAGTAATATATCAAAGATACATTCATATGCCATGTAATACCCATCAAATGATGCTATTTTAGTAGCTGTAGAGTATTTCTTTCCTTTCTTTCTTTTTTTTTTTTTTTTTTTTTTGGTTATTCCATAAGTCATTGAACCATTGGCTATTATTGAATGTTTAGATTTTTTAAAGTTTTAACATTAAAAATCACAGTGGACATTCTTTCCAGTGGATTTTTGGCCACGTCTTTGATATGACATTAAGAAACACTCCTAGAAGTAGAATGACTTGGTCACAGGAAATGTCAAATTTCAAGGCATTTGGTACATATGACAATAGCTCTCCTAAAAGGTTGTTCTGATCTGCCCACAAAGTATGACCAGGTTGCCCATTTCCCTTGGCCCTGTTGCTCCTATCACGTGGAAGCTACTAGAATCTTTCTCTCTTCTGAAGCTGGAGGCCTGGCTGCCCGGTCAGGGTCTAACTCTAAAGGGAGTGGGCAGACAGCCAAGTCCCGGATGATCTTAGCAGTGGAATTCGTTCCTGGGGTGTCTTCTTCTCCAGGTTCTGCTGAGCTTTGATACGAGAGGTTGAGCTCGAATGAACCCATCCCTCTCTGCGGCTGCTTCCCACTGCAGATAGGAGAGTCCTGACACTTCAGACAGAAACCTGGCTCCAGTGGCCTTATGCTTGGTGAAGCTGCTTTGCTCTCTGAGCACAGCCACCTGCAGCTTTTGCTTGGCCCCTTCCTGGATGCCTTTTTGTGCTTTGCTGAGCAGAGCCTCCCTTCCCTTCCCTGCTTTCAGCTTGCTGCACCCATTTGTGTCCCAGAGCTCTTGGCAAACCTCCATTGATCCATCATAGCTAAAAATACTGTTTGAACAGAAGGTGACTTTTTGGCCCATGCCTTCTTTCCACTCCCAGATCTACCCACCTCTAAGTGACAGGTATTCATGGAGTTTTCTCTTCATTCATCTTTTTAGGGACCTCATTCTTATCTTTGGAAGGTCACGGGAAGTGAGTTCTTGGTGTCTTTTCTGCGTCATCCCAATATATTTTATCAACAGCAGAAATCTCTCTTATGATTCTGACATTTGGGTGTCAGTCTTTCTAGGCTTCCAGAATCAAAGCAGTATTTTTTCTATTCTTGCATTCTTTCGGCCATTGTATCAGAATTGGGAGTCTTATGTTTGTGTTTAAGTCACCTCTTTACTCAGAGGTCTGGGCTTTGGATTCTGATTTCCTCATTTGAATATTCTGTTCCAGTGCTACACCATTTATTTTATTCTAGACTAATGATATATAATGATATATATTTTCATGTCTGGTAGGTAGGGAGCACCTTATTTTATTTATTTATTTTTTTTGAGACAGAGTCTCTCTGCAACTCCCAGGCTGGAGTGCAATGGCACAATCTTGGCTCACTGCCACCTCCGCCTACCAGGTTCAAGCGAATCTCCTGCCTCAGCCTCCTGAGTAGCTGGGATTACAGGCGCCCACCCTCATGCCCAGCTAATTTTTGTATTTTTAGTAGAGACGGGGTTTCACCATGTTGGCCAGGCTGGTTTGGAACTCCTGACCTCAGGTGATCCGCCCACCTCAGCCTCCCAAAGTGCTGGGATTACAGGTATGAGCCACCGCGCCTGGCCTATTTTTTATTTTTATTTTTTTAAAAAACATAAATGTTCCATGACAGCTCCACCCTGTGATTTTTCTCCAAAATGAACTTCAGGAACAAGTAGCAAGTTCTACCACCACCCCAAGCACGTACCTTACCAAAGATGGGAAAATTTGTTTCCTTAGTATTCTATAATCATAGAATAGGTGTGAAGCCTATTGAGTCAGAGAAGCAGCCCACTGTTTAATAATTATTTTAAAATGCATAGAAACTTGTGGGTTGAGTACAGTGGAGAACCGGGACCAGATTCCACGCTTGCAGCCCGGGGCTGGGACTGGGTTCCAGCTCAAGAATGGGAGCTAAACTATCCTGCACAACACGGGGGCTGTGACCAGAGAGAGTGTAGAGTTTAGAAAGTGATGAACTCACTAATGCCTTCCCAATAATCCTGTGAAGTTGTTAACTATTATTTGTTGTTAATATTGAGATTATTGTTATGTACAGATAGGTGGGCCAGGGCTCTTGGACGCTGAGGGTTAGGAAGCTTAGTAGAGTTCACTTACCCGTGTCTGGGAGAGAAAGCAGAGGCACTCAGAAGAGGGAGAACCAGGTGCAGCTGTACAGGTCTCCTTAGAGTTTCAGGTTGAAGAGGAGGGAAATAGGATTGAAGGACATGGTGACATTTTGCTTATAACTTAGACAGTCACCTCTGCCACATGCCCACTGGTGGTAGGCAGGCCTTTCTTGATGCCAAAGAGAGGCAACAGGATGGGGCAAGGACATTGGGAATGGAAAACATAGATTTAACTTTGAGTCTGCCAAGCTTCATAATCCTCAAAGTCCAAGAGCCCTAGCCTTCTGTATATATAGCATCTGTACACAGCTGTAATCTCAATATTAACAACAAACAATAGTTAACAATTTCAGGATTATTGGGACAGCATTAATGAGTTTACCACTTTCTAAACTCTGCAAGGTTATCAAAGACCTTTATGCTTTGTACTGTTAATGGCTGCTTCACAAGAAAGCCCACCTATTTTCTGGATACCGAATCTAAAGAAGAAAAGGGAGTGATGGGAATGCAAGCGTCTGCCTTTTAAAAAGTCATTACTGCCTTAAACATTGGCTGTGCCCAGGAGTGATGGTCCCTTAGAAGAAGTTATGCCATGTACATGAAGGGAAAACTGACGGCACAGGAGTAACACATCACATCGAGTGAGATGGAAAAGGCAGAAAATGAGGTGAATAGAAGAAGTTGAGTCATTAATTCACTACATATCAGCTCTTTCCTATTCCTTTCTTTTATTCCTTTTCCCTGTCCCTCTCGTGTTGATAATTTCTAGTAAGAAAGTTGAAGGGGACTTATTACTAACAGAATTGGAAAGTGCCAGTCTTGGGGACAGAAGTGTTTTACGTAAATCATCTATTGAAATCTCCCAATAATCCTTGAGGAGTGTGTATTATTAACCCCGGTCATAGCTCCTAAGATATAAAAGCTCATCCAAGGCCAGGAAGTTATAAACTTAGGCAGGCAAATTTCCAACCATGATTTTGGACTCTAAACTTTTATCTCACGAGTGTAAGTTCCAAATGGAACTATTAATATTTGGATGAGAAAACAGTAACTTTAGCCATGTTATACCTTGTGTTTTAATGTATTTCCTCCATTTGGTGCAACGGTGAAGGGCATATCTTTTTCAATGAAGAATCAGAAGCCATTAGAACATGAGGCACGTTTCATGCTACCTGCCCCCTAGTAACTCAACATAAGGGATGCTAAGCTCAGAATCACTGCCCATAGTGTCTCCATGGCAACAGTCAGGTAGGGTACCGTTTTCTTTCTGAAGCCAACAGGCAGCTAGGTGACTGTTCTGACCAACACAGGTGATGGCCCCGACCAAGTCTCCAATTAGAATGAGGCTCCTGAATGATCCCAGACTCTGATGGCATCACGTGGAGTCGTTGCCATGGTTTTGGTGAGAAGTATTGCTTTTCTGAGGATTGCAAAACACTTTATGTTCCAACCCCATGCTCGCTCATTCTTGACAGAGTGGAAAATGTGTCTCCTTGGCTGAAATGTTCCTCTTGAGTCCAGCCCAAAGATGACATTTTTAGGAAAGTTTGAGAAGAATCCTGTGGCTGTTACTGAGTCACGATAGAGTAGAAATGGATCTTTTCTATTTAAAGAGTTTTGAGCTACTGTTTGAAAATGTCACATTGCTAGGGAACGGTGAAAATGGAAAACTTTCCATTTGCTATCAACAAAGAAAGGTCATTACCGAATGTGCAACAATAGAGCTAAGAACTCCTGCCACCTGTCTACAAAGGGATTAGGAAGTTGTTGGGAGTTAAATTTAAGAATATTAGTGAATATGCTTGGGGCTTTAAAAAGGGATTGCTCATCTGGGATTGGACACACGTGATTCTAGATCCCATTCCGCAGCTAAATAGCTATTGCTTTTGACAGCTCCCAGAGCCTTGCTGGAGCTCAGTCTCAGTATTAATTGAAGAGTTTACTTTAGATTTGATCAGGATTTCCCCAATTTACCTGATATAAGAACCACCTGGGGAGACTTGATAACCACAAATTCCCCTGGTCCCCTTCCTGGAGACTATTGCCTAGTACTTCTGGGGTAGACTGGGAATACATTTTCACAAACATTCCAGGAAATTCTGAGAAAAAAGTACGTTTGAGAAATAGAAAGAAGCAAATACGCTACATGCAAAAGTGAGACCATGTTTTTATACTATTTTGTGCCTTGCTTTTCCATTTTTTTCAATATGTTTTTACTTTTTGTGTGGTTATGTATACATGAACTCTCATTTTTTATGGCCACATAGTATTTCATTATGCTTCAATATCCAGTTAATCCCTTTTGACTGTAAACTTAATTTTCTTTCCTTCAGTAAAGATGAGTCATTTTGTACTCTTACCAGGACTATCGGAGTGCCTTAACTTCACTACAACCTTGTTAACAGTAGTTGACGCTACTGAAGAAGAAGAAAAAAGCTTTGCTAATCTGATAAGTAACAATGGTATCTCATCATGCTTTTTAATGAGTCAAACATGTTTTCTTAGATTTTTTTACTATTAGTATCTTTTCTTTTGCAAACTGTCTGATAACATTCTTTGACAGATTTTCCACTGGGATTTTTTTTTCCTTATAGACTTGGGATATCTATTTATATCTGAAGTACATTAAACATAGTCAGTCATCGATGTTGTAAATTTCCACTGGTTTTTTTTAGTTTGCCTTTCAATCTTGTGATGATTTTTGGCATTTAACATCTTTATATGCAATCCCTTAGAATATTCTTTTATGAGTTCTATCTTTGATGTATACTTAGACCTTCTCCATCTCCAGATTATGTATCACTGAAATGTTCTTATATATTTATATTTTGGTTTTTACATTTGCATTTAACTTTCCAGTGCATCTGGAATTAATTTTAGTGTATAGTGTTACAAAAGGCTCTAATTATTTTTAAAAAAATTTTTTTTTGAGACTGAGTCTTGTTCAGGCTGGAGTGCAGTGGTGTGATCTCGGCCCACTGCAACATTTGCCTCCCGGGTTCAAGCGATTCTCCTGCCTCAGCTTCCTGAGTAGCTGGGATTACAGTTGCCTGCCACCATGCCTGGCTAATTTTTGTATTTTTGGTAGAGATGGGGTTTCACCATGTTGGCCAGGCTGGTCTTGACCTCCTGACCTCAAGTGATCCTCCTGCCTCAAACTCCCAAAGTGCTGGGATCACAGGTGTGACCCACTGTGCCTGGCCTCAACTTGTTAATTAGTTGTTCTAATATCATTCACTTCTATATCCAATGGATTTTAGATATATTGTTTGTCATATAATATATGCTTATATAACATCAAATCTGTCTCTACTTTTTCTTTATATCCCAACCTAAATATTTTGTTTTGTTTGGTGTCAGACTAGGTTTATATCTGACAAAATATATACTTTATAGGGTGTGGGAGTCTAAGTTCCAAAATCAAGGCTTCAGGATTATTTCCAAGAAGTTACAAGATTTCAAGAGACCAAAAATTTTACCTATACCAGTAATAGAAGTAATATATGAGATTCTGATAGTAGTGCTATGTATTCCTGTAAGTGTTCATGTGCAGCAGGTAGGAAAAGTTTCATCTGATTAAATCTGAGTGTGAGTCAATTCTAAATGTACTGAGGATTTTAGCGAAGAAAGGAGCAGACAAAAGAGGACAAAGCAAGGATAAGGGAAAGGGTAGAAAGAAGAAGAAATAAAAAAAGATAATGGGAATAGGAAAACCAAGTTTATTCTATAATTTTAAGAACAAGGTATGCATGTGTGTGTGTACATGGGTGTGAATATCTATTCCACTGACAACAACTAATTAATTCACATGTATTTAATAGAAAATGAAAGATGTGTTAAACCAGGGATACACTAGGCCTTGCTCCAGAAGGGAAACAAGAAATAGGCCAAGTGTCCTAGCAGAACTCTGATTTGTAAGGCAATACTTTTGCCCACATCATGGATTGCCACCCAGGGCCCAAGACAGAAATGATCCAGAAGGAAGGAAGGAAGGAAGGAAGGAAGGAAGGAAGGGAAAGAAAGGAAGGAAGGAAGGAAAGAAGGAAAGACAGAAAGAGGGAGGGAGGGAGGGAGGCAGCGAAGGACTGAAGGAGAGAAAGAAAGGAAGCAGATGGAAGAAAATAAGGAAGGGAGGAGAGAAGGAAGGAAGGAAGGAGATGGAAAGAAGGAAGGAGATGGAAGGAAGGAAGGAGATGGAAGGAAGGAGATGGGAGGAAGGAAGGAGATGGGAGGAAGGAAGGAGATGGGAGGAAGGAAGGAGATGAAAGGAAGGAAGGAGGTGGAAGGAAGGAAAGAAGAAGATGGAAGGAAGGAAGGAAGAAGATGGAAGGAAGGAATGAGATGGAAGGAAGGAAAGGAAGGAAGAAACTAAACATTTTTTTACATAAATGATTTGCTGTAAGAGTTTCAGAATGAATCTGGCTATCTGCTCAACTGTTTAGATAATTTGGAAGCAGCAAAGCGGGGCCCAGGATCATTCCTATAAGTGATCTGTTCTGCTCTAATAAGCAGGGTAATTGCCCATCCCTGCTTCAGTTCAGGTTGTACTGACAAAGCTGGGGGGTCAACTGAAACCCAGAAGCCTCCTGTTGACATTCAAGGTGGAGAACAGCTGCCTTATCCTCCATTGGGTGTAGGAGACTTTCCAATGCTTTCAGCAACACTGTTGTCCCAAACCAATAACACTAGGTATCTTAGTGCATCTCAACTCTTTGGGAATTGTTAGTTCTTGTCCATTTTCCATTCAGTATACAATATGGGCCCATGAAGTTTTATTATCCAAAGAATCACAGAGAAGTTACTGGAATCTGTGCGTTAATCTTCTGTTTCATCCACCCAAAGAAATCATCCTTGCTAACAGCATCATCCTTACCCATTTCTTCTCCTATGTTACCATGGATACACTGCTTCCTTAACACCATTGTATTATTCAAATGTGATTGATTTTCTTTCTACCCCCTCTCCACTGACTATTTGGTTTTTGCCTACCCAACTACTCCATTTATCTTAAGTAAATTCCCCCTAGCCTTGCTTGACCTACTTGTGCCCCCTACTTTCCACGACCTCTTCAGCCCCAAAGAATGGTTGTGTTTTCTAAAAGAACACAGAATACATGGTTTGACCAGATATTTTTTTTGAACATAAGTTAATTTATATTTAAACTTTTAATGAAATGATAAAATGGTTTCTGTTTATTGTATACTTAATAAGTTATCCTTTAGGGGAAAGAAAAAATAAACATTTATTTCAAAAGCGTGACCAATAAAAAAATTAAAAGATGAGGACTCACTGTTCCAGCCATACACCCCTCACCCACAAAGTCATCTTCCTCTATTTCTTCTAAATGTTCCACGAATTCTAGTCCCTCTAGGAATGGCTCTGCCTTGACTATGTGGGAAGGTGAAAATAACCCCCCAGAATTTACTGAGTAAACCCACGTGTCTTTTTCTAGCAACACATCAAAATAATAATAATGCAAGAAATTCATCTCTCTGGGCTCCAGACTCTTTACTCACGAAGGGAAGGACTTAGTTAGAATTAGGTGGTTTCAAATTTTTAAAAACATATTACCGAAAGTGGAGTGTTTTTTAACTAAAAATCTTACATGGAAAGAAAAAAAAAATAGCATGGAGGTGAACAACAAAAGCAAAACCTCTCCCAAAATGTTAAAACTCTATGAAGCAGAGTTTTCAAATCATCGGTTTGCATGGTGCCCTAAACGCCTTCCAACTTCGGTATGTTATTTTTACGATTTGGTTCTAAAAATCTCAAACCTCCTATGAGATATTACTTGGGAATAGATGAACGATTTTATTCAGGAGCAAAGAGCGGGTGTAGATTACAGTGCCATTACACCAACATGGCTGTTTCTCCCAACCCATCTGGGTCCTTCGAAGCTTCCTTGCAGGCTACTGAAGGCTCCAGAGCACTGGAAAGCTCTCAAATCCAGGAGAGAGCCAGCTCCCTTGGCAACAGCAGAGAGGGAAGCCTTCCTTTTCCATCAGCAGATGGTGGTGGGCTTTTGCCACTTCTGCAGCACCTTTTCTTACAATGGACTCTTGGCTACTGTTAGACTCTTCTGTACCCTGCCTAGCAACCAGTGCCCTTGGCAACTACAAGAGCTATCATTTCATCAGATCCATGATGCTGCTTGTACTCCCATGCCTCTAGACTGTGTCCATGTTCTGCAGATATGATAAGCCCTGTGTCTAAATGGAAACCTTCTTTATAACTTGAGTGTTGTACAGTTAGATGCCAAATTCCAGAATTTTGTGAAAAATTAAAGTGTCTTAAAAAGAAAACTGGGCCTACATTCAATTTCTGCCTTGCACAGAGGTGAAATACCTACAAGCGTTCACTAGAAGTTGACCCAAAGTTCTATCTGCCCTGATATATCGGCAGGCTGTCTTGCAAGTCACACAAGAACTTGGGAGAAGAGCCCTTGATCCACCCACTAAATAGCCATATGACCTTGGCCGAGACACCTCTGCAGCTTCAGTTTCCTCCTCTGTAAAGCAAGAGAGATGAGTTGATGATGTCAAAGGCTCCTTGGAGGGCTAACATTTCATGACATTTGGCTTCATTTTTGACTAAGGTCTGTTTTTGTAAGTCTCCAAATTCACGGTTCTGAGATTCCTCTTAATCTCAAGTTTTTCCCATGAGATTACAGTATGTCTTGTAATAGTTCTTAGTGTTATGTTCAAAGGACAGGAAAAGGCTGCAAGATTGTAAAGCATATCTCACCACGGGGTCTAAGAGGTTAAGGTGAAATGCAGGGTCTCAAAGTGATGCTTGAGAGGGAAATGTCAACTAGAACAGCTATTACTTCTATGGTGACTCCAGAAGGCTTTGGGTAAGGTAAGGCCAGCCTGGTGCTCATGCATTCGTGTGTGTATCTTCCAACTCAAGTTCTCAAATAGTATTGAATAATTCCTTGCTAACTGTTGAGGTACCTCTAAGCACCAGGAATTATACAAAGCAATTTAAGTCATAAATACTCTGATGAAGAAAAAGATACACACGCTTGAGTTAACTAAACCAAGTGTTAGGCAACATGTTCTTAAATAATCCATATATGTAGAAGGCTACCAAGGGCAGAAGAACTGAACCTTTAACTCTTCAAGTGAGAAATTTATGGGTAAGATGCAAAAAGGGTATTCTTGACCAACAAAATAAAATAAATAAAACTTCTTTTTCTTTTTTTTTTTTAAGCCAGTCTCAATCTGTCTCCCAGGATGGAGTGCAGTGGCATGATCTCGGCTCACCGCAACCTCCGCCTCCTGGGTTCAAGTGATTCTCCTGCCTCAGCCTCCCGAGTAGCTGGTATTATAGGCATGCACCACCACACCTGGCTAATCTTTTGTATTTTTAGTACAGACCGGGTTTCACCCTGTTGCCCAGGCTGGTCTTGAACTCCTGACCTCAAGTGATCCACCGACCTCGGCCTCCCAGATTGCTGGGATTACAGGCGTGAGCCACCGTGCCCAGACCCCCTGCTTTTTTTTTTTTTTGTTGAGACAGGGTCTTACTCTGTCACCCAGACTGGAGTGCAGTAGTGTGATCCTGGCTCACTGCCAACCTCTGTCTCTTGGGTTTAAGCATTTCTTGTGCCTTGGCCTCCCAAGTAGCTGGGATTACAGGCGTGTGCTACCATGTCTGGCTAATATTTTTTCTATTTTTAGTAGAGATGGGGTTTCACCATGTTGGCCAGGCTAGTCTCGAACTCCTGACCTCAAGTTATCCACCTGACGGCCTCCCAAAGTGCCGGGATTACAGGCATGAGCCACTATGCCTGGCCCAAAATGAATAAAATCTTAAATCTGAAATAAACATGGCACTTCCTACCCGGGGCTGGCTTCATAAGCATATAACTTGTGCTGTGACTGAGTCCCATTTTTAGAAGGACCCTGTGTTTGGTTTGATGAGGTGCTATCATCATTGTGAAATTCTTTTTTTTTTTTTTTGAGACAAATTCTCACTCTGTTTCCCCCGCTGGAGTGAAGTGGTGCCATCTAGGCTCACTGCAACCTCCACCTCCCCAGTTCAAGCGATTCTCCTGCCTCAGCCTCCCGAGTAGCTGGGACTACCGGCACGTGCCACCATGCCCGGATAATTTTTGTATGTTTTAGTAGAGACGGGGTTTCACTATGTTGGCCAGGCTGGTCTTGAATTCCTGACCTCGTCCTCCACCCACCTCGGCCTCCCAAAGTGCTGGGATTACAGGCGTGAGCCACCGCGCCCGGTCACCGTTGTGAAATTCTTAATCATTTTCGAACAAGGGATCCTGCACTGTCATTTTGCACAGCGCTCCATAAAATATGTAGTGTTCCTCTAGACATTGCCTGATTCAAGGAAAATGTTTCTATTCCTGAGCGCTAAGAGATAACACTGTAACAGGAGTTAGGAATTCAGAAACAGAGAGCCATGGATGCTACTTCGTACTTTATCCTGTAGAAAGCGGGCTACACTGGCATTTTTTTTTGAGCAGCAGAGTAATTCAGTAAGGTTGACATTTTAGGAGGACTCATCTGATGCAAGGATGATGGGAAGAGACAGGGTTGGTTTACAGACTCTCATTATGATCCATGGATAAGGCAAGAAAGTCCACTTGGGAATAAAACAAAGAGGGCAACTTTGAGAAACAAGTGGGAAAAAAGAATTGCTATGTCTTAATAATAAATTAATGAAAAATGGAGAGAGAGAGAGAGAGAGGATGAGAGAAAGAGAGAGATGCGAATTAAACTCACTTATATGACACACTCTTTGATCAGACTTTTGAAAAAAACCAAAAGCACTATTACTATGATTATTGGTAGCCAAATTGGTAGGGCTGCCAGGAGCCTTTGAAGTAATGTCTTCATCTGGGAATTTGCCAGTAAGGTGAACATGCTAATGTCATTCATTTCTCCATTCATTCGTTTCATTCATTCAATATTTACTGATCACGTACTGTATGTCCAAACACTCTCTTAGACATGAGGGATCCAGCTATGAATAAAACTGTCACAAGTTTTGCCTATGGAGAGATTACAGCCTAGGGAGGTAGAAAGATGTTAAATAATTACAATTTGGGGAGTGTCACGCCAGGAGCTTCGTGTAGTTTGGGAATTAGGGAAGGTTTTTCTGGCCTCTCAGAAAACTTAAACAAATAAATAAATGGAGTCGTCAGGCCCATCGCGTTTAATTTGCCTCCTTCCAGTTCTACCTAACAACAGCTTGTGTGTGTATGTGTGTGTGTGTCTGTGTATGTGTGAGTAATTTTCATTCCCAAAAGACTTGACAGGCCTGATAAGAAAGAGAGAAAGAATGAGAGAGAGAGAGAGAGAAGGAGCGGGGCGGGGTGGGGGAGAGAGAGGGGGAGAGAGAGAGAGAGAAACTGACAGAGGAAGACAAGGAGAGACAGGCACTGACAGTAAAGTTGTTGGTGGCAGTGACGAAAGAAAGAAAGGAGGGGAAGCCAGTGTCTCTTTCATTCTCGTCTGAAATGGTTTTCCACTGCGTTTAATAGGAAATGCTTTTCTCCTCTGCCATCCACACAGGTTTTGCCTCTCTTCCTAGTTCCAGTTTTTGTTCTGAGGATGGGCATCCCCCCAGCCAGGCTGAGCTTCTCCCTAGGAATTTTGGAAATGGGACTGAAAGAGAAAATTCAACAGCAGTCGGAGGTGGCCATTTTCACCCACGTGAATTGAGAAACAAAGCCAGCCTATATTGCGGGAGAAGACGGAGCATAGAAGACAGCCAAGAAAGTGGCCTGAAAGTGTTCAAATCCCCAATTGCAGCTTATTTCCACCCAAGTCGCAAACACATTTCTGTCATTCAGTTTGATGAGACACCCTAGTTTGTTTATAATAAGTGTTCCTTTTTGCTTAAGCTTGTTCAGGGTTTCTAGTGTTTGATTCTCTATTATTTGCAAACCAAGAGGCTCCATATGATCATTGTTGAAGAGGGGCAACCTGTGGTGGCAGAAAGCTGTCAGCACAGCCAGGTAAAGCTTTGAGATCTACTTCTAAATCCTGTTCTGCAGGTCGGGCGCGGGGGCTCAAGCCTGTAATCCCAGCACTTTGGGAGGCCGAGACAGGCGGATCACGAGGTCAGGAGATCGAGACCATCCTGGCTAACACGGTGAAACCCCGTCTCTACTAAAAAATACAAAAAACTAGCTGGGCGTGGTGGCGGGCGCCTGTAGTCCCAGCTACTCAGGAGGCTGAGGCAGGAGAATGGCGTGAACCCAGGAGGCAGAGCTTGCAGTGAGCTGAGATCCGGCCACTGCACTCCAGCCTGGGCAACAGAGTGAGACTCCGTCTCAAAAAAATAAATAAATAAATAAATAAATCCTGTTCTACCAATCAAAGACTTCTGGGTATATGGATGCAGGTGTTTGTAAAAGTGAGCAGAATGTACACTCCTGACAGAATGCACATGGCAGTTATCATACTTAGGATCTCGGTTAAGCAGGTGATGAACAGCAGCTTGAATGGCTATTTATGTTGCATCCTCTCCATAAGATGCCAGGTCAAGATCACAAACCCTGGATACAACAGAGCATGAGCCCACTGAAAACTCTCTCTACGAAAAGGACAGTGGTACCTGTTTATAATTTAGTCTTTTACCTTCCCTTTTCTGTTGAATCCTACCCCAGGTTTAGTTGGACGCACCTTCATATGTAATCTTTGACCTTGACATTATTGCCTTCAAGGACACTACCAGGCATAGGTCTTTGGGAAAGCTGTTGGCTGATGAATGATTTCCTGGAAAGTAACAAGCAGGACCACCATCAGAGGCTTCTGGTCTCCTCCAGAGCTGGAAGCTGATACTGTGTGGCACATATCATAGATACAACTCTCCTGTTCTCTTCCTATGTGTGGTTCACCACCAAATTCTTTTCTTTGCCTGGCATTATCTGACTCTAGGACAAAGCCACTCTTCCTCACCAGTGGCCCGTGTCACCTGTGGGTCCAACATGTTCCTCCTTGGCATACAGAAGCATCAAATTTCCCGGTAAAATGAAGAGGGTGGCTGACAGAATGCTGGGAGAAGGTGAAATGAGAGACCCGGTTATCCGCATCGGTCTTGCCCCAATTCTGGCCACGTTTCCCAAACAAGGCTGAGAGCCAGGGATTATTTTTGTGTGGAGTGCTAATGCCTGAGTACACTCTGCTCCTTGCCTTCTGATTCCAGGTACCGATGATAACTGTTCCCTAGCCAAATGTTGCCCTGCGTGCTGTTGTTTGTTGTATTCACTGACCAAGAATAACATAGGCCCGACTGTTTGCTCATCTACTGCAGGGAGTACCCAGAGAGGAGGAGGTGAAAATGATGATCAGGTCACTGAGGTAGCCCTTGATGGTCTCAAGGAACAAGGTGTGCTCTGGCGGGTGCTGGGCTGGCCTCAGTGACCCTTACAGGAGAGCACTCAAGCAGGGGGGCTGAGACCAGGCACACACTGTTCTTTCTTCATCCTAAGGGATGTCCTGGCTCTGCTTCCTTTAGGGAGATTAAGAGACGTGAATTCAGGCCAGCATCTAGTGCTGGGCATTTGGCGAGTCAAAACCAAGAGAATACTGAAAGCCAAAATGCTTGGTCTCAGAATTACCATGCAGTGATTTGTGATTTCAATGATTGAGCCTCATGCATGGGCTCAAGTTGTTTTAGCAAGGTGTCTGTTCACACGAACACTGCGAAGCTATTCTTTCCCTAAGCACCACACTCTCAGCTTGTCAAAACATTTGAAGAAGACTAATTCATGCCTCAAAAGGAATTCTCTCTCACTCACAAAGCTGCCAGGTTTGTGAGCTTCAGGCTTTCATGTTAAAATAAGACACTAGAGGAATAGGGAACAAAAACCTCAAGTGGAAATGCCTCGGGGCTTACGATGTCACTTAGAGGGCAGAATTCACAGTCCACATGCTCACCGGGAGGATGGGATGGCAAAGTCAGATGGCTCAAGCCAGCTCTGACTGGTTTGGGTGCTTGTGAGAAGCAGTACAGGGTAGCAGTCACAAGCATGGACTTACAAACCAAAGGTGCGTGAGACCAAGCCCCAGCTTTTCCATTTACAAGGCATGGGATTTTGTGACAGTTCCTTCAGTGCTGGGGGCTTGGTTTCTTCTTCCATGGATGGGAGGACTGGAACAACGGTACCTCCTTACAGGATTGTTGTAAGGATTAAATTAGTTAGCACATGCAGCAGGCATGTGAGCATCAGAGAGTTCCTGGGGTGCTCTGTTGGGGTGTAGGGAACCTCATCAAACCCCTCTCTAAGTCAGGGAGGACTGGGAAGGAGCTGACAACACTGTCACTGCAAGTGTCCAGCTAGCATGGCTGTTCCGCGGTGGGGAAATTTTCCTTCCATCACAAACAGGTCCCTAAAGTACAGAACAGAAACTCGGCAACTGACATAAACAATTTCAAACAATAATTGCAGAAGACAAATTGCTCCATTTGGGCACCAAGATTCCTCTCTGAGGCTTTCCCCACTTGTTTATGTATTCTGTGGCACAGAGCCATGAGCGAATTAAGCAGACAGCGTGCACACACGCCCGGGGCCGGCGGGAGGGGCCTCCGGGAAAAGGACCTGCCATTTGACCCGTGTTCCTTGAAAGCTATTGCTGCAGAGATGCCTGAGACAAAGGGACTCAGATTTATGCCTTCTGGTGTTCGCTCGTTCATCGAGAGAGGCCACAAGATTTAGTGCCAGGAGATCTGAGTTCAAGTGCTGCTTCACCATACTGTACGTGTAAATTTGGGCAGGTCATTCCCCTTTCTGTACCTTAGTTTCCCATCCCTGTAAGAGGGACATCATTATACTCACCTCTAAGGTAATTATAGTGGTCAAATTAAGAGCCCTTTAGCCCTAGTAAATTACCATATGAAGATTAACGAGGTTAACCGTGGGTATCCACTAAGTAGCTGAATAAGAGTTAGGGGAATTAGAGTTTGGAAGAAAGGGTGTATTTTATGAGGCAAAGCAGTTCTTCTAAAATAAAGAGTCTTCATTCCATGGGGCTGTGGTTCTTGAATATAGGTTTAAGTTCTTTTGAGAGCCTAAGTTAAGCTTGTGATATATACTATTCTATTATAGCGTTTAAAGCATATATTACCTTTTCTGACTATAAAACAAGTGCATGTTCATTATAGAAAATTTGAAAAATGTATAAAAGTTTCAAGATGAAAGGCAAAATTAATAGGAATTCAAGTCTGCAGTGATAAGCAGCATCTGCTAATACTTTGCCTTTTTTCTTCTGATTCATATGCCTGAGCATGGATATAAAAAGGCACCTACCTACCCTACAAGTTCTCAAGAATTGGGATTGTATCACATGCAACTCTGAAACCTCCTTCTTGCATTGTAAACAGCTTTGCATCTCATGATCCTTTGAAAACACCATATTTAACGCGCATGGTAAATCCCATTTTTGATGTATTTAAATATTTTCTTTTTGTTAAGCATCTCCAGGTTTCCCTCAGTTTTACTGTAGCATATATATCATTGCAAAGAGCATCTTCAAAGATAAATCCTTAACTCTCTCATACTATATATATGTTATATATCATATACAAACATATGCTTATACATATATCTAAATATAGGTCTATGAACCATTCTTTAAATGTTAGAAAATAATCCTGGCTCTACCGTTAGACACAAGGTTTTGAAACAACGAAACATGACGCTTGAGAATACTTTCTGTCTCTGGGACGTTCTCTAGTGCCAGGTTCTAATCTATGTGTTAAGAACACAATCCTTTGTGAAGGCTGCATTTCTGCTAAGCCAAGGATTCCTTTGCTATCCCTATGCCTCATTCTCTCCTCCTGTCCCAGCCAACCCTGAGTTACACTTGCTGAATTTTCCATCTCTCCTTCTCATCTCATTCTTTCAACCTTGAAGCCAGTGCAGATGGCTACCATGTTTAAAAAAAATAAAAAATAAAATAAAATAAAAGCTTTAAGCAGACGGACTGTTAGGTTGAGAGAGGAAATGGGTTAAACGCCAGGTATCTGCCTATCTGAAAAACCTGCGTTCCCCTGGGCTGCCCATTCCTCTGGGGGACCATGTGGTAAATTTGATTTTGTAAGCCCTGAAATGAGAGTTCTAGGTCTGAATCTACTGGGTGACCTTGGGCCAATTTCTTAATGTCTCTGGAAACTCAGTAACGTCATGTGTACAATCAAACTTGTCATCTTACAGAATTGGTAGAAAAATATCACGAGGTCAGGAGATCGAAACCATCTTGGCTAACACGGTGAAACCCCGTCTCTACTAAAAAAATACAAAAAATTAGCCGGGCGTGGTGGCGGCGCCTGTAGTCCCAGCTACTCGGGAGGCTGAGGCAGGAGAATGGCGTGAACCCGGGAAGCGGAGCTTGCAGTGAGCCGAGATGGCGCCACTGCACTCCAGTTTGGGCAACAGAGAGAGACTCCATCTCAAACAACAACAAAAACAACAACAACAACAAACCAAACATTAGCTAGGCATGGCGACGCATGCCTGTAATCCCAGCTACTCGGGAGCCTGAGGCAGGAGAATGGCGTGAATTCGGGAGGCAGAGCTTGCAGTGAGCCGAGATCGCGCCAGTGCACTCCAGCCTCGGCGACAGAGTGAGACTCAGTCTCAAATAATAATAATAATAATAATAATAATAAAAATAAATAAATAAATAAAAATATTAATGAATATGATCTTTTTTGGTGGGGAAGAGAGTTGAATACATCAAAGAAAGATGAGGTGCTATAATTTGGAAGCCTGCCCCCAGCTGTCTATCCTCAAAACTTTGTTCTCTAGAGCTCTCTCCAGCTCTCTCTCTTTGGTTTTATATTTAGACAGAACAGCATTCTCAATTATCAGAGAAGAGGATCTGGGCTCAGCCATGAGCCTTTGCTGGTCCTCATAGCATGTAGTGATCTTGCTGAGACCCAGACAAGGCTTGGCACTGTCTTCAGAGGCATCAAAGGACCAGATCCAGAATAAAACCACACCTCACTGGAGAATAAGTATAATTATTATGCCTTTTCAGTTTTTTTTTGAAAGGAAAAAAATAAATGATGATAGATATATAAAACACTCTGCAAAATACAATATAAGTTATATAACGACAATAATTAGCTTCATAACTCTCAAGCACAATCTGGGGTAAAAAGAAATGATAGGCTGGGCACGGTGGCACACGCCTGTAATATCAGCACTTTGGGAGGCTGAGGCAGGCAAATCACGAGGTCAGGAGATCGAGACCATCCTGGACAACAGGGTGAAACCCCGCCTCTACTAAAAATACAAAAATTAGCCGGACATGGTGGTGCACGCCTGTAGTCCCAGCTACTCGGGAGGCTGAGGCAGGAGAATCGCTGGAACCTGCGAGGCAGAGGTTGCAGTGAGCCGAGATAGTGCCACTGTACTCCAGCCTGGGGACAGAGTGAGACTCCATCTCAAAAAAAAAAAAAAAAAAAAAAGAGAAATGATAATAACTGGGCAGCGAATCTTAAGAGAAATTCATGAGAAATTCATTGTTAATTTAGAATCAATATGATATCTTATTATAACAGATCACTTTAAAACATTGTAAATTAACATATCATAGCATATTGATATAAACATTGATATGATAATATACACTTTTTTTAACTTTTAAGTTTAGGGGCACATGTGCAGGATGTGCAGGTTTGTTACATAGGTAAACGTGTGTCATGGTGGTTCGTTGTACAGATTATTTCATCACCAAGGTATTGAGCCTAGTACCCATTAGTTATTTTTTCTGATTCTCTCCCTCATCCCACCCTCCACCCTCCAACAGGCCCCAGTATGTATCGTTCCCCTCTGTGGGTCCGTGTGTTCTCATCATTGAACTCCCACTTGTAAGTGAGAACATGTGGTATCTGGTTGTCTGTTCTTGCGTTAGTTTGCTAAGGATAATGGCCTCCAGCTCCATTCATGTCTCTGCAAAGAACATGATCTTGTTCTTTTTTATAGCCGCATAGTGTGAATTAAAATATAATTAATATTCATGTGTGGATAAAATTGCTACCATTTATCGAGTACATCAGCACATCCCTGCACTATGTCAAGCACTTTTTATATACTTTTCCACTAAAGCCTCCAAAGTTTCCAATGAAGGAGGCATTCTTGTTTCCACATTTACACATAGAAAATAGATGGTTGAGAGCTTGAAGGCATGCACTCGAGTTCATATCATACGACCAATAAGGATGGAGGCCAGGATTTGAAACCAAGTCAGTCAGATGGCATACCTATACCACAGATATACATTAAGATTTTCCAACAAAAATTAATAGCAAAGTTGTGGGTTTTCAGTTCCTTAGTTGAGAAGCAAGTTTCATTTGTTATAGTTTGAGTTGTGAGCATGATCCAGGATTAATGAGAATTCAAGAACAACTTAAACCTCTCAGGGACTCAGCCAACTCCTGATTGAGCTGCTACGCAAATATGGTATCCTTAACCCGCTCCCCATCACTCCATATCTTAAAAAACAAATAATACTCAGTATAGGAGATACTGGATAATCATAATCGAGAGTATAAGAAAGAACGTAAGAAAATTTAAAAATTACTCATAATCTCACCACCCAGAGCTAATCATTTTGAGAATGAGTCTTTCCAGGGTTTTTTTTTCCATGCGTGTGCTTTAGCACCTTCGGTATATTTTAATTCGCAACTTGTTGGGATTAAAGTTTTTTAACTTTTAAAAGAAATTTCTTTTTTTACTGTCTTATGGTCTTCTTTCTGTGTGTGCATGTGTGTATGTGCAGGGGGAGGGTGCTAAGTCTAAAATTGTATTCTATGTCAAGTAAGAGGATTAAAATATGTCATCAAATATTATTTAGTGTTCACATCCTCTAAATCTTCACTTAAATCTTTGCCTACTTTATTAAAGACTTACAGATATGCTTTTTTTCCCCCCACCGCTACTAGGATGTCAATTTCTTCTTATGTTTTAGGCATATTTAAAAATTAGGTAGACACGAATACAGTTTTATTTTAAAAGATGCAAATGGCAAAGGAAAGATAAGGTCTTGCTCTCTGTATCTGTGGATACCATAATCAACAGTTCTACTTATATCTTTGAAACTTTTTTTCTGTGTACTTATATATAAATACTATTTATTTATTTATTTATTTTTTGAGATGGAGTCTCGCTCTGTCACCCAGGCTGGAGTGCAGTGGTGCGATCTCGGCTCACTGCAACCTCCGCCTCCTGGTTTCAACTAATTCTCCTGCCTCAGCCTTCCAAGTAGCTGGGACTACAGGCTGGCACCACCAATGCCGGGCTAATTTTTTGTACTTTTAGTAGAGATGGGGTTTCACCGTGTTACCGAGGATGGTCTCAATCCCCTGACCTCATGATCCGCCTGCCTTGGCCTCCCAAAGTGCTGCGATTACAGGTGTGAGCCACCACGCCCAGCCAATACTTTTAAAAAAACATAAATGAAAATATGTTGCCGGATTGTTTGATAACCTGAATTTTAAAAAATTAAGTATATGTTTTGGAGATCTTTTCACACCAGTTCATATAGAATTTTATCATTTATTTTTGCTTTGCATTGTGTTTTATTGTATTCTACACTGTGAATATATTGTAATTTAATGACTCATTCCCTTACAGATGACGTTTATGCTGTTTCCATCTTTTTTAGGTTAGGCATTATAAACTGTAATAAAATTGTATCTGTTAAGACTTTACAGTATGGATTGCTCACTAACATGATAGGTGTATCTGTGTCTTCATGCTTATTCAATACTCAATATTATAAACATTTTAAAATTTTGTTAATTTGAAGTTTCTAAAAAATAGTAGTCCAGGCGTGGTGACTGATGCCTGTAATCCCAGCACTTTGGGAGGCTGAGGCCAGCAGATCATGAGGTCAGGAGATCGAGACCATCTGGCTAACACAGTGACTCTGTCTCTACTAAAAACACAAAAAATTAGCCGGACATGCTGGCGGGCGCCGGTAGTCCCAGCTACTCGGGAGGTTGAGGCAGGAGAATGGCGTGAACCCGGGAGGCGGAGCTTGCAGTGAGCCCAGATCGCACCACTGCACCACTGCCTGGGCAACAGAGTGAGACTCCGTCTCAAAAAAAAAAAAAGAAGAAAAAAAAAGTATCTAGATCTTTCACTTTGCATTTTCTTGAATGCTAGTGAGTTGAGTATATTTCATGTGCTGACTGATTATTTTTCCCCTTGAATTGCCGTTGCCTTAGGTTGTTTGCTTTAAATCTTATTGTTCATATAAGCCCTTTTTAATAATTTTGTCTCATGTATATTTTCAAGTATTTTTTTCAATTTACAGTTTGACTTAAAATTTATTTTGATATTTTACTGTGGAGTTTATAAATGTTTAAGTGACCAAATATGTCCATTTTTATTTCTAACCTGGCCGTGGCCACAAGTTTGGGAAGGCTTGTCCTGCTCTGAGATGATAAAATTATTCTCCTCTGTTTTCTTCAGATATTTTATAGGTTTCCTTAGCTCTTTAATCCATATGGAGTTTATTTTAAGGTATATTATAAAATATCTCAAAGTATTTATTTCCAAAGAGATAGTCAATTTTCTCAACAAATCCATTACCTATTTTGTTGTAGATTTGAACAGTCACTGTTATCAGAGGTTAAATCTATGCATATATCCATAAATGTATATATGTATATGCATGCACATACACACAATTCTGATCCACTGATAATAATTGTTTTACTTCTGGTATTAACTGTTAGATATTTCTTTTATAACTATGTTTGATGTCTTAGAGCAAATCTCTTCTTGCTGTTGCCTTTCAAAATTTTCTTAATTTTTTTTCTCAAATAAACTGAGGTTTAAAAAGTCAAGTTTTATTAAAACCCCTGGGACTTTGTAGGAATGGCATGAGTAATTTATAGGTTAAGTACTAGAAACAACTAGCTTGATACATCACTAGGAAATCAAAGACGATAGCAGTAATTGGGTATATGCCTGGAGTTGTAGCCCAGAAAGAGGCATATGAAATCTACTGGGTCAAGTACATGTGTATGGTTATGGGGTGGGGCGGGGAAAGAAAGAAAGGAGCTGTAGGTTATAATAAAGATAATCTTCATGGGACAGTGGAACAAACATGTTTATACCTGGCCTCCAAGTTGTCTAACATTTTTGAGCCTCAGCTTCTTCATCTCTAAGATAGGAATAATCACATTTTTGTAAGGATTAAATGAGATGATAAACATGCCCACAGATAATAGGTTCAGTAACTCCTAGTCCTCTTCTCTTCCCTTTTGATGAGGCATGAGTCATATTTGGTAACAGGTGGTCCCTAAATAGCAGACCACATGGAAGTTTCCAAAGCCATTAGGCAACTGTTACTTATTTTCCTGTTCAATCTCTACTGAAAAGGTACGAAAGGCTCATCAGATACCAGCCAACAGTGGGTAAGTACCCAAGGTTACTCTGAGTTAGTTGTACAGTAGGGACAAGCATTCATCGCCAAATAGAAATAGACCTAAAGTTAAGTTTGTTACATTGTAAGTGCTCCAAAAACACTAGCCATCATTACAGCTTATAAATATTCAAATCCATTATTTCCATACTTAGGCATTTACTCTAAATAATGAGTAGCTTCCAAAAAAATCCAAAGGAAGGAAAATATTTTCTATCTTTACATGAAGGATTTCACAGTAGTGTTATGCATACAGATTTTCATAGTCATGTTATTTATAATATAAAGATTATAACTGGCTTAATTTTCTAATACAAGTGGAAAAGGTTTATATTGCTATACACTATAGTATAGTAAATTACTATACACTCACTTGGGGGAATATTACACAGTCTTTAAAACAAAAATTATGCTGCTATGTAGCCTCTTGAAAAATATTTATGCTATTACACTAACTGATGAAAAGGCTGAGTATAAACTTATGTATATACTCTGATTATCACGTTGTAAAAATCTTTATGCACCTGGACAAGGATGGAAAGAGAACATAAGTGATAAAAATAAATGTATGGAGGAGAGCAATTGAACTATCATTCAGTTAATGTTGAACAGCATTTTCTGGATTTAACTTTTTTGGAATCATTTTTTAGAAGCTCCAGACAGAGCAATAAGTCTCCAATAAATAACAAAAAGTTCCTTGTGGAACTTTACCTAGGACTGAAAAACCAGCCCAAGCAGTCAGGAGGAAACAAGATTGGCTTCCTAAAGAGAGTGTCTCCGGAAATACAAAAGGCAGAATAGTTTATGGAGTATTTTCCAGTCATTTCACATCATCTGTGAAATGGGGATATTGCCTGGGGTTACTTGACCACATTTTATGAGAATCTACTGATTGATTAATGCTTTTGTACCACTTAAGAGGCCACGGGGAAGGAGATACAAGTTGAGGATACTCAATGCAGTAGTTCAAATGGAGGTGTCAGAAGGGATTGCTGATAAAGACATATACTAAGTATTTGAGGGTCCGTGTATCCATTAATTATTGCTGCACAAACTGAGAGCTAGGAGGACCCAATACATACATTTTACAATATTACAGTGGCTTAATTCACTTTGAATTCAACTTCTTCTCTAGTGATCTAAGGTAGCTGAATACAGCAAACATCAATCAGTCAGAGGGATTGTACTCATAAGAGAAGTACTCCAATAATGAAACGAAAGAACTTATCTTCCCTCACTAGCAGGAGAAAAGAAGGACATTATTCTCCCTTCATTGGTTCCAGAGAACCTTTTGCTATGCTCTGGAAAAATAAAAGTCACAAAACAGTTTTATTTATCCTAAATTTCTGGGGATAAATGATACATTTTATTTTAACAAAAATTGGACACCTCTTTCTGTTTTATCTAAGAATAATGATCCAAATCTCGTTAAGTAAAGCTTGACTTACTAGCTATTCTGAAACATATAAGCATTATCGGCCTAATAAAATAGAAATTCAAAGTGCTAAAATCATAAGGCTGCAAACTATTATTGGGCTAATGGTGGTGGTTGTTGTTATTAATCCTATTTGTGTTTATCGAAAACTTTTAACTACTCCACACACAAGCAAGAACTCTCATGCAACTCACATGCCACCAGATCCAGTAGTAATCCATTTCCACATAGTGAATACAGGTTCACTAATTTCTTTCTTTTCAGAAAGAAGCTCTTAATAATTCTACAAAGATCTTTCCCTCATAGAGGTATGAGGACGTGAAGACCATGAGTCATCTTACCAATATGGAAACAGAGGCCCAGAGAGCCCTGGGAATATAAACATGTTCCCAAGATCACAGAGTCCCAGATGAGCTCCCACTGTGACTCGGCCCACAGGACAGAAGGAATGGAACCAGGAAAGCAGAGACCTGTGAAATGCACCTGCTAGGTCCTCCCCCTTGATCTGGACAGAGATGTGGGATACCCGTTCACCATTCATTAGATGCTCTGGAAGCCTTGCTAATTAGATGAAAATAAAGGAAACGAAAAACAGTCTGTTCCAACATCTCCTATTCAGGTTTGGCTTTTTTGAAGCATGTAAAATTCTAACCCTGGGTGGAGCATTTTGCTTCTGCCCTGCACTTCTGTTATTCTTCAATTTAATCCAATTAGAGTAGAGCACATTCAATCTGGTTCAAGTCAACTTGACACAATCTTGCTAACTGTTTCTGTCGTATGCTGTAGCAGATAAAAGACAAATGCCACGCTTCCTGGTCTTAAATAATTTATATGTTTTTTTTTTTAAAGTACCTTGAGTACACAGAATTGAATTAATCACAATCCTTGGTTCATGACACACTGTCACACCATCGTCATTGAGCCTTTGTTTAATTAATTTGCTTAACAACCCATGGACACAACTACTGACTAACCTAAGAACAATGGGGATAACCTGGTTCTTACCTTTGGGCTACACCCCACCTCCTCATTTAGCATCTTCCACTGTGCTATGACTTTGACTTTTGTATTTATATTCACTCCTCTCTTTTTGTTCCAGTTTCAGCACACACAAACACACACCTAACAGTAAACCTATATTGTTTGCTTTTAATGTTTTTGAATAGACTTTGGAGGAAGAATAAAACATATTTATTCAACATATATTTAATGGGTACCTTCTCCGTGCCCAGCAGTGTTAGGTGCTAGAGAATAAAAAATAAAAAACAAACACAAACAAACAAGTAATAATTTCTGCCGTTATGGACAAATAATAAGCAAATAAGCAAGTAAAACAGTTTAGTCTGTTCAATGGTGATAAGAGCTATGAATAAAACTAGGGCAGGGAAGGTGGGGGTTGCGGTTCTTGCTATAGTGATTAAGATGGTGAGGGAAGGGCGTGAGGGCTGTGAGTGAATTGAATACAGCTGAACTTGAGGAGCCAGGAATGGTCTGAAGCAGGTAGCTTGAGCCAGACCCCAAATGTTCCTTTAACTTTTAAATTCCATGTAGAAATTAAAATATGTTCATTTTTAAAGGTGCATTAAAATGTATTCTCATATGTAATGCTTTGATCAAGCATTTACAAAAATATTTATGGCCACTCCCTTCGAAAAGTATTGAATCTTACGGCTAAAAACAACTTGAAATATGAACCAGTCAAAACCCTCCATTTTGTAGAAGGTGAAAATGAGATCTAAAAAGGTGAATTAAATTATATATACATACATAAATATTACAGATCATGGGAAAGGCACTCTTGTAGGTTAAATTATTTGTTCTAAACTAGAAAACTAATTGCTAATGAAGGTAGATAGTCTGGGCTTCTCTCAAGCTCATGGTGAAAATGTCTTCAATAGTGTCCATAATGATAAAAATCTCGGGGGCCGACCTCTTAGGCTAACTTCAAGTCCCGAGAGAGAAAATTCAGTGCCAGAGGTATTGAGGATTTAGCTTAAAGTAGGAATCAGTCGTCATTTTAGGTTGTCTGAAGGATGGAGAATAGAGAAACAACAGAGAGAGATGACTGCAGGGTCCTGCTGAGATGTCCCTCTCTGAAAGGACAAGCAACCAGTTACAGGCACCGGAGGCCTGATCCTGGGTCTATTGGAGTAGAAGAACACAGTGGGGGGGGTCGCACTACCTGAGTTCAGCCACAGCCTCAAGAGTGCCTGCTTTGCGTGTTCCTTGCCTTCTTTTAACTACAGTTACAACCCCTGGATACTCTGCTGCCTGTGCACCGGCCTGCCTGCTGAGCTTACCTTCCACCTTCCCAGACGACCAGAGACCGGAGGTGAAGCTCCCACGTTCTTCCTCACCCATAAGCTGGCTGTACTCCAGAGGACCTAGGGTTCATTCTCATGGTACCCCCTCCCCACTTGGAGTTTTCTCCTTTCATGCCTAAAACACAAGTTTTGCATTTTGAGGAGTCCTTGGGAATCCAGAGAATCTCAAGAGCTTGATAGGATATTGGATGGGGTAGCAGAAAGTGTTTATCAAAGACCACTCAGACTGTAGGTAGGGTTGCCAAAAAGAATACAGAGGGCCCAGTGAAATTTGGATTTCAGAGAAAAGTATGTCCCAAGTACTGCTATATAGTAAAAATTAATCATTATTGCTTGGAAATTCACACTGAACTGGGCATTCTGTATTTTTATTTGCTAAACTGAACAAGTTTATATTTGTGGGAGTCAAGGTCATGGCAGTTGCCAGACTTTGCCTCCGTTTGGGCGGTTTAAGATGGGGAAGTGGGAAAGAGAGAGAGAGAGAAGCAAAAGAAACACAACGATTCTTTAGAAGCAACATCCATTCACGGACCTCTCTCTCCACTTCCATGTGTCTGAGGGCTGTGTGTGTCTGTGTGTGGCACACATACGTACCTCCCTGTGTGTTTTGTAGGACACAAGGATTGATATTGAAGAGAACTGCTGATAGTGACACTGATTAGATATTGAATAAACAACACAAGATTAAAAACTGTAAAAATGCAGTTAGTTTAAAATCAGCACAAATGACTCCATTCATGTAAACTGCCTCTCCTTCATGCACAATTGCCATACAGCGCAGTCACAGCTACACTTGTTCCCAGCCAATTTTTACATGTTTTCAGAGAATGATAAAATGTTACCAAAGGGGTCTAAGACATTGCCTAATCCAACCTCAGCATTTACCTATTAGATAACTGAGACTTAGAGAAAGTGACCAACTGGGGGTCCAACTGCACTTCAATATTAATAATAGAAAAATATTTTGTAGGAGCCTTCTGAGGGCTGGGCATTTTCGAAGTTCTCTACTTCACATTTAATTCTCACAATGACCCTATAGTCATCCTCATTATTCAGGTGAGGCAAGTTGAGGCACAGAGAATTATGTAATTTACCTAACGTTCAGGATCATGTAGCTAATAAGTAGAGACGACTATTAAAAACCCAGCTAGTCTGGTCCCCAAGACCCACCCACTCAACCAGGACACCCTTTGGCTTCTCAAATGAGTTTATGTCACTAAACATGTTCATACATGTAAACTTTCAGAGCTTCCTGCTGCTGTAGCATAATTTTGTCCTTAATCACGGGGTCACTCAAATACAGCTTATAGAAAGTTGGTCGGCCATGGTTGATATCGATGATGATTTGAGAGTAAAAGCAGTTATCTCCTCACTTATAAACAAACCCTGTCACAGCGAGTCTCTTGCTGTAATCACAGAACCATTCTGTTGCATTTATTTTTTGAAATATGTTTAACGGAATACATAATACCACGATCTACTATCAGAGCAAATATTCACAGTGAGATAGGAACAGTTTTATGAGTTTACAGTTTGAGCTGTTTCTGAAAGAGGAGGAGGAGAAGAAGATGATGAAGGAGAAGGGAAAACAGCAAAAGAGAGAGAGAAATCAAAATAAAGTCAAGGCCCTTGTTCATTGTTGGTGACAAAATAAAAGGCGTTTTTTTAAGGAGAGACCCTCTCGTTAGCATGCCTCCACCTCAGTGCTGGCACAGCTGTAGGGGTAATTCCCTCCGGAAAGAATAACCACCATTCAAACATTACATTTTCTAAGTTTTACATTCCACTTGTTTTTTTTCCTCCTGTCTGTCAAGAGACTAACAATGCTTGCATCTCAGACTCCAGATTCCCTGTTTATCAACGACGGGAGGATTAAGGATGCCCGCGTCTGCTTTGATATCATGTTTTCCCGAAGCTACCTTTCCTTATGACACAAAGGCCTGCACAACTTTAAAAAAAGTGAGGCTGGAATTCTCTGAAGCTCTAGGATCAGGGTCTTCAGGGTCTACTTAGGAGACACCAGGACTCCACAAATCCACTGAGATGGAAGTCAGGAGTGCTGCAAACATTGTCTTCCCTCTCCACTGCGCTTTAGCTGAAGGAGAGATTGATGAGCATTTCGCAAGTCTACTATCAAGTATATCACCAAATCCTGTTAGAGAAAAGCCAGCACCACCAGACCCTCCACATTTAAACTGGCCAGTAAGCATTTGAATGCAGCTTCATACAAAACAAATCTACATCCTCTCTTCTTCAGAAAGGTGGCAGTGTTGCCTTACAGTTTTGACCAAATACAAAGCAGTGGTGAGGTCTCTAGCTAATTAACAGATCAACTGCCTCACCTCACCATGAAAAGGAAAGGAAGGACTTAATCCACTGCCGACCCTGGTGGCTGGCAGACTCATCCCAGAGCTTCAGGGGCAGTGAGGCTTGTGACCGCCTAAGCTCTTGAGTTTTCAACTTGCGTCAACAGTGAAGATCCTAAGAAAATCTCCAGCTGACCCCACGGGCGTCTAAAAACCAAGGGCATCTAAGAAAGTCATAGATGAACCTTACCTTCCAGCATCTACATTTTTCCTTTTTGAACCATCCATCCCAAGTGAAACAATTGAGTTGGCCCCAATGTAGAAGGGCTAAGGAAAATTTAGCTTAGCAAACTATGCCAGCATCTTTCTCACACCTGTTATGTCTAATGCTCACATCGGAGTTCTCATAAAAGTAATCAATCTAAGTAGAAGTCCTACATTATTGAGTGTGTTGTTAACCAGTTTTCTAAAATCAACACTATACACAGAGCTACTGAAAAATAACTTCAGAAGTCAAGTGTTGCTTTGTCCAAACGTGGAGACCCACACAGACACCTTCCATGGGCGCGTGTACCAGCCCTCTGGAGAAGCGGTCAGAGCTCCCGTCTCTCCCTTCCACTCACCTCCACTCAGCGTCCTTTGAGAAGTTTCTCCATGTGCCACTAACACAGAAATTTTAGGGGAAATTCTCTATTTATAAATATCAGATGGTTTGGGAAAAAATATTTGTGGCACTGGGCTTTCTTTTTTTTTCTACAGTGATGTCATTTTAAATACTTGGTGTGCTCCAAATTTGCTATTTTTACTTCCCCCAAGTGACTTTTTTTGGGAAATACATTTGTTTGGATTAGCTACATTTTAAGTGACCCCTGTACCTAACACACAACATCAGGTTCATCTTCTCAGCGATTATAACTGATACTACGCAGCTCCCAAACTTGAAATCCCTTATTTGTTCATTTCCAAAGTTGCTCCCTCCGAATGTACCCCTCCAAAATTTCTATTCATAGATGCAGAGAAAATAAGATAAAATAAAATAAAAGGATTGGCCTTTTCACAGATGAACCACCACACTCAACCACCCAAAGCACTTACAACGGAAGACACGAAAGGCCCCCAAAGTCAAATAAAATTCTTCGCTTCCACAGTGTGCTTTTGGGGAACAAAGTTGCGGGAGACCTGGCAGGCTTTGAAACATTTATTGGAAAGCAGTTCTAGAGTTGAGAATTGCAGAAGAGGAAAGTTTAAGAAGGAATGCTAAATGCCTTCGCCCTACCTGATCTGAACTTGCTCCTAATCAGCAAGGAATGCTCAGACCCCAGGAGTGTCATGTTGAGTCTCAGCAAGCCGCTGGTCCCTTGGCCAGGCGCCCCCTGTTCTCCACCAGCAACAGGCTCCCGGGAGCCCAGCTGACCGCAGCTAACAACCTAGAATTCATCCAACTCTCCGTGAGCTCCCCTGGGTAGGAGTACAGTGGCAGCCAGTGTCCCCAGAAAACTGGCGCCTCCCCCCTCGCAGTGCGGGGCTAATTAACTCTTAGCCGGCGGGACCCTCCTCCTCCTCGGAGGTTGGCCAGGAGCAGCGGCATCCCAGGCGTTCCTGGCTGATGTCATAGGCTGCCGGCGATTGCGGAGAACCGCCACCACGCCTTTATGAAGGTCCCAACTTTGCCATCTGATACTCTTTACTACTGACAGGCGCTCAGCCAATCAGGAGCGGCGAGCGGGGCCTGGGGACCCGGAGCCGCCGGAGCCGTCTCGGGAGCCGGCTCTTAACTCTTTGCAGCGGGCCCAGCAGCCGCCGAGGCGCAGAGGGCGGGAGCAGGGCCGGGGGTCGGGAATCTGGGAGAAGGGCGCGAGCTAAGGAGCGATGCCCAGAGGAAAGACAGAAGGGCTGCGACGCCGCGGGGCTTGCAGGTGGTGCGCGGGGCTGCGGCGGCCGCTGGGAGCTCCGAGGGCCTGGGGATGGGCGTGCGCAGCCGGGGCTTCCCCGGCCGGGCTTCTGCCTGCGAAAGGGAAGCGGCCGGAATCTCCCGCCAGCCGGCTTCAAAGGCTGCGCGAAAGGGCGTGCGCGCCCGCGGGACGGCTCGCTCGGGGCAATTTGGAAATAAGCTGGACCCGTCAGAAGAAAAGCTTCCGACGGACCGGAGCCCACGCATTCCCCTGGGTTGGAGGAGGCTCAGGGCACTGGCAGAGACGATTCTGTATCTCGCAGCTCCAATACGGGACTTAGATGACTTTCCACGGGGAAAATGGAAAGACTTTCATTTTTCTAGGATATGCTTTTTTGGGAGACAAATGTGACTCGGTGCATCTGGAGATCCAGCTGCGACACAGCGCTCACACCTCACAACCCCGAGGGAATGGGAAAAGATACCTGGGTCGGAGTGAAAAACTTACCGGGCTCTAAATAGGGAGGGGCTCCGGAGAAGGGGGCAAGTCAGACCTCGGATTGGGCTTAGCTTGGGAAGGCTCAAGAACTCTGCCTACGAATGAATCTGTCTTTAGGGGAAAATCCATTCCGTAACCGACCCAGAGTTACTTGTGCATCTGGCCGGGGTGTTATAGGCACATGGATCAATGAAATAAAACAAAGACCCATCTCTCAAGAAGCTGGTTTAATAGTTGGTGGCTCAGAACATAAAAACCGCTCTATATACGTATATAATTAGGGTTTATTTGCAACTTCATATGCACGTGGGCCCCGGGCGTCGTCTATTACACACAAGCCTGCCTATGTCTCTACTGTGAGTCCTTAAAAAATCAGTCGGTGACAGATGGAGACCCGAGGTGACAATAGCTCATGGGGACAACCTCTAATGTCCTGAGTCCCGGCCTCTGCCCCATGCCCTGTTGCTGAAAACACATTAGAGGGGTTAACCCTTGAGCTTACTCTCTGGATCTGAGTGGGTCGTTTTCGTAAATAAGGTCTTCAGGGATAGACACCTTCTTGCTGACGTGTCAGAGACGAGGAAGAACAATCCATCCATGTTCCCTTTGGGGATCTAGTCCTGGCCTAGGCGCCTGACTCTAGGCTGATTTGGGGTGCAGGAGCATCTCAGCGGTTATGTAACGTCATTTTCCCATTCCTGCTATAACAAATTACCACGAATTTAGTGGCTTAAAACAACACACATTTATTATCTCGCCGTTATGGAGGTCAGAAGTCCAAAGTGGGTCTCAGTGGGTCAAAATCAAGGTGTCGGCAGGGCTGCATCCGTTTCTGGAGGCTCTAGGGGAAAATCGATTTCCTCACTTTTTCCAGCTTCTAGAGGCTGCCCAAATTCTTGGCTCGTGGCCCCTTCCTCCATTTTTGAAGCCAGCAATCATGGGTCAAGTTCTTAATGCATCTTATCGCTTGAACGCTCCCTTCCCCACCTTCTGCTTCCCTCTTCTACATTCACCTTACTGCAAAAATAAACTCTATCATAAAGTCAGTTTATTATCCTTCCTAATCTCATCTACCGCCTGGATTCCCTTTGCCGTGTAATGTAACCTATTCACAGATTCCTGGGATTAAGACATGAACATGGGGGGAGAGGGCGTGATTCCACCTGAGCTCTTTCTTTCTCTTCTACCTCTCCTGGTGTTCAGTCAACCCCCAGCCCCCTGGTCTTCAATGAGAAGAAGAAAAGTGGAGGGAGGTTTGGGAACGGGTACACACAGGAGTCTGGAAGGGCTCCGAACCGGCTTTGAGATGTGTGTGGCAGGGAGGTACTCTGCGGGGAAGAGATTGGTGGGATAAGGAATATTGCAAAATTATCTGAGCAGGGAAAACTATTTTGAGCAACATTAAAAAAAGAAAAAAGAAAACGCCAAACAGATTTTTATCCCGAAGGCTTTGGGGCTGAGAAGAGATACATGGCAACTTGGCAGAGAATTATTTTTTCAGTGCAAGTTGGGGTGAAATTAGCTGAAGCCAGCATTGAATGTAGGGTCTGCATGACCTAGATGAGTTGGCCAGGAGTAGGTTGTTTTTTCTCTCTGCAGGCCTGGGAGTGTGCGTGTGTATGTGTGGAGTGTGTGTGTGTGTGCACGTGTATGTGCGTGTGTAGGGAAGCACAGTTTCTTTTTTTCAGTGAGTTTGGGAAATGCCAGTACCACAGACCCCCTCAATTTTCCCACCACAGTGTGGAGTTACTGACATAGGTCCTGAAATTTACACCCCCTATGGCTTGGAACATCTATGGTTATAAATATGCTCATATAGAAGTTCATCATTTCTCCTCTCTAGCCAAGCACTTTTGGCTTAAAAAAAAAAAAAAAAAAAAAAAATGGAGAGGGATGGAATCTGGAGAAGATGTTCCCAAGGAAAACGAAACTCCTAAGCTGCTGTGCTCAGAAGCAGCAGGGCTAACGCAGCAGTGGCATGCCGCCAGGCTCTGTCCTGCAATGTCACCACCTTGGAGTGTGTTCCCCTTGCCAGGCTACTCCATGGCCTTCTTTCCTGGGGCCTGGAGTAAGCCCGTGGTGTGACGCAGAGGCAAGACATGAGCCTCCAGTGTGAGAAAGATCTTTGAATCAGGATAACCCTGTACTTCGGAGTGAAGTATTCGGGTTCTCTGGGATGCTCAACGTCTTATCTATAAAATGGAGTTAGAAATATTGACTTCCGGGAAGAGTTGGGATGTTTAAATGAAACAATACATGTGGGGTGCCCAGAACAATTCTTCTTGGTGTGTTTTATTTTTTTATTATTTTGAGACAGAGTCTTGCTCTGTTACACAGGCTGGAGTACAGTGGTGCGATCTGGGCTCACTGCAACCTTGCCTCCAGGGTTCAAGAGATTCTCCCTGCCTCAGCCTCCCAAGTAGCTGGGATTACAGATGCGTGCCACTGAGCCCAGATAATTTTGTATATTTAGTAGAGATGGGACTTCACTCCATCAAGACCAACCAAGCTGGTCTTGAACTCCTGAGCTCAGGTGATCCACCTGCCTTGGCCTCCCAAAGCACTGGGATTACAGGTATAAGGCACCGTGCCTGGACCTGGTGTGTTTTGGACCCTTCTTTTTACTTCCGTTGCCCCAACCACCTCCGATCACTCATGAAGATTCCAAGCAATTCTGTCTCCTTCCCCTTCATTTTATCTTTTTCTCCTTTGCTGTTAGTTACCTGTGTAATAAGTTGCTACACATTCAGCAGCTTAAAGCAATGTACATATTTACTGTCTCACAGTTTTCATGGTCAGGAGTCCAGGCATGGATTATCTGGGACCTCTGCTTAGGGTCTAACAATGCTGCACTCAAGGCGCTGGCTGGGGTGGTAGTCCCATGAGAAGCTCCGTGTCCCCTTCTGAGCTTACTGGTTGTTGATAGAATTCAGGTCTTTGCAGTGTTAGAACTCACAATGGCTGGCTTTTTTTCCAAGGCCAGCAGGAGAATGTCTTTTTTTTTTTTTTTTTTTTTTTTTTTTTCCTTTTCTGAGCCGGAGTTTCACTCTTGTTGCCCAGGCTGGAGTGTAATGGCGCAATCTCGGCTCACTGCAACCTCCGCCACCCTAGCTCAAGCGATTCTCCTGCCTCAGCCTCCTGAGTAGCTGAGATTACAGGCATGTGCCACCACCCCTGGCTAATTTTTGCATTTTTAGTAGAGAAGGGGTTTCTCCATGTTGGTCAGGCTGGTCTCGAACTCCCGACCTCAGGTGATCTGCCCTCCTTGGCCTCCCAGAGTGTTGGGATTACAGGTGTTAGCCACCACGCCTGGCTGAGAATGTCTTCTTTTAAAGGGTTCACCTGATTAGGTCAGGCTCACCCAGGATAATCTTTCTTTTAATTCAAAGTCATAGTAATTAGGAACTTTAACTATGTCTGAAAAACCTCTTCATCTTTGCCAAATAATGTAACTAATCATAACAGTGCCTCCATCACAGTCACTGATCTCTCCCATATTGAAGAGGAGAAGATTATCCAAGGGGATAGCTCATTGAGAGGTCACCTTTCAATTCTGCCGTCCTCAGCCTTCAGCCACAATGGAAGTGATTATGTCCATTGGTGTGAGTCCAAAGTACAGTGCAGAGTCATTAGCTTAAATCTTGACCCCTTACACATCTCCTTTCCTAGGAGCACCATGAGGTCAGCGGCTGGGTCACAGACAGGGGACAGTGTGGTGAGCAGAGGGACAGCTCACCTATGTTGGCCTCAGGACCTCGAATTCTCCCTGTGGTCCTCTCTTAGCAAATCCCCTTCCCCCACCAAGGTCATTATTGTGTGAATGGATCTCATGAACAGTTCTTAGGACCTCTCTCCAGTATCACCTCTTGTCTATTTTCTCTTTTTCTCTCTCACACATCGGTGAATAAGTAACTTCAGGGAAGCATTTGTTCATCTTTCATTAGTTCATTTAAGATGCGTTTAGGGGGCCAGGCATGGTGGCTCACACCTGTAATCCCAGCACTTTGGGAGATCAAGGCAGGTGGATCACTTGAGCCCAGGAGTTTGAGAGCAGCCTGGGAAACATGATGAAACCCCATCTCTACTAAACACACACACACACACACACACACACACACACAAAAGTCAGGCGTGGTGGCACATGCCTGTAGTCCCAGCTACATGGGAAGCTGAGGTGGGAGAATCACAGAATCACCTGAGCCCAGGAAGTTGAGGCTGCAGTGAGCCATGATTGTGTCACTGCACTCCAGCCTGGGTGACAGAGTGAGACCTTGTCTCAAAAAAAGAAAAAGGAAAAGGAAATGCATTTAGGGTTGTGAGCAAGTCACTGTGGCAAGTGCCTGGCAGGCATGCATAGAGAGACAGGTTTGCAAACTCAAATGAGTCGAGTGACCCAGAGGTAAGAGAAAATGTAGGCAGAAGGGGGTTTCCTGAAACCAACTGGACAGCAGATGGCTCATCCAAGGAGGGCAGCCATGATCTAGCTCTAGGTAGCCATGAGGGAAGGAACACAGGCCCTCAGTGCTATACTCCTTTACTGTTCAAAGACACTGGAAATCCAGGTGGTAATGTTAAAGGTATTGGCTTTTAAAAATATGAACAACTAGGCCGGGCACGGTGGCTCATGCCTGTAATACCAGCACTTTGGGAGGCTGAGGCGGGTGGATCACAAGGTCAGGAGTTCGAGACCAGCCTGACCAATATGGTGAAATCCGGTCTCTACTAAAAATATAAAAATCACTTGGGAGGCTGAGGCAGGAGAATTGCTTGAACCTGGGAGGTAGAGGTTGCAGTGAGTCGAGATCATGCCACTGCACTCCAGCCTGGATGACAAAGCCAGATTCTGTCTCTAAAAAAAAAAAAAAAAAAAGAACTATCTGTAATTTTAAAAAATGTATTAAAACACTATAGGTCAGCCAGGAGTCTCATAAAATTTGAGGGTTCTTTAAAAAATGAATGCAAAATTATAAATGTGATTTTAAGTGCAAGGTTGACTTTTTACATAGAAAAAGAAATGAAATCACAACCTAACAGTAGCATGGAAGATTTAGTATTTTTTGATTTCTAAGATTCTTTAGTCAATTTGACCAGAAATGGTAATGTAGAGATGCTTTCTAATTGCATCCTGCTTTCTCTCCTTTCCACCTTGAACTCTCTAAAACTCCCAGTTACTCCCAGCACCCACAAGGCCCATGCAAGAGAGTGTGTGTCTGTGTGTGTGTGGGGGGGGCGGTGGGGAGGAAGGGTCAGTCCAGCTCTGGAGCCAATAGAGCAGGTCTGCACACTGAGTCAGACCCTTATGAACCTTCTTGGTGAACTCTGTTCTGAAATTTATCCTCTGCTTTCCAAGAGCTTGACTGCAGTAGGGAGAATGAAGTATGTACCATCAAGTTACCTACTTGAAGAATTACCTATTTAAGAAATGCAGCCTCAGCCTTTCAATTTCTTTCCATTCCAGAAATATTTATTAAGCACGGACTGTGTTCTAGCACTCTAAGGAATATAAAGATAAAGCAGATATGGTCCGGAACCTCTAGGGGCTAAGAATATCGTGGTAGGGGTCATCCACAAACTCTCAACAAACTAGAAATCCGGTGTCATTATTCTATGAGTTAATGTCACAAAAGCACAGATGGAACTCGTGTCAGCCACACTATTAACATAACTTGCTTTCTTTCATAAAAGTGAATGTAAAAGGATTTTTACCTAATTTAAACAAAGATTTAAACAACGTAAAGAAAGCAGTCTCTGTTGCAGGATCGGTCACAGCCCCTTCTGAGTCTGCCTGACAGTCAGCAATGCTTTTCACCCTTCCTCTCTCTCTTTGCACTTCTCCATCCTAGTTGCTGCCCAAGAAAAGGGAATACAATTTGCTCATCCCGATTTGGAGCCACTGGGTCGGGCCACATTTACTAGATAGCAGGGTCACCGTGCTGAAAGTCATTCACCCCTGTGTGGCCTCTTCTTCGTCTTCTTGGTTCCTTGCTACTCTCATTTTAAGAGGGTTGAAGAGGAGTGTAGAATAGAAACGGTGAGCATTCTGGCAGTGTGTAAACGCAAACCATTCGTGATTCCAGCTCCGTTCTTGCCTTTAGATTATATGACACAGAGATATTGCCCAGCTTGTTTGCATTGGACCCATGTAATGATAGTGTCCTTGGGCTCCAAGTTATATCTGAGAGGACTGTCTCACTGCTGTGACTTGTTTGTCATAGAGAATAGGGACAATGGAGAAGTGTGTTGCATGGAGATGAACTCATAGTTGTCATTCATTACTGGGTAGGTGCAATTTTCAGGGTGCAAATTCTTCAACTTTACTTGTTTTTTTTTTTCCCTCTATTTTAACAGTGTCAATGTGAGTAATGACCACCCAGTCTTCCAGTAGACACTTATCCATCTTTGTTTTTCCAGGTTCTATTAAAATTGATCATTGCTGCTTCTTTTCTTCCTCTTAGAACTCCTTCCAAAGCTGTATATCTTTCTGAAATTCTTCTCTTTTGCTCTAGACCCATATATCCGAATGCTTTCTCCACTTGATTTCCCAAAAGCTCTTTGACAATAACAGGTGCAAAACCAAGTTTAACCACTTCTTCTCATCAAGCTTCCCTGCAGACCTAATCCTTTTCCCCACACTTTCTTTCTTGAACTTTCCTGCTCATTCCAATGAATCGGAAAAAGTGTCCACATAATTACTAGTTTGGGGACAATGGCCACAATCTGTGTTTCTGCATTCTCTCTATCCTCAATCGATCACCATGCCATATCCATTCTCCTCCCAAAATATCTATGGAATGTACCTCCTTTATTTATCGCTAATGCCTCTTCCTTATTTCAAGCTCTTGTTGATTTTTTCCTCTGGTTTATTACATATGTCTCTTGAGTGGTCTTCTTCCTCTTAGGCTTTCCCTGCTCCAGTCCATCTTCCACATTGTCACTAAAGGGATAATCCTAAATCATAAGGCGGATCATGTTGCTTCCTGCCTAAACTCCTTTTTGGCTCTCTTGTGCCAAAGAATTATGTCCATGCTCCTAAGTGTGACATAGAAAGCTCCACATACTATGGCCCTTGTCTATTTCTCCTACTTTATTTCCTCCCCTTTCTTCCCAACCTTGTTCTTTCCCTCCCTCCCTCCCTCCCTCCCTCCCTTCCTTCCTTCCTTCCTTCCTTCCTTCCTTCCTTCCTTCCTTCCTTCCTTCCTTCCTTCCTTCCTTCGTTCTATGAAGTTTTGCTCTTGTCACCCAGGCTGCAGTGCAGTGGTGCGATCTCAGCTCATTGGAACCTCCATCTCCCGCGATGCTCCTGCCTTAGCCTCCTGAGCAGCAGGGATTACAGGCACCTGCCAGCATGCCAGCTAATGTTTTTTATTTTTAGTAGAGATGGGCTTTCACCATGTTGGCCAGGCTGGTCTCGAACTCCTGAACTCAAGTGAGCTCCTGAACTCCACCTGCCTTGGCCTCCCAAAGTGCTGGGATTACAGGTGTGAGCCACCGTGCCCGGCCTGTTATTGCATTTTCAAAGTATCATCAATTATTTTTATTTTTAACTTTACTTTTTATTTTATTTTATTATTTTATTTTATTTGAGACAGGCTCTTACTCTGTTGCCCAGGTTGGAGTGCAATGGTGTGATCTTGGCTCACTGCAGCTTCCGCCTCCTAGGCTCAAGGGATCCTCCCACCTCATCCCCATACCCTGCTAATTTTTGTATTTTTTGTAGAGAAGGGATTTTGTCATGTTGCCCAAGCTGGTCTCAAACTCTTGGGCTCAAGCAATCTGAGTGCCTCAGCTTCCCAAAGTGTTGGGATTGTAGTCATGAGCCACGTGCCTGGGACATCTACTATTTTTTAGCATAAAAATTCCTCCACTGGTTTGAAGGCTCCTGGAGCATAGGAATATAGTTTTCCTTTATGTTTATAACCCATTATCTATTTTTCCTTTTATTACTATTTTGCTAATTTTCTATTATTCTTTCCATAATAAACTGCCCTTTGACATAATTTGTATTTGAATTATTATATACAGAATAGTGTTTGTTGTCTTTTGTCTTTTCTTCCGCGAATAGATTACACACTTCTTGAGAGCTTTGGCTGGTCCTGTATCCTTTGATTCTACCAAGGCATGATATATTGAGGCTTTCAAAAAGCAGCTGCCCAACAGGGGTTTGTTGTGTGATGCTCGGGTGTAGCAACTGTTTTGTCCTGATTCACTCTGTTCAGGGCCTAATACAACGCTATACACTTAAACCTCTTCTGGTTCGTAAAGTGTGATCTGGGAGTTTACTTTCTCTTCTAAATGTTTTTCTTTTCTTTCTTTCTTTTTTTGCAACTGGTTGCATTCTGTTTCCTAACTCCTCCCTTCTCTCAGTTTGCTTACTATCTCCCCCGCTTTGCAGAAAACAGAATGGAGGCCCATAAATCCCTGACCTGCTTCAGGTGACCTTACAAATCATGCATGCCTCATCTCATTAACTCAGGATGCCTATTATGGCTAAGGAATGGTGAAGCACCACCCTGTATGCAACGGGACTGAGGAGGGGGCGGAGGAAGTCCGGCAGTACTATTTAGTGGACAGAAATTCCTCAAGAGCTTTCCTTTTTTTTTTCTTTTTAATTATACTTTAAGTTCTAGGGTACATGTGTACAACGTGCAGGTTTGTTACATATGTATACATGTGCCATGTCGGTGTGCTGTACCCATTAACTCGTCATTTACATTAGGTATATCTCCTAATGCTACTCCTATCCCCCCCCCCTCCCCTAAGGCATGTCTGTTTTTTTTTTTTTTTTTTTTTTGGTAGATGGAGTCTTGCTCTGTCGCCCAGGCTGGAGTGCAGTGGCACGATCTCGGCTCACTGCAGCCTCCGCCTCCCGGGTTCAGGCAATTCTCTGCCTCAGCCTCCCGAGTAGCTGGGATTACAGGTGCCTGCCACCACGTCTGGGTAATTTTTGCATTTTTAGTAGACGCGGGGTTTCACCATCTTGGCCAGGTTGGTCTTGAACTCCTGACCTCATGATCCACCCATCTCGGCCTCCCAAAGTGCCGGGATTACAGGCATGAGCCACTGTGCCCAGCCCTCCTCAAGAGCTTTCTAAGTCTCTTCACCTCCCCCAGCATCTCCAGGGCTGTGTGTCAGGAAGGGGGGCTTTTCATTTTAGGGGACACTGGGAAAGATATTTTTCTCTCTCTGATAATAGCATGGCCCATTCAGAGAGTTACAACAAATTAGCTAAAACCAACATCTGACTATGAAAATTAGTACATTCCAAGTGAGAATGTCTGAAAAGGAAAAATTCCAGATGCTATTAAAACCAGCTATAATAACAGTAAAGAAAATTCACGGTGGGAGGCTTGTCCACCAGCGATACTCTCAGGAAGCCGGTCTCAGGAACCCGGTGTTCACTCAAAGAAAACTTAATCATTCAATCCAGCAAATGGCCAAGGGACATTCAGATCCACTGAAGGCTTTTGGAGCAAAATTCCTTTTTGCGCCTAAGATTTGAGCAGATATGCTAGTTTTATAGAAACTGACTCAAGCGGTCCTCAGACTTTAACCTGCCCAATATTCCAGCAGCACTTCACAGCCCTTAGCTGTCATACGCCTGTCTTGACAAGGACCTTCCTGTTTCACAGTTGCACTGTTTTTATGCTTCTTTTCTCCAACGTCATATGTAATTGTAACTTTTTAAAGCCCGTTTGTGTGTATTTTCCTTTGTGATTTTTCATCACAATCCTTTGAGAGATTTAAGAAACTTTTGTACCATTGAAAAAATGGACACAGGACAAAGAGTCACTGATTCACCAACAGTGGCCTCTCTAGCTGGAGACAGACCTAAGACGAGGTCTTGGTCGCAAGGCTTCTGTGTGACTCATGGACACATGGGGACTCTAATGTGACAGATGACTCAGAAGCCTGCCCAGGTTTCCCTCTCTGGGTATCTACATGCCCTGCCTGAATCCCTGCCTGCCTGGGACAGGTGGTTTTTTTATTCCCCTGGGTGGCCAGCCTTCATGTCAGGGAAAATTTAAACATCTCTAAGTTGCTTCCTGGCTCATGCAGTCTTTTCTTACAGTACGTTGCCAATTCTTTTTTTTTCTTTTTTTTTCTGGAAAATTCTTTATTACGAACTGACCTTGGTACTGACCCATTCCATTAATAAAACCAGGATTTTGTTACATTATCATTTAAAACTAAAGAACAGTAACTGCGTCTATGGCTTTCAAGACACGCGTCTAGGATATCTTCCAGTGTGTTTGACAGAAAATTTGTTCAAAATGACCAAATAAGAATCCTAGAAGATCCGATAAAATTTATGTGGCTGTAGATGGCTTCGGTTGGGAGAGAAGATTAATGAAACACCTAGTCATTGGTAGCTTTGTATGTCTTCATCTTTGGCTATAGCAGCACAGAGGCTAGTTAAGGCAAAGGATATGGGTTCTGGAGCCTGGCACCAGAATGCAATTCCGTAACTCCACCTTTTGTCACCTGTGTGACCTTGGGCAACTAACTTAACCTCTCTGTTCTTTGTGCCTTGGTTTCTTCATCTGTAAGCAAGGATATCTAGCTCATAGGTTATGGAGAGAATTCAGTGAGTAAACAGATATAAAGAAAACACTCAGGACAGAGCCTGGTACATGATAGATTTCCTACAAATGAGAGCCATGACGATGATGTTGACGATGATTATGATGATAATGGTGGTGATGGCAATGATGATGATAATGCTAGAATCCCTACGCACCAATCCATCCATTTACAGGCAAAGCTAAAGAGCAAAGAAACACCTCATCTATTCTAAAGTACTCTACAAATGCCACATATTCAGACTCTGTAATGGTGATCCTTTGGGAAATAACTATTTTTTGTGGTAAAATAGTCAGACCAATTACAAACCAGGGGAAAGTTCAATATCATTTAAACGGCATCCAGTTCCATCAGACCAGGCTGGCATTGCATGAAATCAGTGCCTTGTGGCTGCCATGGTGCCCCTGCAAGGTGGGGTGGGACAATCTCCACGGATGCTGCCATCAGACCCCCTGAGATGTCGGCCTGGGTTGGCAGACTTCTGAGTTTTCTGAAGCCTTCACTCAAAATACAAATGAGGAATGCTTCATGCTTAAATTAATTATAACAATGGAAACAATTATATTCAGTTTAGAGGCATTTCATTTTGGAAGTGTTGTTTCTGCCCTATTTGAAAAGAAAAAAAATAAACCCTGCAGACGAATATCTGCTTGGGCAGAACTCTGTGAAACTAAAGCTAATCGTTCTAAAGATTTTTGTGTCCTCTCTTTCTTTCCTTTGGCTGTATTTGAGCTTGCTCCCCAGTGGTTTTTGAAGACAGGCACATCACTACACCTGCTGGGGAATAGAGTCCGATGTTAAATGCTGATGAACACATCCGTTTTCTGAAATTGGGCTACACACCCTTATTTACGTGTATGTATTTATATATACACATGAGTACAACATTAGCCAATATTGAGTGAATGCTTACTATGTGCTAGGAATCTGAATGGTGGTATTACCTCACTTAATACTTAACAATAACCTTAGCAAGTAGGTACAATTTTTATTCCCATCCTACGGATAGGGAAACTGAGGTTCAGAGAGAGTACCATCCCTACATCAATGCAAGTAGGGCCTCCATCCCAGATGCCACATCTCAGGGATCCTCCTGTACTTTGGAGTGCCTCTCTTGAAATCTTTTAAGTCTTCCTGTGGTACCTGGGAACTGTGGAGGCGAGAGGCAGCATCTCGGCTAGCTGTTCTGACCCCATGTCACATAGGGTAGGACCCTCTCCCTAGTTCCTGTTGCTTTCCCTCAGGGTACTCTCCAACCCTCTGTCCTGTGGTGGGATCAACCAGATGCCCGAACGAGCTCTGAAACTTGAGCCTCCTGAACTGTCCTGGGTCCCCATGATCACACCTGGTTTTGGGAGGGTAGCCTAGTGAGCTGATAACTTCCTTTAGCTTGTGCATTATTTCTTCTGTGGAATCGGCACAAGATTGGACCTCGAGGATAGAGCTGACATGCTGATTTTCTGTGACTCAAATTATTTATACAGACGGGATCCCTGCTATATACATTTTTATATATATACACACACACACTATATACACACACACTATACACACACACATATATGCAAATCCCTTGCATCTTCTAGGAGTAGCCCTGCTTACAGAGGAGAAGCAATTTGGTGAGCATAGGGGCTGACATTTGACCTCAGATGTGTCTGAAGTACTCACGTATTTATTCTTTGTTTTTAAAAATACTAGGAGTTTTGACCCTTATACGTAAATTTTGCAAAAACCGATCAGTTCTCTAAACAATATTTATTACATCTTTTATGTGCAGAGTGACCAAACCACCTTTCCACGGTTCCCTTTGCTCTGTGACCTCGTTCTATGCTAGGCTTACCTCACCTGAGAATATAACTTTAATAGTCTACACAGGTTTATTACGGGACACTGGAACTTGCCAGGAGTGAATTAATGTCTCGGGATTGGGACAGGAGCCATTAAGCTGCCATCATTGGTATAGACTGGTCCTTGAAGAAGCATTGATGAAATTTAGAAACAGCCTCACGACTCTATAGTTGGAAATGACACTTCACGTCTGGGGACACAGCAAAAGCATTTCTGATGTCTGACAAAAGCATCACCAGAGAGAGAGAGAGAGAAGACAATTCTACAGACATCCATGACTATGAAATGAAAAAAACATCGATGTTATTTGTTTATTAAAGATTATAACTCACTTCAACATCACACAGAAAGAACCCCCTTTAACCAGATAATAAGCACAGCCTGTTCTTTATGATAACGCCAACAATAAAACTGGAAGACTTTACTATTTGTTATTTGTCGGGTCGACTGAACAAATCATTTTTCTACATGCCGGGCTTGGAAAATTCTTTTATTTTCTTTCTCCTTATTATAAATAAAAATGGCATAGAGCTGATAAATTTATCTCAATGCTCTTTGCACCGTAAAAGCAACATGAGTTGGTACTGGCCAGAAGTTCCAGGGTTTGCAGCAGGCACGGTGCACATATGTTCTTATTTTCCATTAGGGCTGCATGAAAGCTTCACTTTAGCTCATGGCAATGGTAGAACTTGGGTTTTTTTTTTTTTTTCAATTTTTATACCAATGTGTGTTATAAATCCATTTCTTTCTCTTTATGTTCAGCCATCATGCTGAACCATATTAGCATGCATTTCTTACTTAGATGGTGTAATCGCCTCCTGAATATTCTCCCAACTTCTGATCTAGCCTCTCTAAGTCTGGCTCCACACGGCAGCCAGAAAGATCTTTTAACATAAATCATGTCCAAGTATTCCCTTGCTTAAAACTCTCCTGCAGCTTTGCCAGTGCCATTAGCATAAAGCGAACACCTTATCACGGCAGCTCTATCACCTGACAGCTTTGCTTTGCCCCTCTGTATCTTCCTCCTTCTTCTCTAGTCCCACTCTTCACCCTGGGGGGTCCCCAGGGAGGCTGCTCAATAGGACCTGCATTAGTAGACTCCCTTGCCCTTTGGCTTCTGGGTGTGTTCAGCTAATGGGGAGTTCTACTGGGGATTGGAGGGAGACAAAGGGTGAGGTCAGGGCATTTATTTCCCAGGGTCCCCGCCAGCACTCCAGCCAAGAAGTTCTCTCTATTTGACTCCCTCCCTGTGGTCCCAGTGACCGCTCTCTCCTATTTCTTCGGTGCTAAGAGTGGTCAGGGGTCTGCTGTCCTACCTACTATGTTTGGCGGTTTTCCTATCCCACTCGCAACTTTGTGAATATCCCTTTTTGTCAGAATCACCTCCGTTTGCCCGATTTTTACATGCCCTCTGCCCCTTGCTGACTTAGAATCCCCGCAAGCCTGGCACCTGCCTGCCCTGCTAACCTCACTCCAGGCTCTCCTTCTTTGCTGGTCTCTGGCCACACCAGCCCCCTCTCCTTCTGCACACACCCCATGGCCATTTGCAGTCTACACTGCCTGGAACGTCCAGCCGCTAGATCTTTGCATGCCTGGACTCCATTCACAGAAGCCTCACAGAAACGAGTTTTCTAACTTTTCTATCTTAAGCAGTCCACTCCTCCCAAATAATTACAATCCAATTAATTTTCTATAAGTTCCTGATTATTCAAATTATTCCATTTAGTTATCTGCTTTTTTCTGTCTCTACTACTGGAATATGGGCAGGAAGCTTAATTCTCTTGTGCTCCTTGGAAACCTCAGTGCCTAGAACTTGTCCAGAGTAGGCGATCAGTGAGTAGTTGCTAGGCGTTTGTCCAATGAATCTGGTTATATCGTCTCATTTCAGAGATGAGGAAGCTGAGGCCCATGCAAATGAACCCTGGACCCATTCGCTCAGGTACTCACTTGGGGACTCGAACCAGGGTTTCTGTGACCCAGGAGCTCTTCCCTGTTTTTGGGTTCCTATCTCATTTATGTCTCATTTCTCTCGTAGAAAAGGGACCTTTATTCTTTACTTTCTGAGTTTATATTCAGTAAAAATTTGTACTTTACTGAATTTGTATTCTTAAAATTATGAATATTTGGCTGGGTGCGGTGGCTCACACCCGTAATCCCAGCACTTTGGGAGGCTGTGGCAGGTGGATCATCTGAGGTAAGAAGTTCGAGACCAGCCTGACCAACATGGTGAAACCCTGTCTCTACTAAAAATACAAAATTAGCCGGGCGTGGTGGCGCATGCCTGTAATCTCGCCTACTCAGGAGGCTGAGGCAGGAAAATTGCATGAACCTGGGAGGCGGAGGTAGCACCAGTGCACTCCAGCCTGGGCAAAAAGAGCAAAACTCCGTCTCAAAAAAAAAAAAAAAAAATATATATATATATATATATATATATATGAATACTTTATTCTAAAGCATGGATTTTCTAACTTGCATTTTCCGCCAATCTTTTCTCATTCTTTCTCACTTTCTATTTTCTTTCACCCATCTATCTTCCACATCATCTTGTAGTTATGAATCACTAATTAAGAGTTAATGTTTAGGTAATGACTTAGAGAAACCATGTCAGTATCAGGAAGAAATTGAGGAAATCAAGCCTTGGGGAAGCTTTAAGGAAATCAGGGCATTTGTACCACAAACAGTAGGAGTAATAGTTACCACTACTTGGCTGATGAGTCTTCACTCTGGACCAAACACAGTATGAGGTTCTTTACACATAAACCACATTTATTCCTTACATCAATCCTACTATTCGCGCTTCATTCTTCTATAGTAGGGGAAAAAGCTGATGCTTAGGGAGGTTAGGAGTTTGCCTAAGGCTACTGACAGGAGCATCCATTCTGACACAGGTGCTACTTGCCCTAAATCCATACACCACCTTCCACCAGTCTAAGGAAGCTTCTGGTATGGAAGAAACCCCCAGGGGGCAGAAGGTTATCAGCCTTCATCCTTAGGGTAAGACAGATGTAAGACTGACTGGTAGTCGAGTTAAAGGTTAGGAAATTGGGTGAAGCAAGAACGCCCAAGAAATAGCCCAGAAGAACCAGGTTAAGGGTAAGGGGCAGAAATTAGGTCTTCAGCACCTCAGGTCAGAGGCTGGGGACCAAGGCCCATCGGAGGATGGTGCTTTCTGGCCCTTTGAAGTTCTGACCCTTTCCTTATGTGAGTGTTCTTTGGAAGTGGTATGTAAAAGAAGAAGGAGGGGCTGTTGCGGTGGCTCACGCCTGTAATCCCAGCACTTTGGGAGGCCGAAGCGGGCAGATCACAAGGTCAGGAGATCAAGACAATCCTGGCCAACACAGTGAAACCCCATCTCTACTAAAAATACAAAAAATTAGCCAGGTGTGGTGGGCACCTGTAGTCCCAGCTACTCGGGCAGCTGAGGCAGGAGAATCACTTGAACCCAGGAGGCGGAGGTTGCAGTGAGCCGAGATTGTACCACTGCAACCAGCCTGGGCGACAGAGTGAGACTTTGTCTCAAAAAAAAAAAGGAAGAATGAGGGTCTTTCTCTCTAACTCAGTGATAAGAGGAGATACTGGTTGGAGATACTCAGTGATAAGAGGAGATACCCTCTCGGGGAAGAGATAAGTGCATGGGACTAGCTCTTGAAATCTAGTAAAGCAACCATACAGGACAGAATTAGCGGGAAGCACTCAGAAGTCAGAAATATCTGGCAAGAAAGGAGGAGACCAAGCTGAAAACTTAGTGACCATGAACTACCAACAGGACACTTCAGACCACAGGCTGTCAACTCTTACTTGCGACCCAAGATTCAGTATTAAATATATTTCCCTGATTGGAGTCACCTGCAAATGCTGCCTCATTGCCCCAGGAGAGTTTCTCTCTATTGCAGAAAAGAATGAATGGCCAGAAAGAATTGCTAGATGTATCCAGGTACATCCTGCCATCAGGGGATCAGGCAGGCAGAGACAGCGTCTAGCCATGAAGGATTTAACCACCATACTTCAGGCATCCCATAGACATTTCTTAATTTATTACCACGCAGCGGCTGTTGTGCAATTGATACTGGCAAAAAATACTTCTGCATTTCACTAAGTCTACTTTTGAGCCGCCCTGTGTTTTCATAATAATATTTACTTCTGGGTAAATAGGCTAAATTCTCTGATTCTGATACAAAACAGAAAGATCAGAGAATGAAAATAAATAGATGACATGGCTGTTTAAAGATAACGTAAAATGTTTTCTAGCCGCATAAATATTTGATTGTAAAACTTTCAATATGTTGTGTCTATTAACTAGTAATGTACAACATTTAAATAATTCAGCAAGCCAAAGTGGACTAAGGTCATGCAGGAGGACAGAGTGAAGGCCCAGCCTGGCGAGATGCCAACTTGCAGTCATAATACAACACCACGCCGACCCCAGACTCTCTATCCATTCCATCTGGAGCTCTTTGGTCCGGATCAAGCCATAGACCAGGGCAGAGGATTAAATAGGACAATTTGGGAACATTTAAAATTTTCCTATCATTTTCTCTGGCTAATTGGGTTTGCACAGAAGTCTCTACATGTCATTTATGTGTGATCCTTTTGATACCCCATTCTTTTGGTACTCTTTGAAATGATTCTTTCATTTTTGTGTTTGGGATGAAAGGTATGAATGATGTTTCTGGAATAATATGCATAATTTCTGTGGATTCACTTTAAAATTCCCTCCAGCTCACCATATCCCTGTCTCTTCACAGGCATTGTCTTTCAAAGAGTGTTGGATTTGCAGTTAAGAGGCCTGAGTTTGAGAGACCTGTTTTGCTATTTGAATTTTGGCAATTCGCCTCATCTCTTTGGGCCTCACTTTTATCATCTGTTAAATCAGACTAGTAAGATGTACCCTACCCTTTCTCCATGTGAGGATACATATAACGCGCCATCTATGAGGAACAAGCCCTCACCAGACCCTGAATCTGCTGGCACCTTGATCTTGGACTTCCCAGCCTCTAGAGTTGACTCTGGTGAGGATTAACGGTAAAGACATTGTAACATAGTTAACACAGTCCCTGACCCATTAGGGCGGTTTTCGATTTAGCCACATCCAGCAATCTACAAATCAGTCCACAAGGCACTATGAGGAAGATGGTTTTAACACTTTGGGCTCACATCACAAGACTCATTTTAAATTGTGGGAAGACATGAGGCAAGTGCAATATTTATTTCCTTATTGCATGGAATTAAAAGTCCATTAAAAAGATGTATAACATAGAAATAATCTGTAAATTCTGGTGATCTTTAAAAATGGCAAAACAAAAATATTTATACACACACACACACACACACACACAAAGATATCCCCTAGCTATTACACTGGATGGTTGTGACTATCAAAACCAAAAATAATAGATAGAACAATTAAAAGCATAAAAATCCTAATTTAAGAGAGTATTGAAAAGAGTTTGCCTCTTTTTGTAGGTACTCCAATATTTAACACCGAGCCTAGCACACTGCAAATCTCTTTCTTTCTTTCTTTTTTTTTAAATTATACTTTAAGTTCTAGGGTACATGTGCACAATGTGCAGGTTTGTTACATATGTATGTATGTGCCACGTTGGTGTGCTGCACCCATTATCTCATTATTTACATTAGGTATATCTCCTAATGCTATCCCTCCCCCTTCCCCCAACCCCATGACAGGCCCCAGTGTGTGATGTTCCCCACTCTGTGTCCAAGTGTTCTTATTGTTCAATTCCCACCTATGAGTGAGAACATGTGTTGTTTGGTTTTCTGTCCTTGTGATAGTTTGCTCAGAATGATGGTTTCCGGCTTCGTCCATGTCGCTACAAAGGACACGAACTCATGTTTTTTTTATGGCTACATAGTATTCCATGGTATATATGTGCCACATTTTCTTAATCCAGTCTATCACTGATGGACATTTGGGTTTGTTCCAAGTATTTGCTATTGTGAATAGTGCCGCAATAAACATACGTGTGCATGTGTCTTTATAGCAGCATGATTTGTAATTCTTCGGGTATATACCCAGTAATGGTATTGCTGGGTCAAACGGTATTTCCAGTTCTAGATCCTTGAGGAATCGCCACACTGTCTTCCACAATGGTTGAACTAGTTTACAGTTCCACCAACAGTGTAAAAGCATTCTGATTTCTCCACATCCTCTCCAGCACCTGTTGTTTCCTGACTTTTTAATGATCGCCTTTCTAACTGGTGTGAGATGGTATCTCATTGTGGTTTTGATTTGCATTTCTCTGATGGCCACTGATGATGAGCATTTTTTCATGTGTCTGTTGGCTGCATAAATGTCTTCTTTTGAGAAGTGTCTGTTCATATCCTTCGCCCACTTTTTGATGGGGTTGTTTGATTTTTTTCTCATAAATTTGTTTAAGTTCTTTGTAGATTCTGGATATTAGCCCTTTAAGGAATGAGCACCGGCCGGGCGCGGTGGCTCAAGCCTGTAATCCCAGCACTTTGGGAGGCCGAGGTGGGTGGATCACGAGGTCAGGAGATTGAGACTATCCTGGCTAACATGGTGAAACCCCGTCTCTACTAAAAATACAAAAAAATTAGCCAGGCGTGGTGGCGGGCACCTGTAGTCCCAGCTACTTGGGAGGCTGAGGCGGGAGAATGGCGTGAACCCGGGAGGCGGAGCTTGCAGTGAGCCGAGATCACGCCACTGCACTCCAGCCTGGGAGACACAGCGAGACTCCATCTCAAAAAAAAAAAAAAAAAAGGAATGAGCACCAACAGCAGCCTAAGAGATTCTCCTTTCACCCAGTTCTCCAAGGAGTGTGCTCAAAGAGGATGAACTTCCAGAATGAGGAACCCCAGCTAATCAAGACTCACAATGTGCCCTCGCTGTTTTCAAGGGATACATCCTGCAACCTCAAGAAGCCCCAAATGCCTGAATAATGTTGAAGGGGAGACAAAACTGCATTGAGATGTGACTGCGGGGTGAGTCTGCACCCACTCCTACCTAGGCAGCTCACTTCTGTGTGTCCACTAACCACCCCATTGATTGAATTCCCAAGAAAAAGGCTAATTTCTAGACATCATGGACTCTAGGCTCATCGACAGTAAAAAACCAGAAATCTTAAGACAGCCAATGACAAGGACCTGTTGGTTTGCTATTTTAATTAACTGAGAAGAAAGTAATTTCATAAATCAGTGTGAATAATGCACTAATTATAATTCTCTCTATTCATTTGATTCACTCAGAGACTCTTTGAGGCCTCCCGCAGTCACATCTATGTAACAGGATTGCTTCAACCCACTCGTGTGGAAACTTTTTCTTCCTTCCTATTTTATGAAGTAGTGTAAAGGCATTCATATTGAAAGGCCTACAATCTAACTACTTTTAACAAATTGTGTTTTCTCCTGTACCTGAGTTTAGAATAGAGTGTGTGTGTGTATATATATATATATATCTCCTGTGTCCCTTTTTCTTTTTTTTTTTTTTGAGACGGAGTCTCGCTGTGTCTCCCAGACTGAATTGCAGTGGGGCGATCTCGGCTCACTGCAAGCTCCACCTCCCAGGTTCACGCCATTCTCCTGCCTCAGCCTCCCGAGTAGCTGGGACTACAGGCACCTGCCACCACGCCCGGCTAGTTTTTTGTATTTTTAGTAGAGATGAGGTTTCACCATGTTAGCCAGGATGGTCTCGATCTCCTGACCTCGTGATCCACCCGCCTCGGCCTCCCAAAGTGCTGGGATTACAGGAGTGAGCCACCACGCCCAGCCCTGTGTCCCTTTTTCTTATTCATCGTCTCAGTAAATCTTTAGGGTGTTTACTATGTGCAAAACAGAGAAATGTTGCATTCTGTGGGTGATAAAGTACAAGACATTATTTGTACTTTGTCTCTGAAGATCTTACAATCCATGGGAAGGGGCTGGTCAAAGTCATTTTTTTTCTTCTGATACAACCATTTTTAATAAAATGTATACTATAGATAAAGAGACAGATTAGTAAACTAATGGAATATTCACAGTGGTGGGATTGTAAATGATTTGTTTTTCTTTTCTGTCACTCAGGCAGAAGTATAGTGGCATGATCACGGCTCACTGCAGCCTCAACCTCCTGGGCTCAAGCAATCCTCTTGCCTCATTAAAAAAAATTTTTGTAGAGACAAGGTCTCACTATGTTGCCCAGGCTGGTCTTGAATTCCTGAGCTCAAGCAATCCTCCCACCTTGGCCTTGTAAAGTGCTGGCATTACAGGTTTGAGCCACAGCACCCGACCCTTATTGGTATTTTCTACATTTTCATAGTCAATGCTTTACTTTTATGGGACTAAAAATGCAATTTTCAAATGACTATAGCTGCACTGGCTACTATTACATACATTTTTAGGAATATAATTTCATGCTACATTTTAAAATACATTTCTACCATTTTTGTTTGTTTGTTCTTCTTTTTTTTATTATTATAAGTTCTAGAGTACATGTGCACAATGTGCAGGTTTGTTACATATGTATACATGTGCCATGTTGGTGTGCTGCACCCATTAACTCGTCATTTACATTAGGTATATCTCCTAATGCTATCCCTCCCCCCTCCCCACTTCCCACAGTAGGACCCGGTGTGTGATGTTCCCCTTCCTGTGTCCAAGTGATCTTATTGTTCAATTCCCACTTATGAGTGAGAACATGCGGTATTTGGTTTTCTGTTCTTGTGATAGTTTGCTGAGAATGATGGTTTCCAGAATGATGGTTTCTGTTGGCTGTATGAATGTCTTCTTTTGAGAAGTGTCTGTTCATATTCTTTGCCCATATTTTTGATGGGGTTGTTTGTTCTTTTCTTGTAAATTTGATTGAGTTATTTATAGGTTCTGGATATTAGCCCTTTGTCTGATGAGTAGATTGCAAAAATTTTCTCCCATTCTGTAGGTTGCCTGTTCACTCTGATGGTAGCTTCTTTTGCTGTGCAGAAGCTCTTTAGTTTAATTAGATCCCATTTGTCAATTTTGGCTTTTGTTGCCATTGCTTTTGGTGTTTTTGACATGAAGTCCTTGCCCATGCCTATGTCCTGAATGGTATTACCTAGGTTTTCTTCTAGGGTGTTTATGGTTTTAGGTCTAACATTTAAGTGTCTAATCCATTGTGAATTAATTTTCATATAAGCAGTAAGGAAAGGATCCAGTTTCAGCTTTCTACTTATGGCTAGCCAATTTTCCCAGCACCATTTATTAAATAGGGAATCCTTTCCCTATTTCTTGTTTTTGTCAGGTTTGCCAAAGATCAGATGGCTGTAGATGTGTGGCATTATTTCTGAGGGCTCTGTTCTGTTCCATTGGTCTATATCTCTGTTTTGGTACCAGTACCATGCTGTTTTGGTTACTGTAGCCTTGTAGTATAGTTTGAAGTCAGGTAGCATGATGCCTCCAGCTTTGTTCTTTTGGCTTAGGATTGTCTTGGCAATGCAAGGTCTTTTTTGGTTCCATATGAACTTTAAAGCAGTTTTTTCCAATTACATGAAGAAAGTCATTGGTAGCTTAATGGGGATGGCACTGAATCTATGAATTACCTTGGGCAGTATGGCCATTTTCACAATATTGATTCCTCCTACCCATGAGTATGGTATGTTCTTCCATGTGTTTGTGTAAAAGTCATTTTTTTGGCAGAATATGAGCTTGAGTGCAGAGGCCTTGTCAGCGTTGTTTGCTGATACAATGTGAACAGTGCTGAGCACACAGTAGGCAACAAAGAGATATTTAGTGAGTGAACAGAGGAATGATGTAACACCTACTGTGTCTTATGGAACCTAAGATGCACATATTTTCATCTTTTACTATCGCTAAAAAACTAAAGCCTCTTAAAACCAATGGAATGTCACACTGTACTTTGCAAAGGTTTTTTTTTTTTTCTTTTTTAGTCTTACATAAAGTACTGGTTTATCTCACAATCAATAGTGTTAAATTTGATGATATATGGCAAATAATGATACAAGGTAGGATTTATTGATTAGGTATTAGAATACAACACCTAATTCCTTGGATATTCTGAAGGGGAAAATTTCTTTGTGGACTGGGCTAGACCACATTTAAAGAGAATAAAGGAATGACTTGTTGAAACTGGAGGTTGGAGCAGGGAAGGTAGAAGTGGAAGAAGGTGAAACGAGGCTTCAAGTGTTTACACAGAAAGATACAGAGGGAGAAATGGTTAAAATATGTCTCACGCCTGTATTCCCAGCACTTTGAGAGGCCGAGGTGGGTGGATCATGAGGTCAAGAGATTGAGACCATCCTGGCCAACATGGTGAAACCCCGTCTCTACGAAAAATACAAAAATTAGCTGGGCGTGGTGGCGCATGCCTGTAATCCCAGCTACTTAGGAGGCTGAGGCAGGAGAATCACTTGAACCTGGGAGGCAGGGGTTGTAGTGACCCAAGATTGTGCCACTGCACTCCAGCCTGGTGACAGAGTGACACTCAGTCTCTTAAAAAAAACAAAAACAAAAACAAACTGTTTCAGGGCTATTGGAAAGGTAGACAGTATTGGAATGGAGAGTTCATTTTGAGAAGTAGTACAGTATAAGCCTGTAAATAAAGGTAGGATCATGGCAGACTTTAGAGGGCTTTGAATAACAAGCTGGCAAGTTTGAATTTCATCTTGTATATACATTTTGAGCCAACAAATGACATACTAAAAATAGTGTTCTAAGAAGATTAATCTGTGCAGGGTGGATTGAAGTGTGTAAAACTGGAGACTGGGAGAGAAGTCAGGAAATTATCTTTGTAATTTAGCTGAAATGTAATGAGGGACTGTACTGGGGTGTTAGAAATAAGAACGGAGAACAGAGGTGAGAGATGGGTGAAATTTTGAAGGAACTGGTGAATGATGTCTCTTAAGTGTGTTGAAATGACCAAAAATATTAAATCCAGATGAAAATAATTAGGCTTTAAAAATTTATTTTTCCATTATAGAGTATTTTTGGCAAGAATTATCCTTACATTTGCATTTCGTCTCAAAAGCATTTTAACAAAAACCATGAAGCTTTACTCTAGTCTAAATATTACTGTTCTTATTTACACTTTGCCTTCTTCAATCTTGCATTATCATTTTAGATTCTGCTTACCTGTTTATTTTGGGGCCAGCACCTTCTCTGGTCTATTTTGCAGGGATTGACGTACTGGTGAAGACTGAAAGTCTCTGCATGTCTGAGAGCATCTCCCCCTGCCATGGTTTTTTCTTATCTAAAATTTGTAGAGTTGACTTCTGGTGTTTGTATTGTGAAGAAGAAGTTTGATGTGGAATTGACTTTTTTCTTTTGTGGGTAAATATTAAACATATTTGGATGCTTGTGGGATTTCTTTTCTCCCTAAAACTTGAATTTTTAAAAAAAGGGGGAAACAAAAGATGTCTGGATGTGTGTTTCAGTTCATTCATTGTGTAATACTCGGTGAATCCTTTACACTGAAGAGTCATATGTTTATTAGTTCAGGAATAATTTTCTTCTATTTCTTTGACTGTTAATCTTTTGAATACTTTGATCACTCAGGAATTCTCGTTACACATAACTACTAGATCTTCTGGATCATTCTCCTTGGGTTCCTCATCTTCTTAATACTTTATTGTGTTGATCTCATATGCCAAGTTATAGGGAAACTTTTTGAACTTGCACTGTAATTAAATTATTCCACTTTAGACAGAATCCATTTGGTATATACTGCATTTTAAAGGTATTTGTCATTTTTAAATTGCTAATAAATACTTTCTGATGTCAGATTGCTTCCTTTATGGGACCATTTTTTTTTTTTTTTTTTTTTTTTTGAGACGGAGTCTCGCGCTGTCGCCCAGGCTGGAGTGCAGTGGCCGGATCTCAGCTCACTGCAAGCTCCGCCTCCCGGGTTTACGCCATTCTCCTGCCTCAGCCTCCCAAGTAGCTGGGACTACAGGCGCCCGCCACCTTGCCCGGCTAGTGTTTTTTTTGTATTTTTTTAGTAGAGACTGGGTTTCACCGTGTTAGCCAGGATGGTCTCGATCTCCTGACCTTGTGATCCGCCCATCTCGGCCTCCCAAAGTGCTGGGATTACAGGCTTGAGCCACCGCGCCCGGCCCTATGGGACCATTTTTATAAATGTAAAATCTTCCTGATGAGTTTTGAAAATATGTATTAGAAATAAAGTTGCCCATGATTATTTTAATAACTACTATTAAAATGGGGTAATTTCTTTGATTTATCAAATCAGTTCCCTTTTTGAGGGTTGATGGATATTTTCACATCCTGCTGCTTTGCTTCACGATCATTTGAACAGATGATTTGTCTGGTATTCAGAGATGAGATGGTCTCTATCAAGGATTTTGAGTATTGGTACTCAAATATTTCAGGTCCAAATGAAGGGAAAGGGGAAATGTTTAGATTTATAGATCTTTAGTTTACCAGATTAGAGATCCAGTATCTCATAGAGAATAGGTGGAGACTTCACCCTAGAGGCATCTGTGGGAAGGGGGAGCCAGGCCAGGGCACCATGACATCACTCTGCATTTTAATTATCAGCAGGTATGCTGGAGCCAGCTCCCACTGGTTTGTGAGATTCAACTACTTCAGTCTCTGTGAATCTGTGTTCCCAACTCTGTGTTCAGTGACGCCACATTGCTAACTGAAAATAGATGGTGGTGGGAGTATTTACACCACTGAAATTGGCAAACACTACAAATCATGGCTCCCCCCTCCGCCACTGACTGATGGCTTGTTAAACATTTACCAGCATATGACTGCTCATAGAAAACATACTTAGCTTTCCATTTTCCTGTGTCCAATGTCTAAATATGTCTTGAGAAAAGTTTGTGCTGAAGTTGAAGCTTGATTTTGGTATTTTTGATACTTCCTACTTGTTCTGGGCTGCATTGTGCCCCCTCTCCAAATTCATATGTTGAAGTCTTAACCCCTGGTACATCAGAATATGACTGTATTTGAAGACAGGGCATTTAAAGAGGTAATGAAGTTAAATGAAACTGTTAAGGTCATTGTATTAAGTTCCTACTCCAACCTGACTGGTGTCCTTATAAGAAGTGGGAATTTGGACATACAGAGTCACCAGGGTTGCACATACACAGAGGAAAGACCATGTGAGGACACAGTGAGAAGGTGACCATCTGCAAGCCAAGGAGAGAGGCCTCAGGAGATACCAATCCTGTGATGCTTTGATTTTGCATTTGAAGCCTCCAGAACCATGAGAAAACAAATTTGTCTTTTTGAGCCATCCAGTCTGTAATACTTTATTATGGCAACCCTAGCAAACTAATATACCCCTCTAATGATTCTGATGATTCGATACCTTCTCATTTTCCATCTTCCCCCTTTTCTCGCTAGAATGTCAATCAGGGACTTTTCTAATTCTTTACAGAATGGCATAGAATCAGGAAATGAAACTACATCTTATTTATCAACTTGCATGTTTAGTGATGGGGTTAAAGATCCCATGCTTGGTCCGGCGCGGGGGCTCACGCCTGTAATCCCAGCACTTTGGGAGGCCGAGACGGGTGGATCACGAGGTCAGGAGATCGAGACCATCCTGGCCAACATGGTGAAACCCCGTCTCTACTAAAAATACAAAAAAATTAGCCAGGCGTGGTGGCGGACACCTGTAGTCCCAGCTACTCTGGAGGCTGAGGCAGGAGAATGGCGTGAACCCGGGAGGCGGAGCTTGCAGTGAGCCGAGATCGCGCCACTGCACTCCAGCCTGGGCGACAGAGCGAGACTCCGTCTCAAAAAAAATTAAAAAAAAAAAAAAGATCCCATGCTCAAGGGCCAGGTCAGCTGTTTCATGCTGCAAAACTGCTGATCCCTTTCCCCACCTCGTCTTCCCACACTTGCTCCCAGACTCTTGTGTTCACAGAGAGTGAGGCAGGTGAGAGAATGGAGCAGTGTGAAGAATCACACATAGGTGCAAATACAAGTCAAGGGTGAAGGGCTCAAAGATGATGGACAGACAGAGTTAAATTCATATAAGGAACAAAAGACCTTTTTTGGCCACAAAGAACTGCCTTTGTCCAAAATATGCTATCTTAGAAAACTATGGCATCATGGACTGAGGGCTGTTCACAGATGAAATTCTGAAATTGCATATTTAATTCCAAAAACATCCCCAGTTGATTCAACTCCTTATCAGGTTCCCACCTAATTATGTCAAATGTATCTCACTCTGCAAAAAAGGCCACTGGATGAAGCAACTTCAATTTTTCATGAAGAATTATAATTCAGGCAGCCCTCTTGATTATGTTTGATACCAGGCTTACAACTGATTTTTCAATGTTTGAGAAAATTGTGATTACGTAAGAACATTTGTATGGAAAGACTGTCTTTAATATGGCTAAATAAATATTTGTCTCACTAACTTATACTTGGCTCGGTTTGTGATCATAGAGATTTTCTGAGGTAACATGCTCTGTGAGATAAAAAGATGATTTATAACACTGGACTTACTCAAATACATGCATGGTAGCACAATACGTAAGAGATTAATTCCTCCAGCAACTGCTTACCGAAGCCCTGTTGTCTGCTAGACACTAAGGATGCACAGATGAATGAGATATAGCTTCTGTCCTAAAGCAGTTACAAGGCATATGAATGGTTCCTTATAGGAAAGCAGGTTCTAGCAGCTCTACCATTACATGCTGTGTGCACTTGGAGAAGTTATTTTACCTCCTTGAGCCTCAATTTCCTTATCTATAAAATGGGGTTACTAAATCTTGTCTGATCATTCCTAAATCTCTACTAAGGTCAAATAAATGACAGTTAAAGAACATGCTAATGGCAAACTTTTGGCCTTCTCAGGTCTCATCTTAAAGGTAGAAACATGGATGCTCATTGGTTTGTCTTTTCTGGGCAGAATGATCCTCCTCTTTGTATTGGCTGGGCAACTTTGGTCAACCTTGGTCTACCTGAGCCTGGGCACTCAGAAGAGAAGGCCCTAGGGTTCCTTCATTTCCTGCTTCTTCCCTTTCACACATTCCCTGCCCACTATGTCACAATTTCCACTCTTACATCTGATTGTGGGACAGAAGAGTATAGGTTTTGAGTTTGAGTGGCAGGAAGGATAGATCTTACTTTCCTTTCCATGCTAATTTATTGATTCTCTTCCATCTATTGCATTTGTTTAGAAGGCAGATACTTTGGACACCCACCAGTAAATCACCAAATCAATAAATCTAATCAATAAATCACTCAACAGGAGCCAGATTCAGTCACAGGGACTGAATCTGAGCATTCGTTTGCATTGAGCCACAGGAACAAGACCATCCATTTGCATTGAGGCTTTTCCAGGCCAGATGCTTCTATGCACACCATGAATTCTCACAGTAATTGAATTTTGCAGTTGAGAAAAAACCAAGAGAGTTTAAGTAATGTGTCCACAATCACACAGGTCGGCCTGCCCCCATGGTTCAGCTCCGTCTACTCTGCACAAATTGCCTCTCCACTGTCTCCAGGTTCCTAATGAGTTGTCAGAAGACAGGTATTCACGGAAGCCCAGCTTCTGGGCTTAGAACAGATTTGCCCATCTACCATTTTCTATCTCTCATAATTGGGTCCATACTTTGAATTATATGCAAACATCTCTTTGTCTCAGCTATCGGCCATTACTGACTTTGGAGCTGTCTGACGTTAAAATCGGAAAGAATTTATATTGAAAAAAGAGGAGGTTAAGGGGCCTCGATTCTGAATTCCATTTCTCTACTACTTTGCCGTGTGATCTTGGCCAAGATACCTCACAACCCGATCTTAATTCCTCATCAGTAAAAAGAGGAGGGTTGAGTTGGGTTTTACATTAGAGAGCGATGGAGAGTCAGCCGGAGCCCAGGTGCTGTATTTCCACCCCAAGTCTTTCACCAGCGGCTCTGTAGACCGTACACAGCCCTTTTATCGGAGGGGAGAAGGGAGATCAAGCTGGCACTCTTCTTAGTTCCCTTCTGCCCATTAGTTGGCACACCCTCAGAGAATAAAAATGCCTTTTCGTGTAACTCTAATCAAAACACACTTTGAAAGGGGTGCCTGTTGCCAAAAATTTATATTTATCCCAAGAAAAATTAGAAACTATTTTTGGATTATCTGCACATGACTCGCCTGCCTTGCTGCAGAGAAACAGACATTACTTGTATGCAGACCCCTGTGCTGCTCAGGACACATGTCACGAAACACGTGTCGCATCTCGCCCTGCCATTCTGCCTGTGGAAATGAACGTTCTACGCACCTGCTTGCCTCCCTGGCAATTCCAAATTGTGAGAAGCTCAAGGGTATGGGAAGCACTCAGATCAATGTTTGAATTCTTGTTTCCCATGCTTCCCAGCTCTTGAAGCTTTGGGCAAGTTATTTCACTTTTCCGAGCCTCCGTTTACTCATATGTAAAACGGGTATGAAAATGCCAAATTTCAAGGTCGTTGTGAGGATTAATTGGAATAAAGCCTTGTTATTTGGTTGTCCCTCAACGATTGCTACGTTTTTTTCCCCAGATTTGGTATCCGCCTAGAAATAAAAGGTCTTAATGTACATTTAAGAAGATGACTAGAGGGCCAAGGCAGACGGATCACCTGAGGTCAGGGGTTTGAGACCAGCCTGACCAACATAGTGAATCCCCGTCTCTGCTAAAAATACAAAAATTAGTCAAGTGTGGTGGTGGGCACCTGTAATTCCAGCTACTTGGGAGGCTGAGGCAGGAGAATCACTTGAACCTCGGAGGTGGAGGTCACAGTGAGTAGAGATCACACCACTGGACTGCAGTCGGGTGACACAGTGAGACTCTGTCTCAAGAAGAAGAAAGAAGGAAGTAGGAAGAAGAAGAAGAATGAGGAGGAGGAGGAGGAGGAGAAGGAGGAGGAGGAGGAGGAGGAGGAGGAGCAGGAGGATGAGAAGAAGAAGGAGAAGACTAGAGAAATTAGAGAAACACTCACACGTTTACATAATCCTCAACATGCTTTGGCCAGGGAGAACTTACTCTGGAGAGGGAAATGCTATAGACAGCAGGCTGCAGAGCCGGAACTCAAATTCAAATGGCCTGTGAGTCAGGCATGTGCCATAGATGTTGAGAGCAGCATGAGGTGATGGAAATGCAGCTTAGTGTGGAATGCATATGTTATCTACAAGTATTCAGAGTTGAAAATTTCAAAACACTCTGTCGGTGCCGCAACCATGTGGATAGGCTGAATGAGGCCCTTAGAGGTCCAATTTGTAACTCCTGCTCCAGAAGAACATGTTACTCCATTCCTTCAAAAGCTGTCTAAAAAGATGAAAATGAAAAAAAAAAAAATCACCACCCCTGGAATTTGTCCTTTCTTTCTTTATTCATAGCTATTGGACTTTCTTGGTGCAGGCATTCATTTACAAGCATTTGTTAAACACTTATCTTGCACAAAACATTGCAGAATAGCAAAAGAAACTATCAACAGAGTAAACAGACATCCCACAGAACGGGAGAAAATTTTTGCAAACTATGCATCTGACAAAGATCTAATATCCAGCATCTATAATGAACTTAAATAAATTTACAAGAAAAAAAAAAAACAACCACATAAAGAAGTGGGCAAAGGACATGAACACTTTTCAAAAGAAGACATACATGTGGCTGAAATCACATGAGAAAAAGCTCAGTATCACTGGTCATTAGAAAAATGCAAATCAAAACCACAATAAGACACCATCTAACGCCAGTCAGAATGGCTATTACTAAAAAGTCAAAAAATAACAGGCACTGGTGAGGTTCTGGAGAAAAAGGAATACTTAGACACTGTTGGAGGGAGTGTAAATTAGTTCAGCCACTGTGGAAGACAGTGTGGCGATCCCTCAGATACCTACAGACAGAAATGCCATTCGACCCAGCAATCCCATTACTGGGTATGTGCCCAAAGGAATATAAATAATTCTATGATAAAGACAGCTACACATGTATGTTCATTGCAGCACTATTCACAATAGCAAAGAAATTGAATCAACCTAAATGCCCATTGATGGTAGACTGGATAAAGCAAATTTGGTACATATACAGCACGGAATACTATGCAGCCATAAAAAAGGACAAGAACATGTCCTTTGCAGGGAGATGGATGAAGCTGGAGCCCATCATCCTTTGCAAACTAACGTAGGGACAGAAAACCAGACACCGCATGTTCTCACTTATAAGTGGGAGCTAAATGATGAGAACACTTGGACACATAGAGGGGTACAACACATACGGGGGCCTTTTGGAAGGTGGAGGGTGGGAGAAGAAAGAGGTAGCTAATGGGTACTAGGCTTAATACCTGGGCGATGAAATAATCTGTACAACAAACCCCCATGACACAAGTTTACCTATGGAACAAACCTGCACTTGTACCCCTAAACTTAAAAGTTAAAACAAAAAACACTGTGGAAAAGATAGAAAGGAAAAAATATACAACAATATGGATGCAGGCATCGAATATAGAGGCAAAGCATCTAGAACCAAAAATAGCATTTTAAGCTATGGAAATATAAAGAGATGGCTTCTGACCGGGGTGAGGCGAGGTGCTGGTGTAGGAGGGATGAAGATTAATTAATAGTTAAGGTGTCACATGAGCCCTCACGGGTTTTGACAGGCAGCAAAGGAGGGGTGATGAGTACATCCTTCATAAGTGATGGTTCTGGGTTTTGCTTGTCTCTTACATGTATGTTTCTTCTCTTTTGTCTATTGTCAGGTTGGAAGCCCCATGAAGGGGGTCCTCTATTTGGTTTTCCTGGTCCCATCAACGTTCCGTAACACCTATCTTAGTTTCTTGCTATGTAAGAATCTTTGTCTGGACATTGAGAAAATGAGATGCCAGGTTTCCCTATCAGTGGGAAGCAAATAGTCTAAGGCATTTGGGGAACACAGATAAAGTTAGTGAGATTGGAGTTGCGACTGAACGAACCTGTAGATTCCTGAGACTGCAGTTGACAGATAATGTCTCATTCGAGATAACAGTGCATGAGGATTTCCTCCTCAGCTGAAAGGAGAAGAATGACAGGCACACCAGTCCCTAATTGTCCCTAATCACTGATGTTTGCAAACAACTAAGAAGGAAGACCTCACGCATTACAGATCTTACCAGGAAGCCTTTAGTGAGATTATCAGCGGCCTAAGGATAAAGAGTGTTGATTTAACTGTAGGAGGATGGAGCTTGGGAAACTCGGCAAAACCAATGAAAGGGGATCTCCGTCCTTCTCCCGAGGCTTCTTGTCTTGTAGTGACAGGTCATGGTGCTTTTCACTTCAGCCTGTTTAGGGGCTCCAAGAAAGGCAAAGCTGACACACAGGAAGGAATAATACAATTTCCTGAACACCTGTTATTTGCTACAAACCACTAAATGGAGTTCTTTGCCTGGGATAGCTCATTGACTCCTCTTAGCGTTCCAGGATTAAATGAGAGGGAGGAATTGCTTTTCTCATTTGACAATAGAGGAAAACTGAGATTCAGAAACTGCATTTAGCTTTGTCTAAAACATAAACTTTCTAAACTACCAAGTCATCTCCCTGTCTTCGGCGGGGGCCTCTAGAGAACCGACTCTGCCAATGTTGGGTTTTGGGGTAGGAGGCTTTCTGGGGAACGGCTCGGATATAATTCCTACAAAGGAGTGAGGAAAGCAGGATAGAGCATGAGAAGTTAAACTGTGATGTGTTTCCCTTCGAGGTCTCAGCAGATTCAAGCAGGGTAAGACATGTTAGGCACTCGCCTCAGGGCAAAATTTCAGGGGGGCCAGAAAACTTAGTAATCAAGATACATATTTTAATGCAGTATGCAAACATTTAAACTAATGTAAAAAACATTCATGATGATCAAAGAACCAAAATTTCAAATAAAAGGCAAAATCCAACCCTGTATTTACATGTCTGACCTCACCTGCCCCGCCCTAATCTCCACCCTGTCAGGGTTTGCCTTTACAACATGTTTTAAAAATGTATGATTATTTTTTTTTAGAAACAGGGTCTCACTCTGTTGCTCAGGCTGGAGTGCAATGATGAGATCACAGCTCACTGCAGCCTAGAACTCCTGGGCTCAAGCCATGCTCCAACTTTGGCTTCCTGAGTAGCTGGAACTACAGGCACACTCCACCATGCCCAGCCAATTTTTGATTTGATTTGATTTTTTCCATTTACAGCGATGGAGTCTCACTATGTTGCCCAGGCTGGTTTCAAACACCTGTTCTCAAGCCATGTTCCCTCCTTGGTCTCCAAAGATGCTGGGATTGCCGGAGAAAGCCACCATGCCCACAGCCCTATAAAATATTTTGGGCCGGGCATGGTGGCTCACGCCTGTAATCCCAGCACTTTGGGAAGCCGAGGTGGGCAGATCACGAGGTCAGGAGATCGAGACCATCTTGGCCAACATGGTGAAACCCCGTCTCTACAAAATACAAAAAATAGCTGGGCATGGTGGTGCATGCCTGTAATCCCAGCTACTTAGGAGGCTGAGGCAAGAGAATCGCTTGAACCAGGGAATCGGAGGTTGCAATGAGCAGAGATCATGCCATTGCACTGTAGCCTGGTGACAGAGTGAGACTCTGTCACACACACACAAAAAAAAATTATAATACTTTATTATAAACTTTTTGCATTAAGCTTTTAAAATATTGATTTAAATATTTGTGTTGTTTATTGAGATTTTTTGGTTCTCCCTTAAATTTCACATCTCAGTCAAGTTCTTCACTTGCCTCACCCTAGTTCTTCTGACCCTGAATCCCAGGGAACTCTGGATCTGGGATAATCCTTCAGAGTTGTCCTGCCTTAAGGAGATGAGATCAGGCCTTGTTTTTCTCCCATCCCCAGAACCAGTTATTGGATAGATGTGCGCCTAGGAAGAAGATGTAAGCTTGGGTGATTCCCATTAGCTGAGAGCAGATCTCTCAGATCAGCTGAGAGCCGGAAGCCCCCAACACCCCCAGAAGCTGATCGGCTCTGGGAGTTACAGCCTTGTATCCACTACACTTCCTAATGCAACAAACCTCAAGTCCAGGGCTTTCCCTGCTGTCCCCTTCTCTGAACTAGGGGCAAATCTTGTCATTAGGTTAGCACTCCTATGGCAGGAAATTTGCTTGGAGTGTATTGTTTACAAAATAAAAATTTCCAATATCATGTGGTTTTATCAAGGAGGATATTCAGGGTTGGAACTCTTTATGCATCAATTCAAGAGTTGTGTGCTGTTATTTCCATCTGCAAAGGTCATTCTACTAAGGCTAGAACTTAAGCCCCAGGGAGTTTCTTGGCTTAGCAAAGACTTGTAGTTTTCAACAGAGATGAGACCAGGAGTGTCTGAAGTCATTCACCATCAGCCTCCAACTCCACCACACATGCGTCCTCTGATAAGCGCCTCAATTACATGTGACTTTCTGCATGTTCTCTCATAGTAGTTGTCTGTCGAACCCCTGGACGCTGACATTGAGGTTCAGACATGTTCATCTTGCCACATTCTATGTGGGACTCCATCAGCTTGGAACGAAAATGGGATGAATTGGTGAGAAACAGGCCAGAGGTGCTCTTGCAGGTGCCATGGTCAGCGGGAAAACAATGCTTTGGCTTGGCCACTGGAGACCGTGTCATGAAAGGTGTCAGACCCAATAGGGACAGGACTTGAGATCTCATAGGTTAGGGGATTTAGGCAGGGGTTATACCTGGAGGAGGGGTGACCAGCCAAGCTGGGCATTCAGAAATGCTTCAATAAGAGCTTGCAGGCATGAGCAGAGGGGTAGAAAGTACAGAGAAGGGATTTGAGTAGTGGGGATCTGAGGACTCTAAATGGGATTTGGAACAGGGGTTCTGTGGACAGGAGAGGTTGGCTATCCCAGTCCCTCAGTCACAACTGCCATCACATTGTCTTTAACGACACAGACTCTGAAGCCTGACTGCTTCAGTCTGAATTCCAGTTTCTCTACATACTTGCTGTGTTGACCTTGGATAAGTTACTTAACCTCTCTGTGCTTTACTTCTTCAGAAAAGGCAATAATATGGGCCTTGTGAATTCTCATAATGTAAAAGAGTTAATAAGTGTAAAGCACTTAAAACAGTGCCTGGCACACAGAAAGTGCTGATTTTTTTTTTCTTTTCTTTTTTTCTTTTTGAGACGGAGTTTTGCTCTTGTTGCCCAGGCTGGAGTGCAGTGGCGCGATCTCAGCTCACCGCAACCTCCACCTCCTGGGTACAAGTGATTCTCCTGCCTCAGCCTCCCGAGTAGCTGGGATTACAGGCATGTGCCACCAAGCCCGGCTAATTTTGTATTTTTAGTAGAGACAGGGTTTCTCCATGTTGGTCAGGCTAGTCTCGAACTCCCAACCTCAGGTGATCTGCCCACTTCGGCCTCCCAAAGTGCTGGGATTACAGGTGTGAGCCACTGCACCTGGCCTGGTTATTTTTTTTTTTTTTTCAGACATATCAACTCTTCCTTTACCTGTCCTCTCCCCTACTTACCTTCTCCCTTTCTTTCTTTCCTTCTTTTTTTCTCTTTTTTCCTTAACAGATCCTCATGTGACGCTGACATATGTATATTAATTTGTTATCCAAAACGTGGTACCCTTTGTGTTTAATTTAAAATCAGGTAAAGTAAGTTCTATTTCCATTGCTCCTTTCTGGTTCTCAAGTGAGATTTTCCCATGGCTATGAGGCTCCAAATAGAAAACCTGTTTCCTACCCTTGACCTCTATGCTCATTACCTCATCATTAAGCCTCTATCAGCTTTTCCTGGACCCTAATGTTACCTAGATTAGATTTAACGTGGCATGGCCAAGTACACAAGCAACCATTCAGGCCATCAGAAAGCTTTCTCCATTTCATGAGAAATCTTGAATTCATTTTGAGATGACTTCAGGAGAGTGCAGAGATGTTCTTTTTTTAAAAAGTTATTTTTGCCTGTGGAACACACCATTTCCACAAATAATGAGTCTCATCCAAAACGCCGCTGTGGGCAGGCAGACTCACGGCTCGCGAGACAGTAACTCTTTCCTCCCCCGCTCCTCCACTCTCCCATGGCCGGCTCCATCAAACACGGAAGAGAAAATTCATCAGCTCTGGAGAGTCATCTCAGAGATACGCAGATTTAAAATACGCAAGCCAGCACTGCAAAGTTAAAAATCAGTAACATCCTGCAAGGGGAACCGAATGGACAGTTTTTAGTATCTCCTTACTGTTGAGGGTGAAGATAGGAAATTAACAGAGAACCACATAAGGTAGCTTGAAGCAAAAACAACTTGTGAAAAGTGGTGCTAGATTCAGATAAGCCTGAGAATGGAAGTTGTTTTCCTTCTACAGAGAGAAAGGCAGAAGCATGAAACAGCTCCCATGAAAGAGAAGACAGCATTTGTACTCAGGATGTGAACAAGGCCCACATATTGAATACAGTTGCAGCACTGGAATCTGCACAGACAAAAGAGAAAGAGATGGATCAAAGTTCAATGAATTAGAATTGTTTAGTTTGAAGCATAAACATTCCACAGCTTCAGGCGCTGCAATTAATATTTACCCCAAATTAAGCAAAAGACTAATCTTATTCAGAAGAGAAGTAGATCTGTGAATAATGCAAAATTGGCAACCAAAAGGAGAGGCTCTATCTGTTCATTCGTCTATGTCTAGAACGTCAACGTGAGCTTCAGAGAATTCACAGACAAGTAGGGAGAAAGCTTTACAGAAAAGACAGATTTGGTGCTGGGATAATAAGTCTAAGCAGGAGTTTACCAGGTAGACAAGGTGTTCTGTCTACCCAGGACACCTCCTCTCCTTGTCCCCTGGCAGATAGGGAGGAAACAGGCAACCTTCTTGTTTGCTCTTTAGGAGATCTGCATTGGCTGAAATATACAATGTTACGGCAGCAATTTTAAGAACCACAGGCCTCTCTGGGGCTCTCACGAGCATCCTGCTCCCAAAGCAAACACACAAATACACATAACTTAACACACGATTTCAGGAGGTTCCTAAACCTGTTTGTAAGCACGAGGTTGTACGGCTCCAGGCTTAAGAGGAGGAGGCGGAGAAGACCAGAATGGAAACACCTTCCCGTTAACTGAATCAACAACCTGCCTACTGAAGCCGTTGTGGTAGATAACACTAGTACCGTGTTATTGGTAGTCTGTGTAGATCAAAGTTTAAGTGAACAGCTCTGTGCCTGGTACACAGTTCCTCCCATAGTGTAGAAATAACAGGCACAGTTATTCTCAAATAAGCCCTTTATTTTGATGATTATATATTTTGGTGTAAAGAACCCCTTATTTTGTGTTAAAAGGGAAAGAAATAGTTAAAGCCGGAAGACCCACTTAACATTATCCGTCAAGATCTTGGAACCTGCTAGGAATCTTTCCCGCTGCCAGGAAAAAGCAGCCCTCTCATAGAATGGTGTCTGAATACGGCTCAGTTCTGTTGGTGGCACCTTCTCCATAAACATTTATCGTATAGCACCACGGGGAAAGCTGCCAGCACAAGGCTACCTTTTGTGGCAAAGCTGCTTCCTCATGGGAGGGGCAGTTACTAAGTTTGGGAGACATTTCTTGAAATTAACAGATTTTGGACAAGTCATGGGCACCGTGCTATAGACATGCAACTTCAAGAAGAATTTTACTACCTCTAACTCCCCCTAACTTCTGCCCTCCCAACCAGACTGTTACCCCTTGAACTCTTCTATATAGAATTATGGAGACCTTAGGATCTCTGGTGATGAACGCTGAAAGCATGTCACAGCGAGCGTGGGTTCTCTGGAAAACTAGTGGTTTTCTTACTTTCCTGCAAAAGTAAATTTAGGACAATGTATCATTATTAGATCTATAACATGGACTTTTTTTTTCTTATTTATTCCTGGAGAAAGTGCAGGAAGATACTCTTACCTACCATTTTAAGGTTTTTTTTGTTTTGCTTTGTTTTGTTTTTGTTTTTGTTTTTGTTTTTAAAACGGAGTCTCTCTCTGTCGCCCAGGCTAGAGTAAGGTGATATGATCTCTGCTCACTGCAGCCTCCGCCTCCCGGGTTCAAGCAATTCTCCTGTCTCAGCCTCTTGAGTAGCTGGGACTACAGGTGCCCACCACCATGCCTCGCTAATTTTTGTATTTTTAGTACAGATAGGGTTTCACCATATTGGTCAGGCTGGTCTTGAACTCCTGACTTCAGGTGATCCATCTGCCTTGGCTTCCCAAAGTGCTGGGATTACAGGTGTAAGCCACCGCACCCAGCCCATTTTAAGGTTTAAATACTTACCATTTATTATAGTTGATGGAAAACAGCATTCTCTTTAAACTTCTGGATTATTTTTTTTTACACCTAATGGTGAGCAAATGTTCATAAAGGCTTTACCAGAGTGAAGGGATGGATTGAGGCAAGCAGGCACCTCCGAAAGACACAAAGAGACTCAGTGAGCACCGCTGCTGTTTGTGAAAGAGACTGATGGGTACTTTTGGAAATTAGCAGCTCCCCGTCTTTTTTGGGCTGGTAATTGCTATGTGACCAAGCTCTGGCCAATGAGCTATAACGGAAGCGTTGTGTGGGGCTTCTATAAATCTCTTTAAAATAGAGGAGACCACACTTTCCCTCCTTTTTCTCTTTCCTCCCACTTGAAGTGCGCCATTCCGATAGACAGCCTTGATAGAGAATAGCTATGTAGGACCGTGAAGCAACCTGGAGAATGGAAGCCACGTGCTCAAGTTGGCAGAGGATACAGTTTAGAGCCTGGGTCCCTGATGACTCTTTGGTGTCACCATACCAGACATCACACCAGCCACAGGCTGCCTGCCTCTGGACTCTTTTTATGATTAGGCCACTACTAGGAGAGTTTTTGAGTTTAGCAGCAAAATCTAATTCTAATTAACAGACTCTTACGGGAACAATCACTCCAACTCTAAATTTTTATGGAAATAATCACCTATGGTTTATCTTCCTGTTTGGTAACTGTCTGAGCATTCCAGTCATGTTGTGGCGTTGGTAGATCATGGGGTCATCAGCCTAATGGAAAGTTCCAGTTGACATAGTTTAGGAATAGCTCGGATACAGCTTCCGTAAGACTTAAGAGAATCTCCCTCCAGGGCTCTGTCTTTGAGCTGCCATTGGCCAATCTTCTGTCTTTACCTGGCCAGTTGAATAACAGATATACACAGCCTAGCTCCTCCCTCTGCTATAAATATTCTAGACATGAGAAGCACCAGGCCATTTTTCTTTCAATTATTTTGCGACTCTTACGGCTATTTGACTTTTCTGCGTCAAAAAACAAACATAGAACATTAGGATGAAGCCAGGTCTGCCACAAATGCAAAAAAATTTTTTTCTCTTCCCTTGAATGTTTTCCTAGTGACTCCTTTTGGAATGTTATTTTGAACTTACAAAGGTTCTTTTAAAAAAAACTTTGTATATTTCTTTTAAGCATCCCTTGAGAAAGTCAGATTTAAACTTAGCAAACTCATTGGCTTTGTAAAAGCACGTTCTTAAAATAGTTGATGTAAATCTTGGTGGGAAATCTTTAGGTGCCCCGAATGGACAGAAATAGAAATGTTAATGGAAATGCCATTTGTGAAGACATTGGTGACGGCTCCATTCAGATGGACCCAATCAGGAAAGACAGGAGTTTGCAAAGCATTCCAGTGTGATTTCGACTTTAGGAGCCCCAGAGGGGGGGGGAAAAATAAGAAGCCAGTGAAAGAAAGAAAGAGAGCAGGCGATTATAATGTTGTTTGGACAGGACAGACTCCTAGGTATGCATATGTTAACACATTACAAAAGTCACAGTTATTTTCTAACCCTTTTATGGAGCAACTTCATCTTTCAAAGATTACAAATATTATTAAATGAATCACTCGGGTAGGTCTGCAAGACTTGGCATGACGTCAGCTGTTTTGCGGTAGGTCAACAGGAGAGTGAGGTCACAGAAGGTCCAAGCTACACAGAAAGCTAGTGGCAAAGGCCTCTGGGTGCTTGGCTTTACAGACTGAGGACTCTGAGGGTCAGATGTTTAGAAATGTGCTTAGTCACATGTGCGGCTCATAGTAAATCTAGGCAGTGCCAGCACAGAGGTGTGGCTTGGTGATGGTGCTGTGAGGCGACAGTACAGCAGGAGCTTTATCTCCCCCAATTCTATTCCAGACAGCCCACAAATCGCCCCCCAAAATAAATCATATTGATGAAGAGTTGAGGTTTCCTTAGTGTTATTTCAAGGATGATTAAAAGTATCTGTAGAAATACAATTCTGAGGCCGGGTGTGGTGGCTCACGCCTGTAATCCCAGCACTTTGGGAGGCCGAGGCAGGCGGATCACCTGAGGTCGGGAGTTCAAGACCAGCCTGACCAACATGGTGAAACCCCGTCTCTACCAAAAATACTTAATTAGCTGGGTGTGGTGGCACGTGCCTGTAGTCCTAGCTACTCGGGAGGCTGAGGCAGGAGAATCACTTGAACCCAGGAGGCAGAGGTTGCAGCGAGCCAAGATCATGCCATTGCACTGCAGCCTGGGGAACAAGAGCAAAACTCCATCTCAAAGGAAAAAAAATGAAATACAGTTTTGATTCATCCCCTACCACTCTCGCTTTCTCAGTACTTCTCTCCTTCTCTTCAAACCAGAGGACTTCCGTTTCTCTATAATTCTGCCACCCCCATTAAGTATTCCATATCCACCAGAATTCCCAGCCCACAGGTTTTTATGTGATAGTGCCTTGCTATATTTATTGCTATATTCATTGAAAGGCTTCAGTCTTTAATGGCACCAGACAGATTTTTAGCACATTAATAAATGTGGTTTAGGCCAAGCACGGTGGCTCATGCCTGCAATCTTAACATTTTGGAAAGCTGAGGTGGGAGGATTGCTTGAGGCCACTTCAAGACTAGCCTGGACAACATGGAGAGAGACTCCCATCTCTACCAAAAATTAGCCAGCATGGTGGCTGAGGCCTGTAGTCTCAGTTACTGAAGAGGCCAGGCAGGAGGATCTCTTGAGCTCAGAGTTCAAGGTTACAGTGAGCTATGATCGTACCACTGCACTACAGCCAAGGCAGCAGAACAAGACCCTGTCTCTAAAAATAAAAATATGAATAAAATAAATGTTGTGGTTTAGAGTTATAGATCCCACCATAAGTCTGGGCACTTTTGCTGAGAGTCTAGTCATGGTGACTGTACCTCCTTATCTGCCCTGTTGTACCACTGCTATTATTATTATCACTGTCCTCTTTCACTTGAGAAAGTGTCCTAAGGCTGAGTGCAGTGGCTTATACCTGTAATCCCAGCACTTTGGGAGGCTGAGGTGGGCAGATCACTTGAGGTCAGGAGTTCGAGACCAGCCTGGCCAACATGGCAAAACCTCGTCTCTACTAAATATACAAAAATTAGCCAAGTGTGGTGGGGTGCGCCTGTAGTCTCAGCTACTCCAGACACTGAGGCAAGAGAATCACTTGGACCTGGGAAACAGAGGTTGCAGTGAGAGCCGAGGTGGCGCCACGGAGCTCCAGCCTGGGTGACAGAGCAAGACTCTGTTAAAAAAAAAAAAAGTGTCTAAGTTTGCATGATAAATTATAGGCTGTCCCACAGCCAGGGGACAAAGGAATACCAGGCTTTGGAGTCCAGAGGTTGGAGTGGAGTACGATGTACCCACGTCCATTGCTAGGGCAGGCCAGTTGGTGTTGGCCATAGATGCCAGCTCCCTGTTATTAGAAAGGTAGATCATCAGGTTCAAGACTCCTCCAAGTCGAGATTTTTCCTCTATCACATTGCAGACATGGTCCTTCAGGCTGGGACAGGGACCTGGCTTCGAGAAGCAGCCTATCCTGTGTGTAGCACTGACGGCAAGGGAGTTCTTTGTCAGACTGAGCTGAGTGCTGCCTCCTGGAAGGGCAGAGGACATCTGCTCTGCTTTCCACCTGATGACACTTTAGATGGTAGTGTGCGAGGCCAGAGGATGGAAAGATGCTATCTGACTGGAGGGTCAAGAAAGATCATTTGCTTCTCCTCTCTCTCTCAGATCTCTCCCAAGGGCAGTGAGGAGGCGCGCTCCCTGCCCCTCCCCCGTATCTGTCAGCTGCATATCCCCATGCAGGGTGCCGGGCGCTCATCTTTACTGTTGGATGGTCAGTGAGGGCATGAGGCTGGGTCCATTGCCTGACTTGTTTTAGCTCCCAAATGGCAGGGCAAACACATATGCTAGTTAAAAGCATCCTGAACCTATGAGGGCAGGTGTTACTGTGCCCCCAGTCCCTTTTGTCCCTTGACTTAAAAATCCATAGGCATTGGATAAACTTCAAAGCAGCTGTCTGGAACCGCCTTCCTCAGCGGACTCCAGAAATGCCTTTGGGGACTCCTTTTCTTTTCTTTTTTCTTTCTTTTCTTTTTTCTTTTTTCTTTCTTTTCTTTTCTCTTTCTTTTCTTTTCTTTTTTCTTTCTTTTCTTTTCTTTTTTCTTTTCTTTCTCTTTCTTTTCTTTTCTTTTTTCTTTCTTTTCTTTTCTCTTTCTTTTCTTTCCTCTTTCTTTTCTTTTTTCTTTTCTTTTTTTGTTCTTTTCTCTTTCTTTTCTTTTCTTTTCTCTTTCTTTTCTTTTCTTTTTTCTTTCTTTTTTCTTTTCTTTCCTTTTCTTTTTTTTTTTTTTTTTGTTGAGACAGGGTTTTGCTCTGTCACCCCGCCTGGAGTGCAGTGATGTAATCTCAGTTCACTGTAACCTCCACCTCCCGGGTTCAAGTGATTCTCCTGCTTCAGCCTCCCGAGTGGCTGGGATTACAGGCACCCACCACCACGCCTGGCTAATTTTTGTTGAGGGCTCATTTTCTAAAAGCCTCTGCTTCTCCCTGGGCACATGGTTCCTCTTCTACGCATTTGTTTGGGCTGTGACTTACAACATGCTGCTGGCCATTCATTCAATAAATACTTTCTGAGTGTGGAGCTTCCTGGTAAACAAGTAGGAGTATTCTCAACCTCATAGGGCTTTTTTTAAAAAAAAAAATTGACAAATAAAAATGGCACATTATTATGGCGTACACATGATGTTTTGAAATCTGCATACGTTGTGAAATGGTTATACGGAGTTTATTAGCATATGTATTGCCTCAGCTACTTACTATTTTTTTGTGGTGGGAACACTGAAAGTCTATTCTCTCAGGGATTTTCAAAAATACAATGCATTGTTATTAACTATAGTCACTGTGTTGTACAATAGAACTCTTGAACTTCTTCTTCCTAACTGAAATTTTATATCCTTCGATCAACAGCTTCCCACTCCGGCCTTCCCAGCTCTTGGTAACATCTCTAACTTTTATGAATTTGACTTTTTTAGATTCCATATAGAAGTGAGATCATGTGCTGTTTGTCTTTTTGTGACTTGCTTATTTCACTCAGTCAAATGTCCTTCAGATCCATCCATGTTGTCATAAATGACAATATTTCTTTCTTTCTTTTTAAAGGCTGAACAGTATCTTTATGGGGCTTTAATTCCGGAGACATGTTGGAGTCAGGCCTCAGCAAACCACCTCTGGATTTTTCCTTTTCAATGCCCACTGGGAATTCTGTAGGGATCAGAGGAACTGAAAGACCAAACAGGGCTAACCCTAAATGAAAAAGCACAAGCTTTGTTTGCTTTACGACTTTTAACTAATGTAAATCATTAAGATAATTTAATAGAAAGAATTCAACCAGTCACTCTAACCAAATCTATTTTAGTTATTTTAAATGCTTCTTTCTTCTTATTTATTTCAGCCATGCTGGGCACACACTTGGCATTTTGCTTTTTATATGCAGATGTCAGAGTGTGGGTATGGCAGGGATTTCCATACGCACAGAGTTGGGAGCGTTTTTCCCCTGACCTTCTCCCCTATACTCTGTGTCCTTCCTGCTCTCTGGAGGGGAGGGCCCACTTGAGACAGCTTTCAGCTCTTGGCCATTTGGCTCTTCTAGACTTTCTGTCCCTGACTGAGATTATTCAGCAGCGTACACACCTCTGTCTAACTTGCCTAAGAAAAAGCGAAGATAAGGACGCTTTCATCCATTTGCTCGGATTCTCTGAGTGGACTCTGGACAGTGCTGTTTGGGAGCCTACTTCTCATATCACTGTCGAAGGTGTCAGCTGTCCAGAAAACTGCCGAGAGAAAATAACACTGAGATTAGCTAAATGCAGATGGCCACCGTGAGCCCTTCTCCAGGGCGATGGCAAGCGACATCGGTCTGCCAGGTGGCGTTATATCTAGAAGTTGTGTTCTTGTTGTTTCTCTTTAGTGGTGCATATCACAGAGCTGCAGGGACACAGCTGGATAATCCTGGGTCCACACTCAGAGCCTTAAGCTCCTTTTACTTATTTTTTTTTTTTTTTTTTTTTAATAACAAAGAGGAATCTCATGTTTTGCTCCAACGAACAACATAAAGGAGAAGTAATGCATATTTTAGGAACTTTGTGTCCCAGATACCAAAAAGATTTTGTACCATCCTTAGAAGAAGCAGATAGACGCCACCTCCCCAGCCCACAAGGTCACAGCTTTGAAGGTTATACGTGTGTTTGGATGTTTACGATCCCATTTCCAGGACCTTTGCTCTTTTTATTTCTCCTTTCCGGGAATACTCTTTCCTCACATCTTGGCAGCCTCCCTCTCTCATTCCATTCACGTCTCTGCTTGAGTGTCATCTTCACACAAGATCTCCCTGACTTCTTTATCTCAAACAGCCTCTCCCTTCAACATAACTTCCTATACTGTACTTTGCGGTCCAGTATTGAGCCCCTGATATGTGACCACTGCAAGTGAGGAACGGAATTCCTAGTTGCACTTAACTGTAGCCAATTTAAATTTGAAAACTGAAGGAGTGTGAAATATTGCTCTGTTAAAACAACTCGATTGTTTGATGGAACTACATTTCTCTTTAACTGTGGAACATTTAGCTTCCAAACTGAGATAGGCTGTAAGTGTAAAATACATTTGAATTTCAAAGATTTTTAATGGATTTGGAAGATTAGGTAGGGAAAATGCAAAACATCTCGTTAATGTTTATATTTATTACATGTTGAAATAAATATATTTTGGGTATATTTGGTTATATAAAATATACTATTAAATTAATTTTATTGCTTTCTTTTTACTTTTAATGTAACTGCTGGAAATTGAAATTTTCCATGGGATAGCATTGCTCTATACTTTGCCTTTTTATTACCTAACATTATATATTTTAATAGATTCTATATTATACAATATGAATATTATGTATTATTTCTGTATTATCTGTTTGTTTCTCTAGAAGTCCTACTAGAGTCTTACATCTTTTAAGTACTAATATTGGAATATCTTTGTGTGATTTATATAGAAGAAACACAGCATCCTCTCAGAACTCCAAGGGGAGGAAAATACACTCGATTTGGTCCCAAATAGTAAAAAAATATGAATAGGAGCTAGGCCTAGGTGTGGGTGAGAGACAGGTGATTGGATGTTTAGAATGAGCCAGATGATTCCTTGAGCCATTGTTCCAAATCTTTCATTTAATATATAGGATATCTGAGGCTGAGCGCTTGACACTCTTCAGGACTCAACTCTTGGGAGGATGCTTCTCTTTCTTTTTTTTGGGAGGCCGGGCTCGCTCTGTCACCGGGCTGGAGTGCAGTGGCGGATCTCAGCTCTGCAAGCTCCGCCTCCTGGAGTTCACGGCATTCTCCTGCCTCCAGCCTCCCGAGTAGCTGGGACTGCGAGCGCCGCCTCGCCCGGCTGGTTGGCGCTGAGAGAGCGGGGGGTTTCGCTGTTGCTGGGATGAGTGCGATCTTCCTGACCCGCAAGTGATCCAGCCCGTCTCGGTCTCAAAGTGCTGGGATTACAGGCTTGAGCCACCGGCGCCCGGCGGATGTAGCACAATTAAAGTGCCGACTGGTGAATTATTTGGTGGGTTGTAGCTGAGAGGAATTGCCCCTAAATAAATGACAGTGACGTCCATGGTCACCCAGAGTCAAAAGTTGCTGTGTATGCATACCTGCCCCTGTGTTTCATGAAAAGACAATGTTCTGGTCTTGTTTTTTATCTCTAGAGTCACCCACATCATGCCAAAAAAAACCCAAAAATGAAACAAACAAAAAAAAAACACACCTTATTTGGAATAACTTAGGTAAAAGTAAGAAATAAGATACAATAATTCACTAGTAGAGGCCATGCGGAAGGCTGGCTGGAGACAGGCTAGGGTACGGTGATGCATTTGCTCAAGGCTCACAATGATCTACTCAGTGCCCACAATGATATACTCAATGCTCACAATGATATACTGTAAAACAGGATGTGCCGCCGTCTCTTTGGTATGAGCATAGAGTGATGAGACTTGCAAAATTCCAACCATGCTTTCATTCCATCCCTTCATTCAACAGGTATATTTTGAGTATCTTCCATGTGCAAGACATTGTTCTAGCTGCTGGAAATATTGCAGTGAAAAAGCAAGGTCCCACCATACAATCCAGAAGTTTCACTCCTTGGGCTTGAAAACTTAAGGTCCACACAAAAACCTGCACACAGATGTTTACAGCAGCTTTATTCATAATTGCCAAAGCTTAGAAGCAACCAAGATGTCCTTCAGTAGATGAATAAATACATCAGTACATCTAGACAATAGAATATTATTCAGCATGAAAAAGGAATGAGCTATCAAGCAATGAAAAGCCATGGAAGAGCCTCGAACGCATGTTGCAAAGAGAAAGAAGCCAATCTAAAAAGGCTGCACACTACAATTCCAACCATAAGACATTCTGGATAAGCTGAAACTACGAAAACCGCAAAACGATGAGTGGTTTCCTGGGGTTAGGGTGAAGAAGGGATGAATAGTCAGATCACAGCGATTTTAGGGCAGTGAAACTATTCTGTTGATACTTTAATGATGGATCCATGTCATTGTACATAAAACATGCAATAGCAAGAGTGAACCCTAATGTAAACTAAGGATTCTGTGTGATAATGACGTGTCAATATAGGTTCATTAATTACAACAAATGTACCAGTCTGGTGGGAAATGTTGATGATAGGGGAGGCTGTACATGTGAAGCCGAGGAGAAGGCATATATATATCTCTCTCTCTCCATATATATATCCCCATATATATATCCATATATATATCCCATATATATCCATATATATCCATATATATCCCCATATATATCCATATATAACCCCATATATATATCTCCATATATATATCCCCATATATAGCCATATATATATCTCCATATATAACCCCATATATATCTCCATATATATCATATATATAACCCCATATATATATATCTCCATATATATCCCCATATATCTCCATATATATATCCCCATATATACATATATATCCCCATATATATCCATATATATCCCCATATATATATCCATATATATATATATAGAGAGAGAGAGAGAGAGGAAATCTCTCTACCTTTCACTTATTTTTGCTGTTATCCTAACACTGCTGTAAAAAAAAAAAAAAGACCTTAGGAAAATAAAACAAATAAACAAACAAGGTCTCTATTTTCACAGAAAGCATATAAAGTGACTATATAAAGTTTTCACAAAAAGCATATAAAGTGACCATCTTCCCAGCTGTACAAATGTTAGGTGGGCTGGGAAGGAGAGAGGCAGGGCATTTCTCATGGCATTAAGACTCTGGATTCTGATTCACTCTGAGACAGAACTCTCTTCAATGGCTGTGAAATTTTGGGCACTGTGAGCTTGAGTGGCTTATGCTGTGGAATAGTGTGGTCAGTGCATGCTGTGCTAGAATGCTGATGCCCGCGGATGCCACCAACTACTTTGTAAGTTTATCGAGAGCCTTAAATAAAATTATAAATGCAAAGTAACTAGCATGATGACCAGCATACAAAAGGCTCTCAAAAAATGATAATGACAATGATGATTTAAAATCTCTCAGAGTTCTCCAAATCTTTCCCAAGCTAAAGATCCCAAAGCAACACACAGCTTTATGCAAATCTAGCCGCTGCTAAGCATTTCAGAGGAACCTATATTGATTTGGGCTGCAAAAGAGCCTTTTTCTTTTTTTCGTTAAGAAAACAGAATGAAAGATGTAGAGTAAATCTGAGTCATTCACCTGGTGTAAGCCAGGATTCACCAGGAACAGCTGGGACACACACACACACACACACACACACATTGAGCTCCATGTGCTCCCATCATAAAAAATGTCTCAGAAGTCTGGCTTGTTCAATTTTTTTTTTCCTAAAAAACAGAACATTTTTTCCTCTTGCAAAATCTTTTGCAAAACTCAAAATATGAAACAGATAAAAGCAGAGCCCTCCATGCTGCAGTAGCACCCAGGACTCTAGCTTCTCTGCCCTTTGTGCTCCTGGGGAGTCTCTCTGGAGCTGCAGCACCCCTCAGAATGGATTTGGAAAACACTGTGGTAGGAGATGGGGGAGGATGGAAGGACACAGAGGCTTTAGTTTGGCAAACTTAACTGTTGAATAAGTGTCAGAGAGCTGGAGAGCAAGTTGAGGCATTGCAGTGGAAACAAGTAGTGATGAAGTGGGGCATTAGCCCTTGGACTTGACCTGTTACGAACTCTCCCAATGAGGAGGGGGCAGAGGCAGGCAGAACTGTCCCAGGAGCCTGAAGCAGATTTATTAATGGGATAGACAAGCCTGAAAGTTAGAAACTGAGCTTTATTACAGTTAAATGGCAGAACGTAGGCTTTTATTTAGATGTCTCTTGCCTTTTTCTTTTCACTTTCTAAAAATGACATGTAAGTTTCTATATTACCTAAAATTTATAGAGCCCACACTCATACACTGTCTTTTGCTTTGGGGGGTTTGTATATACTGACTTTACATGGCACTGGATCATTTATACTTAACATGAAATTTAATTCATTCTACTTCTAAATAATTATATTTCTTTATATACTACACTAAATGATTTTTTAATGCCTGAAGAAGATCCAAACTTGTATTTCTGCTATGCCGTTCTGTCTCTCTCTTTTAAAAATTAAAACTTTTGTTATTGGAAATTTCAAATATATACAAAAGATGAGAGAACAGTATAATGAACACTCATGTACTCATCATACACCTTCAACAGTTTGCAAACGGGCAGTCTGTTCAATGTATATTTCTACTTCCAGTCCCCTGGATTACTTTGAAGCAAATTTCAGACACATATTTCATCTCTGATTATAGTTAATTCTTGTAATTCATGGCAGTTATGTTTTCTAAAGTCACTGTGAACACTGAATTAGTGAGTACTGAATCACTGCTCCTAGGGAAAATACGGGATTAGGTTCCTGAGAGCCTCTGGCCACAACATTTTTGTCAACTGATTAATACATAAACTTGTTTAATGCATGTTTCTGTTTAAAGACACCTTATTTATGTTGTTGATTCATTGACATTGAATTTACCGCCAACAGCACTATAACTAATGCCGGAATGAAGCTTACTGAACACATGCATTTTCTCTGTAAGGCACACATAGCCTTCTTGTACTTAGGAACACTATGCAGGATTTCAGCACCATGCTTGTGAACCCCTTCCTTACACCATAGTCAAAAATTAACTCAAGATGGATTAAAGACTTAAATGTAAAACCCCAAACCATAAAAACTCTAGAAGAAAACCTTGATAAACCTTGAGGACATAGTCGTGGGCAAAGGCTTCATGATGAAAATGCCAAAAGCAACTGCAACAGAAGTCAAAATTGATAAATGGAATCTAATTAAGCTAAAGAGCTTCTGCACAGCAAAAGAAACTATCATTATAGTGAACAGGCAACCTACAGAATGGTAGAAAATTTTTGCAATCTACCCATCTGACAAAGGTCTAATATCCAGAATCTACAAGGAACTTAAACAAATCTACAAGAAAAAAACAACCCCATTAAAAAGTGGGCAAAGGATATGAACAGACACTTCTCAAAAGAAGACATTCACACAGCCAACAAACATATGAGAAAAAGCTCAACATCACTGATCATTAGAGAAATGCAAATCAAAACCACAATAAGATACCATCTCACGTCCGTCAGAATGGCGATTATTAAAGCGTCAAGAAACAATAGGTACCGTCGAGGCTGTGGAGAAACAGGAACGCTTTTACACTGTTGGTGGGAATGTAACTTAGTTCAACCACTATGGAAGACAGTATGGTGATTCCTCAAGGATCTAGAACCAGAAATATCATTTGACCCTGCAATACCATTACTGGGTATATACCCAAAAGAATATAAATTATTCTACTATAAAGACACATGCACACATATGTTTATTGCAGCACTATTTACAATAGCAAAGCCATGAAACCAACCCAAATGCCTGTCAATGATAGACTGGATAAAGAAAAGGTGGTACATAACACCATGGAATACTACACAGCCATAAAAAGGAAGGAGATCATGCCCTTTGCAGGGACATGGATGAAACTGAAAGCCAACATCCTCAGCAAACTAACACAGGAACAGAAAATCAAACACCGCATGTTCTCACCCATAAGTGGGAGTTGAACAATGAGAACACATGGACACAGAGAGAGGAACAACACACACCAGTCCTGTTGGGAGGTGGGGGAGCGAGAGGAGGGAACTTAGAGGACAGGTCGATAGGGGCAGCAAACTACCACGGCACACATATACCTACGTAACAAACTCGCACGTTCTGTACGTGCATCCCAGAACTTAAAGTAAAATAGTAAAAACTAAATAAACAAATACAAAGTGTAACCAAAGTCTCATGTCCCGTTATTCCACAAGAAATTTCACAATAATTGAAATAATTAAACATCCAGTCTGGGTTCACATTTCCCTGATTGTCTCATCATTTGTTTTTCAGGCATTTTGTTCATTTGAATCATCTCTTAAAGCTTTTATCAACTTTGTCAACCGGACTCAACTTTTCCAGTTATATCCACAACATTTTAGCAGCCTTTAGAGATGGTGCGCCAAGGCCTTGATTCAAGGAGATTTCCAGGAGCTCACCTCAGGGGTGCTTTTCCATTGACTCAGGTGGGGCTACTGTGCATATCTTCAACTATGGGCGGATTTCATCCGACTTCTTGGCTCTGCACTATATTCAGCAGAAATTCCTCCAAGTTGTTTTCATGTTGGATAATGCCCTTCCCGATTTTGCAACACTAATGCAGATATTTTTGCTGGTTTTTCTGTGTGGGGGAATGGCAGTTCTATGGACATTTGGAAGGGGAGTGGGATTAAAAACATGTGCTTAATCAGTCATCCTTAACTGAAACGATGTAGTCTTAACAGATTTACAGCACTCTTCATTTTACAACCACTTAAGTAAGTTTATAAAGTTAAAACAGACCAAAGAAGCATCCACCATTTAAAGGACTATTCAGTCCCCTAATTTTTAGATGCAATGAAAAATACATTAATTAAAAAAATATTTTCTTCTAAAATGATCTGTTGGACATCTGTCATGTGCCAGGCTCTATGTTAAATGCCAGTTATAAAAAGGAATAGGCACATTCCCTGTCCTGAAGCCTCTTACAGCCTACATAGCAAGGGGGTTATATACATAGGAACAGCAGGATCCACAATGGCCATCATGAGAGCAGAGGATTCTGGGAACAGAAGTGATTCATTCCACCTGGGGCGCCTGTGCTGGGAAAGCTTCATGAAAGAGGAGATATGGTGGCAGGAGGGTAGATGAATGGACACTAAGAAGAAGGTAAAGAATGTGCTTGGCAACTAATGGCTAACCTGGTGCTTCTGGATCATAAAGACTAGAAAGAAAGCCAATCTGAGATTATGAAAGCCTTTAATGTGAAGACTTGGGGCTTTATCTTCTCAGGCAGTAGGAATCCATAGATACTCCTAAAAATAGTATTGTGGCATGATTAAAAGTTCAATGAAATAAGAAACCGCAATCAAATGAATCATTCTTTAAGGATCAAGAAAAGACTATAGGAAAGACTATAATCAAACTTACTCCAAATCTAACCAAAATTTAAAAGTGTCCCAGATATGAGATAAACAGTATATAAACTGTGGAAAATCCCTTTAAAAATTTTTCAGATAAAAAAGGAGAGCAAAAATAATTTTCATTGCAGTTCAATCTTAAGCCCTAACTTATCTGGTGCTTTTATAAAGAGAAGAAAATATGGCCCCCAAGTTCATATTTTTGACTACCAGCAGTACACCTGACCACACAAGAGGCCAGTGGTGCTACCCCTCAGTGGTGCTACCCCTTTTTCTTCTGGCTCAAAATTTGACTTTTCCTCCAGGCCAGTGAAAGCAAGTCCTTCTGCCACACGCTTTCCACTATCTGTTTTTCTCTCTTGATACCTGAAATATAGGAAAGGAGCATGATTTCCTGATCTGCCTTTGCCCTCGTGAAAGTATCTTACTTGATTCTTTTGAATTTTAATTTTCACCCCAGAAGAGTGTTTATCTCTTTAACTTTATACATGCTACCCTACCCCCTCAAGTGCTAGAACGCTCCAGACTTCATTATTATTAGAATTTTTAAAGAATTTTGGACATACTGGTAATGATTTTCAGACACCAGGCCTTCTGCCAAAATCTAGAATCAGCTTTGGACCTGTTTAGAATCTCCGGTTCTTTGTGAGTGATAGAGAACATCTCCGGGAACACTTTTCAGAGTCCCAGAATGTGCTTTTCCAGCAAAGACACCTCACAGCCACAGCTCTGTATGTCTGTATTAGCACTTTCCTCAGACACACGGTGGTCCCCATCAGCCTCTCTAATAGACCAGAGCACACGGCCTAAGGCCCTCTTGGTCTGCACTTATTAGCAAGTTACTTTAGGGCTTTGCAGACATCAGAGGAATCTTTTGTCCGTCACTATCTGTAGTTCTCCAACTGCTGACATTTTCTAAGGCCTTAGAATCACATATACCAGAATTGAAGGGAGCTCAGAGACTACTTAAACCATAAATGCTCACATTTCATTTTTGCATCAAAATCTTTTGTTCAAACATATCAAAATCTTAAGCTCAAATTTTAATCTTACAAGGGAGGTCACTGCTTGAGATAAAACGAATAAAAGTATTACTCCCAAGGGTGCACAGGGCAACTCTGCTAAAAATCTTTGGGCTCTGCAGAGCATAGTTTGAAAACCAATGGTTAATTGAAGTTTTTATGAAAGCGTAAGTCATGAAAATAATGTTCAGCGGCATGAAGCCATTTGTCCGCAGTGACACCATTGGAAGAAAAGTCACTATTCTGATTCCAGTCTGATGGATCCCAAAGCCCCAGGACTTTCTATGGGGTCATGCATACTGCCCACTTATTTGCCAGTCTTGTCTCCAAAAGCTTCTCCTAAGGTAGAATTGTAGACATTCATTTTGAGGACCCATTTGCTTGGTGATTCACCTTCATATTTTTTTCCTTTTTTTTTTCTAAATACAATTCACCAATTTGCTCGTAAGGTACAAACTTGTGTTTTGGGCATCTTGTACCCAAAGCAATAAAATCTGGATCTCACTGTTCTTCATTAAGATGTTAGACTTCTAGCTATATTGCTTTCGGTGAATTTTCTCCTCAAACCGGTTGACTGTTTTTTATAAATGGTTTGCTCTGCCTGGCAAAACAACGAGTTGACCAGTTGGCTGTTTTTATGAATGTTCTGCCCTTTCTGGCGAGATTGATTTTTCATTTTGTGTTGTTCAAACATATCAAAATGTTACACTCAAATTAAAATCTTATAAGGGAGAACATTGCTCAATATAAAACAGATGAAAGCAGAACTCCAGAGGCTGGATCTGGACAGTGTGATTGTATCATTTGCCTTCCAAACCCGGACATTTTTGAAAGTAAAAGGGGGTTCGATTAATTAGTAACCTGGGACAACAGGTGCAATCCTGGACTGTCCTGGACAAGCAGGACGGATCACCTGTCGTCCTGTTACAGTTTCCAAGTCACCTGAAGCTGGGATGAAGTTGACAACATTTCAGTTAATAAGCCACAGAAGAAATTACAGAGAAGGAAGAACACTAAGAGGAATCAAAGACAGAAAATACGAGAAACTGGTGTGGCTGACAGCTTGACAACCAGAATTGAAGCTTTGTGTCTGGTTGATTGGACCTCAAGCCCATAGGAGTGGGTAGCCCAGATGGGCAGAGAGTAGAAAGGAAGAGAAGAGGAGAAAAGCTCCCAAATCAGAACCAGTTAGAGGCTAGAAGTAGCCATAACAAGGGAATTTGGCTCCTGCATTCTCTTCAATTGTCTGTGCAGAATAGTATACGTGAGGCATTCTAGCTGGAAAATTCCCAAATTCCAGAGACAATGGCCTTATGCAAATCGTAGGAGATATATCTGTATATGGCCTGAAAAGGATGAGCTCTGGAATGTTTTGATGGAAGACAAGGATGTTGGCATTGCTTCAGCAAATGACATCGGGGTTAGAAAGGACAGCTGCTCACATTCCTGGCTGGTGTTGCATGCATTAGTGCTGCTGAGTGCTGCCTATGTCTGCCTGTAGCCACATCAGCATCCCCAAACCAGGCCTGCAGGGGGCTCATCATAGAGAGGCTATTCTGTCCCTCGATTCAAATTTTATTTTGCAGAAAGGCAGTCATTTTGTATTGCTTGATATGTCACATGTACACAGTCCTCTCTGTTTCTCAAGAAAGAAAACCATATAACCTTTAAAAAGTAGAAATTCAGAGTCAAAAAGGCAAAGTTGGGTCGTGCTCTGGTTGAATGGCTCACGCCAGTAATCCCAGCACTTTGGGAGGCTGAGGTGGGCAAATCGCCTGAGGTCAGGAGTTCGAGACCAGCCTGACCAACATGGAGAAACCCCGTCTCTACTAAAAATACAAAATTAGCTGGGCGTGGTGGCGCATACCTGTAATCCCAGCTACTGAGGAGGCTGGGGCAGGAGAATCACTTGAACCTGGTTGCAGTGAGTCGAGATCGTGCCATCGCACTCCAGCCTGGGCAACAAGAGCCAAGCTCTGTCTGGAAAAAAAAAAAATCACCCTGACATCTTTATATTTATGTGCTATATATGTATATCACAACCATGGCTACTGTCCATTGAACATTTTCTATGTGCTTTACAGGTTTATCTCAGGTGACACTTGTGACTATGGGGTGGCCAACCATCCTAGTTTGCCTCGAACTGTTCTGCTTTGAGCACTGAAAGTCCCGTTTCCTGGGAAAACCTTCAGTTCCAGTCAAACCACAACACTAGGCCACTCTACTTACAATATTCCAATGAGGCTGGTTTATTTTCTTACCCATTTCACAGATCGGACTTTACAGATGACCTAATTGAACCTCAGACAAATTAAGTCAATTTTGTAATACCATGAGACTCCTAGAACATGAGGCGGCAGGATTTGAACTCACCTCTGCCTGACTTCAAAGCCAGTGCTCTTAACTATTACACTCTCACCTCTTCATTCTCACTGATATAAAACCAGAGACATCAACACTAATGATGAACCGCACCCCACTAGCAAGACAATTTCCTAATTGCTACTGAGAACTTAAATTATGTTTCCATATGTTATATAGCATGTGGAACATTAGAGTTGAAAGCGTTCCTAGAAGGCATCTAGTTGGCACTATTCAATTCATATTTGAGCCTCAGAAGGGTAGAGGGCATTACTCAATGTCACACAGCAAATGGATGACAAAACTGAGACTGTATTGAAAGTCTTCTGAATCTCAGTGCAGTGCTCTCTTTTCCATTAAGCGATATAATATAATTTCTCAGTGATCTCTTTTCCATGAAGTGATATAATATAATTTCTAGGCTTTTCAACAAAGCATATTTGAAATTAGAAACTTGGCATGGACACTTCGCCAGTAACTGGGGGGTTCTGAGTAAATTCAGCATTTCACAACATGGCATTTTATAACTGTGACAGATGACAGGGATTACAAAATTATACACTGATCTTTCTTTATTTTAAGTTGGTGATTACCTATAAGGCTCATCCATCAAGGGCAGGCAGCCTAGAGTTAAACCCATATTCTACACAAGGACAATCATTGCTTCTATAGCTAATAGTTTTTTTTTCCTACAGTTCTAGATGAGAAAGGGCATTGAGATTTTTCTCCATCTGTGGAATGGCATAGAAACAATCAACTTGCTAAGGTGTGACTTGGACCAACGGCATCAGTGTCATCCGGAAATATGAAATTTCAGAGCCCAATCCAGACCTTCTGAATCAGAAGCTGTATTTTTGCAATACCTCCTAGGAAATATGTATGTGCATCACAGTTGAGAAGCATTGCTTGAAGGATTGTAGAAGAATTTGTCTGCTATTAATGGGCTTTTGACAGTCAGCTTTGTGTTCCCTAGAACTGATTTGTAAGAACTGCACACAGGATGTCAGTATACCCAGTAGAGTCACCTGGAGGTTTGTTAGGCAGCTAATCTGTGTTAAAGTAAGATGGGTAAACAGAGGCAGGTGACACATCTATCTACGTAGAGCCTGTTTCCTAGAATTCCAATCTGTGCATTTTTCTTCTCCTTACGGACTGGATAGGACTTTATTGCATCTCTCACATCTCTGTAAACAAAGTCTTTCTTGCTGCTTTCTCATTTGGACTGAAATGGTATTGAACAAGTATAAAACAGTAAAAGGACTTGAAATAGCCCTTTGGAATGCTTTGGAATCAAATTTGACTTAAAGTTGTGAGAAATCGCTTCAAACCTTTTCTCCCATCCAAGTTCAGTCTCTCCTTTGATGTGACCATCCCGTTACAAGGACGCAGATTTGAATAACTAGTTATGAATTCCACCATTGCTTCCAGAACTGAATTTTACAACTCTGTTAAGGATTGTTGACTTCTTGATCATGGCTGGTGTTTTCCCTTTTTTCCTGCCAAAACAGTAAATCTTCCTGCTTTCCTATAATCTCCTACATATGAATTTTTTTGCTGTTGATGGAATAACTAAGCTGAACAAACTGCCATCTTAAGTCAAATATCAACATAAATGGCTATTTCATGTTACAAGTATTCTTTTTTTAAAAAAGCAAGACTATCTTATCCCAGGTTCCCAGAAGGATTTGAATATATATTTACTTATGTCATGTTGCCCAAATGTCTCCAGGCCTCACCAGCCTGGGGCTGGGAACGAGGTTACATCCACATCTATGCCCAAATTATAATACTGTGAGCTCAAGAAAGAATAAAGCGTCCTTTCCTATTGTTAGTTAGTGACTTTCAGGTGATCCCAAAGGGGTTCTTCCCAGGTGTGTACAAATCATGCTTTCAGCTGAAGAACTCTTCTGTCCCTGCCTGTCTTGTTGCAAAGCATAATTTCTAAACTCATCTTTTTCAATAACTAGACAAAAACACTCAGGCATGTTAATGAATTTAAAAAAATATTTGGAGAGTGGGTGATAACTAGCATTATCTGAACCCCGGCTTAGATAATGACAGGCGCTGTATGACTCTGAGTTGCAAAGCACAACCTTCAGCTATTATCCCTTGATCAGGTGTGACAATACAGGAATGGAGGCAGTGGCTTTGTTTTTTACTTTTCCCAAATCCATATGTATTCTTAAAGCAATTTCAGCTATATATTCAGGAGGAGGCAAAAATGAATGAATGAAAGCACCCCTGTATATCTAAATAGGTGTTTCAGCAGCCATGCCCAAAATTTCATGCAAAGACCCTTACAAAGAGTCTCTTTTCTGTTGTTGTACACACACTGCAGATATTCTAGAGCCTCCCAAGCTTGCCAATTTTGTTTTCTAGTTTTCATATTACAGATGATTCTTAGAAAAATGCTAAGTGTCAGAAAGGAAAAAGACAAAAGACAAACCAAGAGCATCTCAATCTACAGCCATTTAGCACACAGATCAATGAGACATCACTATGTGATTACTCAGTTCAATAATTGATATTTATAAGATAACCTAACTCGTAAAGGATGGATGGATATTGCCCACTATACCCTATATAAGGAGTGAAGGAAGTGTGATAGAAACAGTCCCCTCAAAACTGTGAAAAAATATGTATATTTTTTGACACTCAGAGCTAAGAGAGACAAGAAAATGTAAAACCAAAGATCTCTGCTGGGCAAAAAAAGTTCCCAAGGTGTAGGATCAGGGAATATATGAACTGAACTTTCTTGGATTCCCCAACTTCCCATCTTTGAACGAATTAACCTCCTTTAGCAAGACAGTCACGTGAATCTGTTGGGCGGAAGTCTTCTGATTATCCCCAGGACACTGACGAAGACCGGATCTTGGTCTTCCGTTCCGATGCTGGAATTACAGTTCTGAAGGCCCTGTAATACCACTGGAATTATAATTCTAGGGGCCATGCATTAGCCTAGCCCAAGCATCTGAA